>NC_139979.1:14913485-16113485 GCF_963993115.1 Abramis brama
AGAAATTCCAATTTTAAATAATGGCTCGTCCCTGATCATTGTCGCCTGTCAATGATGTAATGTCCACGTTATTCCTGGTTTCTGCTCGTACTGCCATAGTAACCATGGCGACAGACGTGGATAACTGTGTTTATGTCTAGTGGCATGCTCACGCTGTTGTTGTTTCGTTCAAACATTATGGACCATGGCAAGCAGACTTTGGGACAAAAGGAGAACTAAAACGAGGATCAATATCAGCGTGGCGTTTTCGAGATGCCGAGAGCTCCAGGTGAGCAAATGTACATAAAACTAATCAATGTTATATAGCTCAACATGATGAAATGTTAGAATATGATCAGTATGTTATTCTAATGTTGATCTAGCTTACTGCTAGTCTCATACAGATAAACTAACACATAGAATAACATTATAACTTTCAACACACTCAAATGCAGTTTAGTGTGATAGTGTAGACCAAGTGAAACAGTGCTGCGTTACCTCAAGTTTAATTAGAAAAATGACATATTGTAGCTTTAATATAGGCAAGTTTCAACAAAGGATCACTGACAAAAAAAAGTCTGCAAATATTTCCATTAGAGGTGGGAGAAAAAAAACCCTCTTAATTCATGGATTCTCTCTTCACTGATTCTCAATTCTGAGCTTAGTTTTTTTAATCCGCATATTCACGATGGAATTGTGTGCTAGAGACGGCCGTATTTTGCTTGCTGCCAGTTGCAGACAAACAAACACAAAACCACAAGACAAGTATATAAACTTGCATGAGGTTTTATGGTTGAAGCAAAATACAATGTATTCGTAGGCTTCATTGCACAGGATGTGTGTTGTGAGAAACTGCATTTTGCTTGACAATTTGGGGTTTCACCTGCCAGCATTTCCCTTTCAAATGCTCTACATTGGCATCATTATGCCGTTTGGAATGGAGTATAAATTTGATACGCGAAACTCATTTACTGACAAAAGTCTGCTTTCAAATGCTAAGCAATTTAATAAAAATACACAAATAAATTTGATATTCAAAGTCAGTAAACTCATTAATTAAAGGGGTGGTTGATTATGATTTCACTTTTCTAACTTTAGTTAGTGTGTAATGTTGCTGTTTGAGCATAAACAACATCTGCAAAGTTACGAAGCTCAAAGTTCAAAGCAAAGGGAGATATTTATTTTAAAGAAATAGCTTTTTAAGGACTACGACAAACGGCTGGTAGGGACTACACAACATTCCTCCCGGGTTAGTGACATCACTAACCCTAAAATTTAAATAAATCCCACCCCCGGGAACGCAAATTATAGATTATCATGACAGAATATGCTAATCAATGATTAGAACACATAAGCTACATAAATTCATCAACTAGCCTAACCATTCAGAAATGTTGTCTACATGTTGTCACTTCTTCTTGACTCTCTCCATCTTTGTCTGACTCCGGTTTGAACATAAAAGGCTACATTTTTTTAAATTTTCAGTGCATGTCTGTGTAAGGTAATCAAAGTTGCTAAGGACACAAGCTGTTGTAGCTCCACCCCCTGTGCCGGGAGCAGCAGCTCATTTGCATTTAAAGGGACACACAAAAATGGTGCGTTTTTGCTTATCCTCAAAAAGTAACAATTTTAACATGCTATATAAAAATATATGTGGGGTATTTTGAGCTTAAACTTCACATACACACTCTGGGGATATCAAAGGCTTATTTTACATCTTGTGAAAAGGGTATTTTACAATCCCTTTAATAAGGAAACAAATGAGCTCAAGAATTGATTCCCTGAATCGGATATAGATTGTGAGGCGTCTAAAGATTTCCACCCCCAATTTACATATTCTCAAATGATGAAATATTATCTATTAAAAGTTATGGAAAGCTCTCCTTTAAAAATGTTTTGTATGCTGGGGGTTGAGTGCTGAAGAATAATTATAATGTACTTTTTTTTAAGTGCCATCTTATTGAAACCTTTGGCACCAAATTCAACGAAACTGTCATTTGGTAATTTTATAGGCCACAATTTGGCCAAGCTAACAGGTACCTAGTTGCCTCTTCAAAATCACAGTGTCAGACACCGTCAGCAACTGTCACACTTACAATAATATTAAGGTCATGATTTCCAACAGTCACCAACAATATAAAAATATATTTTAACTGGAACTCCAGTCCACCCTCTTCCTAACTATAAGCAAGCATTTGAAAGAACGTCAAATAACCAAATCCTAACCACAATTTGCACTATGCACGGTTACTTCCTGCCTGGTTTTCGATAAGCCAGTTCAGGCATTTCCGGTGAACTGTCAAGATGTCATTCTATACTCGCTCCCTTCAAGATCTACCTTGGGTCAACATTTTATTCGACTAATTTTGATGAACCGATATCGATTCTTGTCTCATGTAATCGCTCAGTGTTTAAAAGGCTGAACTTTACACCTGCGTCTGATTTTCATTAAAGCTGTAGCTGCCCGTCAAGTTGGGCAAAGGAACTAGCAATAAAGAATGAACAAGAGATACAGGGAAGATACTGGACAATTGCATTTTATTAGTGACCAACGTCAAATAACAATACAGATGTATGAGTGGAGTATCACAACTTTTAAACAGAAAAAACAACATTTAGAAATGGACGATTCATCCATCGACCAAATATGGCTTATCATGTGAAACATGCAAGTAGTAGCAACTTTACACGGCCGCTCGATCTAACGTCAACCTACATAAATGTGCGCTATTATTAGGCGCATATCCAAGTGTTTGTGCGGAGTCTGGAAGGTAAAGTATTAGCAACCTTACTTTAGGACATGGAGGCACCGGCGCGATCACTTGCATTTTTTCAACTTAAAATAATCCGTCATTTTTGAGTAATACATCATTAATACATTAAAAAAAACAACCAGACTTCCTCAAAGTGTCTCATTCTCCAAACATTTTAGTTATACAAGACCAATAGCAAAATCAGGGACTCATTATTATTAGATCAGACATCTGATGCAATAAAACAAACTTTCGGCCTCTTTTTCTTCCAAGGTAAACCATATAACAGGCAGTGGTCAAAAGCACAGGGTAATCAGTCCAAACAATGACAAACAAATCCAGAGGGTGAGACAGGAATGGGAAAACCAGGACACAGGCAGATAACAAAAACCAGGAACAAGGAAAACAGTGGAAATGCTCAGAAATGCAGTGTTACACGTACAAGACTTCGCAGGGAATGAATGTGAAAACCAGGCTATTATAGGGTGAGTTAAACAAGGTAAAGAGACACAGGTGGATGCAATCAGGGATGATGAGTCCAGGCAGAGAGTTATGGGAAATGTAGTTTCATTAAGGAATGACAACAGTCAGGGGTGGAGTGCCCTCTGGTGGTAATGATGGGCACTCTCACTGGTAATCGTGACATAGCCCCCCCTCATAGACGCTCCTAAAATTGTCCAGGAGGGAAGTTGAACCCGGGGGCGGGATGGAGGGCAAGGACCATGGAGCAGAAGAGGGCCTGGAGACTGAGGCGGCCGGAGCGGAGTAGGCTGAGCAGTCATCCAGGGCGGATCCGACGCTTCCAGGGGCCAGAGGCGGCCATCTTGTCTGAAGATACCGGCGTAGACACAGGTGTAGAGGCGGCCATCTTGTCCAAAGACACAGGCATAGAGTCGGCCTTCTTCTCCAAAGAAACAGGCGTAGAGGCTTCCATCTTGTCCGAAGACACAGGCATATAGTCGGCCATCTTGTCCGAAGAAACAGGCGTAGAGGCTTCCATCTTGTCCGAAGACACAGGCGTAGAGGCTTCCATCTAGTCTGAAGACACAGGCGTAGAGTCTGCCATCTTGTCCGAAGACAAAGGCGTAGATGCTGCCATCTTGTCCGAAGACACAGGCGTAGAGGCTTCCATCTTGTCCGAAGACAAAGGCGTAGAGTCGGCCATCTTGTCCGAAGACACAGGCGTAGAGGCTTCCATCTAGTCCGAAGACACAGGCGTAGAGTCTGCCATCTTGTCCGAAGACACAGGCGTAGAGGCTTCCATCTAGTCCGAAGACACAGGCGTAGAGTCTGCCATCTTGTCCGAAGACACAGGCATATAGTCGGCCATCTTGTCCGAAGAAACAGGCGTAGAGGCTTCCATCTTGTCCGAAGACACAGGCGTAGAGGCTTCCATCTAGTCCGAAGACAAAGGCGTAGAGTCTGCCATCTTGTCTGAAGACAAAGGCGTAGATGCTGCCATCTTGTCCGAAGACACAGGCGTAGAGGCTTCCATCTTGTCCGAAGACACAGGCGTAGAGGCTTCCATCTAGTCCGAAGACAAAGGCGTAGAGTCTGCCATCTTGTCTGAAGACAAAGGCGTAGATGCTGCCATCTTGTCCGAAGACACAGGCGTAGAGGCTTCCATCTTGTCCGAAGACAAAGGCGTAGAGTCGGCCATCTTGTCCGAAGACACAGGCGTAGAGGCTTCCATCTAGTCCGAAGACAAAGGCGTAGAGTCGGCCATCTTGTCCGAAGACACAGGCGTAGAGGCTTCCATCTAGTCCGAAGACACAGGCGTAGAGTCTGCCATCTTGTCCGAAGACACAGGCGTAGAGGCTTCCATCTTGTCCAAAGACACAGGCGTAGAGTCGGCCATCTTGTCCAAAGTCGTAGATTCTGGCATCTTGTCGGAAGACTCTGGAAGGGCGGCCATGACGGGACGAGACTCTGGAGCGGAGGCAGCCATCTTGGGACGAGACTCTAGAACGGCGGCAGCCATCTTGGGACGAGACTCTGGAACGGCGGCAGCCATCTTGGGACGAGACTCTGGAACGGCGGCGGCCATCTTTCCTGAAGGGTCACAGGATGGAGTTGATGTGTGTGCTGCCCACACACACAAAATAGCCATGGCCATGATGATCAGCGCTGTATCATCCGGGGCTGACTCAGGCACGGCGGCCTCGACGTGAAGAAGCTCAGGCTCGGCAGGCATGACGTGAAGAAGCTCATGCTCGGCAGGCATGACGTTTGTTATCTGCCGCTCAGGCTCGGCAGGCATCTTCACTGGACATGGTGGTGAACTTGGTGGGCCAAGCTGCCCCCTCCCAAAAAATGTCTAAGGGAAACGTCCTCCTCAAACTCCCTGACAGTGAAGGAGGAACCAGTCAAATGAAGGGCATAATCTAGGAACTCGCTCAGTGATCCTCGAGGACCATCACGGATTAATGTGGATTGTAACGGGTTGTTGAGTCCATAACAAAAGAAGTCAATGAGAGCATTGACTGGGAGGTTAGTGAAATTGGTAATACCTAGGAAGTCCTGAATGTGGTCCTTGAGCGAGCGAGTTCCTTGACGAAGGCGGACGAGACGTACTGCTGGATCCATACTGGCGAGGTCTTCTGTAACAAACTGCTCCGAGACACGAAGGTTGAGAATCCAAATGCAGTTTTTCAATGGGAAAATCCAAGATCATAAACCGTATAACAGGCAGTGGTCAAAAGCACAGGGTAATCAGTCCAAACAATGACAAACAAATCCAGAGGGTGAGACAGGAACGGGAAAACCAGGACACAGATAGATAACAAAAACCAGGAACATGGAAAACAGTGGAAACGCTCAGAAATGCAGTGTTACACGTACAAGATTTTGCAGGGAATAAATGTGAAAAACAGGCTATTATAGGGTGAGTTAAACAAGGTAATGAGACACAGGTGGATGCAATCAGGGATGATGAGTCCAGGCAGAGAGTTATGGGAAGTGTAGTTTCATTAGGGATTGACAATAGTCCGACTCCGGGGTGGATTGCCCTCTGGTGGTAATGATGGGCACTCTCACTGGTAATCGTGACAAACAATTTACTCTGTCACAACAAAGACCGCTTGATTATCTAGAGGTTATTAAAACGGCTTCTCCGTTGGAAATTTTGTTCCCCATTAGAGTGATCATCCCTCTTAAGTACAACACTTCAAAAAAAGTTATTTGAATATTAATGTAACAGTTCTTAAATGTTATTAAATTATTATTTTATTTCTAAAAGTAAAATTATCCAAGACATTTTTTTTTTTTTTTTTTTTACATATTCTAAAACATAAAACAAGCTTGTCTTTCCGTTTTGTGGGAAAATGACTTATCCAGATGTGCAGCAGACAGGCTGTCTCTCTCCCCCTCCCTCTATAAAAGGACACACTGTGAGAGACTGTGTGTGTGAATGAGAGAGAGCTCCACGCTCATTCAGTACGTCCAGGCTCTGCTTAAAGTTAAAAGACTGCTGTTGTGTTGGAGGATTATCATGTTTCACAGGCATGAAAACAGACGATTCTACCCATAAAATTCTAATCAGATCCAAAAGTATTTCCTTCAGATTATTTTTAGGAGGGGGGTTACTCTTCTACCTTTCCTCTCAAAACACCTTCACAACTAAAACAATGCTTTTAAAACCAAACTTCCTGTTTCAAAAGAAAGAATGTCAACACAGGACAAGAAATTGTGATTTTCAGGTGATTTCAAGGGGTCTTTAATGAGTGTTACCAATCAAACACAACCCTATACATTTGTGGGCCTAAAGCTATTAACAAAAAAGCTGCTCTTTCAGTAGTGTTAATCTAAATTCATGTCAGATTTAAGATGTAAAACTCTTCAAGTTTATTTAAGATCCAGAAAAACTATGCACATTTAGGCCCTGTTTACACCTGGTATTAAGACGCGTTTTGGTCATTCGGATCACAATAAGACAAGACAGACATACCCGTTTACACCTGGTGTTTTAATCCATTTCTTTTGTCCACTTTCTACCACTTCTTTCCTGATTTCTTCTTGTGGAGGGGTCTATGTGTGGGTAAATGTATGAGCCTTTTCAGATCTTTCAATCTAATGGACAAAATAAGCTCACAGAATTTCCATAAGAATGCGATTGTCGGAAAAACATACGGAGAGCAGCAGCTTTCGTTTCTGCTCTGATAGCTTAAGAGACCACATCAAACGCAGTGAGTGCGTGTTAGAAATCAGTAATGGTGAGAGAAACACAGTGCTTGGTACGTTTTTCATCTTCAAGCCAAACTTGGGTCTTTAGCCGAGCCGACAAAGTTTAAATCCTGTCTGTCTAGTCCGCTTGGAGAGTGGCCGGACTTTTGTGGCTGTTCGAAAGCATTCTTCTTACTAGGAGAGTTTACACTACGAAAGCAATCCGGTTGAATGCATTTTCAACTACCTCTGGAAGTGTTCGAAAGTGTAAAAGCTCAATGTTTTAGACGCAGTTTATACCTGTATTGCGTCGTCCACTTGTGATCCGATGGATCAAAACGCATCTCAATACCAGTAGAGGTCAACTGATTGATCGGTTTTGCCGTTTATATTTACGATAATCATTCACAGAATCAGTTATCGGCAAAAATCCATACCGATAGTTTTTCCAGGGTAGCGTCCATTGTATTCGCTGAGAAGGATCCGCTGACATTATAAAGTACGAGAGCGGCCTCTAGAGGCTAGGGCTGGGTATCGTTCAAAAAATTTCGATACCAATACTGATACTGGTTCCTGAACGATACTTTTTTCGATACCAATTTTATGAAATCCATTTTAACAATATTACATAACACATTACCTCAGAAAAACTTGGGTTTTATTTTTTCAGTTTGACTCATGCACAAAGGAGTGCACAAAGGAACACATTTTTTTTATAAAGAGCTCATGCTCACCAAAGCTGAATTTGTTTGATCAAAATTACAGTAAAACTTGTAACATTGTGAAATAGTATTACAATTTAAAATCTTATTTGAATACATTTCAAAATGTAATTTATTCCTGTGATGACAAAGCTGAATTTTCAAAATCATTACTTCAGTGTCGCATGATCCTTCAGAAATATGAAAACAGTTTGCTGCTTAATGTTTTGGAAACTATGATACATTTTTTCATGATTCTTTGATGAATAAAAATTTCAAAAGAACAGCATATATTTGAAACAGAAATCTTTTGTAACATTACACATGTTTTAAGGTCATTTTTGATCACTTTAATGCATCCTTACTGAAATAAAATTCTGACTAACCAACACATTTTTGAACGGCATTCAGTACATTCAGTAGGTCATTATTGCAGTATAAACACTGTCAGAGTGATCAACAAGGTATCTCTTCATTTACCAGTCGAAGACAGAGCAACTTTCTGCTCTTATGTATGTGCGTGGAGAGTTCCGCGCATCTCGTGTGTGTAGAGTTTGCGTGTATGTGCGTGAGCGACTTTAGGTGTGTCGTTGTGCATTTCATGTATTTGTTTGAGCACTGACGTTGACGAGTTAACCCCTTAGGTATCGAAATCTGGAACTGAACAACAAGTCATTTTTCGATACTCGATAGTAGAGGCAATTCGGTCGGTACCTAAAAAGTAGCGAACTCGGTACCCAGCCCTACTAGAGGCAAAATCATTGATGCCTCATGGAGTCTGTTTAGACACGCGAGACTGTGCGCTGCACAGAGCGGGACACTTCAGATGTGGATTTAAAACAGACAACGAAACGGTATGGATACAGTACACTACAGTACATGTTTTCATATCATTATAAAGCAATTAATTTGTTGACTAGTGTGGCAAGCAGGACGAGGCCAAGAGCTGTGAGAAAGGAGGAAGGCCGGTGGCGCCACACCGTTCCCGAAGCTCCTCTATGAGAAATTTGAGACCGGTGTTGCGCGCAGCTGATGTCCATTAACACTCACGCCACCAGCCTCGCTCCGTTCTCACGGCTCTCGGCGTCATTCTGCTTGCCACAACTAGATACTGCACTGGAGAAAGAACTGCAGGATGTTTCCTGTCAAGGCTGAAAGGACGCTAACATTAGTACCTCGAGTGGTTAAAACATGCAAGCCCGACCCAAATGTTTCATTTCACTTTCGACTGTTGCCATCTATTTGCATAATATCCAGATGGTCACTTTTATGCATTCATTAGCCAGCAAAGTTGTATATTTAAAGCTAGACGTGAGAAAGCAAATAGTTGACAGAAACATATAATCAAATCAGAAACTCATTCGATTTCAGTTCTTTCAAATTTTAACACATTGATTTGAGTGTACACATACCGACGGCGCCCAGCTACGACTCAGTAGGCTGTTCAAAATCCTGCCACACCACACCACAGTAAATTACATAATATTTGTCCCAAATCGCTGTTAATGTCATAATGACTTCACCCTAGTTTTTTGTGCATATTTCAGCAAAAAGTTTGTCTTTCTGTTGCATTAATATAGTCTGTATGCTTCATATAGAGATATCAATATCTCGGTCACCATATCGGTCGGACGATATATGTTTGTTTTTTTTCTCGTTATCGGCCGGATAAGAAAATTTGGCTGATATATATTAAAGCCGATAAAATTTGGATTATTTCCTTCAGCTGAGACAGTTCAGATGCAGCCTGTTCACCATGATGGTTTTGAATTTCTTGAAATATGATTGAGACTCACCTCGAAAAGGAAAATACAATTAAGTGCAACATTTGTAGTACAAGTCAGTCATATAGGCTACATACAATTATAATGAGAGCATCATTATAATTTGCACCATGGACATGGATTTTAAATGGCAAGACTTTCATTTTTGTAATTTTAAAAAAAGTACCCAATTTAAAAACTTTTAAACGGTTATCGGCCAGGGTGCGTTTCCCAAAGCCAACTATGGTCGCAAGTTCTGTTGTTACCAATAGTGTTTAATAGAACTTGCGACCATAGTTGGCTAATGATGCTTTTGGGAAACACACCCTAGTGCGGTCCAACCTAGTTATTGTAAAATCCACAGGATTTCCAACAGGGCCTTAGAGTGATATAAGAGTCTCTGTTTGCAAGATAACTATTGTGAGAGAGTGTGAGAGTGAGAGTGAGAGTGAGAGTGAGAGAGAGAGAGAGAGAGAGAGAGAGAGAGAGAGAGAGAGAGAGAGAGAGAGAGAGAGAGACTGACAGGCTTGCCAAAGGGAGATAGTCTGGTTTGGGTAATCAGAGATGAGCAAATGTCTGAGTGTTCACTGAAAACATGACCCCATAAAAAATTAAGCACAACAGGGGTCTCCAGTGTGCTTAAAATGCTTTGAAATGCTAGGGGGCAAACAAACAGACCTTTCCTTTTCTGCACTACAGCAATGTCCAAAATCCAGAGAATATACCACAGAAATCCCCATTACTGATAATTAATGAGTGGAAAACACCAGCCTTATCCTCTTTATCAGCCTTTATGAGTCTCTCAAGCTCTAAAACATAGCTGGTTTCCTAAGCCCCATTGTTCTAAGCCCTTACACATTGTAGTAGGAAACTATTAAGGAGTCCATTTAGTCTCTGTTTTTGTGCGTGTGTGTGATAACAAGCAACTGCTTACAGTAAATATCTGACTGTTGGCATGAGCAATATTGGCAGTACAGGGACCATTTTAAAACACACAAATAAACCAAAAAAAAAAACATGTTTGCAGCATGCATTTCTTGATTGGGCAAGCAGCGTATGGCTATATTGTTATCAGCGTGCATTTTATCCATTTATATATTATTATCTGTGATGGCAAATCTGAATTTCTCAGCAGCCATTTCGCCAGGTTTCAGTGTCACATGATCCTTCAGAGATCATTCTACTATGCTAATATGATGGTCAAGAAACATTTACTATTGTTATCAGTGTTGAACAGTCATCATGCTTGAGAAATTGATACATTTTTTCAAAATTCTAATTGATTGAATGAATATTTAGGTTAAAAAAAGAACACTTTATTTAAAACGGAAATTTTTTGTAACACTAGAAATATATTTACTGTCACTTTTGATTAATTTATTGCATCCTTGTTGGAATGGAAGTCTTACTGAATGAAGTCTTACTGACCCCTAACTTTTGAACAATAGTGTGCACTACTACTATTTTTTTCTCCTTTAAAAAATTGCACTTTTAAATAGTGCATTACAGTCCGGTCGTGTCCTTTAATTGAAATTCAAGTAACATTTACTGAGTAAAAATTACTGTCAAATATACCTGTCAAATAAATAAAAAATTAAACAATACATAATGGTACTCCAAACGTTCATAAAGATAGCAGTTCGTCATTAAAGAAATGATAGCATAGAAACACTTATTATAGCAGAATAAAATATAATAAAAGTAAAGATTTGCATGTGAAAAGCAAAAGAAGAACCTATTAAATTTGTTTCTATTAGAAAAACCAGGTGCACATCACACTTCAAGTCTGTTATCATCAGAGATTTACAATAGCATAATTAGTATTAACTACAATCATTTGACAAACTTATAACTCATTTAAACACAGTGTGAAGCATAAAAATATAACAGTTATAGCAGCTAAATCCAAAGCTTTGCGTAAACTACATTTAACCTAAGGACTGAAGATTTAAAAAAAAATTCAGGCAATAAGATTCAAAGCTGCATTGCAAAACTCATTCCAAGCCTGACTAAACTGCGTCAGGGCCTCACACACAGCATTCCCTTTTCAGATCCTGGTGATGAGGATGTGGCACAGCCGGGACAAAAGGCAGGAAAGCCCTATTTTGCATAGTCAAAGCTTACACTGTGCCAGTCTACTGTTCTAAAGAAGAGAGAGCAGCAAAGACCCATCTGTGCTGCCGCTGCTCATCAGCAGGAGACGGAGGGGGAGGACGAGTCTCCATCAGGAGGGAGGAGGGGGTTTAAGGGGATTCCTCATATTATAGCCTACCTCAGAGATGAAGGATTTAACCAAACTGTCAGTCTATAAGCTGCTAAATCAATCAGCTGTCAAACGGTGAGCTTTGCCAACCATTTCATTTAAACAGGGTTTTGCAATCTGACATCCATGCCTCACATAAAAGTATTCAACATTGTACCACTGAGATGATATCTGGATTATGCAAATGTCAAATATGAACTCGTGATATGAAAACAGCTTTTTCAATTTCCTTCCTTGCCGGCACACTGATATCTTCGTGCACAGACACTTAACATTGCATTACTTCATACATTAGCGAGATCAATTAGAGTATAACAGTCTGAAATAGTCAGAAGCCAGAAATAATCTCATAATAAAACCATCACGGCATAAATAAACCAGGTCCATTTAGGTTTCAGTGAGCTTTTAGTACTGAACTAAATGACATCATAGAGAGTTATAGGTCCCTGTGCAAAAATAAACAACAAAAATGTTTAGGAAAGAAAAGTATAATTTAATATCTGGCTATTTGTGGCTAATAATGAATGTTAAATTACAGATCTTGTCTCATCTGAAGCAGCAGGTTCTCCTGTTTACATTGCCATACACACATGTAACTTCAACACAAGCTTTTGATCAACATTTAAAAATAATAAAATAAATATCATGACTGACGGAAAGAGTTATAGCTAACGTTAACTTACTTTCCAATTAACTACTAATGGACAATACAGCACAAAATGTGGCAAATGTGGCAAATACATTACACGTTTGATACGTGTCTGCTATGTTGTTATATTACATATATATAACAGTTATATAAATCAAATTTTTATTAAATAAATTCATGTACAAAATGTAAAACGCCCATGTTTACTGTTTACAATAGTGGGATATACCAAATGTATACAGTCGATAGATAAGTTGTAGATTTCTAATCTACAATTAGTTGTAGCAGATAAATATGGGAATATTGCATGAAAAATGTAAGGCCAAAAGAATATGACACATATGATATGCGCACCACTCGGTTCATGTGCTTTGGAAGCTGCAGTGATGCTTGTTGCAACGACAGGCATCACAAAAATGAGATCCGATTTCAAACAGATGGCTTGAGATTTACAAAACACCAGAGCAATCGATTTACGAACATTTAACAAAGTTTGAGTTGTTAAAACAATAAAAGTATTTAATTCATAAGACTATGTATTCACTTTATGGCCGTTACACACTCTGCGTTATTATATGCTACGATTGCTAACAGCTAGCACTGGGAATGCCGTCCAGAAAGTCAAAGCAAAGCTCTCAAATTTCCATCAAGACCTTTATAAACCTAAACAGAAGTGATGTATTCGGAGGTGTTGACGGCGTGTCTCTTACCTTTGGCATCGCTGTTCTCCTGCAGTGTTTTAGCGGCCGCCGTCCATAAATCGCATCCCAGCAGGAAGAGCACAATCACGGCAGACCTGCTCCTGCTGTCCGCCCCTCGCATTATTGCAGCTCACGGTTACAAGGCTTTTGCTCAACAATGCGGCTTTTCTATGCGACAGGAGTATCTAGAGACTCGTAGCAGCTGAGGTTCCCAGCCATAATTTGGTGTTTTAGCAAATCTGATCATGTCATTGAACACCGACGGGAGATTAGAACAACCCTCCGCTCAGCATCTCCGTGTTGCCGCTGTTTTTCCCCCCATCTCAACTCGAAAAGACAGAAAGCCTGCCCTGGACTCAACTCCACCAGTTTAACCCTTTCCATGCCACGACCAGGTGCTGCTGCTGGTCTTGTGACTCTTGTCCTACAGAAAGAAGGATTAGACCGCCATCTGCCGTCGTATACTCTCAATCACCTCACAACAGCGGTTCTCCAACATTAATTGTCCAAAATTCAATGCCCCCCCCCCCCCCCCCCTATATTTCGTCTGGTATTTATGCTGTCAAAAATTCAAAACAAAATTCTTTTTGTGATCCCAGAAATTTTAATTATTGTATGTTGTAAAGAAAAAGAAGCAAAAGAGAAAACTGATTTCAGTTTACATCTTGATTGTATGTTTTTTAGCAATTTAATTAAGTTACATTATTTTAATTTCTAATCATATTAATCTAAATTATTATAATACATTTAATAATATATTAATTTAAATAATTTTATCCTACGGCCCCTTGGAAATTTAAGTATAATATAATGTATAGTATTGGATTACTAGTAAATTAGTACATTTATTCCAGCTGTCATGATGTTTGCATACATAAAAATTTTAATTATACTATATCAATCTATAAATATATGCATTGTGACAATGTAGTTAAATAATAATAAAAAAACAGAATCAGTCAAGAATATATATCTGAATTACATTATATAATTCTGTATTATATGTAATAGTCAATTTCTTTTTTACTATAATACTATAAAAAGGAATAATTTTGGAGAATGGATGGATAGATGATAATACATAATAGTAGTACTGAATGTTTCTACTATTCAGTATCTCAGTGTTTACAAGTAACTATTCCATTGTTACTTTTTTGCTTTTGATTTCTATGGGGATATGTGGTTCAGACATCAACTATTGACATATGACTAGTATATATATTCAAACTGTTGCTGGTAACTGTTTTTACCATGATATCTGGATTGTGTTGTCTGTTCCTGTTTACCATTTCAACTATTCATTAGATATTGCCACTTATTCTGTATTCACTATTATAAAAGTTACTAGTAAGTTAGTATCTATTTTACACTTCCACTATTTATTAGAGACTTTTGTGTATGGAATTTGTTACTAGTAACATCTTTAATCTTACTAGTAAGATATTTAATCGAACTGTAAGAACAGTTGTCTTTCTGTGAGCCATTTGCTTTCTCTCACTAGCATGCAAACAAGAGAGACGAGGTGCATTAAACAACGATAAAGATCATGGTGAACTCTATACTTTATTTGAATGAAGCAATTGACAATTTTTTCAAAGAAATTAACTTCTTAAACTCTTAAAGTTACCAAAAGATTGAGCATTATAGATCAGTATAGAACAGTTTCACTAACTTTTAATAATGTAATGCAAGCTTACTTAAAGAAAGAAGAGAATACTCAAGAACACTGAGACATTTGCTAAGATAAATCACTAGTCAGTTTGTAGTGTTTCTTGTTTGGCTTGCCTATTTTCTGCCATAGACAAAGTTAACTAGAATTACTGCAAACTGAAAAGGCAGCATTCCGAAAGATAACCATACCAAAACATACTTCCAAACAAACTTTATATCTCCTTTAATTACAGGTCTTGACCACAGGCACAATCCTCAGAGGAGAGACGCTGCACAGATTGCAGAAGAATGGAAAGACCTTCTCCGTGAAATTGGTCGTGAATGTGTGATAGAGTGTATTGCTGAGAGGATCTGAGAATGAAAGCTGTCCTTCATCCAAATCGAGCTTCACTCTCACTCGCTTCGGTTTCTCACACCCAAGCAAAGGGATGCATGACTCCTGAGGAGCCTTCAGACTGAGAGTGTCGCTGTCATAGCCGACGCACCAGACCTCTCTGGGCAGACTGCTGGCTCCTTTTCTCTGGACAGACTCTGTAGTGACTCCCAGCATCCAGAAGGTGCTGTCTCCCACATCCACATCCCAAATGTGTGTCCCTGAGGAATAGCCCACAGAGCCCAGAACACAGGGAAACCTATCAAATCTCTCTGGGTTAGCGGGAAGCAGCTTCCTCTTCACGCCAGCCACGTCTTCCTCTTCAAACTCATCTTCGTCCCTCAAGCTTGTCAGATCTTCAGACAGTATAAGTTGAGTGTTAGCGGTGTTAGGATCGAGCACCACAGGAGCTGAAAACAGAGAATATTGCAAAGATGTGGCTTTATAAATGTAATCAATCAATGATAACAAAACTGCTCATTAATATTTGAAAAAACGTATCTGCCAAATCAAAGTCATGTGGTCCAACATGTTATTATTATTTATTATCATTATATTACTGACCCTCATGACTGTGTCAATGTCAACCAATTTTTGAAAACAAACAGACTTTTTACACTACGGTGGTTCAGGTTATAAAATTTCATATAGTATGACTCCCTAAAAACATCATGATATTTATGAATTAATATTTTTTATATATTTGTTAAATGCATTTAAAAACAACATCACATGAAAAATCATTAAATTAACTTTTCCTGAAAATGGTAAAAAAGTGAAATATGAAATAAGAAACCAACATGAATACGAGTACATTTATAAGAACTTGACGTGTTTTAAACTCGATTTTTTTCTATATCACAGACACTTTTTTTTTTATTAACCCCAAGATGTAGCAAATAAATGCTTGTTGTCAGTTTCACTGGAGAAAAGCTTTATATCTTCCATGAAAACAACATTTCTGAATGTTTTATAAATCAACTCACAGTAACTTATTTCAGTAACTCTTATTTTTGACCACACTGTGAACTTCAAATTGCCCAGGTATTGTGCGGTATCAATCAGCCCTCCTTGAACTGGATCTGGATCCTGGTTCATGTCCTGGGCTCTGGAAGCACATTCAGAGGTCAGACTCAGAATTACTGCTTAAACTCAATATTGAGGGGGAAAAAAGAGGAAAAGGAGAAAGCCTGCTCACCTCTCCATCATGTCCTTGAATGTCTATTGAAAATGTAGGAAATATGAAAAGTTAATGAAGACAGCTTACATCATTTGGTTAACTGTATAAGTTTTAAGGTCGGAATATGTAGATTTTTTTTCAAGCTTTTACTATTTTTCTCTCAGATTATTGTCCTGCTGTACATTTTAAGTGAATGCAATGAGAGAGCAGACAAGGCAATAAACAATAAAGGTAGAGAAGAAATAATAAAGGGCTAACCTGAAGGAAATGGATGTCCCCACTATCCAAATTACCTCTCAATTCTCTAATCATTTTTGACAGAGATAATATTTCGTCATTCATCTTCTCAATTTTGTCTTTAATGAGCTGTATTTTCTGTGTTTTTTCCTTGTACAGTGCAGCAAGCATGGCTTTTTCTTCATCATACAGAAGCTGGTGAAGATGCTTAAAGTCCTTCTTGATGACATTCTCTGTGTGCCAGACCTGGTGCTGAACACCAAACACATACAAAAACATGTTATATAATGTAATAGATTTCTTAGTAACAACAACGACAATAATAAATAATAAATGTCAGACCAACTGCAACAATAAGCAATTAAAGACATTTTAAGATGATAGGCGAAATGGCTAAAAAAGCATAATACAATCACTAGTATTATGATTTATTGGTTTATCACTTTTAACCAATAGGTGGCACTGTGTCCCAACTGATGTGGTGTGTTCACTTTGTTGATGCGGTATATGAAAACTGTTTCATCTATGACACAAACTTTTTGCCAGCATGGTCTCAAAATGATCCGACATGAATTTGGTGAAAACCAGACCCGTCTTTGAGGAGTTCGAAAAAGTAGGTTTTTAAAGAAAATCTAAATGGCGGACAGGAAGCTTGGCCAACTATGGCAACATTGGTCTCTATTTTCTTGGGGTGACCCAGGCAATCTACTAAGACCAGTTTCATGATATTAGGCTAAATTAATCAAAAGCTGTTAGCATTTTTTTTTTAAATTGCATTATAACTTTTGACCACAGATAGCGCTGTCTATAAACTTTATGATTACCTTCAGGGCATGGTGCCGATGGCACATACTGAGTTTCGTAATGATACACCATTTGTAAAATATAGCAATTTACATCATAATACCGTATTGTAGTTAGTGGCAATTTCATGTTTTATATCAT
Source organism: Abramis brama (assembly GCF_963993115.1). Classification (NCBI taxonomy): domain Eukaryota; kingdom Metazoa; phylum Chordata; class Actinopteri; order Cypriniformes; family Leuciscidae; genus Abramis; species Abramis brama. The sequence goes on from NC_139979.1 coordinate 14,930,862, forward strand.
GTTCAATTATAGCGCCACCAAGTGACACAATCCCACCAATTATTTTATGTGTCCTCATAGTGCGTCCATACATAAGTGTGTCAAATTTGGTGAAAATATCTCATTTTGTTTATGAGTTATAGACATTTATATTTATGAGCACATAAAATAACTTGGCACTACTATAAAAATTTTGACATTTGGCTATTAGCATGTAGCCAACGACCTATGTTCGCGATTTTCCTACGGTGGTTTCATCTCGATCGGACTAAAGGTTTCAAAGATATTCAATATTTAAACGCTAAATCACAACGTTGCACTAACCATGAAGCGAAACCTAACATTTTTGGTATTGTTGAACTTGCAAGAATTCAGGTATCAGGAAACTCCTGTGAAAACTGAAATTCCCATTTTTCAACACTAGGTGGTACTGGTCCAAAACATCTCAGACACCTCCAGGGCATCGTGCTGATGGCCCATACCAAGTTTTGTAATGATATGTTCATGCGTTCGTAAAATACAGGATTTTTACGCTGACATTGGGAAAATTTGATATATGGGGAAACTCTGTTTTCTCCAAATACTGAAGCCTGATTGGTTCATGTCTGTGCTTTTCACAGACAAATGGCCTTTAAGCCTGCCAGAAAGAGCGGGGGTGACTGTAAGACCGGCCATTTAGTCAGATTTTCTCGACTGAATAGCAATAGCGTCGACTCGCGCATATGCACAGTAGCACAGCAGGATACACAATGCTCATTCATATACAGAATCCATCATGAAGACACATCTGAAACACTGCTGGCTGCGAGGACCGATGGCTGTTAGGTGAAGACCTTTCATATGTTAATGACCAGCAGTTAAGGTGCTTGCTGTGTTCTCTGATGGAGGGAGGGGGGTGAGCCAGGAAAGTTTGATAAAAAGAGCTCACTTCTGCATATAAAGGTGCCAGGTATAAGGTGCCCTAGTCTCAGAGATCATGTTCAAGACCCTCCGGGGGAGGCTTGAAGGCTCCCGTCAAGAGGCCATAGGTGGAGTCTCCACAACTTGGGTTGGGGATGCCAGATTGACCCTTTCGCTTGGGAAAGGAGGTCCCTTCTCAGAGGGATTGGCCAAGGTGCTGCAGACAGCAGCTGTACCATTTCCGGGAACCGCGGCTAGTTCCGACAGAGTGGTGCCATGAGTAAGACTGAGCATCTGTCCTCCCTGATTTGGCTGATGACCTGAGGGAGCAGTGCTACCGGAGGGGAAGGCACAGAGGGGGCCACCTGTGGGCCATTGTGTCCTTTTCCTTCGAAAAGAATGTCGGGCAGTGGGTGTTCTCTTCCGTCACGAAGAGCTCCACTTCTGCCTGGCCGAAAATGCTCCAAATCATGCGGACCATCAGCGGGTGGAGTCTCCATTTCCCTGGGGGTGGTCCCAGAATATCTGCTCCCGTGTTGATGGAGCCCGGCACATGTAAAGCACGTACTGAGTGGAAATTGTCCTGTGCCCACAGGAGGAGGCGGCGTGCCAGTATGTTCAGTAGACGGGACCTGAGCTCCTGCTGAAATTCCTTGACGGCCAGGAGCACTGCCATCATTTCCAGGCAGTCGACAGGCGGCTCTGTCCAAGATGCTCAAGTTGATTCTGAACCCCAGGCTTTCTAGATGGCTGAGGAGCAGAGACCTGTACGCACACTATTTTTCTTTTGATTGGACTAAGAGCAACCAATCATCGATGTAATTCAGGAAGCAAACTCCCCTTCACCTTAGTGGGGAGAGAGCTGCATCCACGCATTTCGTAAAGGTGGTAAGCACTGGCAATATACAGTGGGGAGAACAAGTATTTGATACACTGCCAATTTTGCAGGTTTTCCTACTTACAAAACATGTAGAGGTCTGTAATTTTTATCATAGGTACACTTCAACTGTGAGAGACAGAATCTAAAAATCCAGAAAATCACATTGTATGATTTTTAAATAATTAATTTGCATTTTATTGCATGACATAAGTATTTGATCACCTACCAACCAGTAAGAATTCTGGCTCTCACAGACCTGTTAGTTTTTCTTTAAGAAGCTCTCCTGGGCTGCGTTCAGCCCCGACAAAATGTTGCACAACGTTTTTTAAACAGAAACGGTGATGCGTTGAACACACTGTTCTGATGACGCAAGAGTTGCAACTATGGCAGCTGAGAAGGCTATTCTTTGTGTTCTTTGTGAAGAATTTTCGGAGCCTGATTAAGTCGGTATAAATATGTGTTTAATACTACAAAATATGCCCGATGTTACAGTAACTGCATTTGCCGCCCAGAACAAAAGAGAACATCCCAATCGAGTGAAGGGATTGCTGAAACTGAAATGGAAGCACACATCTTACCTAATTCAGACTAAAACACATCTATTTAGCCTCACAGATACTTTATTTGTAGTTCATACTGTTTTAATACACTGTATTTTCTTTCTCATTTTTAGGAAAAGCACTTAATTACCATTGTTTATTCTATACCAATACACTTGCAATGAAGCTAAAAATATAAACAACTACATCATTTTGTTGATATCCTATATTTTTTACAATAAAACTTTCGACAAACATGTCTTCTAATATCTTCAGTTGTTGTGTATACCGAGCTGCACATAGACAGTGGAGCTGCATCAAACAAATTTGTAAATTACTTTCCTTGAACCCATTGTACGAGTTCACTTTAATACCACGTGCTTTATATACATGTTGCTGCTGATTGGACTGCAGTTCTGACACACCCACCAAACAAGAGAAAACGCATCTCAAACCCCGTTGCACACCAGTGCACGCCTTTTCCAGGAAACATGACGTTCAACCCGGAAACCGTAGCAAAACGTTGCGCACCGTTTTGAACTTGAACATGCCCCTGTTCTCCACTCATTACCTATATTAACTGCACCTGTTTGAACTCGTTACCTGTATAAAAGACACCTGTCCACACACTCAATCAAACAGACTCCAACCTCTCCACAATGGCCAAGACCCGAGAGCTGTGTAAGGACATCAGGGATAAAATTGTAGACCTGCACAAGGCTGGGATGGGCTACAGGACAATAGGCAAGCAGCTTGGTGAGAAGGCAACAACTGTTGGCGCAATTATTAGAAAATGGAAGAAGTTCAAGATGATGGTCAATCTCCCTCGGTCTGGGGCACCATGCAATATCTCACCTCGTGGGGCATCAATGATCATGAGGAAGGTGAGGGATCAGCCCAGAACTACACGGCAGGACCTGGTCAATGACCTGAAGAGAGCTGGGACCACAGTCTCAAAGAAAACCATTAGTAACACTACGCCGTCATGGATTAAAATCCTGCAGTGCACGCAAGGTCCCCCTGCTCAAGCCAGCGCATGTCCAGGCCCGTCTGAAGTTTGCCAATGACCATCTGGATGATCCAGAGGAGGAATGGGAGAAGGTCATGTGGTCTGAAGAGACAAAAATAGAGCTTTTTGGTCTAAACTCCACTCGCCTTGTTTGGAGGAAGAAGAAGGATGAGTACAACCCCAAGAACACCATCCCAACCGTGAAACATGGAGGTGGAAACATCATTCTTTGGGGATGCTTTTCTGCAAAGGGGACAGGACGACTGCACCGTATTGAGGGGAGGATGGATGGGGCCATGTATCGCGAGATCTTGCATTGAGCATTGCAGATGGGTCATGGCTAGGTCTTCCAGCATGACAACGACCCGAAACACACAGCCAGGGCAACTAAGGAGTGGCTCCGTAAGAAGCATCTCAAGGTCCTGGAGTGGCCTAGCCAGTCTCCAGACCTGAACCCAATAGAAAATCTTTGAAGGGAGCTGAAAGTCCGTATTGCCCAGCGACAGCCCCGAAACCTGAAGGATCTGGAGAAGGTCTGTATGAAGGAGTGGGCCAAAATCCCTGCTGCAGTGTGTGCAAACCTGGTCAAGAACTAAAGGAAACATATGATCTCTGTAATTGCAAACAAAGGTTTCTGTACCAAATATTAAGTTCTGCTTTTCTGATGTATCAAATACTTATGTCATGCAATAAAATGCAAATTAATTACTTAAAAATCATACAATGTGATTTTCTGGATTTTTGAAAAATCGGCAGTGTATCAAATACTTGTTCTCCCCACTGTACAATGGTAGGACTGTATATTGATAAGCCACCCCCTCAAACGTGAATCTCAAGAATGGATTGTGATGGGGAGCTATCTGGATATGAAAGTATGCATAGTTAAAAAACAATCCCCAGGGCAGATCTGCAAGTCGAGGATGGGCCTGAGGCCGCCATCCTTCTTGGGGACGAGGAGGTAGTGGCTGTAAAAGCCTGACTCGCTGCAGGGACCTTTTCTACAACTCCCTTTGCTAGCAGAACCTGTACTTTGGTTCGGAGGACATAAGAGTTGGCGTCCGAGACCAAAGTGTAAGACAGACCCCTGAAGCGGGGGGACGGGAGGGGGGGTTAGTGGGGTTGGTATGCGAGCGAACTTAGTTAGTAACCACTTTTTTTGTCTCTAAAACCCAATTTGATATGCCGGAATAGCTTTCCAAGCTTGGCTTCGGGCAGCGATGGGTTGGAGAGCCACAGATGGCATAAAATGGAGGAGAAATGCTTTTTTTGTGAAGGTGTTTTTTTTTTTTTGATTCGCTAAAACAGCAAAAAGAGGTCTGTGTGCCCATACAACAGGTGGCAGGGATCCAGTACTGGCAACAAACACAATACCTCCAAATCCCGGAACTGAACAGGGGGTTTGGAGGTGCACACATGGTTGATCTGGTGGTGGTCAGTGGTGGATTTGGGCATGGGCGACATGGGCAACCGCCCAGGGCGGCTTCTTGACAGGAGTAGCACGGGGCGCCCACGAAAAAAAGAAAAGGAATGCGCGATCAGGGTTTTACTGCTCATGCACATCATGTCAATGATATCATTTCACAGTGCGTGTCAATTAACTTGGACGGGACTTGGAGTGTGCGACTGGAGAAGTACTCTCACTTCAGCGGGGTTTGGTTTATATCACCTCAGGGCTTCCACTGGGGAGACCTGAGGTGATGTCAGTAGGGGGAGCGGGAATAGTTCAAAATCAACCAAAACTAAAATCATAAAAGCCTAAATTAGGAAAAAGAAGAAGGTATGTAGCCTATACAGCTATCACGCATCTCGGTATGAATATATTATTATGCATTTAATAAAATAAGCTATTATCACTTACGTTATACTATATGTTGGTTGCTATTACACATATTACACAACCTTTTTCTGTCTAACTAGCTAATGCAATCAGACAGAATGGTTTGTAGCATAATAATGTATTTAAACCAAAAAACAAACGTAATATCACTCACTTTAATGTTTTTACTGTACAGTTGTGCAGTTTTGGGGGATTTATGGCAGGCTATTTTTTTATTTGCCTCAATTTATAATAATTTAAATATATACATTTACATAAAATAGGGTGGTTTGCCCAGGGAGCCATATGAGCTAGAACCACCACTGGTGGCAGTCCAGCCTCGGCGAGACTTAGCCTTCTCCTCCTTGTGCCCGTAACATCAGGACTGCTTGGGCAAATTGGTTGTGCTTTGCTGGGCAGAAGTGCTGTTTCACCTCGGGTTCTGTATTCTGCTGGGCCTGAGCGGATATGGGCGCCAGCTTGGCACACTGCTGAGTCGACATTGATTTAGGCGACTAGAAGCAGCCGAGCAGCTTGCTCTCTTTTGCAGAAAATGGCGCATTGCCTGCAATGTTTTCTGTGCTGCGTTCCACGAAGCCATCAACTACAGGAACAAAATAAGCCAGAGGGAGAGACCGGGGAGTCGAGGAAGGCTGCCTTGTCAGCGTCCTTGATCTCCGTTAAGTTGAGCCAAAGGTGGCGCTCAAGGACCACCAGATTGGCCATGGTGCTCCCGATCACCTGGGCTGTGACTTTAGTGGTCGAGGTCGAGGTAGCAGGTTGAGGTCGGTTGCGCTGCGCAGCTCTTTGAAGGCCGCCGGGTCTTTGCTGTTCTCGTCCATGTCGCGGAGGAGCTTGGCCTGATACATTTGGAAGACTGCCATCATGTGGAGGGCAGAGCCAACCTGGCAGATGTAGTCCTGCATGGTTTGGGCATATGTGCGGCGACGGCTTCCTCTAGTGGGGGAAGCTTTGTGTATCCCTTTTCCTCTGCGCTGTCAACCGTGGTGAGTGCTGCTGAAGAGGATAATTGGATGGGCGTGGAATAGGGAGTGCGCCACGCCTTCATAAGTTTTTTATGAACTTCTGGGAAGAATGGGGCTGGTCGCTGCATGGGCCTGCTGGCGGCGCCCAGGCTGCAAGAATCACTCGTTGAGGCGGCTGCGAGCGGGCTCTCCGGAGCCGACCAGTCTAAGCCCAACTCATTCACTGCCTTGGTAAGGACGCGGATGAGTTCCGGTCCTGCCGAGGCCTCGCTGAGGCTCTCTTTAAGCGGCAGATGGGTGGAGTCATCGGCTGAGTTTGCCCAGTCCTCAGCATCAGATGGCGCCAGAGAAATCAAGTCATCACATTCTTCCTCGGAGCCAATGAAACCATTCCGCTCGCTCCAGAAGAGGGGCATTGGTCATCACAGGTGTAGAGCACTAGCGAATCAGAATGCTGTGAGGAGAGCGAGGCACGTTGGCGCGGCTCCGTTGTTTCTTCTGTCTCGGCCCAAGAGAGGAAGAGAACGGGAGAGTATGCGAGACAGGATCGCTTTCTTTGAAGAAAGCAATCCGCGAGATCAGCAGTGCGAGACTCATGCTCTCGCTGTGACAGCAGCTGGTCTCTTGTCAGTGCAACCTCTGCGTGTGCGCGGCTCAGTCCGAGGGATGCAGGGCAGCCCTGCATGAGCCACACTCGTGGTGCGACATTTTGCAACAAACGCTGCTTACTCTTTTAGAAATTGAATATGCTCTTTTATAATCGGCTTGCGTCGTGAAATTTGCTCTTTTCACAGCTTGTGCCGTTAAATTGCTCTTGCTTTCGCCAGAAAGCAGCAGGGGAGAAGCGCAGAGTCAGCTGTGAGGCGCCGTTAGTCCACTGCAGAGGGTGTTCTTGATAGTAGAGGCTCTCAAGTAGAGGCTTCTTCTTCTTTGGAGTCAGCGAAGAGATGTGTCTTTGTGCTGAAGGAGAGAAAATCAGACTAAATGGCCATTTTTGCACAACTTAAATAGGCAGTCGGCCCCGCCCTTTCTGGCAGGCTGAAAGGCATTTGTCTGTGAAAAGCATGAATCAATCAGACTTCAGTATTCGGAGAAAACTGAGTTTCCCCATATGTGCCAGAGACTGCTCAATGCGAAGTGAACAGTATTGAAAGGGAACAGAATAATAATAAGAAGAACACCAACGAATACAATAGGTGCATACGCACCTTCTGTGCTTGGCCCCTAATAATAATAATAATAATAATAATAATAATAATAATAACAATAAATCAGACTCATACTTACACATATGTGCTCAGCCTGGTGATTACATTCAAATTTTGCATGTTGCAACATCTTCATTTTTCTAGTCAAGAGATTAAGTTCACTCTGAAAAGGTATCTAAAATTAAGTCGACATTTGTTTATCAGAATATTAAATATGCCAAAAATGTATTAAGGTCACTAAACATCACCAGCATTACCTTACGTTCCTCGGCGAGCTCACAGACAGGACGGCACGTGTGTGTTTTGTGTTTAAGTGACTCTCTGCAAACCAAGCACACGAGCTGTTCATCATGCAGACAGAACAGACTCAATCTCTCCCGGTGAATCTCGCACAGCTCCTCAGAAGGGCCCCGATAATCCAGGAAAGTTTGGCATAAATTTTTCAGAGCCAGGTTAACGGGAGGGTTCTTGTAGGTAGATCTTTTTCTGCAAAGCGGACATTCCCTTGACCCTTTGGTCGCCCAGTACTGTTGGTTACAGTCTCTGCACAGACTGTGGCCGCACTGAAGCAACACGGGATCTTTGAAAATGTCACAACAAACAGGACACGTAAAATCCTCTTCAGAAAATGGACGTTTCGAGGCCATTTCTGCCACTTTGCGGACGCAAAACCTTTCGATTTCGTTTTCTGTCGAAGTGCCTAACTTTAAGTTGCACTGCGAACGTTCATTTCATTTAGTACTGCAATGAGCAACACAGAAGAGCTTATTATTAAGTCAGATTGCAAAAAAATACAGAGATGATATTTTGTATACAAAATGTTGCGTATCAGTCACTTTCTTGACTGCAGGGCATATACGCAACGAACCGGAAGACAAACAACTAACAATAGCCTACATTTTGAACCTTGACTTGAGCGAAATGAAGAAATTCGGTTATACAAATAAAGCAGCCCCCCATCGAATGGAATTTTTGCAGGTAATTTAATCGCAAACTTTAAAGTCAAAAGCGTGATTTCAGGGATAGACATGCAGGGATGCACATCACAATACATTATTCATGGACTGAAACATATCCTTCCAAAGGAGAAAATATAACAAGATGTGGTTTTGTCATGACTAAAATGATTTTAAAACAGTATCAGTCCATATATTGAAAGACAATATATGTGCAAAGACACTGCAGGGCACTGATTGAGGTGAACGACCATGAAACGAACGAACAAACAAACAAAAAACACCGTTATTTTGTCATAAACATGCTCTGAATGCAACATGTTATAAGCAGCAGTCAGTAAAAACATGAATTTACTGATGATTAACTCAAAAATACCCCATTATTGCATGTCATTTATATCATTCATCTTATATCTATATCTATTATATCCCACTCCCCCCATCTTTGTAGGCTACTGAGCAATTATTTTACAAGCTTCAATATGTAATCAGTACAATTGACAAGGCATGTAGACATGAGGCTTTGCTGTGAAACTACACTGTGGGCTGATACAACGCAATGAAAACACAGAGGCTCTAGAGGCTTAAGACAATGACCCATTTAAGACCAGATCGAGATTTGGTACAACCAGTGGAAGATCAAGTAAATAGATATATTTATGGGTATGCTGATTGAACTGATATCATTTCTATATTATGGTGTTTCTGCAACTACAGGCACTTTTGACTCTACCAAATAAAAAAAATAAAAAATCAACCCCTATGAATTTAAATTTTAACCATCACAGTGCATAATACAAGATGTACAATTTTGACGCTAACCTTAGATATCAATTGTTTTCATACATGGCAAAGATAAAACATTTACGGTAGCTTTTTATGACAACATTTTCATTTTAATGTGTAAATCATCTCTTCTGAAGTGTTAAAATAATTTTTGCAAACAAAAATCTGATTAATAATTCAAATAAATCATTGCTGCGTTAATGACAGTTTGTGTCAGTGAGAACACAATATTAATGGCACATGTTAATAATGTAACCTTAACAATATAGGTTACTGTGGAGAAAAACAGTAACAGACAAAAACAGAATGTATTTTGTCAAAGATAGTAGTGGTATTGCAGTAAAGACTGGGTCAGAATAATTTTCTTGTTTCCAATACTAATACATTTATGAATTTCTATTGTAACAACAAACTAATTTGAGGCCTTCAATATTTTGTTTTGTCCTCTGGTTTCTTTTGTTTATCCTCCACTGTCTTCTTTTCTGATTTGTCATTTGTCATTATGCTGCCAAAACAGCTCTGATACCTCAAGGCAAGGACTCCACAGGTCATCTGAATATGCCCTGTGGTATCAGGTTGCGAGGTGGGGACTCCATGGATCAAATTTTTTCATCAAGCACATCCCATGCTCAATCGGATTGAGATATGGGGAATTTTAAGGCCAAGGCAACGCCTCTTTGTCATGTTCCTCAAACAATTCCTGATAAATTTTTTCAGTGTGGCAGGTTGCATTATCCTACTGAAACAGGCCACTGCCATCAGGGAACACCATTGCCATGGTCTGCAACAATCTTCAGGTAGGTGGTATGTGTCAAAGTAACATTCACATGAATGCCAAGACCCAAAGCAGAACATTGCCCTGTGCATCACAGTCCCTCCACCGGCCTGCCTTCTTCCCATAGTGCATCCTGCTGCTATCTCTTGGTCGATTGGTCCAGTTCTGACACTCACATGCCCATTGTAGGCACTTTCGGTGGTGGACAGGGGTCATCATAAGCACTTTGTCCAGTCTGCTGCTAACCAGCAAACTGCTATGAATTGTGTGTTCTGACACCTTTCTATCATGGGCAGCATTACGTTTTTCAGAATTTTTTGGAGCTACAGTAGCTCTTTTGTGTGATTTGACCAGACAAGCGAGCCTTTGCTCCACATGTGCATGTGTGAGTCTTGGGTATCCATGACCCTGATGCCAGTTCACCGGTTGTCCTTCCTTGCACCACTTTTGGTAGGTGCTAACCACTACAGGCCGTAAACACCCCACAAGACCTGCTGTTTTGGTGATGCTCTGATGCAGTTGTCTTGCCCTGCATTTGGCCCTTGTCAAAGTCACTCAGATCTTTTCACTTATTGTTTTCTCTGCTTCCAACTTATGACATTCAAGAACTGACTGTTCACTTGCTGCCTAATATATCCCACCCCTTGATATCATGATGATATATTCACCACACCTATCAGTGGTTTTAATGTTGTGGCTGATCAGTGTAATATGCAGTATAAACCTTGAATTTGTCTCTACCGCAACACAAGGTCTTTACCGCAACACCTAAAATGCTGCGGTAAAGATGAGCTGCGGAAATTACATTTTTGCTAATATTGCAAATAACTGGCAGTTAGCAAGGTCTGATACATCAGTATTGACTTTTAGCACCAAATATACATGTATTCAACAGTAACATAAATTAATTTTTAAAATGTAGTTCAAAATACACAATTACTAAGCTGAACGGTAAGGACGCACAATAAATACTTAAGAAGAAAAGATTATCTTTTTCTTATTTTTTCAGGATCTTGTGAGTGACCTAATGGAGGTGGACCAATCTGTCACCCATGCTCACATGCTAATTTCTGTTTCCATAGAATCTAGATTTGTTTGGCTTTGAACGAATGTCATATTAAGAGTCTTTTTCAGTGTTGCGGTAAGGACTCAAATGTGTGGGACAGGTTTATTTAGAATGAAAAAAAATCATATAAACAATATTGAAATGTTTTTTTTTTTTTTTTTCATTGTTGTTTTTAAAAATATCTTTTTGATTTCTTTTAAAAAGTGAAGTAAAAAAAACACATTTATTTTATATTTTATTTTTAAATCATGAAACTTTCTGTAAAAAAATGTCCTGCATTTTCATGTCACTCGAAACATTGTGTGTTTTAGTCCATTGGCTGGGACTGATTTTAACCACACCCCTACATTTTTGATCAGAAAATATTCCTGTGTCCCTCTCTCTCATAGCCTCTCTTTCATTGTAGACAGGTACCATCATTTTGAGGGAAATGTGTTCAAAAGTCTGACAATCTGTGTGTAACTTTAATGAACGTCACTACCAAACACCTTTTATTCTGCAATTAAGCAAACTTTTTTGGGTGTTATTCCATAAAATTTTGTTTTTATGTGTGTACAACTGTTCAGAACTGTGCTAGGTAACCATGTGCTGGTTATCATCTTAGAACTAGGCTCAAAGGTATCTAAAATTGTCACTCCCGAAACAGTCATTTCCGAAACGTGGTGAAGTTTTGGTTGTGACATCATGTTTTTTTGAGTGTTATTCGATCAAATTTAGTTTTTGTGTGTACAACTGTTCAGAACTGTGCTATAACCATGTGCTGATTAGCATCTTTGAGTTAGGCTCAAAAATATCTAAAATTGTCATTGTTTTGATAGTGATAAAAGGGAACACATAATCATTTATTTGGGGGAAATAAAATTTTAGTTCAGTTATGCAAATCATTAGTATATTAGTATGTTTTAGTAGTGTTTTAGCATGTGAGTTAAAATTCTGTAATGTGATGTGGTTGCTACCAAAACATTACTGTCACTCCCGAAAATGTGCCATCACGACCGAAACATGCATGTTTTGTCTAAAATAAAGTATATTGAATTATCAACTAAGATGTTATTATAGTGTTTGGTTCAATGTATATTCAAACTAATGAATCCTTAACTTTGAAATCAGTGTGATTAACTTAATGCCTTTTACAAAGAAAGATTAGATTTAAAATACAACAAATCTTATAAATCACACTTGAAATATTGTTAAAATTGTAATTGTTATTGATTTACCTGTGAAAACTTTTTTTAAATATAGCAAAAAATATATTTACAAGGTAGATGTAAACGAAATATTAATAGGTCAATATAAGCCTTCTTATTAAATTATTTATTATTGTGTTTCGTTAGTGACAAATTTGGGGAGAGGAGAAATATTCCAAAACCTTCTGAAAATACAATATGATAATTAACTGCACAATTACCAGAAATGTGTACCTTGGATATTATACAATTTGCATACATACAAAATTTGTAGGAAAAGACACATTGTTTTCAAGACGTTTCCAACTCTGAGTGTTAGATTTAAGATTCCATGTGCCTCATTCCAGTCCTTCTACCAGTTAGCATTTGAATGAACACTGACTCAGCGCTGAGGGAGACAAGTATCTCTCCAGTTTATTAGCATCTTTGTCTCAGAAGATATAGCAAGAATATGAGAGGAGTATCACCAAGTTAACCAATAAAATATCTTATTGAATACCTTACATCATATAGGAATACGATACATTGAATAACAAGTCCATATGGTCAGTTTCTGGCTAGATCACCACATATACGTTTGGATCCAGAAGGACCCTTATACTGCTTTAGAATAGAGAATGGAAGATCCTTCCTCCATTTGAAGACAGAGGTCCACATATAGTAATGAATGGCCCATATAGGCCAATAGGTATTGTAAGAATTGAGAAATTAGAAAATGCACGACCACTCCCCGAGAAGACAAAGGACCTTTCTCGAAATTAACATTTTACTCTCTCTTGAGAAACTAGCATCCCTGAGTCAATCACCTCCCTCATGTTGTCTCTCTCTCACGCTGAGATCACCAGGTATTCACCCAAAAATCTATATGGTTTAATGTGAATAATTATCACACAGTATTATACATGTTTGGTACCATTTGAAATGTCTCTGTGCGACTGGTACAAATGTCTCATTCCCAAAGAAGTAAACCAAAAGGTAATCAAGTTTTTAAGAGTTTAGAGATAACTTGCAGGTGGGTGTGTCTTCCGGGCAAATGGCCTCCTGCTCTCAAAAGGTGTAAACTCTGAATGCAAATGCCCATTGTTAGCAAATGTTTCCATGTGAAAGAAGTTTCTGTCTATATAAAGAAATGCAACAAGAGGCTCAGGGCGATTCTGTAACTCAGATCAGCCCATAATGTTGAAGGACCTCAAGGACTTCAGCATTAGGTATTTTTCTAAATCTCGGGTTTAGCCTACATCTTTTACTCTTTATCTCTGAGCATTTGATGTTATTGTATTGATTATATTTGAACTGATTATGAAATTGGCATGATATATTTACCTGACATAAAATAGTTACATTTGATTTTATTCTGAATTACTCTGAAATTATTTTCTCAAGTAGATTAATTCGTACGTTACCGCAAGTTTTGCGTCAGATTAGTGATGACTAATAAGTGTACTTGGTTTGCAAAGACAAGAAGTGAATTTCCGTTTAGAACAGCAAAAATGCTGCTGACCAATCTAAATGTGGGTGTGTCTTACCTCTGTTTTAATTTAATGTTACTTTAGATAAGTGTACGTGGGAAACCACGGCATGGCCAGTCCAAAGCTATTATAAGAGAATTAATATTGGTCTACTTATATCTGTAGTAGTGGCCATACCTCTGCCTGAAGTAAACGTTACCTTAAATTCAAGTGTATGCAATTCCGTGAGGGCTATACCAAAGTATCTTTGATTGTGCAAGCGTGAATGCGACCATCTCAGGTATTTATCCAATTACCTCTGTTTGGTGACCAAAACTGATGAGCTTGTGAACATGAGACCCACGCTAAACAAGGTGTGAGGACCTCTGAGCGACATAGATTCCTAATGAACGAGTAAAATATAAAGTAAAGAGTTAAATAGAACAATCAAATGTATTGCTAAACTATTATATAATTGACCAATAACCAATTGGCAATCTAACCTAAATTCGAGGTCGTGATAAAATGGAGTCAGATAAGTTTAATTGGAACTAAAGACAGTAACGCGCAGAGACCATCACCCATTCTATCAGATACGGACATTGGACCGATTTAGTATATAAATATATTAAATAAATATATTTTTTGTTCTTTCTCGCATGTTCAGATATTCATACAACAATATTCTGGGTGGCCATGAAAGTTTTGTGAAAATGATAAAAAATGCTGGCAGTGGCTGGCAACTTTTTAAAAAACACTGGCAGGGAAAGAGTTAATCTGACTCCATTCATTTGTTGTTATTTTGAAACCTCTAGCTCTTTAAAGTTAAAAGTCGTAAAGGTGCTTCAAGTAAGTTTTTAACTGTACTAAAGCATACAAATACCATAATATGTATGCAGATATTTAGGAAACATGCTGAGCTCACATACTCGTTTCTCTGAAAAACATACTCTGGGTTGCGTTTCCCGTACGTACAACAACGCAACTTGCTGCTTATCTACCATAGTACGATGCATCGTTGAAGAAATCAACTAGTTAGTCACGACTGTTTCCCGAAACCGCAAATTGGTCGTTCAACCACGTTGGTTAATGATGTCACGCAGGTGGTGACCCCTTAACCTGACCTAGATTGTACATTAGGATATTTTAATATCTCTATTAAATTCACCACCATTCAGTTCAGTTTAAGCTGTCAGATGAGACCAAACATGACGAATTACATATTAGAACACACAAGATAAATAGTATGTAGTGGAAAGCACATGTGTCCTGTGAAGCAAATGGTACAGATGTGTCATTGAGGTGTAAACGACTCTGTCTCTCCAGACAGAACCATCCTGTGCCTGGAGTGTCCCAACAGTCCTTAATCAGCATATTGAAGAATCCTTTGCACTAGATATGCTATATTATTGTGATGATAGTACATATTCGCTCAGCCCTACAATGTCACTTTGTACAATCAAAAGGAAGAATATTTCAACAATTAAAATACATAAAGAATAGTTTTAAATTTCATTTTAATTTCAGATCTATGTAAAATAGACAGGGCTGCACATCACAATACATGATTCATGGACTGAAATATTGATCATATCGTTCGAAAGGAGAAAATATAACAAGATGTGGTTTTGTCATGACTAAGATGATTTTAAAACAGTTCTTGTATTATCAGTCCATATGTTTTAAAAGACACTGGTGGGCACTGATTGAAAAAACAACAACAACAACAACAAAAAACACGATTATTTTGTCATTAACATGCTCTGAATGCAACATGTTAGAGCAGCAATCAGAAAAACATGAATTCCCAACAGATGGAACTAATGTGCCTTCTTCATCTAACATTATTTATGCATTTAGAGCACTGAAAGACAAAATATTTTTGTTCTCTTTAGTTTGGAAAAGAAATATTCATGCCAGCCTGACACATATAAGTATTTTAACTTTATATACAAAACAACCTGAACCTCAGGTTTTAAACATTTTGGAGCCAGTGTACACACAAATGATCAACTCAAAAATGTCCCATTATTGCACATGTAATTTATATCTATTCATTCCCCCTCCCCCATCTTTGTGCTTACTGAGCAATTATTTTACAAGCTTCAATATGTAATCAGAACAATCATTGACAAGGCATGTAGACATATGAGGCTTTGCTGTGAAACTACATTGTGGGCTGATGCAATGCACCAGCTCTTTAAGAATAAAGATTCTAGTCAGCCACAGATCGCAGAATTTACCACTACACCTTTATCATTGTCAATAAGCCGCATTCTTATCTGTAAAATTTGTTTCTTTTTATGACAATCCATAATGTACATACTGTAGGTGACAAATGATTTGTATACTGTATGTGACATTTAATTTCTTTAAACACTCTGTAAAAAATGGCCATATATAAAACACTGCAAGACTGCTCTAGTAATAATCATAAACAGTTTTAGCATCTCCTGCTGTAAACGTGAAACATGGATGCCAACACTTTAAACTGTTTGGTGTCATATATTTAAATATGAAACTAAAGAAATATCAGAAAATGACTTAAAAGAAGGGTGGATCTGTATTTAGCTGCAGTGTGTATGTGTATTGTGGAATGATCCAGACCTTGTGCTGAGCTGGTGACTTAATACATATGATATTAAGTTCCATTGATAATGTTAAACAAAAAATTCTCACTGTTTCATCGTAACCTAACAGGAAGTCGATGGAGTTGATCAGACAGTGAGATCTTAATCTTTGGGATTGTATTGGTCAACCTCTAGTCTTGCACTGGCAATGTGGCTCTTTGGATACTGTGGATATTGCAGCTCTATCAAGAGTTCTTAATCTTCTGCCATTTTAAATAAAGCTTTATGAAAGTTTTTGAGTGGTACTGTGGCCCAGCTCACAGATCGCAGTCCAGTGTGGCAGCTGTAGTTTATTTAGAGGCTTGGATCTGTAGTCTTCTACAAAGATACTGAAACCTTCGAACACAGCTCCTCCACTGTCTTCATGGAGAATCATCCCATGGCCTCTTTATTCATCCTTCCCTTCTGTTCTGCTCTCACGCATCTGTGGATTTTTCTGCGGTCAGCTGTTCGCGGTCTGACACGTCATCATCTTTGGGTGGCCGTGCCCGATCGAAGAAGCCGCACTGAAGAACCAGAGCAGGTGGGACGAGGCGGGTGTGGAAAAGAAAAAAAAGAACAGAGGATGAGAATGTGATCCCTGGGATAACAGACATTATTCCTTTCTTCCAATGTTTTGTCTGCTAAAACAGTTGCACAGATGTGCTCTAGAGGCTGAAAGACAATGACTCATTTAAGACCAGAGAGTCAGACGACCGCAATCAGTGGAGATCAAGTACATCCACATCTATTTATGGACATGCTGATTAAACCGATATCATTTCCTTTAAAATTAGAAACAATTTGTTGTAAGAAGCAGGGCAGTAATCATAAGAAGTTGTAGACAAAGTTTTGACCGGGCACACACACACACACACACACACACACACACACACACACACACACACACACACACACACACACACACACACACACACACACACACACCCGTTCCGAAGTTTGGGATCGGTAAGATTTTTTATGTTTTTGAAAGAAGTCTCTTATGCTCACCAAGGCTGCATTTATTTGATTAAAAATACAACAACAAATTAAACCCAGTAATATTGTTAAATATTTAACAATATTGATTTAAAATGATTGATTTTTCTATTTGAATATTTATAATTTATTCCAGTGATGCAAAGCTGAATTTTCAGCATCATTACTCCAGTCTTCAGTGTCACATGATCCTTCAGAAATCATTCTAATATGCTGATTTGATGCTTAAAAAAACATTCATTATTATCAATCTTGAAAACAGTTGTGTCCCATTGTTTCAGGATTCTTTGATGAATAGAAAGTTATATTTCATTTATTTTAAATATAATCTTTTGTAACATTATAAATGTCTTTAATGTAATTTTTCATCAATTTAATGCATCCTTGCTGAATAAAAATATTGATTTCTTGTATTTGATGCATTCTCCCTCCCTCTCCTTTATCTGTTAATCTGACAATTAAATTTAAATGAAATATATATACATATTTATATAATTTTATATATATAGTGTATGTATACATTTTAATTTAAAATGTTGATTTTGATCAATTTCATTTACACTTCGTCAACAACCAATTTCACCACAAGAGGGGGCAATTACATTGTATCTCAGTAGGATGCATCTCATTTTTCTTCAAATCCATTATAAGTGACACTATCTATATGATGTATAATAGCCTGTTAAATGGCCTCAGCTGCTCTAAAAATAACCTCTCAGCATCCGACTGACATTTCCTCGTGCACCCACGCACACTCGTCACTCTTCAGCGTGTTTAATGCATATGTGCGTGTTTGTGCATGTTGGCCAATTAGGGCACGTCTCCTCCATAGGGACCCAATCAAGTGCTTGAGAACAGCCCTGTAGACAAAACACTGATAAAATCACAAATGGCTCATTAATGCCCAACTGCAACAGCATTTCCCCCCTCCCCCTCCTTTATCTGTTCATCTGATTTGCCAATTTTCATCAAGCTCTTCAATGTTCCCCATACCTCTTTTCACTTCACTTCCTCCAACCCCCTTTTCCACTTCCTCCACCATCTCCTTCTCTCACTCTATCTCTAACAGCCATCTCTTTCTCTACCCCCTGTAGTTCCTTTGTTTTGCTATTTCACTGAAGCAGAGACACAGTTACAGACGGATTTTGCTGTTCATGAAGACTTGAAGACTAATGCCAACATACACATAAAACACTTTGAGAGCCCTCTGTCAACCAGGAATAACAGAAAATCCAAACTATGTGCAGTAACATACAGTTATCAGTTAGTAATTGAAATGCCAGTCTACTTTTTGTGAAGTCGGACTAACAAACCTAGATAATGTGATTGTAGCTCAGCTTCGTCCTGCATGTGCTACAATAGAATGCATCATTCTACAATAGACCTCTGCGTTCTGTGCTTTCTCTGAAATACAGAGCTGATGCACAACATGCATTTAATCCTTCACATTTTTCATTAATCAATGTGTAGTATACTTGGACAGACAGATGAAGACTATAGCTAAATAAAAAAAAAAAAAAAAAAAATAGTAGTAGTTTTACACTACCATTCAAAAGTTTGGGGTTGATAAGATTTTTTTATGTTTTTGAAAGAACACACGTCTCTTATGCTCACCAAGGATGCATTTATTTGATTAAAAAAACAGCAAAAACAATAATATTGTGAGATGTTATTATAATATAAAATAACTACTTTTTTTTATATTAAGGAATCTTTGATGAATATAAAATTCAAAAGAACAGCATTTAAAATGTCTATTTCGAATAGATAACAACAACAAAAAATCTTGTGACTGATGATTACTGTATTCACAACAGCATCATGTGTAGAGCCAAAGAAGGAGAGTATAAGTCTGTGTGTGTGTGTGTGTGTGTGTTATGGCCAACCTACCTTCCACATTGCTAGGCTAAGCATAGCCAGCACGAGCAGTCCCAGCAGTATAGCCAAAATTATTACCCACAGGGGAATGGCAAAGGAAACATCAGGAATGGCCCACACCACAAATGTGCCGATCTTAAAAACACAAGCGCACAAACACAGAGGTCATTAATATTTTACTACCACTGATGTAGCTATGATATTAGCACACATACATCAGGTTTACAGCTTACTATCCCTTATAATCTCCCATCTCTTTCTCTTTTCTTTACACTAAATGTAACAGAAGCTCCTTATGAATGTTTTGTTTATTCTTAATATTTAGTTATCTTCCTTTCTGACAGTTTTATACAATACAAAGAGAAGAAAGTAGGGGTGTTATGATTTGATTATAGCACTCAGCTAAGCAGCACTGATGCAGTTAATACACATAAAGAGCCATACAAAAAAGTACTGTGGCGGTTAAAGCGTACAGTGATTGTATCAGTAAGTGTTGGTGATACCATTAATACATGACTTTCAGTACCATAGTATTATATGGTACTTCAATGTACTTCTAAGAATAACATGGTACATGTCAGGAATACCATGGTGGTACTTTGGTACTATGTCTCCCCAAAAAACATGGTTCTTTTTAGGGTTTTTAGTAAGTAGCGGTAGCCTAGTGGTTTGCACACACACTACTGTTAAAAACGTTGGGGATAGTAAGATATTTTAATGTTTTTGAAGGTCTCTCACCAGGCCTTCATTTATCTGATCAAAAATACAGACAATTTAAAACAATTGTTTTCTATTTTAATATAATTTAAAATGTAAATAATTCATTAATCATTATAATACGCTGATTATTTAATTATTAATTTTGTATTATTATCAATATTAAAAACAGTTGTGCTGCTTACTGTTTGTGTTACTGTTTTAATGAATAGAAAGTTCAAAAGAACAGCATTTATTTGAAATATAAATATTTTGTAACATTATAAATGTCTTGGCTGTCAGTTTCATGCATCCTAGGTGAATAAAAGTATCAATAAAAAAATAACAATAAAAAGTCATAGTGATCCCCAACTTTTGAATTGGTGACACTGAATCTTGGTGCTCTTGTGGAAACAGAGTTTAAATCTGGCTTGCAACATTTCCTGATTTTGCTCCTAATCATTTTCTATCATATCCACTCTCTTCTAAATAGGAAAAACTGACAGACAGCAAAAATACGAATGCGACTCCCATGCTTCAAGCTACCCCATAAATGTCCTTTACCTTCCTTATCAAAGCTAAACAAACTGAGCTCATAGGCATTTAGTGTATCTTAACCCTTAGTTGAGAATCTTTTTCTTCTCTTGCTCTAATCCACATGTTCTCCTTTTTCTCTGTTGTTTTCTACTTTCTTTAATCCGCACCCACACAAAAACTCTAGATTACTCACTGATTTACTCTGGTGTGGCAGTGTATCAGCTTTGATCCGATAAGGCATGGCCGTCACTTGAAAGGACACTGTGGAGTTTAGCGTGTAGTGGTCATTCCGTCTCTGCCAGAGGAAAGCAATGGATTAGCATAAATACAACACACATGGAACCATCTCAGAGCGAGCGGGACAGAGGCTGGCCCCTCGCAGAAGAGGAAAATGTCAGATTAACATTAACAGAAC
This sequence comes from Abramis brama, assembly GCF_963993115.1. Lineage (NCBI taxonomy): Eukaryota > Metazoa > Chordata > Actinopteri > Cypriniformes > Leuciscidae > Abramis > Abramis brama. The sequence goes on from NC_139979.1 coordinate 14,951,531, forward strand.
GCACATGGCTGGTGTCTGACAGGGCGCTGAGTTGTAATAGCTTCAGCATGGATGAGGCTTAACGAGAAGCAGTGGTCAAAAGAGCAGCAAAACAAAACTTAAAGCACTTCCTTCAAACTAGGATCACTCACACACATGCAAAGAGCACTACTGTCCTGCAGACACACCAGCGTACGTGCTCTCATACACGTGTCTGGTTTCTGTGGATGTTCCTCTGAAGATGAGATGAAAGCATTTTGTTCTGACGATGTCAGGGTTTATGGCGTCACATGACTTAGGTGTCTAACTAACTGGTGATGTCATCTCCTGTGTCACCAGCCGAACATCTGAGGTTGAGTTAAACATTTGGTCGTGTTCAGAGAGGAAGGGTGGCCATGAACTCATTTACTCAGCCTCATGCTGTTGCAAACCTGTATGAGTTTCTTTCTTTGGAATGAAAAGACTTTCATTGTATTAACAAACAAACAATCAAAGCCGTCTGTTGTATTTCACAGAAGAAAGTAAGTCAGGTTTGGAATGACATGAGGGTGAGTGAACTATACCGTTAAACAGTGTTGGGAGTAACGTGTTACAAAAGTAATGCATTACAGTAACATATTACTTTTTGCTGTAACGCAGTAGTGTAAGGCATTACTAATCAATTTTCAGTAATATTTTACTCGGTACATGTTCAGTAACGCTTGCGTTACAACACACTTTTAGCCCAAAATTTAATTGTTCAAAAAAAAAAAAAAAACGGGGGGAAAAAACAGCAAGACCGCGAGACATTAACGAATGAAAAATGCAACGTGGTGTCCAAGTTTGTAAATAAAGACTAAATGACAACTTCTGAAATATTTGTATGGCGATTTATTTCATTCATCTCCCTCTTGCTGGTGTACCTTTGTATTGTGTGACATAATCCAGTAATGGCGTGTTTAGGGCAGGTTTTACAGGAGTGCCGTGAGGCATGATTTCGGTCTCTGTGCTCGCGCTGGCCAGTGGAAAAGCGGCTAATGGGAGAATATGGTAGAAGAAGACTGTACATTCGCGAGATGGACATATGCACATTACTCTGTTTGTTCTGTGTTTTCTTTCTAACCAGTTAGACTATGTTTAGGTGGTGTTTTTCATCATTTTTTCATCATGCAATCGTGTTTTTGATACGGTGGTGACGCATTCATGTAAAATGTAAGGATGGCGCTGCCAATAAAAGCACCTAAAAGCTGTCACAAAAAAAAAACGGCAAAAGTTATGATTATGAATATGTCAAATATAGCAAGGAGACATTTTAATTGTTTATTAATAAACAAGGGTTTTCTGTGTCAGTGTCGGCTGCAAAGATGAAGTTGATGACGATGATTCGCGATCTTCGCAGTATTGAACGCGCAGAGAGAAATGCACATTTCATACGGATTACATAAGCAGAGACCAGTCTGTTTTCTTTCGTTTTGAATTGTTCTGTTTAAAAGTAGACATGTCTGTGAGGCAAGTAGGCGCTGAGTTTCGGTTCATTTATGAGACGAGCTCCAGTTCACGCTAGGGATGGGACGATTACCGGTTTCACTATAAACCACGATAAAATGTACTGACGGTTAGTAAAATTTAATTATCATTAAAACCGTGTTTGATTATCGCGATTTTAGATCCTGTTCAGCCAGCAACAGTCTGATGCAGGCGCAGCGCACAATGTTTTTTTTTTTTTTTATTCAAGAAGGAATTGCGGAAGGCAGTGACCGTGCTCGGGAGTTTTTTCAGCATTTTAAACCAATTCTGAGGTGTGGTCATGGTCATATTTTGGCTTTAACAAAAGTCCGGAGGGAAACTTAATCGAGGATGGTCACCCTGTCAGCAGAACATGCACAAGAAAAAGTAGCTGCAATAGAAACACTTCAAATCTGCCGAGTCGTCTTGTGTGACCATTACCCACCGTTGTATATCGAACGCAAGGCAAGTTAACTTTGACCTCAATACCAAAACTACGTCTGGGAAATATTTGGGCATAAAATGTTGTTTTAAGTTGAACTATTTTATATCAATCACTTGAAATAAACGTGAAGCTCCCGCAAAGAAAAGTTCGCAGCAAGTGGCTTTGAGCCAAAGACGAACGAACAAGTTCAAACAAGACTATTAAGAGTGACATTTAAGGGATACTAATTTATATTTATTATACACTTATTACACCGATTTTTATTTTTTTATTTTTTTACCACATAATTACGGGGACATTGAATTGAGATTAATCTTACCTGTTTATAAATCCATTATGTTCAGCGTACAAAACAATGATTCAGACAAGATGATCACAACAATATTATCAAACTATGTAAACAATAAATCAACTCTGATTTAATTTTCAATACAATTAAAAACGGAGACGCAAGACGGCAAGTTGTATTTGAATGAAACGAGAGAGCGCGTCCGTTGCGATACATGAGCCGTTTCTCAATACCAAGTACGCAAAGTTAGGACTTGAGTCCTTGGTAGTTCGGACTTGACAAGTTCGACTCAGGAGAACGAACTCCCTAGGACGGGAGGACGCAAGTCCGATAATTCTGAAATGGAACAGCGGCGTACTTGATAACGTCACTCAGCTCGCTCTGGCTACTCTGGTTATCTCTTTATGTATATCTAGGCTACAATTAAAACAAAATATGTTATAAACCACCACTCTGCCTCTTTTCATTTTCATTTAAAAAAATCTTAAACATAATGGCCACACAAATGTGGTTCAGGCAACGCAATTGATTAAATTCACTGCATATTTATAACAACACGAAATATAAAACACAACCCTGACTCTTGATGAATAAAAAAACATTATAATATTTATCATTAAAAATAACATTTAGCAAAAAGAGACAGGGTTGTGTCATTTTATTTTATTATATATGTACATGTGAAGAGAATGTAGGCTATAATAAAATATTTTATATGTTTTAAATATATAAAATAAAATGACATAACCTTTTTTTGTTAAATGTCAGTTTTAATGATCAATAATAACCATTATAAAAGTATAAGTAGCCTAAAAGGTATAAGAAGCTATACAATAATAAAGCAAACGATTCAGTCAAACAAAAGTCAGCTCTCTAGGCTACAACGTTAAAGTTAAATAGACTAAATAAAGCTATGAAACTTCACTTTGCCCTCAGCTTAACGTTTTGCCAGGGAACAAATTATAGATTAATGAGACAAATAAAATAAATAAATAAATAAATCGCCCGTTAGATATACACACAACGATTTTATATCTCATGTTAAACCACTAGACTAGAGACATCTGAGCCAGTGGCAAACGTTAGCAACACTAGCCGAGGAAAGGCTGTTCTCGGCAGGGTACATGAGCGCCGAGTGTCCGATTGCCTGGTTCTCACAACTCCGAAAACGTCAGATCAAATTTTCAAATAGGCGCTATCTTTATAAATAAACCAAAGATTTGATCTTTAAACAACTACATTCTCGCCTGAAATACTCTTACAACTACATTTCGTGACACAATTACAGCAGTATTTTTAAATTACGCGGGGTTTCTCCTCTGCTATTGACGCTTGATGGTTGGTGTGAGATGCATTCTGGGATACCTGGCTGTCTCAAGTTTGCACAAGTCACCTCTCGATGCATCCTCGGTAAAAGGGGCGGATCAAGAACACATCCGGGGATTTGAACTGGACTTGGCTAGATGTGAACTTTGAATTGGAACAGTACTTGGGCAGCGACTGATGACGTTTCAAAAGTACAGACAAGAACGCATATTGAGAAACGGCTATGGTGTAACGTCTGTCAGAGAGTTTGGATACTGCCCAGATGAAGAATACAAGACAGTGCAAATGAACTGGTAGTTCCACAAGACTTTTATAGATGTTTTCTTAAGCACACTCTTCACATACATGTCAAAGAGCGAATGTTAAAAGGGAAAAGAAAACACTCTAAAACACGCTACAAATCAAAGTGGAAGTAAACACATTATAATAAAACAACGGTCAGCAGTAGAGCGGTCATCTTCCTCTTTGCGCGAGCATTCTCACTCTCACTGTGCGTGCGCGCTCACATAAAAACAGCATGCATACAATAACGTACGCCATAGAAGAAGTTATCTTAAAGGCACATCAACATTCATGTCATGAACACTACTTAACACTAGGCGGCCGTTACAATGGATGTGCGCGGTGTTATAATGCGTTGCTATTGACGACCGTCATTATAAGGAAGGAAATGCCACATAATAGAATCTTGCTTTTAAAAGTGCATAGAGCTGCTTGTTTTATTTGTTGTTTGTTGATTTTCAAATATAAAACTTGTTGAAATGTCTTCAGTGTGATCATCAACTCTTTTTGAACACTTTCATCTCGTTTTAACAAAACCGTGATAATATTGATAATCGCGATAATTTTGGTCACTATAATCGTGATATAAAATTTTCATACCGTCCCATCCCTAGTTCACGCGCTGGCGCCGCCGTCTCCTGATTATCTCGTCTACTATATCGTCTACTACTTATTTATTAAATCCAGGCAATTGGTTGATGAAACATTGATTAAAATTAAGATACAATTAATACAAAACGAAATTTACTTTAAAGAAAGGCTTTGTGCTTTCTGTTTGAGGTCTCTGTGAAAGTTTTAAAGCAGTCTCACGTCCGTAACTGAGAACGCTGGATTTACCCAATTTTAAATAATTTATTCTCAACTAGTTTTGTGGTGTAGGTAATGTATAATATATATGTTATAATGTTAACTTCAAATAATACTAATAGTAATTTAAAGATGTGGTAGCATTGGATCTGGACGGGATCGATAACTCTGGGGGTTGGAAGGGACGTGTCGCGATTCTGCCTTCTCACACCGCGACACAGGTTCGTGGATCTGAGTGTTGTGATTTCGGTTTCATATCGCATATCGTTACAACTCTAGTCATTTTAGAATGTTAAGTTCTACTTATTTTGTAGAAAATATATATTTTTTTTAAATGTAATTTTTTTTAAAAGTAACTCAAAAGTAATACGGGAGTAATGTAACGCATTACAATTCTGAGACAGTAATATTGTAAGGTAAAGAATTACTTTTAATTAACAGTAACAAGTAATGTATAATGTATTACAGTTTGGAAGTAACTTGCACAACACTGCCCTTAAAACACTACACTGTTCTTACACTTCACTGTCTGCACTCCCATTGGTAGTTGCCGAATTATGTTATTGTGCATTTGCATGAAAGCTGAACTCTGCTCAACTTCGTTGCATCAGCCACAGTCGCTTATGTCACCTCAAATAGCCAACGCTCATTGAAAATGAATTACTGCTGGTCAGTTTGTTGCTGCAAATCACAGTCAGTGTAAACGCAGCTTAATAGGAGCCTTTGATCATAAAGTGATTTAAGAAGTGAAAATCACCAGCTGGACTTTACAGGAATACTGTGAAGATAACATCTAAAAACACTGTGACAGCTTGTGAATGTTTAAACACTACAGTAGATTCCATGCTGCATCCTTCTCTGTGATGACATACACAGTGTCCCTGCTGAAAAGACCGGCAGATGTTGTGCTTTTGGATGCTGGTTTTTCAAGCAGGGTTCTTAAAGGGATAGTTCACCCAAAAATGAAAAATTCTGTCATCACTTACTTCCCCTCATGTTATTCCAAACTGTATGCTTTTTTTTCTTCCGAACTGAAAATAACATATTTTGAAGTGTTTTTTATTTATTTATTTTTTATATGCACTGAAAGTTAATGGGGTTCAATGTTGTTTTGGATCCACTGACTTTAATTGTTTGACCTTTTTCCCAAACCTGTATGCATTTCTTCTGCGGAACACAAAAGATGATATTTCGAAGAATGTTGGCAAGCAAAAACATTAGAGCCCAGTGACTTTAATTATCTGTACGAAAAAATATTTTTTTTTATGTTATACAGAAGAAAGTCATAAAATGAGGGTTAGTAACTGTTGAAATTTCATTTTTGAGTGAACTATTTTTTTAACTATGTTAACCTAGAAGATATTATAGTATATTTGTGTGATAAAAGTACCTGTAAGAAGGTGTGAGCCCAGAGACGGGATCTGAACTTGATTACAGCGCTTCGCCCTCGATCCAAACGATCCACGACACACTCCACCATTAGGCAGTTGATATTAGAGCAGTTCTAGAGAAAAAGTAGAGAAGGTCTTTAACATTAATAGTCTCTTCCTGTTTGTGGAGGCAGTATGTACAGTGACCTCAAAAGTTTGAGAACATCTTAACAATTTTGAAACACTTAGGCCACATCCACACGAAGCCAGAGCTTTCCCTATCCGATCTTTCCCTTGTTCTAAAAAACAATTCCGTAAACACGATGTTGTCTCAAGAAATATCTTCATACACACGAAACCACTGAAACCGGCTCAAAACGATGTAGTATACATGCCAGACCCGTATGTGGCGCTGTAATTCTGCCACGGAGATGCACTAAAAATGGAGAAGAAGAATTGGAGCATGCACCGTTACGTGACATAGACTAGGCCAGGGTCTACACGTGGGGTGATGACATCATCGTTTCACAAAATATACGGATTGGCTGTACACACGAAAACGCAAGGGTGTCGTTTTCAGATTTATCCACTCTGGGACCCGGTTAAAAAAAAACTCGCCTGAGTCGTCTGGACGAAAAGCCGATACGATACAAACATTTTACGTATACAGCTAAACGCGTCTCCGTGTGGACAAGGCCTTAGACATAAAATGAAACATTTTTCAATTCAAGATTTCACACAAATTCTTCTGCTGATAATACAATTTGTAATAATAGTGTCAAATGAGAAAAATGTCAAATATAGGCATTTTCACCTCATTGTACCTCTGCTGATGTGCTGTCTGTTTTAAAAGCCTCACATTTGATTTTGAATGATTTTAGTGGTCACATTTAAAGAGTTGAGTGATGGTGTGTATGTAAGTAGTATCAATGCCAACTGTTTGTGTATGTGCATAGGACATGACCTCTGCCCTGTCTTATCACATTGCCTAAGGTCTGATGGACTAAGATTATCAAAACCACCTGGTCCATGTGCACACACACAGACACACACAAACGCACACACACACTAAAGAGACACTTCGAGAGAGCAAGACAATAAGCATATTATAAATGACCTGTTATGAGATTTACAGGTGAACTCACCCTTTGAGGTTAACACAGGTCTCCATAACACACGTCTAGTTCAACATAAGATTCTATCCATCACATCTATGAGAGTGTTCCCACAGGGCCTGCAGCCATATGCTTCAGGAGGTTTGTGAGCGTGTTTGTGGTTCTGGTGGGAGTGCATGTGTGTACCAGTGTCTTGCTGCTGTAGCTCTGGGCTGTAGAAACAGATCGTCTATGGCGAGTCGGACCGCTGCTGTTCTTCAGAAAGCCCAGTAATTCTGGAGTGTCCTGAAGAGTGGAGGTCTAAGCATGCAAGAGAAAGATGGGAGAGGAATTGAATGAATATTAAATGAAATGAATATTAGATGCAGAGTGATGTGTGTAGGATATTTTGTCATATTATCCTTATAAACCTGAAGACAATTTAATTGAACTTTATTTACCACTTTTCAAAATAAATATTGTTCCAACAGTTTTCAGCACTGAATGATTTCTGAATGCATGTCATAAGGAAGGAAAGATAAACACTTATTCAATATTTTCTATTGTTATTATTTTATTTATACAATTATTGTATACATAGTTGTATATGAAGTTAGTATTTTAGGTTAAAATGTTATAATAATAATAATAGAAAGATAAGTCAGTCACTTATATTTCATAATGTAGTTGTCACTGTGTGAATGTGGTCAGAGAGTCAGACACAGAGTTCTGGGCCAAAACTCTCCTCTAAAGTTCACAGGAAAAGAGCTCTAATATCAGTCCAGGTGGTTAAAATTCTGAACTCAGCATGAACGCAGATCAGTTACAAGGCACAGAGACTTCATGAGGACGTTGTGATGCTTCATAATGACTGCACATGAAATCTGAACAGCGATAATGAAGTCCAGTCAAGAGAGCAGAGGGGTCAGAATTAGTCCAACACTCTCTGATCAAAAACAAGCAGGCCTCAGCAGTCACAGTTTTACATTTATTTGAGGCTCATTAGTAAAAGCACAGAAACCTGAGATTTATGACAGCTAGGGACACAGCCAAGAGAGAGATTTGTGATGCAGTTGGAGAGAGAAACGTTCATTCAGATAACTGGCTCTGTGTACAAGGAAAGATTCAGTCAGGGGGCCGAGTTAAAAATTGTAGATGTGGACTCTTCCTTCTGAAGTTGGCTCTCTTCAGGAAGGACACCCTCAGGGAGGAAAAGGATAGAGTGATAAGTGTGAGTTTACCTCTAGCTCCAGTGGGTTGAGGGAACCGTTGACGCTGCAGTGTACAGGTCCATCAGTGATGATCTGAAGGGCATAGAGGAGGTGTTCCTCATGGAACTGACTGGGCCAGCCCACCTCCAACACCGTCCTGCTTATTGAACTTGGACCCTTATTATGTAACTGGGAAAAAGAAGAGAGAAACAAAAAGAGATTAGCAACAAACTTAAACTCACCAAACTTAAACATATACATTTAAATCTATTCAAAAATATTCCCTTATAAACATTTATAGAGATGCATCAATAAGAAAATTATGGCTGATACCATTATATATTTCCAATTTTCTAAATGTTATAGCCGATAACCAATAAATACACATACTATAGTGTAAATTAATTAAAAATGAAACTCACTTCAAGTGATTTTAGGAATCACAACATTATAATCTACAGTATGAAAAGTGGAATCTAAATGTTATATTTAAGAGTGTTATTAATTTACGAGTGTTTTTAAATAACTTTAAGTGGGTGATGGAATGATAAAATAGAGGAAATGAGCATGAACAATTAAATATCCAATATCCTAAAAACATTTAGAGTTAATAAAAAATTAAGTAGATTCACTTACAGTATGAATCTACAATGTTTCTTCCAAAATACTACTTACTAAAGTGAAAAACTATGGTAAATTTCCATAAGGGGTGCTGTTGATGCCCAATACATTTAATATGAATCATCAGATTTTTATTTAATATGGAAGAATGTACAAGAATTGATAAACATTAAATCAAACACTATGGGCTAGCATTAGCATTAGCGGTTGAACTGAACATGGCAGAGCTGAAGCTGCTTCTAACACAAACCATCTGTACAGCGTCTGGCCAACATTACAGGCAATTAAAAAATTAATAGCTGCAGGACAGATGGCGTTTACTGAGGCCCTCTCACAGCAAAAAGAGGTCAGGAGTCTCCACAAAAACAAACAACAAATAAATAGCTTTACAGAAGTTGGTTTTTGCTAGCTGAATGCACTATGCTACGCTCCATGGGGAAAGTTTATTGTTGTTTATTTCTTATAATAGATTAGTGTTTCGTTTTATTGTTGGAGAGAGTTAAAACAGTAACACTGAGTCACAAAATTAAACTGTCTTTCGTATAAATATGGATTAAATTCACTCACACTCTGTGTTAAAGATAATATCTACAGTACATCAGCTGTGATTAGTTGTGGCATGCTTGAATGTCTACTTTCTACGTACTGTATGCGAGTTTATTTATTAAAAGTGATTACTACTGATCTGGATCCCTTTGATCACAACAAAGTTTTGAATGTTTGCTGTTTGCTGGCCAATCAAGAGCAAATTAATCCTAATACTTTTATAATCTCTCTTATTCTATTCCTGTGTCTGATGCTCTCCATGTTTACCAAGTTTTGTTTTTGTGTCTGTTTATTCTGTACCTCATATATGTGTTGAACCTGAGGGCCGACGTCATCTTCTCTCACAGGATTCTCTTTGGGTTCCCATCGAGGGAAAGGCAAAACAACCTGAGCTGGGTGAGACACACTGAGGAAAACAGAGAGAGGGTTTTCAAGCAGGTTGTATAAAATGCAAAAAAATGATGTACAGTCTAAATAAATATTTTCCAATTAACACCATTCAAATTTCAAACCCGTTTTAATTTTGCAGTGTGGCAGATATCCAAGTTAAACAGGATATTCAACAAGAAAACAACATTTGACTGAGGGAAAGTAAGAGATTTGCTGGCTAATACATCATAGAAACAGATGTTAGTCTTATTTTCTATCATATGCCCTATTTCTTCACTTTGACCTTATGGCAAGACAATATTTGTGAATAACCTCTCCAGATCTCTCTGAACAGGCCGTTGATTTTTATTTATTTATTATTATTAAAATTAGACTCTTAAAAAATGCTAGGTTGTTTCAATCCATGTTTGGGTCAAATATGGACAAACCCAACCATTGCAATACATTTTCTAAATAAATGATTAACCCAGTGGTTGGGTTTGTCCATATTTGACCCAAACATGGGTTGAAACCACCCAGCATTTTATTCCAGTGCGCTCATTTTCTGCTCAGTGAGACAGAAAGAGACCGATAAAAAGAGATGCTTACCCTCTGATCTCCACCTGTGCTCTCACCGCAATGCTCAGAGTCAAATTCACTGGGACGCTTCTTGCGTTGTCCTTATTAGAACTGTTCAGAGAAACAAACAAATATAATGTTTATTTGAAACAACAATCTTTACGCTACATTATCAAGGTAACATTTTGATATAAAATAAAGTCCCAAAAACACAGAGTTATGTTAAGTGCACTATGAGACAGTAAGGCTCTTCTGTAGAAGGTCTCAGTGAACTGGCCGCAGTGTCTCAGACTACTGAACAGTTCCATGTGTGAGCCTGAGGCAGGGAACATCTGTGTTCTGTGAATGTATCTGTCCTTTGAGGGTGCGAGGACGAGAGGACGAAAAGGGAACAATACTGTTTTCATCTGAGTGTGTCACTGTCCTAGAGTTCCCCGAGTCAACTGTCTCGCCGGTTATTCTGCTGTGAAAACCACAAAATCTCCACTAGCCAAACACACACACACAAGTACACTAGACGACACTCTGTCTCATTTCATATATCACAACAATGAACGCAAATATTATACAAAAGGAATTTCACCTGGAAGGGAAGCTAAGAAGTCAAAGGAGAGGATGTATGCATTGCAGTTGTAACTTTGATCTTGTGGAATAACTTGGTCACAAAAACGATATATTTACTATATGCCATAAAACTCACTGTGTGACTGAAAGGAACAAGGAGACGGAAGAATCTTTGAAGCCTTGTAAGATTTTGTTTCATTCATTCAGGTCTTATTAAATACTAAATCATGAGTCAAGAAATGTGATACCTTCATTCCAGCACCTACATTTCCATCCTGAGAGAATCAGAATCCAACCAACATAAAATAAAAAGTAGAAAAAGAATAATACATAAAGTATATAGTTTAAATTAAATATAAAATGTTTGGGCTCAGAAATTAACTTTTATTCAGCAAGGATGCATTCACATGTTCTAAAGTGACTACATTATATGTGTATTAGTAAAAACATTTATAATGTTACAAAATGCATTTATAATGTTAGAAAAGAATTTTAGTAAAAAATGTATCACGGTTTCTACAGATATATTTAGCAGCTGTTTTCAACATTGATAATAATAAGAAATGTTTAATGCTTTAGCATCAAATCAGCATATTAGACTGATTTCTAAAGGATCATGTGAAACTGAAGACTGAAAATTCAGTTTTACCATAAATAACTTATTTTTGATCACATAAATGCAACCTTGGTGGGCATAAGAAAGTTCTTTCAAAAACGTTTACAAATCTTACGGAAAGCACATTTTTGAATAGCAGTGTAATTTGAACTTTGTATAATTAATGATTACATCATTTGAATTACTTTTAAAAGTAAAGAAACAAACCAACCATTAAAGCCATATGTCACACACACACAAATTTAAAAGACTTGAAAGACAAAACATATTTTTTGTTGTTGCTGCATGACACCTGGCTTCTATCTCTCTGTATCTGTAGTTTTCTCTCCCTCTTCTGTTTCACTCTTGTTCTGTCTCAAGGTGAAAAATCAGAGTGGGCAGAGGAACATGTGGCTAGCATTAGTCACCAGAAAATGTCTCTATTCTCTAGAGACACACATACCGAAACAGATAAGACACACACAACAAATGCATTCATACAGCACACACTTTTAAGTGCAAACATATTACATGTGCACACTCACATGTGCAGGCAAAAACACATACGCATACTGTACGTAGACTCACCCTCCTGTTTGACTTTAGGATTCAGTGATTAAACCCTTAGGGAAATATCCCCTCCACTGAGAGCAGCCTGGCAGTCATCTCAACACCCCAAAACTAACATGCGCTCATAAATACCTCCCCGTGTGTATGTGTGAGTAACATCACAATGAAGAGTGTTGTTATAACAAATACACTTCACCCCTGTGCCTAACAGAACATGGCCAAGGGCATGCACACCAAGTGGGGAGGAAACAGTGTGATTGCAAACGCCAAAACTGACAAGCCAGTGAGTTACCTGGTCTTAAGAAAGCCTTTTATAATTTATATTTGTATTTAAAAAAAAATTCTATTGAAAATTCTATTGAAACACTATACACGCACATATATATTCAAATAATATATGATTACTTAGTATGGCTGTTGAATGATTAACCATTCTGACCCATCCCTAAAAATGACAAAACAGAGGACCAAAAAAGCTTTTTTTCTCAGTATATAAATACAAAATTGCTAAAAAATTCCAGATACACACACACATAGGCAAACAGAGTTTCTTTAAAGTATGCCATCCATTTTCTGTGACCCATCCAAGGACATCTTATCAACACTCAGCTTCCTGTTCTAAAGTCTGGCTCTTTAACGACCAACATTTGGGGCCCTTGCTTACAAAATGACCCCCAAAACATACATCAAAGTGACACGCACCACTTACCTTGTTCACACACACACACACAAGTGCAAGAGACCTTTACATGAAATTATAAGTTAGGTACCACATGTTGGGTTTCTGGGTTTTATGAGGACTCTCCAAAGACATACTGATTTTTATACTGTACAAACTAAATATTCTATCACCTACACCTAAACCTAACCGTAACAGTAAACACTTTGCACAAAACAACAACATACCAATACCTGGACCAGAAATGTTAGCCAGACACATTCAGTTTCTCAGACACAATTACTCACTTTATAATTTTATGACCAGAGGGAACACAAGGACTTGGGTGTTGACAATGATTTGGCCAGAAATGCGAATGATTGTCTGTGTGTGTGTGTGTGTGTGTGTGTGTGTGTGTTAGAGAGAGAGTCAAAGATGTGAGTATACATTATGCTTACTTGAAATTTGTAATTGGGATATGGTTGAAATGAAAGATAATAGTTACTGTACCTGTGTATCTGCAGCTCAAAGCCAATGGTAGGAGGGGCATCTTCCAGCCTCTGTACAGAAAACCGTAAACCCACCAACAACTAGAGAGAGAGAGAGAAGAAAGGGAAAAACATGAAGACATCAAAAGCTTAAGGGACATCTGTAAGTGCTCAGTAAAACAGAATAGAGCTCTCCCCCCACTGGCTCATACAGGAAAAAGCCACCACAATTAACACTGTGCCGTCTTACATGCTGGGGGGAGAAGTGTGGGCTCTGTCTGGACAGTCTCACTGCTCTTATACCCCCAACAAACAGCATGAAAATTATTCAACTATAAGTATACAAGTGTAACTCATTCAATCAATAAAAACATGGACATGAAATACTGATTTGAGTCAAAATTATAGCTATAAATATTATCTTCATATTATCTTTAAGCTTCCATGAAGAAAAAAGCAGTCAACTGCAATGTAATAAACAATCACTCTAGCTAAAGACGAACACTGCACTGATATTAGTCATATTTATACTGAAAATCTTTATTCAAGTAATTTTATTCATTAGCTAAAATGCTACATTTTCATATTTGTATTAGGAAATCATTATAATGCAGCCAAAGATAAATTATGAGAAACATAAATGAGTAGTTCACTTCTGTTTAATTATTCTGTGTAAAAGGCCCCCTGAAATGCACAAAATGAAAATGTTGAAATCAAATAAATTCATATTTGTATGTATTTAAATTAAGTATAGCTCATTATTCTTTTGCATTAGGTATATTAGATATTGTTAACATTTTGAAATCTTGAGAAGTGTTTACCATATTTATCGTATTTATATAATTGCAATTGATCCTTACGTTCAGTCAAATGTCTGTCAGCTCTTGGAAAACAAGTCTTTACAAAGCCATTTTCACTGATTAATAACTTTTGTTGTTTTTCTGCTCGGCTGAACAAAGTCTAAACACTGGAATTTTCATTCGCAAACAAATAGTAAAATTTTACCAATCATCTCTCTCTCTCTGGCTGTAACTGTGTCCATATGGTGTAGTTCATTAGGAGGAGTCTGATAATGGCTGCTGGGATGGTTAATGAAGGCCAGTCCTTTAGCTAAAGGCTATGTGCTAACTCTGGAGCCCCATAAATGAGCGTCCCAAGGCGGAAACCTTCCTCACTACAAAGCCCCCTCATAACAGACGGGTGAGAGTAACAAGTGCTGTTAAACTTAAAAGAGTGAACTAGCCACGGAGCCTCTTTTCGTGGTCTTGCGTCCTTTTTTAAAACCCACAGAGTCGGTAAATCACAAATGAAGATCACGTCTCCGCAACTTCATACATGTGTTGAGAAATTAAGACTTCATCTGAGATCGGAGTTTACAAGATGCTGGTTCATATGTTTCTGTGGCAACAGTAATCATCTAATTACACTAATGAGACAATAACTCTTAATCGAAAGTTTTAATGAAACTCAGAACAGAACAGCGTATAACATGGGAAAAATGTACACGTTCTTCAAGTGCGTTTGAACATAGGAATGAAATGTAAGATGCAGTTTCCATTTGAAACAGCACAAACACACACATCAAAAGCACTGTGTTTGAATACATATGTGCAATGCAATTTATTTAGATGGATTACAGATTGACTAAGCAAAGCTGGACAGAGTGCATCCAGAAAGCATAAAGATGGCTAGATTGTGCATGATTAAAAACAAAGAACAACGTAAGCCAAAGATGAGGCTGTCAGTTCTGTTATTTACAGTGTCATCATCAGAAGCATATCGCCAGGAAGATCCCAGCCCGCTCTGTTAAGAAATAATACATCGCTTCATGTTGCTGGGAAATATGAGGTGTTGTGTTGCCAAATTCTGTGAATATACATCACCCTAATGTGACATTAGCTAAAATGGGTAGGAGTGACTGAAACAATGAACTCATTCAATGCGTTTTATTTTATGGACCATGAAACTCCTCTCTTCATTGAATACCACAGTGAGAGCAATAGATGGGGCGAGTCATGATGAATTTGTATGAATTATGGCTCACAAAAGACATTTACACTTATTTTAAAACTACTGGGAAACTGATTACATTATCATATAGAGAAGATTCACATTAGCGAGACTGAGATAATACAAGACACATGAAATCACAATATGATAAACAACTGCATATTTGGTTTATTAAAATTAAGAGCCAAAAGAGGCAAGGCTTTATGGGCAGCACTCCGAACAGTAGCTCTTCTGACAATGTCCTGTCTTTACTCAACTGTTCTATCTAATAAAGGCAGAAAATGCCCAGAAAAAATTACTAATTATTCGTATTATAAATAATTACTACTGGACTAGTAAGCCCTATTTGCTGTTCACCTGTGGTTCATAAATTTATTGGCCGACCTACAGAATCATGGGACTGACAGTGGAGGATGTAGGAATGAAGATATCACATGAAATATAATCAGTTCATTTGTGCACAAAGTAGAACACGCTTCATACACAACCGTTCAAAAGTTTGGGGTCGGTAAGATTTTTTTATGTTTATGAAAGAAAGACTTTTAGGCTCACCAAGGCTGCATTCATTTGATCAAAAATACAGTAAAAGTTTTCTAACATATTGTAAATTGAGTATTAATTTCTTTTTAAAAAACTGCAGTATTGAAAAATGTTTTTTAGACATTTTTAACTGTAACATTATTAATTGTTTTAGGTTTGACTTGGATATTAGCAACTGATGCTGCGATGTGACAACCAATGTGTCTATGCAAAGGCCCGTCCACCAAAAGTCCCCACCACTTTATAAAACAAAGTGTTTTATTGGTGGCTCAACAATTGTGCAGGAGAGCCTCCATCACGTCTTCCTTTCACAGTCAGTTGACTGAGCTAGAAGTATTTGTACAGTTTCATTCTGAAAATACAACACTACTGGAAGCTTCTACTTCAGACAACATGGTCAATACAAAACTCTGCTGTTCCTCATATACTTTAAGAACTGTTTGTGGCACTCGGACCGTTTGAGGTGGTGTGACCAACATGTTTTCTGCACATGGGTCTTGTAATGGCTTATTTGTGATGAATGAGCTGCACCACATGGTTATGACTTACTTTTATGGGCTATGAGAGGATAGCTTGAAAAGTTTTGAGAAAGAAAACAGAAAATGAGAGAGAAAAAAATGACACATATTGAATTAGATCACAGGCCTCACACTGATTCCATGTGTGGTACAATTGTTCAGTGACGCCAGTGACGACGGTGTGTGAGGGCGAGATCATGACGGGTCTCTCAGTTTGCTTGTTGTATGTGTGTGAGATGGGGGATCTGTGGCCGTGTCACCCTCCTCTGCTGGTGCCAGGATAATTTGGCCCATGTGGGTTTAACTCCGGAGGCTCTATGACAAAACCTGTCACCATGACAATAGCCCTCCGTCAAAATCTGGAACATGTTAACAGGTCACAGAGCCAAACAACCCTCTCTTCATTTGTGTTCCACAGAAGAAAGTCACACAGGTTTGGAATGACATGAGTGTGAGTAAATGATGGCATTTTATTTTTATGCGAACTATCCCTTTAATGATTGTTTCCAAACAGGTTTGTCAAACACACTAGCTTTCCTTCTGCCCCACATTATTCAGACAAACTAGTCAATGCTAACGCTAACCATGCTAATCAAAGTTTCTATGCTAAGCACAGCAACAAATGACATGAAAAACTTAAAAAATGACTATTAGAAATAACTATAAATTTATGTTGAAGTACTAAAATTACTAAAACTGAAATAAAAATAAATTACATCTATATAGAAATATATTTTAAAAAACAAAAACTAATAAAGAAAACTAATAAAAATGACTAAACAAATTAAATTAATCAAAAAAACTGAATAAATTATATAATAGTATATAATAATACTGAAATAACATTGGAAAATACAAGGTACAGTATTGCGCTCTTCATCTGTATATCTGCAATCCTATAATTTGCTATGATAGAAGAAAGTATTTTAACAGCAAAAAAAGAAAAAAGAAAAAAAAGACACACTTCACCTTTAAGGCTATTTCTGTGTGAGGCATTTACTTTGTCTCACAATTATTTTGCTCCCTTTACATTCTACATGCTGCCACAGAATTTCTCTACAAGCTCTCCCACAATCCGCTGACATGACAGGCTAGTAGGGCTGCACGATTATGACAAAAATCATAATTGCCGATTATTCCCTTGAAATTGTAATTGCGATTATTAATTACGATTATCACAATTTACATTTGATATATATATATATATATATATATATATATATATATATATATATATATATATATATATATATAGACATATTATTATACATGTTTACTTAAAAATTGTGAACACACACACTGTCCCCCTTTACTTAACATACACATTAATTGTAAGAATATGACTAATAGTAAAGACTACTGAGAAATAAACATTAGGCATAGATGCTAAATCTATTAAATAGCAGTCCCAAACTAGCTTTTGTTAATACAATGTTGGTATGAGCCACCAGTCATTTAAAAATATCAAAAATAACACAAAGTGAAAATAAAGTGGCATTTTGGGGTTAATATTGAAACGACAGTTACCATGGTGATACACAATATTAACAAGAACTGTTAATGAAACATGGAAACTGCTCCTGGTGAATAGAATGAAAATCATACCTGCATGCAAATCCTTCTTAGCTAACACACGACATACCAGTAACATGATTTATTGGTATTTTACTTTTATTTCGTGACTTACTAATTTACAACGTAACAACGTTGCATGCTCGTAGTTTCCTTTGCATTTTATACACAGCGCGCGCCGCCGCATTTGCGCGTGCGATTTAAGAGTGTGCGCTACGAACACAGTAGCCTATAACGGCTGACATGACTGTCACAGGAACGTCCGTTTTTCTGAGGTGAAATTCTTTTTATTTTAATACTTACACATATGTCACTGCCTGGTAGTTTCTATTGTGCTGGGTTTTCTGAAGTAGTTGTGATTCGCCTCTCATAACATGCTCTAAATGCACGCAGAGTGGATTTTTTTTTTTTTTTTTTGTAATCGCGGCTTTGAACGATTACGTAATCGTGGCATCCATAATCGTAATCGCGATTAGAAATTCGATTAATTGTGCAGCCCTACAGGCTAGTTTGACATATAATAACACAGACCTCTGAGTATCCAGCCAACTGCCTACACACACACTGACCAATACCATTTTAAAACCGCAGGTCCATCCGCAGGTAATATATTGGCTATTCAGTTGTGATGCTCTGATTTATGGTTTATGAGCAACATAATCTTTTGACCTGCAGTAGTAAACACAGTCATAAACCTCTCTGCCCTGCCTCCGCTCTCAGTGAGCTGGCACTGTTCGAGCCCAAGCATTTGCCCACGCTGCATCAAATTACTGACAAATTACATTTCAATTTGCCTTCACTTTAACAAGCACTGCAATCCAAACAAACAGAAAATGAGGAGAGTAAACGGGCTAATAAAGATGCAGGTGTGTGTGTGTGTGTAATACACAACGTAAAAATAAGTTCTCAGAAAAATAAGAAATAATGTAAATAGTACAGTAAATAATGCTTATGTATATAATAATGAAAAATCTATATATAATGCAACAGTGGGCATGTTGAATCCAATTAGCAATGTGCAAGATGAAATGAACGCTGCAAATAGATCTACAAAGACAGTGAGTCCCTTAAAAACCCTCTCTGCAAAGCTGACTGTTGTTACTGCAGCTCAAATTCATTATTTTACAGAATTTGTATCCAGCCAAATAAGAACTTTAGATACAATAAGCCATTTTTTGTAGTTGGACAGACCAGAAAATATCTCAAAATCTATCCTAGATCCCAAATATTCACAAATTACAGCCAAGTAGAAATAGTAAACAACATAACACCACCAATGGAAATGTAGTTCAAAATACACAAATTGTAAATGTAAAGACGATCTAGACATACTCAGGAACACGTTTGTGTGTGTTTGTTTGTGTGTATATACCTGCAAATGAGATGCAGGCAGGATGTTGTGTTAGGAGTGTGTGTACGAGTGTGTTGTGACGGGTCAAGCGTGTGTTTTGTAACCGTTGTAATTGCACCCCAGGCATAGATATTTGGGATGGCTGGAGACGGGTTGTCATGGTGAATAGTAAATAGATGGAGAGCTTGTTTAGACTGAACCTCAGACTTTGTCCCAATGTGTTTACACCCTCCCTTCACATGCTCACTCCATCATTCCACTTTTTCTCTCGACCCACTGTTTTGTTTTCCGGACTCTCATTAACAATGTTCAAAATCAACCTGACAGAGAAACGGGGAAGAAAGAGGTAGGAAGGAAAGAGAGAGGAGAGAGGAAGAAGAAGAAGAAAAAATATCACACAATGCACAAATCAAGCTTTTGACTGTGCAAGAAAAGTTCTATGTAAGGTATGTGCGTTTTCTCTTTAGCGAACATACATGTTGATATCAGCAGGGAGACGTATACAGTATGTGTCATTAATGGCACATCAATGAATACATCTGTAGAACAGACACATTCCAGAGGGTCCGTGGGGCAAGTAGGAAAGCAGTCTTAAATTTTTTTTTTACACACAGACAGACAGACAGAGAGAGAGAGAGAGAGAGAGAGAGAGAGAGAGAGAGAGAGAGAGAGAGAATTGAATTTTAAATACACCTTTATTATAACAATTTAATCATAAATTATTCACTTCATCCAACATGTTTTTTTCCTTTTTTTTCCCTTTTTTTTTTTCTTTCCTACATGTATATTTAAAAAGTCAACACCAATTCATTTCTCTCACATAAAGTACACAATACCTCATTAACACACCAGATTTCTACAAACTTTGGTAAACAGTCCACCAACTTATAGTAGGCAAACTCTACTTTTAGTCTAGCTGCCACAAGACCCAAAAACATAGGAACAACACTTATTGCATCCTGCCCTAGAAGTTTGTTTTTCCTTGATTTCCAGATTACTAATTTTGCAGTGCCTGATAAAAAATTAATTAAAACCAAAGTTCTTTTCCTTTGAACAGAATACCTAGGACCATAAACAAACAATTTGAAGGAAAAGCCCTCACCCAAAGATAAAAACCAATTGCTTAAAAGGGAAAAAAGATCCCCTAAACGTGAGCACTGCACAAATAAATGGAACACTGATTCTGCCTCTAAACAAAAAGGACAACCCACCCCAATGCTAGGATTAAGATGTGCCACATGTCTGTTCGTAGCTATTGCTCCATGTACAATTCTCCACTGGAGATCACCTGTCCGCTTATTAATGGGACATTTGTACAGAGCACGCCAGCAGCCTTTAGGGGAAGAGTCAAGTCCAAGAAAATCCAACCATTTTGTAGAAGGAACGCCAGTCAACAGTCTGGCATTTGACACTTTTAAACAAGTCAAATACAAGGCCTTCTTCCCAGTTAACTCAAAACAATCCAAAACGGGGGTTTTAAATGTTAACAATAAGTTATCATCCTCTTCCCAATTCTCCACGGCAGCACTGACTATGAGTGAAGGAAATACATAGTCATGCTCTTCTGTCCACTCTTGGATCATCGTTGTGTTCTCCAGAAAGTCTCTATACTCCTCTCCTAATGCTCCACGTACTTCTGCAACGAACTGCTGTATCACTCTTGCGGATTTCACTTTAGTCCTTTGGCTTATAGCTTCCACACTGCTACTCAATATATGGCCCAACTTCACATATCCAGCAGCCAGCAACCGTGAGCGTAAGCATGCAGATGATAAAAGTCTTGAAGACAAGAGAGGGTTAAAAAACAAAGGTTCTTCCAGCAGCCAGGGCCCGACAGACAAATCAGGTGATCTTGACACATTAAATACTTTCCAAGCTTCAAGCATAGATTTATAATACGGGGTAAGGTCTACCAACTCAGACTCTTGTAAATCCATGAGAAATAAGTGTTTGTCGAGTCCCATTCCGCCTACCCTCCGCAAAAGGGCTATTGCAGTGTCCATCCAAGCAAAATTGCTGTTGTATAGCAGTCTTTGAACAGTTCGTAAACGAAAAGTCATTAGTCTTGCCTTGAGGTCCACCAAACCCTGCCCCCCTTCTTGTACAGGAAGATACAGTACAGCAGATCGGACCCAATGGTATCCAGACCAGAAAAAGTTCACCAGGTGCCTCTGGATCGCTTGAACTAGACCTGCTGGTGGTTGCAGTACATTGAATTTATGCCACAGGGTGGATGCCACCAAATTATTGGCCACCAAAACTCTTCCCCTGTAGGACAACTGAGGTAGCAACCATTTCCATCTAGACAATCGTGTACACACTTTTTCCTCTACGCCCTCCCAATTTAATTTTTGATACTCATTAGAACCAAAAAAAATACCTAATATCTTAAAACCCTCTAATTTCCATTTGAGGTCTCTAGGCAATTGTGGGAGATTCTCTGCAATACCTTGACCTACCCAAAGAGCTTCACTTTTATCCCAATTCACCTTAGCTGTTGAAGCCTTCTCATAAACATAAAGTGCATCAGACAACACCTTGACATCTTGTATGTTTTTAACAAATACGGTAATATCATCGGCATAAGCACTTAAAACTGTTCTTGAAGTCTTAAAAATAACAGGTATATGCAAGCCAGACATTTTTTCTCGTAATTTGCAAAGA
The DNA here is from genome assembly GCF_963993115.1 of Abramis brama. Classification (NCBI taxonomy): domain Eukaryota; kingdom Metazoa; phylum Chordata; class Actinopteri; order Cypriniformes; family Leuciscidae; genus Abramis; species Abramis brama. The sequence goes on from NC_139979.1 coordinate 14,973,464, forward strand.
AAAGGTTCAATTGCTATACTATATAGCTGTCCTGATAAAGGACACCCCTGTCTTATGCCCCTTGTTACAGAAATGGGACGGCTCAATCCACCTCCCACCTTGACAATACAAGAAGCCCCTGCATACAACAATTTCACCCATTTTAAAAAACCTTCCCCAAAACCAAAAACATTCAAAACATTGAAAAGATAGTTGTGGTCAACACGATCGAATGCTTTTTCTTGGTCCAGGGAGATTAAACCAATTTCTGTTTTAGAAACTCTGCAAATATCCAAAACATCCCGTATCAAAAACAAATTGTCCGATATTGTCCTTTCTGGAACACAATATGTTTGGTCACTGTGTACAATTAAATGGAGGTACTTTTTAAGCCTATTTGCAAGGCATTTGGATAAAATTTTGTATTCAGTAGTCAATAGGGCGACTGGTCTCCAATTCTTCAAAAGAGACAAATCCCCCTTTTTAGGCAACAATGATAAAACAGCCCGTTGACAGGACACAGGCAACATATCATCCTTGTTACATACACAAAAAACTTCAAAAAGATCCTGTCCAATGCAATTCCAAAAATGTTTATAGAATTCAGGTTGTAAACCGTCAATGCCTGGAGATTTTCCTGAATTAAGTTGGCCCAAGGCAGCAGTTATTTCTTGATAGGATATATCTATATCCAAAGCAGTCTTTGAGTCAGAGTCTATTTGAGGTAAATCTTGAAACAGTTGTGCAGAACAGTTTACATCACAATGCTCAGCAGTGTAAAGATTTGAATAGAAATCCACTGCATGACGACGCATGTCTCTTTTATCATACGTCATCCTTCCATCAGGAAGACGTAAACAGGCCATCTGTTTGTGCTTTGCCACTTTACGCTCCAAATTAAAAAAATATGCACTTGGAGCATCCATGTCTGCAACAGAAATAAAACGAGACCTTACCAAGGCCCCTTTTACTCTCTCGTTTAAATAAGATCCCAACTCCATTTTTTTCCTCTGTAACTTACTACTTAAACTAGGATCATATCTGTTAATTAATTCTGTTTCTATTGATGATATCTCATTTTCAACAGACTCAATCGTTTCTCTTAACACATTAGTAGAATTGGCAGTATATTGCAGACAAAACATTTTTATATTCACTTTTCCTATGTCCCACCACTGTCTTAGATTTTCATAACTACTTTTCTTCATTTTCCACTGTTGCCAAAATATTTCAAAATACCTACAAAATTCTTTATCTTGAAGCAATCTAATATTAAAATGCCAAAAAGAGGACTTATTTGAGCTTTGAGATTTACTTATTACAATTGAAACCAAAGTATGGTCTGTAAAACCCATTGGTGTAATAGAACAATCAATAATTTGACTGCTCAACTGTTTGGATACATAAATTCTATCCAAACGAGCAGCAGTAACTCTATTATTATTCACCTTGATCCATGTATATTGCCTCACATCAGGGTTTTTAACCCTCCATATATCCAAAAGATCAGCTGCCCTTATTAGCCTTGATAAACAAGATGAAGACTGAATGTGTGGTTCTTCAGTATTTCGATCAACAGAAAAATTCTCTGTACAATTCCAATCTCCCCCTACTATGACATTGCCATCATTAAAGCATTTTTTAAGAGCATTACTTAACACACCAAAAAATATTAATCTTTCAAACCCTACATTTGGTACATAAACATTGATGAAATAATAAATATCCCCATCAATATCAGCTTTAACAACAAGTAGACGGCCATTCATTGGTTCTTCTGTACTCAAAACAGTCACTCTTAAATCAGGTGAAAATAAAATTGCCACTCCTGCACTCAAATTTGTTTTATGGCTTAATTTGTACTGCCCTTTCCACCACAGTCCCCACTCAACTTCATTTCCTACATCACTATGTGTTTCTTGAAGATAAATGACATGTAATTTTTTCTGCTCTATTATTTCAGATACTAATGCACGTTTGTGCATATCCCTCCCCCCATTAATATTAAGAGAACCTACTCTTAAAGCATTCATATGTAGGTTTAAGAGGGAAAGGAAAAAAACAGATAAAAGCAGCATTATGAAAAGAGACACCATGTGATGCATGAGATGGTCAGCTAAAACAAAACCTTTAACGTTCTCTTTTTTTCCACATTTCTATACTTTCTAATTGCCGTTACATGTTTCTTCAAACGAAACCTTTTCTTTTCACTTAAAATCTCAAGACTCACATTCTTTTGATGTACTGAAACAGACTTCTCAAACTTCTCAATATCTGGAAAAAAGTCTATCACATTGACTTGCTTCCCAAACGTATCATCCAGAAAAGCATTAATCTCCTCTAAAGTATACAATGAGGAATCGTCTTGTGAGAACTCTTGAGAGTCTGCCTCACCACTGCACATAGAATCTCCCTGTGAACATAAATCAGTATCATGCATAGATGCAGCCTCATCTGACACACTTTCATTCATACCACTCCTATTGCCTTCTTTAATGCAGCTCAACTCCATCTGCTCTTTCTCCACCACACGCTCTACACTACAAAACATGGCCTGGATACCGCTCGTACTTGGTACAGAATGCAAGACATTTTCAACATTCAGTATTTCAGCATTTTCTTCGTTCATATTAACGATCGCAATACTACTAAGATCAGAAACGGTCACTGTTGTTCTCACTTCGCTATCTGTTTGAGTATTCTCAAGAGCGTTTACACTCATTTCTGAAACTCTTACCTCAGGAAGTCGCTCAATCTCACCCCGAACTCCTTGGGTAACCACAGTTTGAGAAGTAACATCAATTTCTGATCCCGAAACATTGCCTTCAACTTCGCGTTCTTTATGTGGGCACGCATGTCGTTTATGCCCAACATCACCGCATTCAAAACACTTCATATTACCGGTTGTTGCATAAACCATGTACGGTTTCCCTTCATGTTTAACGCGAAAAGATATATCCAGCGTTCTCTCCGGAGAATCTAAAACCATGTTGACATTCCTCCTGAACGACATCACATGTTTTAGAGCCGGGTGTTTGCACCCTAGAGAAATCGTTTTAAACGGACTAACAATTTTTCCAAAGCGAACTAGCTCACGCTCCAACGCGTCATTTATTATGAACGGCGGCACATTTGAAACCGTGATTTTTGAAGAAGCCGCATAGAGTGGAGTGACTTGCACTAAATCGTCGTTAATAATAAGGCCATTTTCAATTATCTGATTAACGAAATTCTGCGTTTTCAGAAAAACTACAACAGCCTTATTCATACGAGAGGCAGAAGAAATATTTTCGTGGCCTACCGCTTCCCCTGTCGCCACAAGCACATCCTCCACCATTACCCCATCAGGAGGCACACACCTGAATCCATTACGCAAGGACAGCGCCTCAACCTGAGACGCCATCCCTCCGCACAAACACTCGCCGTAACAGCAACAATAAATGAAAATAAACACTTACCAAACCATGCAGAAACAAGTTGAAAAGGGAAAAAAAGAGAAATAGGTTAAAGTCCACCACTCAAACTTCGCTCCCCAACACCACTCTCGCACGTGCAAACTCCCAGAATTCCAGAGAGAGAGAGAGAGAGAGAGAGAGAGAGAGAGAGAGAGAGAGAGAGAGAGAGAGAGAGAGAGAGAGAGAGAGAGAGAGAGAGAGAAATATGGTTTCCTTCCTCTGGATGGATGGATGATTAAAAGATACTCAGCAATAACTTATTTTTTTAATCAGTGTTTTTTACATTTTTCAGTAATAATATACAGTACAAACCTAAATTCAAATTATAATTTCTTGTTTTCAGCACAAATCTAACAATGTAGCGAGGTTTAAGCTTAAAACAAGGAAAAAATATATATTATCTGAAAACAAGCATTAATATCTTAGGTTTCATTTATTTGATCAAAACTACATATATATGTGTGTGTGTGTGTTGCATCAGCAGGTGTCTCATACAGGACCTGAAGTCTAAGTAAGCTGACAGCGCTGCTAAATATCTGGCTATTAAAGAGCAAACTGATATGCTGTCTTACCCTTTTCTCACCCCTCTAAAATCCTCCTTCCTCTGCCCTGCTCATTTATGTTAATGCGCTGAGGGATTCAAGTTCTCACTGCAAGCAAGTACGTGAGAATTAAATAATCTACACAAGCAAATGAACAAGCACAATTTTATGTGTTGAAAAACGCATCAAAATGCCATTCATAATGCAATGCAAGTATGTACTGCATTCTCAGCATTGCCACAAATCTTTTTCTACAGTCTGTTTTCTCTTTTAGGTAAACTCCTGTCATGGTGACTATACGAGAAAAGTTTGAAATGAAGATTACTGAGCAAGTTAGTTAAGTTAGTTAGACTGTTGACAGGTTTATAGTTTGCTACCTGAATGATTACACATTTGGTTTAATGGCACAGACATTTGGAGGAAACTATATCTCCCTTGAGTACTGAGGTTTGTTACTGTCACTGTAATGCAAGAAAGCACATAATGTATTTTATGTCCAAAATGTAAGTATGTACCACACACTTGTAAAGCATTGGCAAAACATTTGTGTCAGTGTACTACTGTAGAGTACGTTTCATTCATTCATTTTTTAAATCAAACTGTACATATTACATCGTATCAATCGAGTTTGTGTGACAAGACTCTTACGTTTGTGTCAGCCACCATTGGGTTTCCTATGTCACACACCACAACTCTGGTATCATTCTCTGTCCTGTGCTCGCAGTTCAGCCGCTGAAGATCCTGAGTGAAAAAGAAAAAATTCAGGTCTTCATTATTAATCTATAATAGCTGCTGTGTTGAACTAAATGCTGAATATCTAAGGAACACAAACAGAAGCATTATGCTCAATCAAAGGGACACATGCCCCCTCAGAACCCCTATTTTAAACATTAAAAATGTAAAACATTTAAGGATTTGTTCTACCCACATACAAATCATAAACTCTACTAACACATCTTACACTTATAAATACTGTATGCTACTTCTAAACTGTTAAAATAAAAATAACAAAAAAAGTAATTAAAATAATATAACTAAAATAAAATATATAAAATAAATGAAATAAAATAGGTGCATGACATCACTGAAAACAAAACCAGGCAATAATAAACCCGGTCAATAACTAGCATAATCCAGTGAAAACATGTCTCAGGAGGGTCAAGGGAGGGACTGAGGAAAGAAAACAAGGGAGAGAAAGTACATGATGAATTCCCTGATAGTAATCACATCATACATCACTGAGGCCCTACCCCTGTCATCTCGTCAACCCCCTACATCAGTCTCCCTTTTCCTCCATCTCCCTCCTCTGGCAACCACTTCCTCTCACCAAAACAGAGTCAAACCGTAACCAGTCGGTTCCCAGAAGAGCAGCTAATGGAGTCGTGCAAATTGCATTAAGAGCCACTCTCAAACACTCGCTGCAATTACCAGTTATACACTGCATCTGTTAAACTCATAACTGACAGACAGAGAGCAATCAGATCTTCTGCGGTTAGTGCCACAGAGCGCCAGTGTCTCATGCTGGAAGAAGCAGACATGCATGAATGAGATGATGGAATGACTGAATGACAGCAGAATATATGAATGAAGATATGTAGGACTGTATTAAATGAAATAAACAGTATGTTAGATCTAGGCAATGCATTACAGAGCACACCTAGGCATGAGGCACTGACTATGTTTAATAAGAAACCTTACCATAATTAGATCAACATTCACTGCATTCCTGCCTCATTACTACATCAAAGACATTGCAGCACTCATGTTTGTGTTTTTAACTCCGTGTCAGAATGGATTACAGATTTAGCATTTCACCATGATGGATTTAAAGCCATTTAGTAAATCTGATATTTCACAAGTCCCGAGTTCACGTTACACTGTGTCATAACCAGGTGCGATGCGATAAAACATTAAGAAATACAAGCTATCCATGTAAATGTAAAGGTTTTTGTCTTAAAGGGATATATCACCCAAAAATGAGTCATCATTTACTCGCCCTTAAGTTGTTCCAAACCTATATGAATTTCTTTCTTCTGCTAAACACAGAAGACATTTTGAAGAATGTGGGTAACCAAACATTTGACGGTAGCCACTGACTTTCCATAGTATAGGGATTTTAGGGATGTTCTGATCAAGTTTTTTTGTGCCCTCGATTCTAATATTAAGTATATTAAGAAAATTAAGTATCTGCCAATACTGGGTCCCATTCCGATACTTGTATTTTCCTAGTGCTTGGTGTACACTTCAAGTACATTAAAGTAGTTAAAATCAATCCAATGTACACAGCTCACGGTGAAGCTTACGGTATCAGAATGCCAATCTTGTCAGTCAAGTCAGAAGAAAGACGCGACCCATAGCAATGCGTTATTGGGACGATGCCTCAGTCTGACGGCAGATAAAAATAAAATGCGCATCAAATGTGCTAAACACGGAAGCTTGAATGTGTGTGAGCCTGAGGCGCAAGAACAGACGTCATTGGTTCTCATGCCGGTGTCGCAAGAAAATAGCAAAGCTTGACAAGACAAACACTGTTTGAAAGTTTAAAAAAAGAAGTTTAAAAAGCCTTGAAGTTTGAAGGCCTGTAGGCATTATGGACAGAGAACGATAGAACAACAGAAATACAGAATGACAGATAGGATGAAAGATAGATAAACGACAGATAGAACAACAGAAGCAGAACGATAGAGGGATAAAACGGCCAATAGACAGAATGGTCGGCAGAACGGTCGACAGACAGATAGATAGATAGATAGATAGATAGATAGATAGATAGATAGATAGATAGATAGATAGATAGATAGATAGATAGATAGAATAAACTCATGCATGAGCAGTTTTCTGGAAAAAGAGGATACAGTGAGTGAGTCATAATCTAAACACAGCAGTTCACAGAATGAAACTAAAATAAACCTTCAATAATCAGAGTAATTCTAACTGAAAGACATCATACAAAGGACTTTCACTAATTAAAGTATTCATTATCTTCTACATCCAATAGGTTATCCAAGACCCACATAAGCACATACACAGCGATATCTCGTAGGCATATGTAAAAACTGATAGTGGGTAATGTTGTTTACCTCACGTCTGCGCTCCACACCAATATAGTCCGCCTCTGGTGGGATGGTCACATGAAGCTCCGCCTCGTACGCCCCCTCGCCCTTATTGGCGGCGTTGATGGTTAACATAAGCAAGTTGTCATCCCCGATTATAAGTTCTGTTCGGTCCCTGTAAAAAAAAAGAAAAAAGAAAAGAAATATGCATTTAAAATCACTTTTTAATGTTAACACATTTGCTATCTATCTATCTATCTATCTATCTATCTATCTATATATATATATATATATATATATGGCTAAAATCAAGGAACGACATGCTACTAAAACATAAACAGGGGATGCATAATACAACATGGCACATAAATTATAACAAATATACAAACAGTTGTTCAATGGCACACACATGTATGGATCAGACCCACGGACTCACATTTTTGCAGAAAGTTTGAGATCTGGGATGCACATGTTGTCTTCCCCACAGTCCAACAGGATGTTTGCCTAAAGAAAACAAGAGAGAAAATATCTTCTCTTTCCGTCTTTGGGTTTGTTTGTTCACTGAATTGAACTTGTGTCTTATTTTTTTCTCTAATTAACTCTTTACTGTCTAAATCAGACAACAAGATGTTGTTTTGTTTTGAACCCTCTATTAAACCCTGCATGCCATGGCATCATAATTTAACTTAATATGATGCACACATGCAGTCTCCAACTAAACACTTATGTTGCATGCAAACCTGCTCATGGTGGAAGGTCTTGCTATAGTGGTCTAAAATGGGCCGCAGCTGTAGGCCAGGTGGAGGGGAATTCTGGTCCAGACTGTAGTTCAGTGCCACGCTGATAGGACTCAGTTTATCCCTAAACTCTCCCTCATCCTACATACAAACAGAGAAGGATCAGACAAAAAAAGAGAGTGGTGGATTGCAAACAGAACTGAAAAGTCTCACTTTACACTTTCTTCTCTTTTGATTATCTTCGTCCTTTGACATCAATCTGTTTGACTGAATCACAGCTGTTGAATGAGTATGCTTGCCTCAGAGAGCCAAGGGCAATAAATACAGTTATTTAATAAGTTATGAGAATTTGAGAAAACGAGGAAGTATGTTTATGTTTCTGAACAGAAATGCACAATGATTTGTGAAGAAAAAGCAAAAGCAGCTAGGTTGTGAGGAAAGTATGTGAGCCTGCTGCATCAAAACACACACATTATTTACACAAATCCAAACTAATTGTTACAGAAATAAATAAGCAACTGCTACTCAAACTAAATGTGTAAAAAAAAAAAAAAAAAAAACACATGACCTTAATGAATAATAAAGTGTATTGCAAAAAAATTATGTACTATTATGTGTTATATGTACTTTTTATTTATTAATAATAATTTATCAGTGTATACATTTTAAAATGTATAATAAACATTATACATAAAAATAAAAAAATAATGATTTCTTAAAGGAACACTCCACCGTTTTTTGAAATAGGGCTTATTCACCGTCTTTCCTACATTTAGATGCATGCATTGTTTTAGTTTGGCAGCACCGCCGATAGCTTAGCTTAGCATAATGAATGGAATCCTTTGTTGCCAGCTAGCATGTCATGAGTAAAAGTGATAAAAAATAAAAAAAACGAATTACTTCTTGTGGCCTGCGTATTCACAACGAGTACAAATAGGCAGATATTGACTTGGGACTATATTGGGGGGCAGCACAGGCGAAGCACTGCTACTTGGGCGCAGTAATTATTCATATTTTTAAATGAATAATAATAATAATAATAGATTTTTTACAGAATCCAATTTATATTCATATGTTGTTGAATGTTTGTGCTTTAGATCTGCAATGTATCATAGTGATAGGTCAATGTTGCCTGATATTTTATCATAGTTCAAATTGAGCTGGCTAATAAAAGTATTTCCCATGGCCTGTGTTGTTATATAAACACTTATGATTGCATTCAATTATTGTGTCACCTCAACCCAACAGAATTTTTGGTCTTATTTTTGCGACACACTCTCACGGAGGGGTTCTCACACCGTTTATTCCGTCCAGATGAGCCGTGTTGTACTAGAAGCTTGGTTTGGCTCACAATTAACTTTCCCATGGGTTCATTTATAGTGAAGATAAAACAAGAATTTTTCATGAGGAATGAGGCCAGTTCAGCAATGCTCTGTGATGCACGTGACCTATAAGGCTTACCCGCAGGTAAACAGAGTAGTTGTGGCAATGTTGGCGGTCCCCTTGACCCAGAACCAACTGCTGGGTTCTCTGGTGCTGGTGAGAGTCCATGAACAAGATTCGCTTAACTGCTCCACGCTGCTTCAGCCAATCCAACTGCAGGTTCATTGTCAGAGCTGAAAGAGAGAGAGAGAGAAAGACAGGCACGCTATTGTACATCCCACCTTTACAGAGTCTAATTCAGGCAATTTCTGCTCGGACCAATTTCTGCTCGGACCATAAAAATTGCACGTTCTTAAGGTTAATGACTAGGGCTTCTGAACAACAATCAAATAGTGCTTCCAACAAACGTGCACCTCACACACACCAGCCTGTGTTACTCTCACAGGCAAAGGAACGCATTCAGCCACACCTGTTCTTTGTCATCTCCAAAACCATATGCACTGAGTTTTAACAGGCCTGCGTTCAGAAGTGCTGGGAAAGAGGCTTTTATTGCCTGTTGGTTTAACTGAGTTTGGCACCTTCTCCATTTTGGCCATTACTGAATGCACTTACATACAGATGTTCAACAAGAGCAGAGACACACAAACTCACACTGAGCACAACACATATAAGTGAAAACAATAAAATATAAAATGTCTCCATCTTAGCAAGTGTCAAGAGAAAATGTATACTGCATGACAAAATCGTTTGCTTTGCCTGCACAACATAAGAGTTATGGAAGTCTTGTTCATTTTCTCCATAGAGAAAAAAAAAAAAAAAAAAATTGTTATGGCCACTGTTATGATTGGCTAACGGCATTGCATAGGAAACAGTATCAATGCCTCAACGCACGTGGAGTAGCCTATGTTAGAAACTGAACGCGTATCTGTATACTGTATATCCAGTGTAGACAGCGTCAGTGATTATAATGGATTCTATTTTCGTTTGACGCAACGCTCACATCGTTTCAGGATTGTTATATATATATATATATATATATATATATATATATATATTTATATATATATAGAGAGAGAGAGAGAGAGAGAGAGAGAGAGAGAGAGAGAGAGAGAGAGAGAGAGAGAGAGGGGTAATCATGTAAGCCTTTACTGTCACTTTTGATCAATTTAATATATATGTGCTGAATAAAAGTATTGATTTCTTTAAAAAAAAAAGAAAAACTTCCTGATCACAAACTTTTTACCTATAGATTATAGATCTGAATAATTTGTTATAAATGTCTTAACAAATTTAAATATAGTTTTATACAAAAAATAAATGACAGATCATTAATAGTTTTATATTTTATAGTCAAGGCTGATGTGTATGTCATTTGCAATGGTTTGTCATTTGCAAAAACATGTACTTTTTTTTTTTTAAATCAAAATTTGTAATTCGTATAGAGCTGTTTGGTTTGGTTTAAGAGTAAGAAATGTTTATTTTTTGAAAAGCTTATGGAGAAAATGAATGGGAAAAAATCCTTCCAGAACCAGGTTAAATGCAGACAGATTTTCACTGTTTTGAGGAAGTTGCATGTATGATTAGGAGAAACACATACAGAATGCATTTCCTCAAGACATTTGTTGATAAGACTACATCATTTACTGAAACTAAATGCATTTAATTAAAAGTAAAAACAAAAAAACAAACAAAATGAACTTACCTACATAATCAGGAATACCAATCCCAGAGATCTTAGCACACACATTAACTGACAGACTGAGAGAAGAGAGAGAGAGAGAGAGAGAGAGAGAGACATTCAGTACAGAAGAACTTAGCCAAAAATGACAACATTAAAGTGATGTTAACAAAAGAGAGGAGGAGGATTGTTAATAAGGATGGAGTGTTTGTATATGAAGCTAAATGGAATGTGGGATGCTGAGGGACTTTATGCTCCTCAATATTTAATAACTTAATTGAATTTGCCTCTTTCAGCCTCTTGCGTCTGCCCTTTCCTCACTTCATCTCTCTATCCATAGGCGTAATTTGCGGGTGGGACGGGTGGGACATGTCCCCACCACTATTTTCTAAGGTCGATAATGTCCCCACCACTTTTGAAACATCTCGCGGCACGAATGTACCAATACAAATAAACAAAACATCTCCAGTTAACTAGCAGAGCATTCATTTCGTTCGTTTTTTAAATAAGAGGCGATCTAGCGCTGAAATGTGTTGTTTTTTAAATCAACTGATCAAAGTGCTCGTTGCCGCTGCGATCTGTGGCGCGGATACAATGTTTGTTTCTGGCTCGCGCACAGCCTTCACTCAGACGCGCGCTTCAATCCGTTGTGGAGAGGCTCTCTATTCGTTCCGGTGAAATTAGAAAACAAAAAGCACAAAAAAGTGTCCCTGCCTGATATACAACCACTGAAAAACATAATCGGTTTTGATGAAAAAAAAAAAAAAAAAAAAAACTATGAGTGCGGATTAGAACTCAGAACCTCTGACACGCGTGGCAAAAGTTCTACCCCTGGACCACTTAAATACACACTTAAACTAGTCGGATCAACATATAATAGACCTCATTGAACGACCACTTAAACCCAATCAATGTACTATTTAAATCGATTGCTGGACATCGTAATGTTATATCTGTTTTATGATTAAGCATTGTGTTAACCCCACAGTCTATGGATGAGACCCCGCCCCCCCCCCCCCCCCCCAACCGCAGTGTCCCACCTGTCCCACCCACTTTTTAAAACAAAGTTACGCCACTGTCTCTATCCCTCCCTCACTCTAATAATCCGGTAATAGAGGCTGACAATTACAGTGGCCCAAGAACGACTTCCTTTTCCTATCAGAAAAAAAATGGGACACTTTTTTTCACTCTTCAAGATCTCATACAAGCTCTTTATTGTCATTAAATATTCTAAGAAAATTTCAAAACCCCATTCATATGAAGTCTAATATGCAAACATTGACTGACACACGATGTCCTGAGAATGGGCCACACAATTAATTTACTGGAATCTTAAGACGGCAGTTCTGTTGCTATAGGGGTCTTGTATCAATTTAAAACTAGCCCTTTATTTCCAAAAAAACAAATACAACCAGGACTGAAACAATACACTCCATCACAAACATCTCACACGCACACAAGCTGCAAGGTGAGAGCGCAGAAAAAAACACTTTTTCAAATATGCTCACACCTCTCCAGCTGGTGCACAATAACTGTATTTCCGTCATGTTGAACGTGTAATATATCTGTGCTCAGGGACTCACAACTGCAGTCTTAATGGCCCAACGGGCCAATCCGATGCATAGCATTGCATACAACCCAAATATGTCTAATCAGAAACACCCCATTAGGCCCCCTAAACACACTTAGACAGCATTGAGCGTGTCTGAGTTTAAATTAGCGATAAACAGCTGGATGCTGTGCCTCATGTACAACACGAAATACCCATGAGGCCATGCCTGATGGAATCCAGCATTGTGCGTTGTGCTCTAACCATGCAAACCCTGCCATGACCCCTCCAGGTAGTGGTGCATTTTAAAATACACAGCAGAAGTCATGTGTATGCTGTACAGTGAGAGAGAAAGGGGAGAGAGTATGCATATTTAGGGGAGGAAGTGGCCCCGCTAATTTAATGATGCCTTGTTAGTTCTCCTCCCCCGTGACAAGGGTAAACGCATAATCATGCAGGCCTACAACCCGTGCAAACACGGCAGTGCCCGGAGGTTGACCCCCCATGACCCCCGCTCTGACCCCACTGGAACTCTTCCAGCCCTGCAACCCATCTGTAATTACTGCTCACTCCTCAGAGTATTAATGGCAGTCGTGTGTGTGTGGTTTGACACTATTTACTTGTCATCTAACACACTTTTACACTCTGCATGTAAATAGGCTGTTTTATTGGTAAACCTTCATTTATAAAGCATTACTGCCTTCAAATAAATTTAACTCACATCAAAAATATAATTTATAGTTAACAAAATTCTTAATTATAATATTTGTTTTATGTACAGTAAAAATATAATATAATATAACACTATTATTGTTGTTGTTATATTATATAAAAATATAATTGAAACAAATTAAATGATATTACATTTAAATTATTAAATTAGAAAAATTCAAACCAGAAGCATTTCACTAGCTTTTTATTTATGTACTGATGGGTCCAAAAACTAGTGAAATACTTCTATTTTGCATTTTTCTAATTTCATACAATTTGTTTCATTGCTGCAGGAAGAATATACATATAGAAGAATATAAAACAAAATGAAACTAATTAAACTCTAGAGACAACCTTTCTCAACCTTAACCATGCTGGTGTTTTTTTATTCATTTATCTTTTTTTACTCTCTATTCTTGTTCTGTTTCTCACTGTGTTCATCTGTGTGTCTCACTGTTTCTCTCTGTTTCCAACCACAGTTTGTACATTTATTTTACTACGCTACTCTTTTGTTATTGCAGAATTCCACACTTTAGTTCTTTCGTTTGTCTCTCCAAAACCTCCAGTCCTTTCTTCCTAACGCCAACCCTAACACACAGACACATGCAGCCCAAGCAGGCAAACAGATCTGGTATGTTTACCATCACAGAGCCCAAAAACTGCTTGTGGGACACAGTGTCCATCCACATACGGGGTAAGAATGCAGGGTTGTGTGTATGTTTGTGTGGTTTGGAAGAATGTATTGAGACTTCCAGAAACACTTAGTTTTACCACAGAGAAGAAAAAAAACTGCTGTAATGTGGTACTATAGACCACATGGATTTAAAACATCTCAGTCAGCCATAGCTCTTTGGCACTGACTGCTTTGGTTTACCCTTTACCAGGACTAAAGATCAACATATCTGTCCCATCAACTGAACACTTCATCTAGAAGAGATAAATCAAAACATGAACTTTCAAATGTTTTTTTATGAGCATGTAGTACATAAGAGTCACTAATTATGTCAGAAGCTGAGAGTATACTTCAGTAACTAGCAGTGGATAAATAGTTAGTTGACACTTACCAGGTTACCATGTCATCAGAATTGGGCATGCGGCAGGACTTGTCCTCAGGGTTGAGAATTTTGGGCATCAAAATCAGCTGAGCGTTCACGGTGACCACTGGCCTTGCCCTAGCATTGTTGAGAGACAATAGAGTGGGAATAATATCACAATAATAATAAAAAAAAAAAAATACTGATATGATTTTATTGTGGCAATGAATTTGAATTGGAAGCTGAATTCAGAGCTGCACATACACATTAAGAACTCACTAAAGTTGTTTATGTTTAACGAAAGAAATGGCAAGACTTAAAGTCAATGTGAATTTTAGTCGGCAACACATTTTACTTGAGACATATTTAAGAGTCAAACAGGATATTCAATGAAAAAGATTCGGTATTCTATTTTATTAATATTGAAATGATTGGATTGTAAAAAGTGATTTTAAATGTGAATACGAGTTTCTTAAAACAAAATATATAGCTCTTTGAATGTTTATTACATCCAATAGCTCACGTGGCCTAAATTATATTAGCAGAAAAGGAAAGTTGTTTCAAAGAAAGTGCATTTTTATTTGTTCCTCTTTTTATGTAGAACATGTAACTAAGAATCGTTTACAATTTTCTAGCTTTTGCCATTTTGCTAACTTCCACAACACAAAAAATCTCTATCAGCAAACCTGAATATTCAAAATGACTAACAAGAAAAAAGCATTTCTGATTAGCTAAAAAAAGCTAATCGAAGTTATTTCTCAGGACTCCTATTTCAGTTATATGTCAGATAGAATGAACATTCAGTGCAAAACAGTATTACATAAAGAATCACTTAAAGAACATTTAACCAACAGAAACTAAACATTCAGAGTCTTATTCTAATAAAACAAGACACAGGCTGAGTAAATGAGAACTTAACATGAGGTCAGTCTCTGCTCTGCTCCGGTCTCACATTCAGTCTGTTGAGACTAGCGCTCAAACTGGATTAACAGTGGAAATGTTAGCTTACACAAATACACCAGAGCCCACTACAGCTAATCGCTTTAACACTGACACAGAGACACCGCTTGTGTGTGTGCTGGGACATGTTAATGTGTGTGTGTGTTTTTGGTGGCTTTGAGGCAGGAAAAAGGGACTATTTTGAAACATTTCTGAGGGAAACCTGAGCTAAAACACCCAATCGAAGTCTTGACTACTCAGACTAGACACGCCACAGGTCTGTAGATAATGTTTGCTGACTGTACTCCTGTCAACTACAGATGAAGAATTCTTCATGAATGCATTATGAAGCCAGACATTTCAATATAGTCTGTTATGCAATTTTTAAAATATGTTACTATCGTATCATGGAACAGAGAAAAAACGACTTCATATGTATCAGGTTTCTTTCCAGCTAAACCTCAACACAGGTGTTTTCTGAGCCGTTCACTCTAATTGAGAAAACATGTGAGTGTAGTGAAAGCTGTAAGTAAGTTTAGGTCAGAATATGTGTATGTTGCTACAAACTAGTTATATATATATATATACACACACATATACATATACATATATATATATACATATATATTTATTAGGGGTGCAGGAAAAAATCGATTCATATCTGAATTGCGATTCTATCTTCTACCTATTTGCATCGTTTCACAAATTTCAAAAATCGATTTTCTAAAGTGTTACACTTCTTTACTTCTTTAACTTCGCAGTAGTACTAAAAGTTACTTAAAGTTATTGACGTTAATCACAATAAGCCGCGAACATGGACTCAATGTGGTGCTCACGCTGACGGACACATAGCCGAAGTGTGCACACAGATGCCGCTTCTCACATGCATGCGATCGCGAATTCAGTTCTCTTTCACAGCTACACACAATATTATGTTAAAATGCACATCGTGTGGAGTATTAAATGTAAACACAGTCTGTTATGTCATAGCGAACGGAAATACAAATGGGTTAAAATCGGATGTGCAACTATATCGTGCATTCATTCTTAAAAGGACAGCAACCTCATAAACTGTGAGTTTCATTAATGTTAATTAAAAAAATATTTTTTTTATCTTTAGTATGAACCAATTTATATTTAATTCATACAGTAAAGACTATACAGTGTTTTATTTTTTAATTTCGGTAGTATTTCTTACTACATGTTAAATAAACCTATGCTACTTTACCTGAAAAACAAAGTTTATTTAATTTGTATATTTTTTCTATTGTATTTGCCCTATTGTTTGTAGTTTGCTTCTTTGTTCTTATTTTTATTATCAAAAATAAAATAAAATTGCCTGCCTTGCTTTATTACAGAAAACTGTGTGTTCTGATTGTAGTCAGCTTAAAGGGCATTAAAGGGCAAACTAAATAAATTTCAAGGTTCACATTTAATTCAGTAGGATTTTTTCTAGACCTATTAAACTGTCCACAGTCAAATAAGAAAAGTAACACAAAACAGTACACTACAATCAAATCTATGCACATTATTAAATCGAAATGTGATATATAAATCATATTTTCACACTTTAAATTAATATCTAAAATATATTTTTAAAATATATCTATTTATTAGCTTTGACCCTGAAAATTTCGATTAGTCTATGCTTTCAAATGTCACAATTATTGTTCAAAACCATTGTTGAGATATTATCTAATTTAAATAGTTGTCATAAAAACGTGTTTTTGAGAATATGGCCTAGAAAGATTCCAAACAATTTTCTGATTTTTTCCCCCCAAAATTACTTAAATAATTAAGACATCAATTACTGGTTAGGTGAAAATATAATGCATGATATGACATAGTGAATATATTTTAAAAATATATTTATGATTTTAGTAATATGCTCTTCTCAAAATGTCTTTTGTTTTTCTTGCTAACTAAATGTAAGGTTCTGTGAAATGTTGACGTTTTTCTGTGGTTGAAACACAATTTTGTGATAGATGATTTTTTTGGCATCATTTGAATGCTGAGACTTAAAGCTGAGAAACAGAAAACTCAAAACCAAAAACAACCCACTGTGAATAACAACTTATTATGAAGGTGCATGCCAACATTTTAAAATATGAAATTGTCAACATTTGTAATTGACAATGTTGTATTATATGGTGGATTTAAAGCGTAAAATGTCTCACCTGTAGGCCACAACTTTACTCACTCCAAATGCACCGACCAGCAAATCTGTAAAGAGAGTGAAATATACTAGGACTTTCAGAACAGACACAATATGATATGAAAATATGTATGAAAAATATATATGAAAATGTGAAAAATGTGTGTTGCTAGAGAAAGAGGAAGAAAGAGAACGAGTGGCTGGATCATAAAGCTTCAAAGCACACTGCAGCTGGAAGTGATTTGGGCCTCCAGCAGTCTCTATCAAAGATCGGTCGACCCGTTTCTCATTCTACCAGTCTAGCGTCTTACATCACCTGCCATCCCTGAACAGAGCCAAAGAGAAACCCCAGAGAGCCACGGAGAACGTGTGAGGCTTTAATCTCATTCAACTCAGAGGTGCACCGAGACACATTTCATTAAAGTAAAGGTAAATACACCATGCTGAATGGTTTCCCTCTTCTCTTAATGAAGGTGGGCACAACAAACATGAATTCCAGCCTATATGGGATTTTAATGATGCAATGGAAGAATTGTAATGTAGTTTAAATGAATCAGGGCCTTAACAAAAATCATGCAACAAGGTTTAATAAAACCATCAATTTAATCACCATCAATAATTTGTACATCTAATGTTAAGTGAGACAAGCCAACTAATACCACAAAACTTAATAGAATTAATTAGTAATTGATTGCTAATAACTGCTCATGCAATTGCTGCTGTTTTCCTGGTAGACGAAACATGTTTAGGAGTAGTTCAATGGATTTACATAACAACAGGTTTCTCAAGTCTCACACATTGGCCATGAGACACACGCAATTCAACCAGTTCACACGCTCACACGCCACACCGTGTATTTCTCACGCTGAAAAGGCAATGCCAACCAAGTTGTCCTGCAAGCTTTATATATAACGTTGTATACGAGGCGCAGGCACACAAAGTGAAGTTTCCTGCCGCCAGCACGTATCTTGGCCAGATTGCGTTCGTTACTAGGCAACATAGATGCGCGAACACACAGAAGTTAACAGAACATTCTCGGCCACCGTACGTTCGTTACTAGGTAACCAACAACATCGCGCGAACACACGTCGTGATGGAGAAGGTAAGTTGGAAGAATTTTTAGGCTAGAACATTTAATATATAGCCCATCATATACATTATTATTGATGCAGTCAAAAACTCTACAACTACTTTGCAACCAGGCCAGAAGCTTTGGCTCAGTTTGGCTAGCTTACGTTATCTGAAACTAAGGGAAATGTTAGTGGGTATGGGAAGGAATGAAGATGCATTTCTTCATTTTATTTTAAATTATATATTATACTGTATTAATAGTCTTTCTAGTTACATTAAGGCTACATGTATTAAAGCAGAGTGCTCTGGGTAATATTTTATATCCTGTCAAAACATACATTAATCATTGCCATTGCATTTGTATTTTTCAAAGATGTCAGGGAAAAAGCAAAAAGATATTTTATCATTCTGGGCACCAAAGGGCAAGCCCCCTAAAAAGGTTGCCAGATTAGAGGAGGAGACAGTGGAAGAGGTGGTGGCAGAGACGGTGGAGAAGACACCAAGTGAGACAGTAGGAGAGACACACACACACAAACACACACCTTAATACTCTAATATGTCATTTGTTCACAATGTCCCACCACACAATAAATCATTATACCATTTCAACTAGACACATTCAAAATGCAAAAAGATTTGTTTTTCCAAACTGTTTGGAGCAATTTGTTATATTTTTGTCATTTTTGTATATTTGTAATTTTGAAATATAACATTAAAGAGTATATTTGATGTGATGAATTGCTCTGTCATTTATCAGATTTACCAATTGTTATAATTTCAATTTGTGCAGGTTAATTATGAACAATGGGTAAAATTGGCCGGCGGGGACGGGTGGGGGCGGGGCTCCATTAAGGCTCCTCCCCTAACCGCATGTGATCTCACTCCAAGCTTTTGATAAAACTTGAGAACCCTGCATAACAATAAAAATAATGAAAACGTTTTGTTTCGCGCATTTTGATTACAGTAAGGAAAAAAAAGAAAAATAATATTTCTTAATAAATAAAGCACTTGGGAATAAGACAAATATGATGAAATCTGTTTAATACAAAAAAATCCGTAACATTTTTTTTTTCTAGTCACGGACAACAACATAACCAAATATTCAGGTCTGTGTGCAAACAAACCACACCTCCAGTACCTGAGATGGAACAGTGGAAATGTTGGCAGAGTGTGTGTGTTAGTGGTCTGTTGCTTCATCTATGGCCTCTGCTAAAGCTATAACCATCCATTCATCTCTGACATCTCATTAAACTATAATTGAACCAACATAAACCATAGCAAAAGAGCTGCTTCTGACACCCACTCAGACAATATTAGACATTTTGTATTCTTTGATGGTGAAATAGTTTTTGTGATAAGTATAGAATTTCTATTAAGTAAACATTAAACTTTAACCTTTACATAAGGTCGGTTTCATTCAGTCTTTAATCAAACTTGAGCAAGAGACCATTCTCTCTCCTTAGTTTTTGTACAAAGCATTAATAGTAAGGAAGAGAACAAATCGCTCCTGAAGGGATGCATGCAGTCAGGCAAACTCAGAGACTCACATGCAGGAATGTTCCAGAACAGCTCCAGCACCCTAATGAGTGCTCAGAGACTGCGGCTTTGATTCCTGTTTCACTGAGGTCGATCACTGGCTTTGCTTTCCATCAGGTCCTGCCTTCAGGAATGAAACACCCCTGGCAAAGAGCCCGTTGTAAACCAGAGTCAGCAGCTTTTGGTATTGTGACAGAAAACACACCTCGAACACAATGGACAGAAACACGCATGCTAACACCGACTGACAGACACACACACATCCTGAAGGCATGAGCTCTCATCTTGTAAAGGCAGAGAAGATGACAGAATAATTCAATTTATTACATTCTCACATCTGGAAAGTTCATTTGAGTGCTTAACTTCCTCAGAATGGTAGTGAGGTGTAAATGTGTGTGTGCAATGCAATAGTCAACCTCAAAATATTCAGGTCGAACCCTCCGGCCACCACAACACAAGGGTCTTAACCGCAGGAATAGGTTAATAGAAGGTGGAATGATGGAGGGAGGAGATGGAAGAAGCTCAAACACTTGAACTTTAATAAGGTTAGAGTCTGTTATAGTCATCTTCATCCTCTAGCCAATGAAATGCCGGAGCACAGCCAACTAATGCAATCTTCTCTTTTACCTCCAGTTCAGAATTTCTCTCTCATTTCACCTGACATACAATCACGCATCCATCCAAAAAAGAAAACCAGAACCGAACTCCTCCCTGTAGACTTTGGATAGAAATGTTCTTGATCGGATTGGTAGTACTTGCATATTTATAGGGTGCCCACCCAAGTTCCTAAAACATTTCTAATGGGTCCTGAATGTAAAATTAGTTTCACATAGTAACAACATATCATGTTTTTGGAAGCAATATAAATGTAGAAATATAGTGGAAAGGGGAATTCTGAATCGCAAATCTTTCCACTTTTTTTCCTTTTTTATTCACAGAACGACAAATTCTGCTCCTCTGTGTTGCCATTTGGTATTTTAAAGTGTTTTTCTCTCAAATTTATGAAGTAATTGTTAAATGTGCAATGCGAGTATGTCTGTTTTGTGTTCTAACTGAGAACGATGCCTGAAGCGGTGGACAGGAAATGTGGAGTATGTAATCTCCACTGCTGTTTAAGCAGGTCATGATGAATGACCCTTGACCTTTGACTTTAACCCTGCATTTAACCAAAGTTCACTCTAACCCTCACATAAACCCCAAACCACACACACACAAATGAAAAGGCGTATAAACAGGAAAGGTATCTGTGTGATGATTTAATTCATGTAGAGAGTTAATGGAAAACAGTATTTTATATACAGACTAATATCTGTAGACATACTCAAACACTGTCAACTAAGTTTCCAACCAACCAAGCAATTAGTTTGTACAAAACACACTAAAAGTGAAACTGCGGTACAATGTGACAAATCACAGCCAATCTGAAGATTTTTTTATTATCATTATTTTAAACGTGTATTTAACAGGGACAATGGACAGTGATGACTGCCACAGAATTAAAGCTAAATTACATCAGCTGTCCCAGGGCAGGAAGAAAAGTAAAATCCTATAACTGAAGTATTAAAAAAATTCAATGAGCACATATTTGGCCCTTCCTTAGCCATATCTTTATTTGTAACTTGAACTGCATAAGAGTGACAGAGGACATAAGAGGACACTGTCTAATGATAATTGGTAATGCTTTCCAAATATGAACAGCTATTATAGAAAAAGCGGAGTGACCAAAGTCTTGAAGAAGCTCTTGTCTGTCTTTATGTAAACTATGTAAAGGTTTAAGAGTAGATTTTGTGACTATGATGATACACAGTATTAAAAATTATAAAATATCACTGATTGCAGATACATTTTAGCAGCATCTGTAGAAAGTTGATTCTGTACAAATAAAAAAACCTTCTAATGTTATATATCACTATACAGACCAAATTTATTACATTCTTCTCAAATGTCATGTCTGAGTCTAAAATTAACAAAAAATTCTTATTTTTAATAGTAAAAAAAAACAAAACATGCACGCTGTTTTCTGAACATATTAGCATTTCTGTAACCGGTTTCAGACACAAAGCAACATAAAGCTACTTCCTCATTCAACCAAGACCATTTACCAAAACTAAGCTGTAAAATCATCTTTCAGAACATGTTGGAACTATTAACACATTCATATAAGAGTGCTTACATTTACATGTTATGGAATACAGTTTGCTTAAATGTTAGAAAATCATGATTATTTACATATCAAAATCTACGAGGTGTAAAATGGTCATGTAAAACTAAATTATGCAAGAAACCATAGTTTCTTTAAGAAACCATAACTAAATAAAATGTTCAACATGCCCCATTTACATTTATTCATCTAGCAGATGCCTTTATCCAAAGCAACTTACGAAAGTGGAATACAACAAAGCAATTTTAATCTGGATGAACTGATGAAAGTGATAAAGATCTGAAGAAATGTACATGGCACACACATCATAGAGGCCGATTAGAACATTCACACAGATCAAAGATTGCGGAGATCACATCTCTAAAAATCTGTGATTTATCCATTCTGAGAGGAAGAGACAGGAAAACCTGTTTTCCGTCTTTCGTTTTGCTTTCTGGGTCTGTTCAACATCATTGTGTGTGTGTGTACACCTGTGTGTGATTGTTCTACCATTCATCTATGGTTTTCATGTATGGAAAAGATCTGCGTTTATTAGAGCATATTTAAGATGACAATCCTGTCACCATGAAAGAGCAAACTCTCACACACACTCATGCGACACAAATGTGCATATAAGCTGCCTAACCATCTGACTTCCTGTCTCTATAAAGAAAGCATGTGACAGCATCTGCTTTGATGATTTTGTACAATGCCATTAAAAAATGAAAGGGGAGATTAAAGGACAGAAAGAATGAATACGCTGCTCTGTTTTTATTGAAATGGGCTTGAGGCGTTACAGCAGAGTTTGGCTTTAGAAACACGCTGGGTGTTTCTGTAGTTCTGTTTCTGAAAATGAATCAGTTAATTCATGTTTCTTTTAGTCAAAATAAGATTATGGCGCAGCTGTGATGGATTGTGGGAACATGCAGATCTGTATTCTTCTAAAAGCTCTGAATATTCACTCAGACAGTTCATTTCAATATGAACTAATCCACAAACACTATGTGAAGACTAGTTGGGATAATTTCAAATTCAAAATAAACATTTTGATGAAACATCTGTAGCTGCTTTAAACTTCCTGATCATTTCTTCTCACAGATACTCAGAAACACCTGGTTCTGAAGAACAAGAGTTGAACCCTTAAAAATGAATCTGGAGCCCAGTCAACATGTCTGTCACACACACACACACACACACACACACACATACACGTAGGCTATAAATAGCTTGTTCAGTCAACTGCAAATGTTTATCTATATAGTCTTGAAACAATCGGCTCTAAAATGTTCAATAAGATTTGACCTTTTCAGGTAAACCCCAAATCACTGTGTTCAATGAAAACAAGCAGAAACATCATTCATTAATATATGCGTGATTGGATGAGGTTCAGACGGCAGAGAGTGTCAGAAATCACATAGATCTCATCATGTGGAAGATTGTTCTCAATAAAAACATTATAAACAAGCAGCCATTACCGGGGCCAAGCAGAATAAGACGACAAGACATGCCAACATGTCTGAAAGTGTCAGACCAACTGCAACAATGAGCAATTAAAGACATTTAAAGAGGATTTTAGGCAAAATGCCTGAAAAATCATAGAAACAGTAAATAAAAATATGATATAATTGATTATCACTTTCGACCAATAGGTGGCACAGTTACAAAACTGATGTGATGTGGTCAGAGTGAAGTGACAATGACACACACAAAGTATGGTGTCAATATGTCAAGGCATTGCAGAGATAAAGCCTGAATAGTCCTTTTGGCATCATGACTCAACTTTGCTGCTGCGCTATACGAAAACGGTTTGGTCTATCGACACGAAATCCATAAATTTTAGTCAGCACAGTCTGGAGATGATACGATTCGATTTTGGTGAAAATCGGACAAACAGTCTAGGAGGAGTTTGAAAAAGTAGGTTTTGAATGAAAATCAAGATGGCGGACAGGAAGTTTGGCCAAATAAGGAAAACTTGGTATTTATGTTCTCGGCTTGACCCAAGGAATCTATTAAGACCAGTGGCATTTCAATAGGCAGATTTATTCAAAAGTTTCTTAGCCTTTTTGGAAATTTTGTTATAACTTTTGACCACTAGGTGGCACTGTCTTGAAATATTTTGGGTACCTTCAGGGGATGGTGCTGATGGCACATTCTGAGTTTTGTAATATTACACCAATGCATTTGTTTAGTATAGCATTTTATTTCACAAAACTGTATTGAAGTCAATGGGAATTTCATGTTTTGTTCTATTATAGCGCCACCAAGAGGCTCAGTCCCGCAATTTTTTGAATGTGTCCTCAGAGTGAGCCCATACATATGTGTGTCAATTTTGGTGAAAATATCTCAATTCACTTCAGAGTTATAGACATTTATATGAAAAAACACCTAAAAAATGACTGACACATGACTTTGATTGAATTTTACTACCCCTTACTATCAATATTTTCGCATTTGGGCATTGACGTATAGCTATCAACCTATGTTTCCAAACTTCTGACGGTGGTTTCGTCTCGATCGGACAAGCGGTTTCGAAGATATAGCCAAATGTTTTTTAAGCGCTAAATCACAACGCTACGCAAACCGTAAGGTGAAACCTAGCATGTTTGGTAGCGTAGGACTCGGCAAGGTTTCAGGAGTCTAATTAGATGAGTCTCGAGAAAATAAGTCGACCACACCCAAAGTTATAAGCATTTGAAAAAAAAAATTCACCACTAGGTGGCGCTGTTTCGAAACTTCTCACGCTCCTTCAGGACATTGTGTTGATGACCCATACCAAGTTTCGTAACAATGCATTCTTAAAATACAGCATTTTAGCACAAAATTCAAAATGGCCGACAGTCAAAATGGCCGATATGGTAAAATTGGATATCAGTCGACTCGGCATGTTGCCCTGAATCTAACAAGACCAATGATTTTTGGACAAACTGTTCAGAAGTTATAAGCAAAAATAGCCATTTTTCATATCTCCGGACCAGTAGGTGGCGCTGCGCCGAAACGCAGCATGTAGCCTCAGGTCATGCTTGTGACGATATGTACCAAGTTTGGTCTGAATCCGATAAAGCGTTGCGGAGATACAGCCTTACATCTGTTTTTGCAAGCGCTACGTAAAATTTGTTCGTGGGTTTATCGAAAACGATTTGACGAATCAACTTGAATTCCATAACTTTGTCGGCATTGTCTGGAGATGATCTGGTTCAATTCTCGTGAAAATCGGAGCAACGGCCTAGGAGGAGTTCGAAAAAGTAGGTTTTTCGGAAAATTCAAAATGGCGGAAAAATTTCCATGACGGAAAATGACGTCATAGGTTGCAGTCGAATTTTGTTGATAGGCCTTGCGGTTCAAAAGTTATTAGCATAAACATGAGTGAAACTTTGGACAGTTGGTGGCGCTAGAGGGTTTGGTTTTAAGACACCAAATTTGCTATGGTGACTTTTCAGACTGTCCTCTATCAGTGTGCCAAATTTCATAACTTTCCCGCAAGCGGTTCTATAGGCTGCCATAGACTCCCAGAGCCGAAGAAGAAGAAGAAGCGGAATAATAATAATAATAAGAACGGGAACAGATACAATAGGTGCCTCCGCACCTTCGGTGCTTGGCCCCTAATAAATCATGATAAACAGAGCAATGAGAATAATATGCAGAAACAGTATACCACAATAAAAGAAGGCAAAGAAAAACAAAAGAAAAGAACAAGAACGAGAACGAGAGGAAATACTTGCACACATTTGTAAAAAATGACCAGTGGATTGACCAACAAAGTGACTCAACCTGGATGTCTCAGTCCAGTCTTTTTCTTCTTCATCCAGTCTTTCATTCCTCCTACATCAAATCTCCCTGGCTTACATCAGTTCCTAAGCATGATTGTCTTAACAGAAACTTGCGTAAACAGAGAGAGAGGAAGAGACCGAAGGTTTTTCTTTACTCACCAGGGTACTGGTTGTTATCGAGGTCAGACGCTCCACGCAGGGTGAATCCAAAGCCTGCTGGGATTGCGGATGAGGCCCAGTCACCTCTCAGCACTTGAGATGCCTGTAACATCAGTCCAGATTTCTGCCCATTATAGATGAAGACCCTGCCACCACGGTCCTCACCTGCGAACGGAGACCCTATTGCCACGTCTGAGTAAGAAAGAAATGGAGAAACCATATTTCATCAATAACAGCATTTACACTACACAGACAAGATGTACATCCTATTTGTTTCCACCCTCAGCCTACCCATGAAAGCCTGTTTCTGCCTCAGAGTTAGTTAAATAAATAAGAAAGATTGTGAGATAAAGTAAAAAATTTGAAAAAAGTCACAATTATGAGGTGTAAAGTTGCCACTGTGAGATACAATCAATTGTGGGATTTAGTCTCAACTGTGTGATGAAGTGGAAATTATGAGGAATAAATTCTAAATAGTGAGATATAAAGTCTCAACTTCATATTGAGACTTCATATCTCACACTCGCAAGTATTTCTCTGCGTAAGACTTTATATCTCACATTGCAACATTATATCTCACAATTGCAAAATTATATCTCATATTATGTTGCAATGCGAGACAAAGTCTCAATTCTTAGATTTAAAGACACGGCTGGGAGATGTAAAGTTGCAACTGTGAGATATAGTTGCAATACTAAGATGTAAAGTTGCAATGTGAGAAGTAAAGTTGCAATGCGAGATATAAATAGGATATAAAGTCTCAATTCTGAAATATAAAGTTGCAAAGTGAGATATTAAGTTTCAATATCATATGTAAAGTTGCAATTTGAGATATACAGTTGCATAGTCGAATAGTGAGAAATAACTCTCATTTGTGAGATACAGAAAAAAAATGAACTGGCTACTGTTAAATATTTAGATTTGGATACATGAAGTCACAAAGTTGTATTTTGTTTTTACTCTCATGTAAAAACAGGCTTCATACCTACCAGAAAACTGAGTGCTATACATTTGGCTTTGCTCCATTTAGTCATTTATCATTTATTATTGATTATTTCAGTGTTGGCTATGGTGGAGAGGAACAGAGAGAAGCTTTTATGCAAAAGAAAAGAGGATGTTGCTGAAAAGAATACTGATGATTTACACAAAGCTCCACAGGGAGCGACCGCTCTTTTCTCCTCGGCACAGAGGGACTATTACAGAACAATAACAGACTCATGCACAAGCACAAGTCCAAGTCCACTACTGCATGGCCAATAAATCTCCAGGGTAGAGTTATCTATTCAAGTGTTCCTCCTGCCAGCAGCACTGCTCAAGTCATAAACCTACATTTTGGGCAGCGACACACACACAAGAGGAAAACTGAAGAAACAGAAAACTGCTGACCCAGACAGAGATGCCCACTGAGGGGCAGAAAGACTGGGATGTTGAGGAAATAAGGTCTATAGAGATCTATGTCAGGGATATTCACATTACTTTGCTTTAAGGCCACTTTTAGGCAAGGCAAGGCAAGTTTATTTATATAGCACACTTCATACACAATGGCAATTCAAAGTGCTTTACATAGAAGAAATTAAAATAATAAAAAGAAATAAGAATAATTAAAACGATTTAGAAAAATAAAATAAAATACAGTACAGTACAAACAGTCGGACGAACAGCGGCACAGTGCTCATTCAGTAAATGCACAGCTAAACAGATGCGTTTTGAGTCTGGATTTGAATGTGACTACTGTAGGAGCACGTCTGATCTCCTCTGGTAGCTGGTTCCAGCTGCGGCTGGCATAATAGCTAAAAGCGGACTCGCCATGCTTAGAGTGAACCCTTGGTATTTTTAGCTGATGTGATCCTAATGATCTGAGTGATCTGTTGGGTTTATATTCAGTGAGCATATCTGCAATGTATTGAGGTCCTAGGCCATTGAATGATTTATATACCAGTAATAATACTTTAAAATCAATCCTAAATTTAACTGGGAGCCAGTGTAAAGACCTGAGGACTGGTGTGATATGTTCATATTTTCTGGTTCTGCTCAGAATCCTGGCGGCAGCGTTCTTTATGAGCTGCAACTGTCTAATGGTCTTTTTGGGAAGGCCATTGAGGAGTCCATTACAATAATCCACCCTGCTGGTGATGAAAGCATGCACAAGTTTCTCTAAGTCTTGTCTGGAAACAAAGCATCTTATTCTTGCAATATTTTTCAGATGATAGTATGCTGATTTAGTTATTGTTCTGACATGACTACTGAAACTAAGGTCTGACTCTAGTGTCACACCAAGATTCCTGACTTGATGTTTAGTTGTTTGACCCCAAGAGTGAAGGTATGCGTTCACCTTGAGAACTTTGAGAATCTTTGTTTCCAAACGCAATGACTTCAGTTTTGTCTTTGTTTAACTGAAGAAAGTTTTGACACATCCAACTGTTGACTTCGTCAATGCATTGGCACAGGGAATCAATGGGGCTGTAGTCATTAGGCGATAGGGCTAAGTAGAGCTGTGTGTCGTCTGCATAGCTGTGGTAAGCAATTTGGTTCTTTCTCATTATTTGGCTCATTGGGAGCATATACAGGTTGAACAGGAGTGGCGCAAGAATTGAGCCTTGAGGGACTCCGCATGTCATGGATGTCCACTCAGACTTATGGTCTCCTATACTCACATAATAACCTCTCCCATCTAAGTATGACCTGAACCATTTTAGGACTATCCCAGAAAGCCCCACCCAGTTTTCCAGCCTGTCAAGAAGTATGTTATGATCGACAGTGTCAAATGCAGCACTGAGGTCGAGTAGTACCAGCACCGATAATTTGCCTGTATCAGTATTTAAGCGAATATCGTTTATTATCTTTATGAGCGCTGTCTCTGTGCTGTGGTGCGGTCGGAAACCAGATTGAAAATTGTCAAAGGATCCATTCAAGCTCAGAAATTTGTTCAGCTGATTGAAGACAACTTTTTCAATGATCTTGCCTATGAAAGGAATATCTGAGATCGGTCTATAGTTGCTTAATATGGTCTTATCCAGATTGCTCTTTTTCAGGAGGGGCTTGACAACTGCAGTTTTCAGGGAGTTTGGAAAACTCCCAGAGAGAAGTGAGGCATTTACCACTTCTAGAAGATCTGCTTCTAAACTGTTTAACACACTTTTGAAAAAAGATGTGGGAAGTGTGTCAAGAGAGCAGGTTGATGTTTTAAGGTGCTGTACGGTTTCTTCCAAAATTTTGCCATCAATTTCTTTGAAATCAGACATAGTAACTACTTTCTCAGGTGGTCTGATCTGTCTAACCTCAGTGCAACTCAAGGATGTGCTGATCACCTTTTAGAAAATGACCAGGGGCCAGTGAATGATCTGGTAATAGTAATGATACATGGGTTTCATTTCATTTTATACCAGTCTTTTATATTTATCAAAATAGTCATAAGTGCTGGAAACCCTTTTCACTCAGTATAGTCCATATGAATTTAATTATGACATCTTATTTACACATTAACACATTCATAAAATTCATAAATGCTTCCAGTATGCTAGCTCCAGATCTTTCCATTACAGTCTGAGTATGCATCAATAATGATGACAGTATTTGAATATCCTAACGCTCTGGATCAAAATAATTTATCAATTTATAACTTTAAAAAAAAATGAATTATCATAATTTTGTACTAAATAAATAAATGTATTATTATATATAATTATTTTATATTAAAATAAAAATATTTTTCAAGTCATTTATATATATTTATATATATATATATATATATATATTAGGGCTGTCAAAAGATTAATCGCGATTAATCGCATCCAAAATAAAAGTTTGTGTTTACATAATATATGTGTGTGTACTGTGTATAATTATTTTGTATATATAAATACACACACATGCTTGTATATATTTAAGAAATATTTGCATACATATACTGTATATATTTATATATAATTTATATTATATATAAATATAAGTTTTTTATATATAAATTACACATTTTTCTTAAATATAAACATTATTCTTAAACATTTCGTTATCAGATAACGAAATGTAATTTAACTAAGTTGCGTGCAAGAAATCAACAGGAAGTGCCATGACACTGTTTATATTAATCAGATAACGAAATGTAATTTAACTAAGTTGCGTGCAAGAAATCAACAGGAAGTGCCATGACACTGTTTACACTGCAAGCAAGTGGCATGATGTAGAACAGACTCATAATAAGCACCTGCAAAATACACAATCTTTCTGATTATAAAGGAAGCAATTTTGTCCTGTTGTGTCACTTGGTTGCAGTGCAGACATGGAAACTGCAACTGAACTGTCAAAAACAATAACAATGTCGTTAAAGATAGACATCGACTGATAACCTAATGGGGAGCTGCATTTGGCCCTTAGGCCGGACCTTGAGCATCCCCGATCTATTTCCTCACTCTATTATAAAAATAGCTGACAAACTCCAAAGAATGGCCAAAAACAAAGGGACAAAAGGATACAGATTCGGGAAAGAGAGAAAACCCATGACTGATGACAGATCTGAGAGGAATGTGTGCTCATGGAAATCTTCTAAGCTAAGCAAATCATTCTGAGGTAGAAGGGAATGAAATGTTTAATTACACTTAGAAAAATAAAATCATCACCACAAGAAAGCACTCATTTCCGTCCACCGGACCACCGTGTGTGTGTGTCTGAGTGGGAAGTGTGTGTGTGTGTGTGTGTGTGTGTGTGTGTGCGCGCGTGTGTGTGCACGTGTGTCAGTGTATGTAATAATGCTCTGTTTCACTGTTTCTCTTGGACGAGTTCCTTTCTATAAATATCTATCGTGTTTTTGGTGATTCTTGATCATTTCCTTTTCCTGTTTTCTGGCAGTGGGCACAGTAGCTGGCACAATGCCCAAAGACCCCCAACAACAACAGCCTGATGGTCGATGAAAAAGAACAGCATAATATATATGAGAGAGAATTCATTATGACACTTTACAAGATACTTAATTGTGTGGCTTGGCCTTATTCGACTGCATACATACACTACATGCCACAACGGAGAGAAACAGACGTTTATAGATACACAGTAAGAAACCACTGAGTCCAAAAATAACAGACATATAAAATCATGCTCGCGGGCCTAATCTCAGTTTCTGGCCCTAATGGAATTATAATTATAAAACATATATGCATTTTGTTAAATAAATGGATTTATACAGCTGTATCATACAAATAAATAGTTAAAAAATCATACATTGTGATTTCTGGATTTTTTTTTTTAGATTATGTCTCTCACAGTGGACATGCACCTACGATGACAATTTCAGACCCCTCCATGATTTCTAAGTGGGAGAACTTGCAAAATAGCAGGGTATTCAAATACTTATTTTCCTCACTGTATATATATATGTATATATATACATACTGTATGTGTGTGTGTGAGTGTATATACACACAAATATATAGTTAGATACTTGCTTTTATCTGCCGTCTCCATCTTTTGAGGCAGCTGCTTTTTCCTGCCATGTAAATGTTTCAGTTCATGATATTTATTATTCTTAATCTTTTCATTTTCAGCAGATAAGTGAACTGTGCTGAATATCTTACAAGAAGTGAATCAAAGTTACGCTCTACATGTTTCGTGATTGGCTGTTTGCTGCAGATGTCACACTTTTGGGTGCACGCACTCTAAAGAGAATCATAATCTCTGGATCAAACCCTGAGTTGACTAGGAAAGTTTATAGCAAGCGCTGTGAACCTCCTGAACCTGAGCCAAAACGGGTTGGATTTGTTTCGTCAACTCTAAACCTACTTTGAGTTTGTTCAACTAGCTTTGTGTAACAGGTCACAGGACACTAGTGACCGTATAGACACACACAAGAGATGCCTCTCACTGGATACTCTTCATGGATCTCACTTTTCTATGTATGTCAGTATTCGACTGCCGCACTAATGTTTTGCATGAAAGCAGGTAACAGCAAATCCATCTGGAGGCACCAGAGCAACAAAACTGAACAAACAAAGCTCAGAGCAAAGCAGATAGAGAGACTAAATGACAGAATAATTCATACAGCAGAAGTACAAAAACAAACAGAGACATTGTGACAAGTGACTTCATCACTCCAGTGCAGCCATATGGCTGATGTAACAGAGATGCAGTGTGTGATATCAGATTCTTTATGACCAGATCAGATATTGATTAAGTCATTATTCTCCAAAACTCCCAGACATCATCATCTCATTATGTGATACTTTTACATAGCCAGAAAATGTGAATCAAGACGCATTAATAATCCACAAAGTGAATCCCTGGATGAATTAAAGTGTTTTGTTTCCATTAGCTCTTCTTTGAAACTCACAGACAAATTATATACAGTATTTGAGTCTCTAAGCACATTGGCATTTCATACAAGTTGTAAAGTCTTATATTACAACATGTTTTTTGTTTTGTTTTGTTTTTTAAATCAGTGACTGTGGATTGAGGATCAGGTGGCTTACATCTAATGCATAGATATCATATCCTCATCTTACTTTCATCCAAATCAAGTGTCATTTTAAAATTACAGCGACATATCAGGTCATGTTACAGTAACATATGGAGCGGATTCATTGATTGCATGTAAAAACACTCTCACACACGCTCTCTCTCTCTCACTCACTCACTCACACACACACACACACACACACACACACACACACACACACACACACACACACACACACACACACACACAATTATAAGAGAAAACCTCTCTGTTCCCAGCCAAACTCAATCTGTCTGCACTGATGGAGATGATCTGTGGGTGATTAGTCCGGCCTGGACTCCACCCCTGGACACCTGGTTCACTTCAGATGCAGGAGGAACTCTTGAACAATTCATAAAAAAATAGAGAAATGCTACCATGACAACAGGATTTGCGTTGATCAGGACAGAAATTGAGAGGCAGGGCTCAACTAGAAGGATTTTTTATGCTTGCCAGGTCAGGCCAGCTGTTCAAAATTCAGGGGAACTATTACCAGTTCACTTGATTACATGAAAAATTCTAATTTATTGATTGATAGATTAAACCTTTTATTTTGCAAACATTATTTTGATAAATTCTGTTGACTTAACTCAATATTGATCAAGTTAATATTGTGTGTAATTTAAACTTAAAAAAATGTTGTAGTAATGAAATTGTCTGAGTAACTTTGGAAGTTCTACAAATTATATGTTATTTTAAGTGTTTTAATAAAATGAAAAACCTGTTAGAGTTTAATGCTGTTATGTTTAACATTTAAAAGTGTTTCTGTGTCATGGGTGGCGACATGAAGGTATAGTATGTTGTTGACTCACATAATTTTTTTGTTGAATGTTAAGGTTGTTTTTCAATAATATTGGTTGAATATGTGGTTCACACCCAACTCTTCACAGGAAAATGCAGACAAGGGCAGCAAATCACTAATTTTACACTTCCCGAATGGGTTAAAACTGAACATTTTAAGTGTGTGATAGAGTGACAGGATATCCTACACAAAAAAAGGCAAGTAGGAAATGGGAGTATATGTAACTTCTGTCTCACTGGCCTTGAAACTCTTGAAACATGCAATACAACACATTACAAGAGCATTAGCACGAACACTTACCAGAGTATCCATCCTGGTTGATATCTCCAAGAGGGGCGATGGCACTTCCGTACCGGCCGAACAGGTGCGTTCCAGTGAGTGTGATGGGAGGGGAGAAGAGAAGCACGTCCTCTTGCAGGAACAAGTACACACGGCCCACCTCACGCGGTTTACTCTCAAACTCACGGTCCATGTAGAGTGGGGCTCCAACTAGCACGTCATCTAGCCTGTGTGTGCACATATAAATGCACAAATTTGATACAAACACCTCTTTACATTTTTAGAGGCCCATAAATAATATTCTGAGAATAACCAGAACTAAAACCAACAAAAATGTAGAAACGTAGAACATTTCACATTTGTACTTCTAAGACTTCTCAGATCTGAGATAACAGATAGAACCAAGTTGTGTTATTTGATATCTAAAAATAAATCCCTGTGATTTAAACGTTCCAGCATTTGGTAGCCAAAATAACAAAAACGATACACTGACTTCAACACTAAAGACTGATTGGCCCAGTTTCCATCAAATGAGCCATTTCAACAGCTATACAGTAAGTGTAATGAGCTGTAATTCACTCTCTGTGCATTAGTCATTGCTGGTTTATCATTTAACTGCCCTTTCTCTGTGTATACTGCTGATTTACTGTGTATTCAACCATGTACCGTTGGTAAGGAAGCCTTTCAGCCTTTAATGGCATAAACACATGTCAGCATTTCAGACATAAGAGAAGGAGCTTTGGCGCTGATGTGTCAGCAAGGTTTTGAATCCTCATAAGACCAAATTAGAAACAAATTTTATATATATCAAATTTCCCCCCTGGACGATGAGAGCATTTAAACAAGGGTCAGGTAAACCAGAGCGTAATGCATGAGTCTAAATAAGCCAAATCCTGAAGAAAAATGGATGGTCCTATTTATATAGTCCTATCTGGCTCTAAATACACCTTGTAACTAAATACAGCAAGAGCTGGTCAATTAAATTAGCTCAAAATAAATACTGTACTTTTTTCAGTGCTGACAGACTGTGAGGAACATCTAGTAACTATGACTATAGAATGTGCACTTTTGAGTCATACACATGGGGATAAAACTCAGATTTCATAAGAAAGAACTCAATGCAGACAGACTTATATTAGTACAACCTCTTGCATGGGAGTCATTGGATATTGTTTGTCCAAGTTGACTTACCCATCTTCATTTACATCAGTCACTGCAATGGTGTATCCAAAATAAGAGGCCATCTGTGAGAAACAATCATATACGAAATCAAATGAAATTCAAATGTGACACAAAGAAAGGAACGAGACACATTGCTATAACCATTACTAAAATATCTTCTGCTGAATCAGAAAGCTATTAAAAAGAAGATTGTGTCTTATTCAAAAACTACTTTTAGTCCCATTTAACCATTGTAAAGTGTTACCAAAAAAAAAAAACCTCTTTAAAAAGGTTGGACAGTCACTCACCTGCTCCCCAGTAAAATTCTGAATAAACGTCAGGTTTGTTGCATTGATCACAGCAACCTAAAAAAAGAAAGGTTAGATTATATTATTTCTCATAAAACACTTTTTATATTCATGACAGATTGTCATGAATCTTGATTATTCCCTGATGTAATGCAGGACTTGTGTATCTGACCACATGCCTGACCTCCACTCAAAACCAGAGTGATTTTCCTCATGTTAGGCATCTAGCACTCTAATAATTACATCCAGATTGATCTTAGAGGATGTTTTATGGGGCACGTATGACTGAGATCCTAAATCAAACAAAGCCACATATGGCTAATAGCCAAGAATATAACATGCAGTGAAAAGTTCCAAATTCACTGCTTCACAAACCACCCATCCAGCTGAATATGATTCTGTTTAATTGAGGGCCAAAGGGGACACCCCTACGTCCTAGATGCGACAGCCCTAATTGGGAATTCCTTCTTAAGACTTCAAATCACATCCAGATGAGAAACTCACATACACTTACACAAGCGACTTAGAGGTTTTACTCTTACCAGAATACATCTTTGCAAAACATACAGCTGAGCTTGTCTTTGTTTATTTGAATAAATACATGTTTCAATTGACACAAATGAAGTGGATAACCTCTCGAACATTTCTCACATTCTTCCTTCCCCCTTGACCTTCACCTCTGACCTTTGATTCTTGGTCTTACCATGACAGAAACACAGGAAACAAAGTATGTTTAGGAATGTATACTTACATAACCAAAGTTGTGTGCTCCTCGAGGAACCCCTGCTACCAGTTCTGCATAAAGGACATAAGAAAATCATACAGTATACCTACCCAAGATATTTACATATGTGCAAGCAGGTTTATATATTTTAGACAAGCAGAGTTTGAAGAAACAAATGATGTGCTTCAGTACAGAACAATAATAAAACATTCACTTTTCCTGTCTTGAGAAGAGTGTGTATGTTTCACACACACAACCACTTATCTAGTGCATCTCGGGGAAAACAGTGAGGTGAGACTTGTGAGTGTTGTAAATCTCTTCTCTGTCAACACCATGTCAGTCACTCATTTATTATAAATATTTAGAAGAGAGAGACGGAGGGGGAAATGACACATAGCGAAGGAGACAGAGGCTGTCTGAGGCCTGATGGATGATCTTGGAGATAGTGATGTGGTAGGAGGGTTTGTGGCTGTCTGTCAGATCTGTCCCACCCACTGAGATCGGAGAGAGACCATTCAAGTTTGCCTCGTTTCTAACCTGAAATCTCCCATACTCCCAGGGATCCATCACACCCCACTCGTCCTCAACCCTTCCCCCCACAACCTCAAATTTCCCGACGCCTTTGACCGCAAAGTGCACCACAACAAGAACCCATTTATGAAACTCTGACAAAAAGAAATCAGCATGTCTCTTCTCTCTGGATTCACCACAAATCCAGACCAGATAGAACATATGTATGAGAAAGACAGAGAGGGAATTCTGGGAAGAATGAACTGAACCCATGGAGAGCGTTGTCTATTTGTGCATGCTGTCTGTATTGTTTTATTGTCTGAACAGTGCAAATCAAGTATCAGAGCACATATACCTCCAAAAATTTGTGCTGAACAATTTTGTTACAACTCCGATTCATCATGTGACTTTCTTTTGTTCCACCTGTATTATTATGGAGGTTATCAATACATTTTAAAGGGCACCTATTATGCCCCTTTTTACAAGATGTAAAATAAGTCTCTGACGTCCCCAGAGTGTGTATGTGAAGTTTTAGCTGAAAATAAGAGATAATTTTAATAATTCTGTTAAGAGATAACATAATTTTTTATAGCATGTTAAAACTGCATTTTTGGGGGGGGTGCAAAACGCGCCGTTTTTGTGTGTATCCCTTTAAATGCAAGTGAGCTGGTGCCTCAAGCCCTGTTTCAAGAAGAGGGCGGAGCTTCAAGAGCTCACGCTTCAGTGTCAGGACAATCTCATCTCACGGAATGTGATGAAAACTAATTATCCCAAATCACAGAAGTGACCTCGACGTCCGGGTTAGCGGTAGCATAAGCCATCAGAAGCAAGTGTTATTTAAATAAACTCCTGATGTACTTACAAACTTTCCAATGCCTCGTTTTATGAGTACAGAACCTATTTGTACTACTGTAGAAGTTTGGTACCATTCTGGGCATTATTAGTGGGGTAATTTACAGGATACATCCTTGGATCCATTAGCACCTGCACTAAGCCATTCGGCTGATATCTCTAAATAAGCTCTAAACTTAATAATGTTCGACTAAGGGAAAAACAGCTTCTGGGGGGGTGTTTGGCTCGAAGTCATGGTGCAAAGGACCCTAGGTTGAAATTACTCCGAACCATCCCTTTAAGTTGCGATTTCTGTCTAAGTTCAGGAGAAAAAACTCATTTCGAGAAAATGGCCTTTAAAGATATGTACTGTAATTGCAATCTACAGACGCAAATAAATAAAGTGCTATAAACGATACACTTCAAAGTGTATTTTGGATGTTTTCTTTCCACCAATCTGAAAAAACACTTTATAAAAAGCCAAAAAAGCCAAAAATCTCACTACAGTGTTTTTACCTGTAGTGTCTCGCCTTAAGCTGAATTGTGGGCGGTTAGTAAATAAGATGCAGGGTTTTGCAGAATGGTACTGTCTGATGGATAGGTATGCTAATGATTGCTTGTGAGTCGATGTGGGTGCACACATGTGTGTGTTAGGGAGGAATGACAGACTGCAGACAGGCTGTTTGTCACTGGGTGGCATGTCAGGGATAGAATCCTGTGAGGGCTCTGTAATTATGGTCTGAGGCTGAAGGGTCCGATCAAAGCTCAGCAAGCAACAAATCCACACAACAACCACACACAGACAGAGTTCTCTCTCTTGCTCATACACTTGTATTCATACAGAAACTCTACAAAATATGCAAAAGTTTGTTTATGTGTCTGAGATAGCGGTCTGCTACTCAACCCAAGCATTACGTTATGTGACAAACTGACGAAAGATGATATTTTGAAGAATTTTGTCCACACAATGAAAGTCAATGGGGTCCAAAACAACACTTTTTATTGTATGAAAAACAAAAACCCAATGGGATATTTTTTATTCAAAGTAAGTCATATAGGTTTAGAATGACATGAAGTTAACAATGACAGAATTTTCTTTTTTGGGTGTCTTCCCTCTCTTAGTTGCTCTTTATCAAGCCCCTTCTTCTGAAAAGCGAAATCTGCTCTGACTGGTCAGCAGGACCAGTGTGTTGTGATTGGTCAACTTTTTTGAGCGTGATTCAAAAATGTCATGCCCCTTACCATAACCACGAATTTCACATTCCCAAAATAAATGTTTCAGAGAGTTCAGAAACAGTGCTTGCTTACTGATATAGAGAATAACTCCATTTAGACTTTGTGCTTTTAACTTTGCAGACTTTTTCATGCTCAAACAGTAACATTACATATTATAGAATGTGTAAAAAAGCATATTATGTCCTTTTAAGAAGTTCTCACCTTGTTCAGAATCACCTGTGAACTCTCCAACCGCTACAGAGTACCCTAACAGACACAGAGAGAGAGAGAGCATAAGAAAACCAGAGACACTACACTGAGAGAAACAGTTGATGCTGCAAACCAAAGTGGGTCAGTTTAAAAATTGTTTACTCATGTTATCTTTATCTTCATTTTATTATTGATTGCACATTTATCGTGACATTCCAGCTGTGATGATGATTACTTACAATACATGAGGGAAAATGCTCATAGGATTTTGAAGTGTGTATTTAAGGAATTTGTGTGTGTGTGTGTGTGTGTGTGTATTGACGTCTGCAGTTCCAGATGTAAATGTTATCAGAAGGCACAAACTCAGCACCAAACTGAGCTATGGGACAGAGGGTCAAGGTTACCTCAACATCCACAAAAAAAGCTTGTGTGTGTTCATGTGCACGCGTGTTTATTAAATTGACTGAGGGCCGGTTCCCCTGACCCATAAACAGGGCCTCAAGCAAATCGCTGGTGTCCCATAAAGCATCTTTACCTTTCAAAGGCAAACACATAGACACGTCTCTTACCTAGGTAACTGTCATCATATGCGTCTGATGCGGCCACAGTCTGCTTCTCTCCCTGAACTTTGCGCAGGATATTTTTCAGGGAATAGCCATTCAATATCTCTGCAACTCCTGCAGTGATCACTTGACCTGAACACACAAATACACATTTATATTAGTTACACAGTGAGTGTGTGTTAACAAAAAAAAATAGGAATAAAAGAAGCAATAAAGATTTTTTGGTAAAATATAGTCTTGGACATACTAAAAATAAATGCTAAAAAAACATTTGTCCTTTAATGTCAATAATGTTACTGCAATATTTCATAAAATTAATTTTAATTAAATAAACTTATAGGCTAATGGTCATGAGTTTCTACATGTGACATTCTTTCAATTGAAAAGATCTGGTGTTTCTCATTTCACACCATTTTTTTTTTTTAAATATATAAGAAAAAAATATTTTTAAGTTATTCATAGTTAATTATCACATTCAACTACAATAATTATACAATCATATTAAGATTAATAATTATAGCTGTTTGTTTTTGTAATATTGTCCTAATTTGTTTTTAAATTCTAAGATTAATTAGTGTGACCTTGAATTGAATAAAAAAAAATATATATATTTTTTTATAGCACAATAGATATTATATATGTTTGCTACGTTTTATATTTGAAAGATTTTTCAAGTGGAAATACCAGTGCTTTTGTAGAATGACACAATAATTGATGTTTTGGTTCCAGGATGGCAGAAAGACAAAAATTAAAACAATATATCTCCCAAATTGTGTCAAAACCTCGCTGTAATGCTTTAACAACATTCATATTTGTCAATCTGCAACCATCTACAGGGCCATTACACAAGCTCTGAGGAAAAAAACACAGGAGTAAGTTCGCCTCACAAATTAAGATTTGACATGGTGAATAAAGCGAGAGAGAGAGAGAGAGAGAGAGAGAGTTTTTTAGAGATATTTTCTCTCTTTTTGTTGTTCAAGTTCCATACACACATTACTCTCATTTACTACCAGGCTACAGTATGACATGAACCCTAACCATTAATCTCTCTTAATGTGTGTGTTTAGCTGTGTGTGCATGTGTCTCTATTAACTTGCATTTGTTATGTGGATACCTGACACAACATGTGGTACTTTTTCTCCTCTCAATTTGTTGTCTTTCCTCAAAAAAAAAAAAAGGCAAAGGTTAAGATGGACTGAGCGTGGGAATAGAGGAGAGGAGAGAAAGCGAGTGGCAGGTCATAACTTATAATGCATTAGTATTTGTCCACAGTATGAAGTATATGAGAGAGAGAGAGAGAGAGAGAGAGAAATAATGTCCGATCTCTAGTCATCTGTCTCTCCATTACAATCAAAAACCAACAGAAGTTGTAAGACGTGATATGGAACCCAGTATTATCAGTATTTATTAAGAACTGTAACTCTGAGTACAGTCTGTGGGGGGTCTAAAGATTGAGCTCATATGTTTTCATATCTTAACATACGACTGCAATTACACAACAATCAACATCTAGCATAGTGATCCAAATTCAGACACAAACAATCACATATACATCCGGCCACACAATATTTAACTGTGCCTCATTTAGTTAGAGCCAAACATTCATTCCACAAATTTTTATTTATTTTTTTTTTTTTTTATTTAGATTTTTAAGAAGTGAAAACTTGAGATTTTTTTGCTCTCTCTACAAGCAATACATAAGCTCTCCCACATATTTTGGATTTGACACATCATTTCTATAACTTATTCAGTCATTCAGGATTAAGAGATAAAAAGTAACTGACTGTAACAATAATTGATAAAATTATAATTGCACTAAGAGAGACTGTTAATTATTAGTATTAGAGTGGAACAAAACATATTTCCATTATAGAAATGTCCAGACTTTAGGATTTTATTGATTTAAAGTGTTTAAAAATACAGAAATTAAATAATAATTTTATGCAATATTTTTTCAAAAGTCATTTTCAAAATTCACATTCAATGTATTAATAAAGCTTTAAGTATATATTGAATACACTCAACTCATCAGCCAGATGAGTTCCCAAGAGAATCAATCCCTAACATAAACATTGCTAAACAAATGCAGGTGTACAGATCTCTGCATTCTTATCAAATGTACTTTATTGTTAATTGAGCAGAATGTATAAAAGTGAGAAAGTGCAGGCATTCATTACCCTGCAGTCACTGGAGCTTAAAAGCGATGATTACAGCTCTAACTGTGAGCCAACACTAAAGCCACTGACCAAAAAGAGCAGCTCATTGACCTCGACCAGTCTTCTATTATCACAACCGCTATATTACCGCCATCACTGACCCATCTGTGATGAGTGAACTGTGACAGAACACTTCACTGAGGAACGCAGAGCTCTGATTGGCTGAACAGACTCCGCAATGGTAGCGCTAACACACTGAGATAATCCCTGATAATTTTGCTAACAGGGCTCATGGGAGGTGACGTGTCATCTGTCTTAGTGTCTGTTATTTTGCTCTGGCGGTGGAGGAAGGGTCAGCCTGGTCGGTTTGTTGGACGGAGCTAAGATTCTTGGGCTCCTTTGAGACTGTGAGTTTGGGATATGAGAGACTTGTGTCTGCAAATCTCACTCAGAGAGACTCTGTAAAAGGATGGAATGATGGAAAAGAGAAAATAATAAGGAGAAGTGTGTTACCTTGCCAGTAGAAACTCCCTGGTCCTCCCACAACCAGAGTCCCTTCCTGAAAGAAGGAGAGACGGAAGAAATGAGGAGGTAGAAATGTGTGTTTGCTTGTGCAGCAGTCTTATAAGAGACTTACAACAGTGATGGGTGCTATAAATGTAACACACAAGAGCGAGTAATAGAGATTAAAGAAATAAGGCATGAACATAAAGGAATCAGCCCTCTTCCTGATTGGATGAAGGGTCAAAGTGATATGAATGTCATTTTTTATTTTTTTTGTCACATCATGTCACATAGGAAGTGACCATAAAGATGAAATACACTGACATGGTTAAGGAGGGAGATTTGTTACCTTAGTGAAATCAACACTGAAGCCCGCCTGGCAGAAGCCCTGGCCCTCGGGGTCCGGGTTATCTACAAAGATCAGAGCAACCTCAGTAAAACAAGTCATTAAGATATGCCTGAGTACATAAAGTTTCAGCACTTCCAAGACAAATATGTAAAGTATTTATTTAAATGGATGAAGTTATGCAATGAAATGCTCACAAGTTCACACTTCATATTATTCTTGAATGAAATTAATGTAAATATGAGGTCTAAATTTTAATGTATTGAATTTTTTTCCAATATATTCAGTAATTAAGCATATGTAATTCATATTCATGAGCTAAGCCACTGCCATTTCTTAACATCACAATTCACACATCTGGACAAATCTTCCAAATTGTCCCAATTTCTTCATAAAATGAAGTGGCAACTATGGTCCTAAGCCTACGATTAATCTCAATCCCAACCATGACTGTGGTGTGGGAGGCGTGGTTTAGTGAAGTCGGCAACAGGAGAGAAAGCCGGGAGATATGCGGAGGGTGAGAGAGTTAAGTGTGAATGACAAACACATATGCGGAGGGTGAGAGAGTTAAGTGTGAATGACAAACACCTGTGTCTTGTTTCAGTAAGTGGCGTGGAGAGACCGGATAAAAGCCACCGGGAAACGAGACCAGAGATGAGAGAGACCAACGGAGGACTCGTGTGCGCGCGCGTGTGTGTGTGAGCTCGGAAGCCCTGAGAAAGCTGCAGGAGGAAAAGTGATCGTTGATTTTGGTGGACTGAGTTTTATGTTTCAGCGCAGCTTTGTTTTGATCTTTTGAAAACGACAATAAAACACACAGTCTCCGTAAGCCGACCCTGTCCTCTTCCTTCCTTACATCTTGAACCTTGTTACAATGACCAACCTCTATCTAAAATCAGAGGAAGACGATTGATTGATAAGAATGAGTCTAACCCTAAAATCTGATTGGAGGATAGAAATGTTTTTCCAGACTAAAAAAAAAAAAAGGGTGTTGATCCAGGAACATGCTGAGAAATTATGCACAGTAAGTTATGTCCTGTGTGTGTTGATATAATATGTTGTACAGTAGGTGGGGTGAGTTAATGAGGCATAACATCACTTCCAAATCCCAACCACAGCATGTTCTCTGGAATACAATAAACTCTCTCTCTAATTCTATCTCTGTTTCTCTTCTTTCACTCCTCCGCCAGACTTTGCCTAGTATTTCACTTACTCAACACTACTGTCTTTACAAATGTGTGTGTGTCCACATGCATGAGTGTGTCTAGTCCACAGCAAACACAAGCTGGATAATATCAACGCAGAGCGTCCCTGCCCTGCGCCTTGGCAAGGACTCCCAGCTGACCTGCCAGGGAGACAGCTGGCACTTGAAAATGTTTGACAAAGAGTTATTACAGAGATCATTACAGAGAGTAATTCACAGTCATTACAGCCTCATATGCCATACAATAACTTTCCCTCTGAACAGATGAGGCACAGTTATCATTATTAATATACCACTTCACTCTACACTAACTGTTAATACAGACTGTTTCAGTGTGAGTGTGTAAATAAAAAAAAAGTGTGTATCTGATGTGACGGCAAAAAAATCAAAGTAAATTTATCAACTACCCTTAATGGTGAATGAGACCTCAAAGTACAGGAAATAAGCAGGAAATTACATCAAAACAAACATGTGAGTTTCCCCTTTGAGTTCTGTTTACAGCAGGGCATATGATTGCCATGCCAACTGGCACAAATGGGCAGGAACGGGCACAGACCGAGAAGCAGCAGATGCATCTGTTATTCTGTGTGAAAATCAGGGCTGGCACAACTACTCATTTTTACTAGTCGGCTAGTCATCCAGAAAACGAATCGGCTAGTTATATGTAACTATATGTTACAGTAAAGTATACTTCGGCTGTCTGCGTTCCGCACACTGTCCTGTGTGATGTAATTTCCATCATCAGGAGGGTCTGCGAACGTCCAATTTTTGCGGCCAAAGGAGTATACTTTGAAAGGCTTACGCGCTCAACTGTGCGCGAGACAGAGCGGAACGTGGAAAATAAAGTATACCCGGGCCTTAAATCAGTCAAAACACTCAGTACTCTTGGTGCTGTTTCTGGTAAGTCCAGCACTGCATTATCTGTGCAGCTGAGGAAGACGCAGGTAAGAAACAAAAGCATGTACAGTATATCTTCATTCCACAGGTTCATGCTATTTGCGTTGCAATGAACAATGCCAAAAGCAGTCATGTTCCACTGGCTTATAGTTTCTGTCAGCCTTTGGGCAGCACTTGATTCATTTCAGGGTGGTATGCAAGAATTTTGGCTTGTACTGTATATGAATACGCTAAATGAACCCAGACCATCTCAGATGTCCGCAGCACCAGCACGGTACGCTTATAATGTAGTTTGTGAAAAAGTATTCTGGGTTC
Source organism: Abramis brama (assembly GCF_963993115.1). Classification (NCBI taxonomy): domain Eukaryota; kingdom Metazoa; phylum Chordata; class Actinopteri; order Cypriniformes; family Leuciscidae; genus Abramis; species Abramis brama. Next base: position 15,017,861 of record NC_139979.1, read on the forward strand.
ATGCTATTTTAAGTCCTAAATAATTCCAAATATAATTGACCATTACAGTTTACTATACAAAACTGTTATGCAACTACTCTACCTAAGTTTAGGGTCAGTCAGATGTATCAAAGCTCAACAAGGCTTCATTTATTTGACCAATAATACAGTAAAACCAGTAATACTGTGAAATATTACTACAATTTAAAATAACTGTTCTTTATTTTAATATATTTTAAAGTGAAATTTATTCCTGTGATGACAAAGCTGAATTTTCAGCATTTCATTCTGATATGCTGCTCAAGAAACATTTCTTATTATCATTGTTGAAACCAGTTGTGCTGGTTAATTATTTTTTTCAGAATTCTTTAATGAATAGAAAATTCAAAGAACAGCATTTATTTGAAATAGACTTTTGTTTGAAATGTCACTTTTGTTCAAATTAATCAATGTATTAATTTCTTTCGAACCCAAAAAGAAAAAAGACAGATCCCAAACTTTTAAACATGCACACTACACTGGAACACAAATATGAACAGGACATTTCACCTTATTGTTATTGAACAAGCACAGAAGCATAATTAGTAGACCCAGACCCAACAAGTCGACTACTGTAATAACAGAACTATTGGACTTGGTGGTGCATCCCTACCGCAAAGCATGATGGGAATGTGTTTCTGCTCTAAACAAACTGATCTAAACTTTAGTAAAGCTTAAAAAAACACACTTTTAAATGTGCAACTAGTTTAAGTTAATTGCACGTTCACTGGTTCTGTGTCATTGTTTGCTTCTCTTTGTGTGTGTGTGTGAGAAAAATACTCACTGGTTCTACAAGGTGAATACTCAGCATAGGCACTGAAGTTTTGCACAGCCACATAACAGGTTCCCACTGGATCCATCTCACTGCTGACCTTCACTGTCCTCCAGTGATAGAGGGGAGCACAGGCCTACAGAAACACACAAGCACCATGTTACTGTAAATAACAGCCCTGATAGATGTAGGTCGAACGTAAAGATGTTCCTTAGGACTGAGCTGGAGATAGAAAAAAAAGAGTCAGTCTTGTGTAATTTTCTGAATAAAAGCATTTTAAAGAGTTAAATGTTTCAGTATTTGAACGTTTGGAGAACAATAGTCACATTTGGGCACAGTGCCTCCCCTCATGCAAAAACTCTGGCCTATTTCTTTCAAACATCAGCAGTTCTCCACCTCGCATGGTCAACCTCAAATCAACATTTTCCAAAACCCCCTCAGTAACGGGACAGAGCCACATTGCCTATCAAAACATTTCCACAAAATAACATTCCTATGCATTCATGAATGAAACTCTGATTCTGGCACCCATGCATTCATGAATGAAACACTAATGCAGTGCTATTAAATAACATTAACCCCATTGATGGGCAGCTATATTCCAACCACATCCATGAATGCACGGATTCGTCCAGCATGAGGATGACTGCAAATGGTCTTTAAATGGGTTAGGTTCCTGAGCATCACTTACCACCACTTTGCCTTTGTGGGTCCTGACTGTGGCTCCAAACCACTGATAGGATTTAAATTCAAGCGGCTCCCGTGTCCCATTCACTTTAATCATCCTGTTATCTGGACAAAAGAGAGAGGAAGAATGAAAGTCAACGAAAAACAGAGAGAGGGACTTCATTATATAATAAACAGAAAACATCAGGCAGCTGAGTAAGACATTGCAAGCACTTGTACCAATATACTCACTTTCGAAAAATATGAGCCATGAAACAGCAAATTAGCCTGGCTTCAAATGAGACCGAGTGTTTGTTTATGTGAAGGCAAATCTACAGGGGGTGTACACACATGCACATGATTCTGTGGATCTGTATCTACAGGGGTTCTGTGCGATCCAGAAAAGATCCCGCTACAGCTGGGCCTGTTTAGAGCTCTATAAGGTACAGTCTACACCTCATAAAAACACATCAACTTTAATACTTCTCTGCTTTCTTCTCGTCATCTCTCAGGCCTTTACTATGGGCCTTTTTCTTCAAGCTAAATGTAAATCTTATACTTTAGCTTGAGTAATAAGATTTTGCAATATTTGTAAGTAATTTTCTCTCTACATATCTCTTTCTTTAAGGGTGCTTGGTGAGCATCACCATTAATATTGTGGATACTATAATTGACAAATTTATAAAGGTGCAGTCGCATTTAGAGTTATTCAGTGACTTAAATTGAGTCATTTCAATAGGAATCAATGTGATTAGGAATTTGGTCAAGTGAATTAACTGGGTTGACCAACAGAAAGCTGCTTGGTTTGAAAGGTTGGCAGTGAACCATTTTTGGAATCGGATTCGGATTTATGTGAAATTCCGCTGATCTGACCACTCTTAAATTATTAAAGTTTGGGATGAATAACTTGTTTCTCACTGTTTGTTTTATGAATGTGTATAATATCTTAAAGGCCCACTGAAATAAAAATGTAAGTTTTTTAGCTCTTAGTATGAATATGTTAGCCTTAAGGTTATGAATAAGCTGGTGTGTTCCAAAACAATGACAACATTTGCATTTAGGAGATATAAGCATTCAAAACTTACAGTCTCTCACTTCCGCTAAAATGGATCACAGATTTTTATGACATCACCGCAGACTTCAGCTTCTGTCCAATCAAATGCTCTCTAGAATCTAAAGCGTCCCGCCCCCTATGCTATAAATACCACCTGGGCCACGTGGCTGTACCTGACTGTACGGTCGGTAGTACACGCATACTCAGTATCAGCTGCTCGTGCTCATCAGTTCTCTCAGCACAACTTGTCTCAGTTCAGTGAACTGTCGGAGTTACTGGAGTAACATATTGGTTTATTTCGAGTCGGAGTGACTGTCAGGGCACGTCCGAAAGCGTTTAAATTTAGAAAACTGTGGATCAGCGCTGACTCATGACGCAAACTGTTTTGAACAATTCAGTTCGATTTGGTGAACTGGTTCGATCGGTTCACTAAAAAGAACCGGTTCAAAAGAACGGTTCGTTCACAAACCGGACATCACTACCGTTGACACGTCACGGAGCAATATGGGTTGGAGATGTGTGTTTGTTTGCTCAAACGCTCAAGTTTTATTCCGTTTTCCAACTGCAGGTTGGTAAAGAATGAAATGGCTAGAATTTATTCACACCTCTGCTATTGTATCCAACGTATCATCAGAGCTCGGATTCGCTTCCATGGTGCTGTCAAGTACGGATTGCTGTCTGTGAGGTAAACTAAACGCTATTGGCTATTTGAAAAGGGGGAGGAGCCATTAAATATGTCCCGCCTTAGGTTCCTGTTTCAGTGGAAATTACGTCAACGCATCATACAAAGCTCTGCTACTTCTTTTCTAAAGAATTTGATTTACAATATTCACCTGCCGATACAATTCTGTAGACTTGAGTCATATCTAAGACTTGGGTGTACACTTTTTTATGACTTGGGATAGCCAAACTGCACAGAAACACCTTAGCAACCAGCAAAATACCCAAGAAACAGCATAGCAATGGTCTAGCAACAATCCAGAACACATTATTACCTGCACAGCATGCCATAGCAACAATCAACAACAATATAGTAACCACATAGCAAACATACCCTGGGAACCTCCTTAAACACCCTTGTACCACCAAGAACACCTTAGTAGCACCATAGCAAAGTCCTAGTACCACCAAGAACACCTTAGAAACCACATAGCAATACCCTAGCAACCACAAATCAACACTTTAGCATGACAGCTGGGACTTTTGCACAGGAAAAGCATCACTACAATTTTCTATGCAGCATGTCCTCAAGCCAAATTTTTCTTTTCTTGTTATTATGTGAAAGGTTAGCAAAAAATTATGTGTTTATATTATGTTTTGCACACCTATAAGTGCAATGTGATCGTGCTGTAGGAAGTTGTTGTTGCTGATGGAGATCAGCAGACTGGATTAACAAAATAACAGTATAGACAAACATGCACAAATTCTTAATACAGACATGCTAATGCAGTACTATTTCCAATTCATAAACATAAATGATACTTTTCAAAATCAAAAGTATAAAACAGGCCAGAAAAAACAGGACATCCTTTTTAAATGAACACATGTTCTGGTGTCACACACTGCGCTAAAATGCAAGGCCAGACTGACAATATAAAAACACAGCAGGGCATCATTTGGTGCTTTAAAACATCTGTTTCATTTTTGGGTCCAAAACACATGCTTGTCATTTTTCTTTTGATTTTATGCATTGATATATATTTGATGTAAATGATTCCTGCTGTTATGAATGAAAGCTCCTATAATAATAAAAACTGTGATCTTTGTAAACGTAAGTGACCTGTGCTGCTAATCAGACAGTCATAACTTACATATTCACTTGTCTCCAATACTGCAAATGTAATACTACAATTGACCTCAAATATGTAAAATGTTATTGGTGTAAGACCTCTGGAACACCTGGACATGTAACTATGAAGTTGTGTGTGTGTGTGAGAATTGTGTGAAAACTTTCAAGACACGGTCCAGTGGTAGATGACCCTATCTGGTGTATCTGATGAATTTACTCTTCTCAGTCAGGACTGCATTAGTCACACACACACACAGACTGTCATCAGAAACGTCAGTCGCACAAACACAAGCCATGCCCCCCATGGAGAGCTCTAAGGGCCACAGTGGGAAGAGTGCACAGGATCAGAGGTCAAGTGTGTTAAAAAAAAACGTGACTAATGAATCTGGAAACGTGTGTGTTCTGAGAAGATGTTCTGAGTAGATGCTGGAAATGCATGACACTTTTTTTCTCAGACACTAACAAAGAACACAGCGCTTTTGCCCTCCCTTGACAGGTTCTGATTTCTTCCCTTATTTCCCTTGTGTTCACAGCTCTATCTCTCTCTGCCTCTCTCACCTCATCAACATCAGGCTCCTAAAACCAACCATCTTGAACCAGAGTGCCACTGCTTTCATCTCCAACAGACAATCCATTTGAATGTCAAATCCTTACTGATGCGTATAACACCCACAGACACACACACGTTGGGTTTACATGTTTAATGGGGACTTTCCATAGACATAATGGTTTTTATACTGTACAAACTGTATATTCTATCCCCTTACACTAACCCCACATCTAAACCTACCCATCACAGAAAACTTTCTGCATTTTTACATTTTCAACATGATTTTTAAGCAGTTTTCCTCATGGGAACCAAAAAATGTCAAAAAAGTTTTTCGGATATTGCGGATATTGATATTTATCGCAACTGTTTGTGTGTCCATGGCGCTCTTTCGTTTTCTGGAATATCTGCCGTGGTTTCTATGCCAATGGCATTGCGTTTGGTAGGACTACACCAAAAACAACAAGCCAGACACAGAAACGTAGGAGGCTGTTATGAGCGGCTTTATTCCACGTGGTTGTCTCTGCCGGTTTCAAAACATGTCTCCGTTATATTGTTATTTTCTGCTCGTCCGGCACTGTGTAACACAACCTTGTTTCTGCAGTGACTTTCAGCATTTTTCCTATAACATCGTCTGGCTTGAGAAAGTTAAATAAACCACGCAAAATCTGATCAGAGCGGTTAGACTGAAACTGATTTCCAGAAATGCGATTTGAATAGGATTTCAAATCAATGTGAATGTAGCTCGAAACGGATTTGTAAAAATCGCATTTCAAGAGATTTTTCACCCTTCACACTTGCTCTGATCTTGCTCACACATCTGATCGGATTTTAATCGGATATGCACAAAAAACGGATTTGGACTGACAGTCTGAACGTAGCCATTGTTGTTTTAAATGTGGCCAATATCAGACTTCATTGCAAACAGATCATGATCCTAGAGTGACCCGCATGCGCAAAAGAACGATAAAAAGACGACACGCAGCACGCTGTCATACGGAAGTAAACACGAGGACATTAAAGTAAGCGATTAAGTGTTTATTTATAGCGTGATCTGGCGCTGAAGCCAGCGAATTTATGTGCAGGTAATATAAAAAACAAAGACGATGATACTAAAAAAGAGCAGAGTTTTTAAACATCTATGATACGAACCCTCATGTTTTGCTTGTATATAGAGCTGTCACTGTAATACTTATGAGTTCTGACTTTTGACACATCACTGTCCTTCCACTGACTACCTTTACCAACTGATCTTGATAACATTGGGTATGTAAAATCTTTGAAGTAACTCTTGTGACGAACATGGATCTAGAGTGACGTAAATGTCGCATGAATTCCGATATGACTGTTCAGATTGAGGTCGCATAGATACAGATGGTTGGTCTGGGAACGCCCCCGGGAACGCCCCGTCACGTGATGTGAATTTAGCACATGGGAGCTGCTGTGTCGTTTTCTGTACCGCCAATAAACAAACAAATTATGAATTGAAGTTCTACATCCTTCCTAATAAACACACAGAACCGGAAAGGAGGACAAAATGGCTTTTGAGCTTTCTTTTTTTAGATTACTGTGCGAGTAGATCCCTATGTGATATAGTAGTGGGTGTTAAACTCGTATTAGGCAGTGGTGGGCTAGTTTTGTCTACATCCCTTACGAAAAAGAACTATAGTAATCCTATAAGATTTCTATAGTAGTGTATAATACTTATGTGATGTTCTGTAATACCTCTATAGTACTTCCTATAGTATGTCCCAAAATACTATATTCCTATAGGATTACTATAATATTTTGTCCCAAAATACTACAAGATTCCTATAGTTGTTTTTCATAAGGGATGTCTCATTCACATTAGCGTTATCAGCTGAAGGCTGAACCGTGAACCTATGGAGTAGACTGCAGTCTGTGAGTTAGAGGACTTCAGGGATAACTGTCAGCACAGTCCCTCGGCAACTTCATACTACTGATCACCGTTTTACAAAAGGATTAATAGTTTGGAGTGAAGCATGCGTACAATTGGTAAGTGACAAGGTTTTATGGAGTTATAGTATGCAACATAAGTTGATTGAGTTATAGGCTAATGTTACCGCTACAGCTGCCGCGATGTCTTGGAGATTCAACCAGATAACAAAATATGTCTGGAAACGACACCTCCGGCCATTTGGTTGGGTCATTGACCCAGTTTTTAAGGGCTATCATAGCCTATTGCAGTTAATTTTACAATGTACCGTTGCCGGTCGGCAGGGGTCAATGACTCAATACCACATTTTTGTCATTCAAATACACACGATGTTCGCAGTGTTTTCCCCCACGCCGACTCCACCCTCGCCACGCCCCCAACTATGACTAGATGCCGACTGTATGTATTGCAAAACATCTGACCTATATCGGATACCAGCAGTCTGAATGTAGCCTTTGTCCCCATTACGTAGGGTTTACCAGGACCACACAAGCATACACATTTCAGTACCTGATCTATGTGCTTCCCTGTGGCATTCTCTACAAACGTCAAAAAAAAAAAAAAAAAAAAAAAAAACGTTGACAAAAAAATAATAAAATAGTAATAAATAATCAAACACTAATAATCAAATAAAAAATCTAAAAAGCAATTTCAGTATCAGTTATTCCAAAACTATGTAAATCTATTCAAACATCAATTTCATTTTTGTAGATATTCCGGATTGTCTAATTAAATGTGAATGCTAAACATACAGAAGACAGTAGATTCGGATTCCTAAAGGGTTTTTTTTTTTTTTTTGAAGAAGAAGAATTATAGATTTTTATATAATCCAATAAAAATAACCGGTTTATAAAGAGTGATTCATATTCACACTCTGCATTGCATGTTTTTGATTCACTAAAAAGAACCGGCTCATTTGATTCATTTGTTTGGGAATAGGACTATATTGTTCGCATTGCATGTTCTTTAGTCACTATTAGATTGAACCGACTCATATACGAGTCATTCGTTTGAGAATCGGACCGCACTGGTCTTGTGGTTCTTTAACTTTATTTAGGAGGTCATAGCCTATTCTGATAAGAGCCCATGTTAGAACCAGCAACAGCACACAAATACTGCCATCAAATCCCCCTCAAGAGAATGCTTTGAAAAACAACACATCAGCGCTCACATTCCGCAGCATCCAAATCTGTCTCAAGTCCATGCCGCGTTTCTGAGTCCAAAACCGACGACTGCATTTACCGGCAAGCTAGCCATGGTTACTTAAAATAGTCCAATAATATTATGAACACCCCTGGAATCTCCATCACAGTCACAGATGACAGAATCAATCTAAATGTGACAGCGATCTTTCCCTTTCTGGCACTTCAAGTTTGACTCTATTGCACAATTGCTGACAGACATCATCTACCTAAGTTACACCTTTTCCCTCACTAAATGAATTAGACTAAATAAACAGCACAAAAGTACCGGGAAATAATGAACGAAGAAATTCAAACGTAAAGATAAAATGTTGGTCACCTAAAGAATTGACGCGCGCAATGGACGTCGAAATTACGGCAGATTACGCACTGAGGTAAAGTTACGCGCCTTTCTCTGGTAATTACTCCGCTCCTGAAATTTTAAACCAAACCATATGGGGTGAAATTAACTCTTTCTTGGATGTGGTTTTTGATCTTTTTATTATAGGAACGGGAATTTATGAAGCCTACTCTAAAGATGGTGCTTAATAAAGAAAATATGTGTTAATAAATACGATACAGAAACAATATCATGTAGTAACCTATGTGTTTTTAGGTTATTTGCACATTATTTTAGATGTACGAGTTTATAATGAATGTATAAAAGGACACATAAGAAGACATTGTTAAAACTCAAAGGGGCAACCTGTTTTAAATGGAAACTGCTCATGGTCATTTTGCATTAGTTGAAGGGATATAAATCATGAGGGTACCTACTTGCTTTATCAAAGGGGATCTGGCGGCAGGAGTCTGGGTCTGATGCCGGCCAGGGACAGTAGTACACCGCTCCTCCCTCCACAATCCCTGGCTGAGAGGTGTTCGCTTTAGGAGCCCCAACCAGCACCGACATGCTGGAGAGAGAAATGCATAAATCTACGCACAAGCTCATCCTAATACTGAATCACAGTAATACACTTACAAGTGACAATATGAACCCCAGAAAAGTAATTCAAATGTGAGGTAGCCTATTTTAGTTCAGCATTTCCATTTAAATGTAGCTTCCTTCATTATCAACTTCTGGCGCCTGAGTTCATTGGTCCATAATGGTGGTGCTGAAAGTTTTTCATACAAGCTGTGGCAAATTTCACGAACATTGTAGGCATAGCCAAACTATGTTATACGACATATAGTCTACTGGAAGATGCTTCTCTTTGGGAGCCTGTAAATTTTATATATAAACAAACAAACACTTTTTTTTTTAATCCCACTTACGCGTTTCTGTCCTGTGTTGGCTGGTAAAAGTCCAGTGAGTATCCAAAATAACTTCCTTCTGGTCCATTGTAAACCGTTGGCTTTTCTAAATCTAGATTAAAAGCAGCAACTTCGCAAAAAACTAAAAATGTGAGCAAAAACCCACGAGAAAACACGCGGAATAAACACGGATGCATGGCTTCAACCCAGTTTCTTCAAATATAATCCAAAAGTTTTAAATAAAGATGTGCAGAGAGAATGTAAGTTATATCCGTGCTCAGCTGTCATAAGTTGAGTGTGTGCTGCGCTCCATGCGTCTTGTCTGCTGCCTTCATGCAAGCCGCGCGCCTTTCTCAGTCTGCGCGAGCTCTCTGCGTACTAAACATTATAATGAGCTGCGCACGAGACCGGACTCCTGCACCACATCACACAGCATCCGGCCAACTCCTTTTATGGAAACACACACGAATTTGCACACAATTTAGACAAATAAAAATGAAAAAAGACCTCTATTACTAATACTATTAATAGTGATATTATTAGTTTTACACATTATTATTGGTTCCACTTTAGACATTCTACTAACTATAAGTAACTTTGAAACTACATGTCAATTAACTGTCATCAGAGTATTAGTAGACTGTATAGTAGACTGTTAGGTTATGGTTAGGTGTTAGGGTTCGGGTTAGGAGAATAAGTTGACATGCAGTTGCCAAGTTAGGCTACTTATAGGCTAGTCAGTAGAATATTTGTTGGGAACATCAAAATAAAGTGTTCCCAGATATTAAGCAGCCAGTCTACTAATACTCTAATGACAATTAGTTGACATGTAGTTGCAAAGTTACTTACAGTAGAATGTCTAAAGTGGACTATCAAAATAAAGTGTTAGATAATTAAGCTACTTCATATATTTATCAAAAGAACTGACTTATTTTGATGCAGCATCAAATATATAAAATTCTCATCTCTCTCTCTCTCTCTCTCTATATATATATATATTTGATAATCTTTGGCTTTACAATAACATAAAAATAATCTAGTTTTATGAATTTTATAATAGTAATGTCAATTATTATTTCTAAAAAAATGACTTTTTAATTATAATAAAATTTATCAACATTAATATTGCCATATTATTCGTATAAAGTGGTTTCAATTTGTGTCAAACTTACTGCAGATGCTTTTAATTACGCAATTTTAATACTGGCTGCGAATAATGAACGGTAATTATCCAAAGTTAAACTTTTGTACGAAGCGCGCGATAAGTATAACCTTTGGAAAATAAACGGTGCGGGTGTTTTTAAGAGAATCTACAAACGTGCATCGTTCTTGACCTGTTTCCTTGGAGCAAATCTAAATTTAGGTGCTCTGTTCACATCTGAGCGCAAGACACGGGCTGCTTCTGCTCTCCATCTGGGTGTCAAGAGTTTTAACCCTGTCTAAATGAAGTCATTCCCCTTCACCGGCTATCCTGCGATCACCAAACAGTCAGTTCCAAGTTCCAACTGTAAACAATCTCACACTTTCTAGAAAACCACTCAAAAACACTTTTTGAAATTGCCATGGGGTGCATACCATGTGGATATTATTATTGCTTTACATGTTAATTATGATAATATAATACAATAGTGACTTTTTTTATACACAAGCTTTTGTACACAAACCAAAAGAACATACCATTTATAGGGAGAATCAGTGCCATTTGGGACAGGGCCATAGTGAAGGACTTGGGCTGTGTGCTTTCTTGTGGTGCCATCAGCCAATCAGCATCAGTATGTGATAAATGACCAATCATGTACTGGACACTTTCAGAAGTCAGGCCTTGAATCAATCACATGAGTCCCATCAGAGGCTATGAGCCTGAAAAGAATTCACATTTCATTTCAGTTCATTATGCAGAAAAGATAATACACATCATACAGTTAGATAACATCATGTATTCAGTTACATGTTGTGATCATGATTATTACAGTACATGGAAAATTTGGTAGTTTATGTTGATTCAGTGTTTGCATCATCTGACGTTCTTGCAGGGGTTGGCGTCGTCTCTTCACAGGAGTTTGGTCACCTTAAAAATTAAACTGTAGATGGCGTAATCTTTAGTTATCAGAAAAGCAAATGGAGAATAATTAGCGTAGCTGCTGTTCATAACATTTCAAGCAAAAGATAATCATGTGCATCTGATCTGATATAACTGTAATACAAGGTTATGAGACGCATTATGTGAATCTCATAACGAAAGAAACTACATACATTTCACAAACTAATACTAACAATAACACATGGATAAATAATTTATAGTTTATTCAGAATATACTTAGTAATCAAACATAATTGTGAAACATCTAACCTGTTCTATTAAATGCTAATGATGCAAGAAAAAAAAGGGTGATTTTACCCGATCTTCCAAAGATAAAAAACGCTCAAAAACAGAGATCAGAAGCACTCCACAGTAGACCAAGCAAAACATTTCCTTACATAGCTTACTGCTGTTGAGATAACATATGATTTTGGCCCTCTCTCAAAGAAAACCAGGTGAAATACATAAAACCCGCCACAGAAGCACACATGCATCAGCCAGGACTGAAGTGTTGCTCTGCTGGCCATTTTTGGGTTCTGGTGAAGATTATTGGTGACAATCTTAGATATAGTGTTGTCTGCAACCCAGGACTAAAAGCACGATGATTTGATTCTGCACACACAATAATGGGTTCAGTATTGGATCTTTGGTGATTGTTGTCATCGCTCTGTCTGGTCTAATAAAACACACTCACAGTAGTGAATCGATACCCGCTTCTCTTCACAGAACTGACATGTTTAGCTCAGCTGCCTCTGAAGTCTTTTTGTAAACAACGAGAAGGGTTCATCTCTAACAGACAGATTTGAAGAAAAATAATAGATTAGGCATGGTCCATGTATTGTTCTTTCATTTCAGGAGGAATGAGAGAGCTGGAGAACATTCTCTGAATTCCCCTCTAAGGCTCTGAGAGGCAAAGAGCCAGACAGACTCTTTATCTCACTGTCCAGAAACAACTGGATTTTAAAACAAGGCTCACAAGCTCAAAAATGTGCATGTCGTCCAATGACCAGTTGACCTGCATCATTGATTTTACTCTTGGTTGAAAAGCATGGATGTTCATTAAACACAAGCATGATTCGACAGAAATTGCATGCACTAAATGTGGGCTCACATCCAGTGGCAGATTAAGACTCTCTGACGTCTGACGTCAACCCAACTTTCATTTCCAACCAAAATCCAACGTCTGTCTGACGTTGGGTTCTGACATCAACCCAACTTTCGGCACTGACACCTAGAGTGCACCCATACATGAGCGTCGCAAGGCAGTTTCATTTCTATTGAAAGAATGCAAAACATGCGAAACCGCACAGCACACTCCCAGAATCTGTATGGTGCGTTTACACTAGCCTAGCGCGGAGCAGAGCGAGCGTTTTCAGTTCATATAGAAGTTTAGCTTAAAGCTCAACTTCCATTGGAATTCATTGAAAACGCTCGCTCTGCTCCGTGCCAGTGGGACACGGTAGTGTAATATGGGCGTTGAAATGAAACGCACGTGCTCACGCAGTAGTGTGAATCTGGCGGTAGATCGTGTGTCCACAAAAAAACATAAAATAATTAAAATAATAAACTTTCAACAAAACATTCAGGGAATTTAGAATGTTCTGATGAAAGGGGATATATAGGCCTAGGCTAGAAATACGTTTGAGAATTAATCGCTTGTTTTAAAAGAGAAAAAAAATAATTGCGCGATGCCCCTGGGCACTTGCCCAATTGCTCATATCGTTAATCTATGCTCACAGGGTGAATTCAGGGTGATTGGGACATTTTTGCCATTGAGATGACTTGGAAAAAGTGTCCCAATCAACCTAAATTCATACAAACCCAAGCTTTAAGATGATTTATGCAAATTCTTTAAAAAATAAAATATAAATTTCTGCTTTTAAATCTTAAAAAAATGGACTCATTCCATTCCATTTTATATGTGCCTCGTAACCTTGATTTTACATTTGTTTATAATAAAATGAGGTCAAGTCAAAATAATTGCTTTCAGTAAATCAACACACACAAATGATGTCCATAGAACTTAACTTGTATTGAAACCAGAATATTCCTTTCATTTGGCTTATGGGATTCATTTTATTGTAACAATTAACTTTTTTTCTGAACTTGTTTCTTTTTGCTTCTAGTGTTTGATTTGCATCACATGTATTGTTTTGAAATTTGATTAAAAGCTTTATCTTAGTCTCATCTGATTACAAGCTCCTTTCTTTCTGGGTTACTATTACACATTATTGGCAAACTCCAGATGTGTTTTATTTGGTTCTTGAGTAGCAGCTTTTTTTGCTCCATCCTCTTGTAGTTCTGTAAAGTGTGTTCTTTAGTAAAGTATTCTGTAAAGCTCTTTATATGATGGAGCCCTGTACCCCTTCAAAACAATCCCTATTTTTTTTTTTTTTGCGTTGAGTTTTTAGTGACAAACCTTTATAACCCGCTATATCAAACCTTAATGGTTTGATATGCATCCTCTTCCTGACAATTGAGCCACATTCATATTTGGATATCATTTTCGGATCTTTTGCATTTGTTTTATTCTAGCTTTTAATCTTCTTCAGTCACATTCACTACAGACAGACTTATTATTCAAAAAGAATAACCAATAGTCAGAGGACAATCAAGTTTCAATAAAAAAAGGAGAGAACTTAAAAAAAATGGTTAAGGGTCTAAATACTTTCTATTTTACAGATGTCACTTTCTATTTCTATTTTAGTGATGTTTGAAATAAACCATCCCAAAATACTCTCTCCTCCACATTTTCTCTTCATTTATAAAGATTTCTTGAACTTTTGTTCAGCCAAGAACTGATAAACTCTGGCTGAAACGTATAAAATCCTCCATGTTTTCATATTCCAGACAGACATCAATATTAGCGTCACCTAACCAAGAATAGAAGCACCTGTCAAACACCCGTTTGTGTTGATAACAAGTCATTATAATATATACACTTGTCTTGGATTGGCTGAGTGATATATTACCACGGTGAGCCGTAACAGAATCCCTTACATTGTGCACTTCATAATGTTTACGCAGCGATAACTAGTGTCCTCAACGTTTACATCATTTTAGCTAAGATTGTTTATGATGGCGCAACAAATGTCTGATAGCTCCCAGCTGACCCAGGCCCAATGATATTCTTTAAAGCCAAAATTTAGCAGGAAGTACACAGACATGGAAGACTTCAATAGGCACATTCTGGCAAATAAAAGCCTTGTATCCTGTATTCTGCATCTTGTTTTGAATTTATTTTCTCTGCCATTGAATATTGCTTGTTTGATGTGGCGCCAAGTCGTTTCGCTGGGAGCTTAATGAAAAATTTGGTTCCACTAAATGTCGCTTTTATTTCTTTCTGTAATAACATGGAATTTGGGCAAGTCACTTGGCCCATGAAAGATGTGTTCCATATGTCACGTGCACTCTTAGTGGTAACGTTTTTAATTATCTGTTGGTCTGACCTTTACAGAGGAAACCAGAGTAGCTTGATCTGTGGCCCTGAGGGTATTATGGGCCACAACGATTACATCCTGTGACATCAAATTTATTTGATGGCACAATCTTAAGCCCAAATCTGATGTAAACCTCTGAAACCAGTCAAAACAAATCCTGATCATGACCAATTCACAGTTTAACTGCTAAGTAAAAAAAAAAGAAAAAAAAAAGAAGGGCAGTAATTGTCCAGAATTAATATATCCCACTCAACAGTTTACGATGGAATGGCTAAAAAGACAAAGTAAACCAATCAACAGCTTTAATGAAGAAAAGCAAAAATCACTAAGCAACAATATAGAGTAGTGGTTCTCAACGTTTGAATTGACAGTGAAAATGTAGTCCAAAATGTATTCAAAGTCCCCTTTAATAATGTTTCTTTTTTGTGTGTGTCAATATATTAAATTAATATAGTTGAGAACCACTGATATAGAGGATGATGAAACATTTAAATAACTCAAATTTAAGAGCATAAGAAAAGAGTTTATTGAACGCATAGGTAAATTTATATATATATATATATATATATATATATATATATATATATATATATATATATATATATATATATATATATATATATATATATATATACACACACACACACACATATATACATACATATATATACATACACACACACACACACACACACACACACACACACACCTACCAATACCTTTTACTAATGGACTATTTACACAAATTCCATTAAAAGAATAGTGGTATCATCTACTACAGATTCAAATGCACGTCCACATACTGTACCCTCCATACAACATATCACTTACCTAATCGGTCACTTACCTGCAGTTTTTGACTACAGCAAAAGTAAAGCAATTTTCCTATAGTAGACAGTTACCATGCCATGAAGTACTTGAGTTCAAGTCAAGCAAAAGAAAAGTTCTTCATGCTGTCGCTCTAAGCCAGGATCCACTACTGCTGCCCCTACTGACAGCATAAGAAAACATGAAAGACATTCTGATTGAAGGTTAGTTTTTCCAGAGATTACCAAAAAGAAAAATATATATAAAATGAATAAAAAGTAATGTGCAAGAAATTCTTTCAGTTATCTTTTGGTCAGGAACATTTCATCTTATACAAAACAAACACGCCACAGTCCAGATGTGAAGAACAAAGTGTTTATTTTAGTGAACCTTAAAGATCAGAATAAATAAAGGGTGAGCGTTTGTCTGTGTTATTCTTCTCTCTCATGCAGAGAATCATAGTGTCATTCCACAGTACCTCCTGGAGGGTTGCTACTTCAAACTTTAAATAATAAAATTGCCCTATTCCTCCACTAACGTTTGGTGCCCAGCATGGGGTTGTAGTGCATTCTTTTGTAAACCTGTCTAAACAGACTTCCTCTCAGGACCGAGTGCTGCAGAACATGGCTGCTCCTTAGCTGACCAGTGACAAAACACAAATACTTTATGTCCAAAAAGAGGCTTTGGTCAAATGATCCCTTAAATATTCACAACTACCAACACTGAAATTTCAAATAAAAAAAATATATATATTAATAATTCCATAAATTACTAATAAGATCATCACAGTTGATGTGCTAATTCAAAGATTTATCATTTCAGACAAGTAAACAAAATCATGTACAAAGTTGACAAAAATAATATGAACACCTGCAAAAGCAAATACATTTGGTATACACAACAGATGACCCCCCTCACACCCCAAATAATCTGTTCAAATCCAGGGCTTTAAACACAAAAACAGTCTCATAATCAAGCCGGTTAAGATGTGTAAAAAGCAAACAATAGGCGTTGTGTGAGTACCAGGCGAACAGCATCGTCTCTCATTTGAACTTCAGGCCCCGTGTTGGCCTTTCTAAATGTAGTGCCGAGAGAGTGAGGAGTCCTATGAGCGTTCCTGAAGTCAGCGGGCTGTGCAGCCAGAGGTTGGCAGGTGAAAGGTGAGAGATAAAGGTTAATTTAGGGAGGGTGACCTTTCTGTGGTCCACAGGAGCTCGATGTAGGGCCATTTGGTCTGTAGACAGCGCTTGACTGGAGTGTCGTCTGTACGTACCATGGGGTCCTCAAAACCCATGACCAAAGCAGTGCCCTCGACATAACTCACCTGGTGGAGAGAAACACAAGGGGTGAAGAACATGCAACACATTGGCATACATCCAGTCAACTTCCTGACCTTCTAAATAAAACCTAGCCCCTGTTTCTGGAAATGCCAGTGTTTCTCTCTCTGTATGTGTCTCATTAGAGACCTGGCCTCCTGCTATGACATCATCAGACATAAGACAGTCGATGACTTCCATATGGAGGGCGTCATATTGCCAGGAAGGAATCTGCCCTTGACAAAGTGTCACGATAAACATGCGCCCTCATTTTTCTGAACATTTTGTGTTACTATTATACATTGTGTTACCCAAGTGAAACCTGTAAATCCATTCACTTATATAAAGGCTGCATGCGTGTTTCACAAGGTCTAATAGTGCAGTATTGAGTGTGATGGGAGATCCACTGACTCCTGATGACCTTTAAATCCATGAAATAAGCTTCGCTCTCCACAATCATCAAGACTCAGAGACATCCCTTCACACAGAGACAAACATCACTCACCAAGCAACTTTTTTTTCTCCCCCAAGTTCATTAGCATTGCCTAATTCAACCCAGTCTTGAGTAAAAGCCATAAAGCTCTATGGCACTCCCTCTGGTGGCAGCCACAAACATCTCTACACCAACATTACCAGTCCATTATGCAGTGAGGCTCAGACATGCTGACAGCACAAATCTCTCTGTTCAAGTCATTAGGAAGCAGATCACACACTTGCAAGACTCCACTTGTCATTTTTCTTCTAAATGGCCAACTAACCTCTGCTCAACCCTGTGTTTCAGCAAAAAAAGTTGCTTTTGTCATCAACCATGAACGTTGCCATCAGTTTTCCGAGAGTTAAGAGAACTATCCATCAAAACAAACACATTGATCTCTGTGACTACAGATAGACAGATTGATTAAAGAGTGCAAAAGCAGCAAATAGGCAGGTGTAGAAAAGGATGTTGAGGGATGATCTTTTGAACTTTGAAGATCTGAGAGTGCAGCTTACTATACTTCTACTATTCCATATTTTTCAAGCAGCCCATTTTACCCAACCCCACCATTCTTCATTTTACAGCTGTACTCTAGCTTTTGGCAGTAGAATGCAGCGGAAGGAAGGGTGACATCTTCTAGCTGACTAGACTATAAACTATAACCAGCCATTTCCAGGCCCAATAAAGCGCTACAGTACATCTTGTTTGAAGGCACACATTCATCATGGCTGCCAGTCAACTGTGATCGTGTGGAACAGTGAGGTTATCCATGTTAGTTAGAACATGCCATAAAACTTGTCAATACTCTTTGTATGTTTACTTTAAATAATCCAAATATTTCCACTAGCCTGACAGATTTCATGTTTTGAGTTTTTTTTTGGCATAGTCACCTGAAGATAATAGTCTAATGTTGGTCAGCTTGGCTTTGTGTTCAGTTATGTCTATATTTTTAAATAAATATTTATTTATTTTCAGACTAAAACAAATGCATGTGTGGATAATCAGTCATACTGGATACACAATGATTGAATAAAAGAAGTGACTGAACCAGTACCACATCAAGAACTGATTGGTTCCCACACTTTTTACCAATGAATTTCCATGGACCAATGAACAATGATTTTCTGGAGATTTCACACACATTTTTTGCTGTGCATTTCTAGTTCACAGTTTCTAGTTGAGTATAACTAGAAAACTGATCTTAAATATCTAATAAACCAGGAATATTCTGGAAAGCATTTAAATCCCGTGGAAATCTGCAGTTTTCTCTATGGGCAAAGATTCAGTCCTTGCAAACATCTTATGAATGTACACTACTGTTCAAAAGTTTTTTTATTCTCACCAAGATTGCATTTATTTGATCGAAAATACAGTAAAAACAATATTGTCAAATATTATTATAATTCAAAAGAACAGTTTTCTGTTTTAATATATTTTAAAAAGTAATTTATTCCTGCGATGGCAAAGCAGTCTTCAGTGTCACATGATCTTTCAGAAATCATTTTAATATGCGTATTTGGTCCACAATATTTTTGTGGAAACTGTGATAGATTTTTCAGGATTCTTTGATGAAATGTCAAAAGAACAGCATTTACAGTATTTGAAATAGAAATCTTTTGTAACATTGTAAATGTATTTACGGTCACTTTTGATTAATGTAATGCATTCTTGCTAAATAAAATAATTAATTGTGACATGAAGCAGGAGTGCTGGAGGAAGACAGAATGAGATCAGATCCCTCTGGATGATTATATGACTCGAGCAGAAGGGAAATCTGGGCTTTGGTTTCAAATGCCAGTATGGTCCATGTTATGGCCAGGAGCTCCTTACATTTGCAAGGTGTTTTGTTCCTGAGAAAGGGCCCCTGTGAATATACGAGTGGCACAGAGGAAACCTCAACAATAAAGGCTGCACACTTTACTGCTGCTGGCTAATGCGTTTGCCAGAGTAATGAAGAGTAACCTGTGTGTCCTCAGGGACCTGATGTGGCAATTCCTACCCATTACCCCTTAACTTGACTTGACTTACATTTACATTTACATTTATTCATTTAGCTGACGCTTTTATCCAAAGCGACTTACAATTGCTATATATGTCAGAGGTCGCACGCCTCTGGAGCAACTAGGGGTTAAGTGTCTTGCTCAGGGACACATTGGTGTCTCACAGTGGATTCGAACCCGGGTCTCTCACACCAAAGGCATGTGTCTTATCCATTGCGCCACCACCACCTGTCAATCTCTTCTGTCAATCTCTTTCTCACACACACATGCACTTCCGTTAAGAAGCATAGGTCACACACACTCCTTGATAAATGAATGCATGAGGTCGACGGGGTCCTTTAGTGCTTAAGGATGGCATGTGTAAATATCATTAGCATTCTTTATGGGACATAAGACTGGCATGATACATGAAAATGATTCACAATGGTAAGAAAAGCACAGAAAAGACATGGAATGAGAATAAGTACTTGAATCAACACCAGAAAGCATAATAAAAGAGTCTTTGTTTTAAAAAAATTGATTTAAATGCTTTTTTTGTAAACAGAAAAAAGAAAAGAAAAAAAGATTAGATTAGAATAGAATAGTTACCACTTGAATTTTAACAACTGCTAAAAATGTGAACAGCAACAATAATAAAGTTCAATCTTCAACTTCCTTTTTAAAGCATATTTAAAAGTTCTAGCCGGGTTTTTCAATTTAATATTGGAGACACTTGAGAACCAATGGAGAACATTATTCAAAATATTTCCTTTTGTGTTGCACAGAAGAAAGAAAATCTCATATGTGCTTGGAACGATGGGTGAGTAAATGATGACAACTTAATTATTGAAACAGTTTCAGCTCTTCGTGGCTTCAATATACTCTGCCCAGTCTCGAAAGCTGTCGACACTCGCAGGAAACACTTGGAACGTTAGTTTGGGTTTCAGGAGGCTAAGAGGTCTTAGTGGTGTGGGCCATATGACGGGGTGGCTCACAAACTCCACATCCCAGGAATCAGACAGGATAAGACTGACCCACCAGCGCTTTCATGCCAGCAGGGGTAATATGTTATTAAAGTGTGCTTGCATGAGTGGCCATTAGAAAGCAAGCGCAGTGTAGTGTGTCTTACCTTCTCATTGTGGTTAGACTGCTTCAGGCCATTATAGTGATACACGGGAAATGAGTCTGGGATCACGGAATCCTGGAAAAGAGGACGACACGTGTCAGCGCGGACATGTACATCATCAGCTCAGTGGAACATCAGCAAACAGCTCTATGTGTCCTTAAACACTAACATATAAAAGACAACTTAACCAAAACATCCAATTCCAGCTCAAACATCACAACACACTGCATAAACTCAAACCAAAGAGCCTAAAACAACGGTCCAGTGGATGGTTTTAGATGTAATGACATGCTCAATGCTGACAGCAGTCACAGCACACTGAAATACATTGCTTTAAGTCCAAAACAATCACACCCCCATCCCGTGGAGCTGCTGAATAGACTCGATTACAAACCGGAGCCAGAACTCAGCAGACCAACTCAAACTAGCAGCAAAACCCAAGCACACAGTCTTGACAGGAGCCAAATACTTCTGTCTAGCCCCCATACCACATGCCTGCCTCAATGCCAAAACTACAACAGCGAGTCGAGTGCGTGCATGTGTTTGAGTGGGCCTGAAATAGGGTTAGAGTATTTGATTTGATGGTAAATTGAGGCCTTTTTTGTATGTATCCCTAAAGCCCTAATCTATTTAACATAGAGCAGTGGAGCTGCAAGTCCATGCCAACTATAACCGTCAGCTTCTCCCTCTCTCTCTCTGAGGGGCTACATGTACATAGATTTTATCTGGGGCTGATTGTAGGTTTATTTGAACGCAATAAAAAAACAGTAAGAAAAAGCAAACAATGTTGAGCAAGAGCAAGAATCAAGGGGAAGAAAAAAAGACAGCAGGATAGCCAGGATAGGAGAGTTAGCCCTGTTCCAAAACCTAGTGAGGGACTGATTTTAAACTCCCTACATTGGCTGCAACTCTGAGCACCACACAAATACTCAACTCACAATTGATTCCAATAGAGTTTGAGGTTAACATGTTGCTAAGATAATGGCATATTACTCTAACAAGCTCTAATAAATAAATACAAATTTGAAATATACGTGTATATACTAGGGCTGTGAATAAAAGATGCTTATGGCGCATTTCCACTGCATGGTACGGTACGGCTCGTATAACATGGTACGGTACGGCTCGTATAAACTTCAAAAAAAGAAATGGCTGAATCGTGGTCAGTGGACGAGGTGCAGACGTTCCTCTCGTTGGTTGCCGAGGAGTGGATGGGGAAACACGGAATGAAAAATTCGCATTTAATATAATGATGTCATGGCAGTAGAGACGGCAACTATAACGATCAGTCCCACCCACTTTGAAGCGGTACTACTGTAACTGCAGTTGAAAAGCAAACGAGCTAAAGCGAGCCGAGCCGTGCCGTACCGAGTCGTACCACGCAGTGGAAAAGCGAAGCGAGCCGAACCGTTCCGCGCCGAGTCGAACCGTACCGAGCCGTACCATGCAGTGGAAAAGCGCCATTAGGCTGTTGTCATTGTAAGACAATGCCCAGATCCAAAATACTGAAACTGTTACACATCCATTGTCTTTCTTGACTGTCTATGTTCACTTAAGACATAACTGACTAGGTTTACTAGGATACTTGCCAAGATAGGCCTTTTGACAATTTTGTGTGAGACGACGACGTGATTTCTGGGCGTGTGCTTCGAACAATGGCGTAGGTTTGATTTGAACATTGGTGGGGACATAAAAGGGCATTTTTGCACTTTTGACCGCAATTGCATTCCATCTAAAGCCTTTATATATAGATATGGTAGCAACCCACTCATAACATAATTTTGATTACGTAAACCAAGAACATTAGCTACAATTCAACGTTCTGTTCTTTATGATAAAATACCTAAACAAGCATGTAACAGCAAAAAAAATTATTCAAGGATTGACATTTAAGGTTAAGTCTAAATTTACTATAATTAATCAAGTTTAACAGAGACACAACTTGAACTTTTCTCTGTCCATAGTGCAATCGACAACATCTCTCTTTCAGTGTTATTTTGTGGATATTTCAGCTAACAGTTTGCTTCATACATTCAGTTTAACGACAATAAGTTAAAGAGGTTAAACTTCATCATTCAACTGAACTATGTATGTAGGCTTTGTTTAAAACACTTACCTTACCCGATCCATGCACTAAATGCACGTCCTTGAAAGAGCGGTTTTAAAGCGGTTGACCCATTTTAAATGCGTGAAAATTACCACAACAGTGGTTACATATATTACAGTGCTAAAAATATTTTAATTGTTGTTTAATGCTAGGGATAATTCAGTAGTCTAGCGCAGGGTTCACCAATCTCGGTCCTGGAGGGCCGCTGTCCTGCAGAGTTTAGCTCCAACCCCAATTAAACACACCTGAACCAGCTAATCAAGGTCTCACTAGGCATACTAGAAACTTTCAAACAGGTGTGTTGGAGCTGGTTGGAGCTAAACTCTGCAGGGACAGCGGCCCTCCAGGACCGAGATTGGTGAACCCTGGTCTAGCGTGTCAATTCTCTTTACGTGGCATGTGTAAGCCTCTCTTTGGAGGCTTTGAAAGTGTCTAAAGACTCCGCTGCTCAAGTTGACTTAGGCAGGTCATTCCACCAGCAGGGAACAGTCAAGGTAAAGGTCTGTGAAAGTGATTTTATGCCTCTCTTGGATGGCACCACAAGACGCCATTTTGGTCAAATGTTGTAAACTTGTTTGAACATTCAGCATGTAAGAGAGACCGTACATGCAATACCTGATCAGGAAAGAACTCCAGCAGAAACTGACCCAACAGAATAATACCCAATCCCTCTGGATCCAGCTTACTCTTCATCAGATTCACACTGAGAGAGAGAGAGAGAGAGAGAGAGAGAGAGAGAGAGAGAGAGAGAGAGAGAGAGAGAGAGAGAGAGAGAGAGAGAGAGAGAGAGAGAGAGAGAGAGAGAAAAATGGGGGATCACAAGAGGTATAAGTTATTGTGCGTGCATGCGAATGTTGCATGTTTTCTGCATGTATTGCTCATTGGCATCCTTGGCCAGTAGTTTGCATGTGTTGTCTGAGGCTGTTGTCAAAATTAGCTATAATCATGAATTATGTTCAGATTCTAAACGGTGAGTAATGCTTGGAATCTGACTAAAACAACCTCAGTGATGTTAAAACAGGGTAGACTTTTCCTTTTAAAGTCATACAGCGAGACTGATAACATTACTAAGGCTTTCCCACACAAACTCAGTAATAAGAGGATGATAAATGCTTTCTCATGCAATCACAGGTCACTTTAACTTACACATAAAAATTGAAACAATAATAATCATTTGCCAAAATTCTGATTATATTGTATGTGGATTCAGAAGAGGCCAAAGCAGGGTTCTGACTTCACTGACACTTGTCTAAACTGCTTTAGACAGAACAGGGTGCTGTGTAAAAACAAACACATGACCTACAATTTATTGTCAATTTAACGTTCATGTAACAACCCCTTTGAAAGGCTGAAGTTGTCTTTCAAGCTGTCAAAGTTTGAAGTGATTTAAAAAAAGCAGGTGATTTGAAATCAATCAGATTTCCCTGGCAAGCTGTTTAAGAGGTGAAGGTTTCAAAGAGCTCTGGTGAGTGGATTTAAATGGGGCTTTAGATGAAGGACCCTTTCTTCATCTAAAGCCCCATTTAAACTAACATTACTCTCTAAAGCCCTATTCGGACATGACTAGTTTAACATGGAGAGGTGGGGTAAAGTAATATTTACCAGAGCTTCTTGGTGATTTTAGTCCCATCCGAATGTGCCATCTCAGTAATCATTACAATGTCAGTAAAGATTACGGCGACTTTTACCTTCAGTAAAAAGGTCTGGAAAAATTACCTCAGGTAATACTAATCCCGTGTGAATAGACCCGCTGTAAATATGTACTTAAATATTTCGTCATTTCCTGTTTAAAAGTAGTTTTCCGTGTTTTTTCAAGTATGGAGACGCTTGAAAAAGCATTCAGTTGCGTTCTAGACGCTGGGACAATTCTGTGGCAAAAATCAAGTGTTTTCCACATACTATTCAGATCAGAAAGAAGATCGAAAGCACTTGTTAGAGGCACAAAACATATTTTAGCGTTAGGTAAGTGCCTATTACCAACACAGTCCAATCTGAAGTTAATTAATACATCGCTTGACTGGACATATCGGTTTTATATATATATATATATATATATATATATATATATATAAATATCTTGTTTGCGCACGTGATATCAGGAAGCAACGTAATACACACATGATGACAGGAGGTTGACGGCGATCGAGTTTCTCCTCAAATCGAGTTACTCCTCCCACTTCTGCTAGTTTTACTGAGATATTTTATCCCGTGCGAATTGCCAATTACTATTACAGACGTCCTGTGGTAAAATTGCATTACTCCACCTACCCTTGTAAAGTTAATCCCGTCCGAATAGGGCTTAATTCTCTTCTCTACGTGAGTCTGTTTGAGTGGCATGTGAACACAAGTTGTGTAAAGAGAGGGGCATAGGTGTTTTAACATGAACAAATCTGTTCACATCACATTATGACACAAATGTCACATGTGAATTAAGCAATAAAATACAAGATGATGTGCTATATTTGTAAATTACAGCGGTTTATTGCTTTAAAAATGCTTACTGTAAATAATATATATATATATAGAGAGAGTTTTTAAACTCTTATGTTTATCAACTCTTATGTTGGTTTCTTATGTTTATCAAGGCTATTTCTATTTTAGAATATTTTAAAATTTAATTTGTTATATTCAAAGTTGAATATTCAGCAGCCATTACTCCAGTCTTCAGTATAACATAATCCTTCAGAATTTATTCTTATTTGGTGCTCAGGAAACATTTCTTATTATCAACAACATTTAAAACAAGTTGAACTGCTGATTATATCTATCTAATTATATTAACATAAAAAAAATGTTTAAGATAATGGCAGTTACTATATTGTGTATTTTAGCACTGCTAGAATAATGTACTGACCAATCAGCACCCAGGACTGTAATGATCTGTTTTATAATCAAAAACTTCATATTCACACACTCAAACACACATATAAACTTACTAGTCTGGCTCGGAGACGAGATCCAAGGCTTTCATAACATCTTCAAGCAGCGTGTCTGGAATGAACCCATTATCTGAAGATAAGCAGAAAGAGGAAAGAGGCAGATGGTTAGAGCTTCTGAGAGTCTTGATCACCACCCACACAGTCTGACTGTGTCTTATGCCCAACATTAAACATGAGTTTCATCTCTCTAATCGAAGCCATTCTGCCGACCACGCACACACGTGCACAAACATGCCCAGACAATGGCTGATAAATAGATGGATGTGTGCTGTATGTTGTTTTTCCTCCTCTCTGGTCTCCAAGTGTCAGACAGGATGTTTGCAGAGCAGCTGGTATGCTAAACTCTTTTCCGTTCACTATAAAATGGACTCTCTCCTTCAACTTTCCTGCAGTGACTAGATTAAGAACAATAAATATCTGTCCCACGACATGAAATTAGATACAGTCAGGCGTTTTGAACAGTGCGTTAAATAGCACTTTGGCTAAAATAATGTCTATATTATTGCCATAAAGGTATTCACAAAACTTTACTTACAATGTGATGCATTTCTGAGAGAAATAGAATATTCAGTGGGAAATAATGTAGTACAGTGGATTCATTGTGATGCACAAGTTTCAGAAATTATTCTTTAGAAACGGAATGCACTGAATAATAATGTATAATAAGACATGGGACATTTATTAGGAAAGTAAACAAGGTTCATTTTGATTTCATGTTGTTTTAGGATTTTAGCAAGCATAACACTATGCTACAGAATGTCACTACACTGCTACACTGTCAGATGCTTGAGAAATTCTGCAAGTGTTTTTTCTCCTTTAGAGAAATGGAATGCGTGTAAAAGATCTCATTTCTGTATTTGGAGCTGGTATAAACACATCCAAAGTGTAGTAACTGAAACTGAGCTGAAATACACAGGCTCTTTCTCATCACACACACACACACACACACAGTATTGTTCTTATTAACGCGAGGAAAAGGAATGTTGTTTACGACGCCAAAAGGCAAAAAGATGCCAAGCAAGAACATCTAATCTCGTTCTTGATGACACTTTGAGTGTGTGTTGTAAATTAGATACTTTAAATCAAAACTTTGGAAGACGACTTGGATTCTCACTTTGACACATTCAGTGATATATAAACGCACACAAAACTCTTCTACCTGACATGAGACTGTGCAGTGGGCGATCTCGGCTCCAGGTTCTCCTTTATTCCATCAAAAGCCCTCTCTAGCTATTCTCAATATTATCATCAGGAGTCTTAGATTTAATACAAGAGCAATAAATATCAGAGACAACAGACTCTAGAAAAATAAAACACTAACAGGATATACAGGCAAAGATATACTGCACTACATATGACTAAGGGAGCATCAGGGGTTTGTTCATAAAGCTAGACTGCTGACTTTGTCATCTGAGCACAACGACTATCTTAAATGATAAATCATCATGTGAGACCTTCCTCCCCACAAATCCTCAGCAGAACTGCTAACAAATAAATCACTGCTGGTCATTTATCATATATAGGACATATTTGCAGACATTTAGTCTGCAATCATTACTAGAGAGAAAGTAATCAGTGGGTTTGTTATGTTAATATTTGTTAATCTGGGGAAAACTACAGAAATTTTGGGATAACATAAAGATCAAAAAAATTTAGTAAGATTGTATTTTTAATTAATAGGTCACGGCTTCCATAAAAATATTAAGCAGCACAACTGTTTTCAACATTGATAAAGATAGGAAATGTTTCTTAAGCAGCAAATCAGCATATTACAAACATTTCTGAATGATCATGTGACACTGAAGACTGGAGTGGACTACTGAAAATCCAGCTTTGCCATGTCAGGAAACAAAATTACACTTTAAAGTATATTAACATAGAAAACATTTCAAAATATCCATTTTCACAATATTTTTGATCAAATAAATGTAGCCTTGGTGAGCACAGGAGACTTCTTTCAGAAACATTTAAAAATCTTACTGAACTCAAACTTTTTAAAAGTTTCTGCTTGGTGAGAACCTGAGAGGTTAAAACATTTTTGTTTGTTTGTTTGGGAGTTATAATATCACTGTATCAGGAAATGCATATTTGTAATTCAGTTAATATGCCAAGATCTGTCAAAGATCAATTGTGTGAAATGTTTGGTTTTGTTTGTTCTTTCTATGTTAAGGTTTGGCTTGTCAACTGAAGCATGTTTAAATAGTGGCAGTGAAACCATATGTTGGTGGATGTGAGGGAGTCTGCGAATGTGCATTCTTGTCATTATGACTGATATCTGGCCTTGTGTAAAGAGATACTGTGGGAGAGTCATCAAAAGAATGGAGGGCTTAACCTTATAACCTAAAAATGTAGCCACCGACTTGCATATCTGATCCCCATATATGCTCTCACTCCCTTACACTTGTAGAATTCTGTGTCACTGCTCTTTGACTCCGCTGAAATAACGCCTTAGCATCAGATCAAATTTGGCCTTTTCTTTTCCATTTCCCATTCTCTCCTCCCCCAACCTCAGTAACAGTAAAACATAAACAAACAGGGAAAGTATTGGATCTTTGCACTGTCTGATAAGCTGCAGAGATAATAAACTTGCTCTGTTTTGTGAAGCTACAGCTCATCTTCCTCTCAGAGAATGACAAGTTGACTCAGCTGCTGGGGTTGAGTTGACATTTTGAGTTTCTGTAGTCTCTTAGGCCGTGTGTTCACAAAGGTTTTTTTTTTTTCCCCGAAGCTAGCTTATTTTTCCAATTGTTTTCATATGATATGTATATCTTAAACATATGAGAGATATGTATATCAGTTCGCTAGATTGCCATCTGCCAAAACATTGAAAACAATTATATAATTAAAAACGTAACGTTCTCATTTTCAGGAACCATTGTATGTGGGTGGGACAAGACCCATCCATAATTTTAAGACCACTGATATTGACCCACTCACATCAAGCGCTCACAGCTAGGCATTTTCAGCTCGCTAAAAACGCTTTAGTGGACACACGGCCATTTTCGCGCTCACAAACACAGTCGCAGACAAATGAAATGCTAAGTTTTGAATAAATTTACCTTCCGGATCAAAGGTCTGGAATACTCGTCTGGCCTGCTCCGATGGGGACTCGGGGGCAACCAAAGCCATCTCCTAGAGAGAGAAGGAAATATGAAATAGAAATGAGTGTTGTGGTATGGGAGGCATTTTTGCGATGTTAAAATACTCTTATTCCAAGTTTAATGTGTAGAGACAAAGATAAGCTGTTCATAAGTTGATTTCCTGTTCATGAGTGGATGAGGGAGTGCTGAGTTCATTTGGCCTGAGTGTGACCATTCTCTTTGAGGAGCCGGGAGACATAAACCGATGATGCAATGTGCATTAAGCGCCTTTGCTGAAATATGACAGTAAAAATTTGAAAATGTTTACATGAACTGTACTTGCATCATTTTGTTTGTGTGTGCATTTGCGAAGTGACTGAGTGAGTGATTATGTTTTGGGAGTGTGTAAATGATCAGGAGATAAACTCATAAATGGCAAAATTGTACTTCCACCAAAAAATCTTGTAGATCTTTAATGAAAACAATCTTCTATCTCTCTCCCACATGCACACAACTCACAAACAGACTACGGATTTCGCTGATTAATAGAAAACAAACCAAGATCCATGTGTGTTTGTTCTTGGGACAACAAAACACATCTGTGTGTGTGTGTATGTGTGTAAAAAACGACTCAAGCTGGAATATGCAGAGTCAGCATGCACAGCTGAATCACGTACAGCTAAAACAGTTCACAGAGTTTTCCATCTGTACATTCCAATAACGTTCAGTGTCATTTAGCCTCATATAGGAATCAAGATTCGGAACTAATGTAGACAGCATTTTTGGGCAGCATTTGAACATTCATTACAATGTAGGCCTACAAGATGAAAGAAATATGCAACATCATGCACAACAAAGTATCGATAAAATATTTCCAACTACTTAAAAATGTACTATTTAATCTTTGTTTCTTTAACCACCAAGTGATCAGAAAGTTTAAAATCAGTGCCATTTCATTAGGATGGTGACTAATAAGGTAGTTGCCTATCTAGGCAATTAAAAATGTGGAACAGAGCTTGAGTGATGCAAACTTAATCTGACCCGTTTTGAACCCATTCACTCTGTCTTTCACTCACACACTTTCTGATTCCCATTATTAGAAGGGGAGGCAGGGGATTATGGGGTTAACTAGTTCTCATGCTGACTGATGGTCAGAACCAGGTCAAGTTATCAAAACACTGCATGGGAATTCATCAATACTCTTTGAATGTGGAGAACAAATTCCAATGG
The DNA here is from genome assembly GCF_963993115.1 of Abramis brama. Lineage (NCBI taxonomy): Eukaryota > Metazoa > Chordata > Actinopteri > Cypriniformes > Leuciscidae > Abramis > Abramis brama. The sequence continues at coordinate 15,047,675 of NC_139979.1, forward strand.
TAATATGAAGTAGTGTCTGTAATTAATAAACCACAAAATACTGCTGTTTAATTGTGTGTATACAAGTCTGCATGTTCTGAGTGAATGAGAGGCAGTTTCGTCTATACAAATACAAATAATTCAAAGTTTTTTTTATAAACGAAGTGTTGTATTTTCATTCGATTACATTGTAGTTTTGATTAAACTTTTCAAGTTTAACTAATTCATTTGTTTAACAGTTTTGATGACAAATTTGTACTAATTATTGCTTAAATTTTAATAAATAAATAATACATTTTAAAAATTCAATTAATTAGACATGTTTTTAATTATAATTTTTTTATTAAAGACATCATGGCTTGCAAATGAGCGAAGCATGGCAGTTGTTCAGTGTTTGGATGTACAAATGAACACAAAAGTATTTTTTTAGTTCCTTTATCTGAGCCTCTGAAGAACCAGTGGGTTATGTGAATTTCTGATGTGGAATTGTTCAAGTTCAGACAGATTATCTTTCTCTCAAAATCGTTCAATACTGTTTATGCATCAGTAAATCAAGCCAGTGACTAAACGATCAACTTCACATTGTTTCTCTTAGTAGGATGAAAATAATCTTATTTAAACTGTGATTAAAATATATACAGAAAGCATCAAAGAACAATCCCTTTCCAATAGCCCAAGCTGTCAATCACACAGCGCGAGTTTATCTGGACACTTGCCATAACTCGTTATGAAATCAATGACGCTGTTACACTGCACAACAAAGCTCTTACTGTATTTACATCATGTTTGCAATGGGTGAAAGCATTAGTGAGAGTGCAGAAACTGTGTTGCAATGATAAGATCTTTATTCACGCGATCAACAGACTGTCATCTGCTCAATGCTCATCGCTGCAACCTTTTATGTGATGGGAATAGATCTAAATACTTTAAAAACTTCTCATGATTCGTTAATCTCGATAGCTGTAATAGTAAAAAAAAAAAACCTAGAGGTACCGAGCTCCACTCACCACAAAAATACTGTGGGAAACACAGTAGGCTATATATATATATATATATATGAAAAATACAAATTTAATTATTATTAATTACTATTAAAATCCATGATCAGGATTTTACCACCTCCGCCTTGTTTTGAGCCAGGAAAAACCCTGCTTGGCAATCACCCACAACACCTAGGCATCAAGTTTTGCACAGGCAAGACCCACTCACATTTTATTAAGAAAATCTAACAGTCTAGTAAAATATGAAGTGTTTTACTGCAATCAAAGAGAACAAACATTAGCAATGAACATACAAACACGGTCATGCAAGAGTGAACATAAACACAGGCTGTGTACTTTCACAGTATGCTTTCAGTGCAAAACTCACAAATATCTCCTCTTATTTCACAGAGAAAATATACAGCTCGCAGTCACACTAAGACAGAGGGACAGAGCAACCGAAGAGATAAAACGCTAAAGAAAAAGAAGGTACAAAGGACTGAAAAAGTAGATGACAAAGAGAAGTTGCAGCTGGATAGTGTTTGCTTTAATACTACAATTTGAGCTAGTCCTCCACACAGACAAACTAGACACCTTTCCACAGTCGAATGGCAGATAGTCAGAATAAAATTAAACTCTCAGAGCCCTTGCCTGAGGCCATGTGGAGTTATAAACCCTCATTCCTCAAATAATGATTTGTTAGTTTTAACTTATATCAGTAGCACGTAGCTCAGCAGTGGTGAAAGACTGAGAAAAATGAATGAGTGCTTAATAAAAGTGAGAAGTTTCAATAGGTAGTGGATGCGGAGACATCTGCAATAAACTATTAAAGGGATAGTTCACCGCAAAATAAAAAATTATACTATAATTTACTCACCCTCAAGCCTCACCCTAGGTGTATATGACTTTCTTCTTTCAGCCAAACACAATCGGAGTTATATCAAAAAATATCCTGGCTCTTCCAATCTTAATAATGAGAGTGAATAGTAAGTGAAGCGATACGTTTTTTGTAAGGAAGTTTTTGTAAACGTCCCTATTTATAACTTTATAAAGTATAAATCACTGGCTTCCGGTAACGGCCATCCACGAGTCTAGTTCCAGAGGAAAAGTGACCTCTGACCTGGCGTAGGACATAGGATGTAGGAGTAGTGTAAGCTTAGGTGAGAGAAGACGCCTCTCGCGGTTGAAACAAATAGGGTTGGGCAGCAAACTTAAGCTCCTCCATCATTTCGCTTTAAAAATTCGCGTTTTAGACTAATTCGTGACCAGTGTTTTTGTTTTGCTCAATCATCCTCTCTCTCTTTCCTGTCTCTCTCTAAAAACAAAATTAGCTATAATCATGAATTATGTCCAGATTCTAAACATATAACAGTGTGTAATGCTTGGAATCTGACTAAAACAACCTCAGTGATGTTAAAACAGGGTAGACTTTTCCTTTTAAAGTCAGAAAGTCTCTCTCAGGTACTTTTTTATCCCTGTATGAACCAAACCCATATTAAGTGTTAATTTTTTTGTTTCATCTGACCATAGAACACGTCCCGTTTGAAGTTCCAGTAGTGTCAGTTACTTTTCAAACGTTCTATGGACAGATAAAAACAAAAACAAAAAAAGAGCTTTTTGGCAGCAAACACTTAAGATGGGTTTGGTGCACACAGGGATAAAAAAAAAAAAAAAAACTACCCCATGTGTAAAATGAAATACTCTGCTGTATCTTTAATGCTGTTGGACAAATTTTCTGCCAGAGGTCCTGGACATCTTGTTCTCCAAACTCATCAAGCATTATAGGAGAAGACTCAGAGCTGTTATCTTGGAAAAAGGAGGTTGCAAAAAGTATTTAATAAAAGGGGCAAATAATTGTTCCCAACGTGTTTTGAGAAAAACATTTATTTCATAATGTGATTTTCCCCCCACTTTCAATTATTTTACTTCAATGAAAGGTTTGATTTTTGCTTTAAAAAAAAAAAAAAAAATCAAAAGGATTAACAAGGCAGATTTATTTTTTACAGCCATCTTTGATCATATTTATTACCAAGGGGGCAAATAATTCTGATCAGCACTGTATATATATTAGCATAGTATATAATAGTAAAATGTGGTGTTTAATGCTGTCATGTAGGGTAGTAAAGAGAGAACATAATTGGGAATGCCTACCAAAATTACTTGTGTTTTTCACGAGTCTCTGTCTTCGAGTTCAAGTCAAGTCGCAACTTAAGTGTGACTCAAGTCCAAATCGCGGGAGATTCCATCTTTAGTATAATGTCTTTTTTTTTTACTTGGATGTGAAAACAATTCTTTTAGAGAATGCTGTAAACTATACAGGGAAACTTGTAACTTTGTACTGTACATTATTATAGTGATTTTAAAAACTATGCAGTTCAAGTGCTATTTTTTTAACTGGTCAAAACTGCTCAGTGAATACCAACTGAAGTAAACAGTATTTCTTGTGTAAAACTGTTCTTTTAAATCATTTTTAAATGTATTTTTATATCATTGAAAGTAATGATACCTTGATGCTTATTCAGTAACTGCATAAAGACATAGACATAAGTCAGTCATTGTGGAGATTGTCAATGAAGCAAAATGTTTTGTTGGTCAGAAATCTCAACACGCTTGAAAATACCGTACTTATTGTGTGTGTGTGTGTTGTGTGTGTGTGCAGTGTGCACTGACATCAAGTATATCCGTCATGACACTTATTTGTGCACATAAACCCTTCACCTCACCGTTCTCGCAAACAAACACGCTCTGAGGCTCCATGCTATTAGCAAATGAGTGCATGTCTTGTCATAAAGTCTGACCCCTGGTGACAAAAACAACATGCTGTTCCGCTGATGTTTACACTGTGGCTTCACAACAACGCAACCAGGCCTGTAATCAACCCTGCTGAGTCAGTGTTCCTCCATCTCTTGCACACACACACTCTAATAGAGGGGAATTACAGAGCAGCAAGTTGGGCAAAGACTTCAGCTCGAGGAAGGATGGTTCTGCACATTGAGTGATCTGACCCAGATGGATATATGGAGCCACACAGAAGTGGGATGCTTGACACGGACCTGCTATTCTGGATGGTTTTGCGTTTCAGGGACACAAAGATAATAAAGTCTCATGTATTGACTAAAAAAGTAACAAAAAAAGACTGTGAAATGCAGAATGCTAAAACGAAGTTAACATGGTCTTAAATTACACATAGTAAAGGAGCACTGTCATGTCACGTAGGTGTTTTCAGGCCAAATCCCTTGAGTGTTTCTGTCAGGGCATCGGTAAATATTCCTAATCTCGCTCTGTGCGCTTCGATACGGTTATATTATATACGCCTGTTTATAAAAAAGGCTCAGCGAGCATAATTATTCAACATATCTGTAAGGCAGAGTCTCGTATAAAGAATCCTGTCTGGCTTTCATTATTTTCCTGAGACCCAAATACATGCACACACACTCTGGAGACGGCAACAGTCAGAGGCCATAGATGGAGATCAGAAATTCTCTCACACAAGAGAGAGAAAAGCCAATAGATGCAGATGACTGAGCTTCAGAAATATCCATGAGATTGTACATGAATCTCTCATGAACGCACACACAATCACTTTAACAGCACTTATGGGCAGTGTTTTCTTTTGCAAATGTGAAGAATAAAGTACTTCGCTTATACAAACTGAAGAGAAATAAAGTAAAAAAAGACCTTATCCTCAACTCTAAGAAAGTAATTTGATTAAATAAAAGTATAAAATCTGTGATAAAAAGTCATATGTGGATGAGTGATAAAAGAAAATGTCAATAGTGTGCTCAACTCACTGTTTTTAGAAAGTTTGGGAAAAAAACTGTCTGTGTTTAACCTTAAAAGGTGATGTGAGATTGTTCATTAGACCGAACATGTTTTTTTTTACACTCCTGTCATCCACACAAACCCCAGGCCAGTCTGATACATTCCAGCTCCAGCAAGATAAAAATCCCAAGGTTAAATTCAGATCAGATGCAAGCTGATTCCATCTGGCCCTCAAATCCATTTCTCAATTTAACTGTAGTAGGAATTAAAGGGTGTGCAATTTTAGGTGCCCTGAGTTGAGCATAGTTCAACTTTATCCAAATGAGCAGCAACACAATAAAGCAACTACCAATGGGATTTTTAAAAAGTGACGCTCACCTCACAGTGTCCTAATGGGACAAGACAATTGCTAGTTGTTGGTATAATGACTCTTCTAAAATCAAAGAATCAAAAACATATAGTATAATAGTGCATAAATTAAATATAGATGGATCTTTATAAAGTTTTTAGTTTTAATCCAAATGACACATGTGCTGAGTGAACGACCAGCAATGAAGACCATGCAACAGAAGTGCTCTCTCTCTCTCTCTCTCTCTCTGTCAGTTAACTTTAATAATACATGCCTTGTTTTACTTTCTTTGCCATTGACATATCCAACTGAACTACAAACTTTCCACTGATGTCTGTGAAAAAGGGATGTGCTCAAGTTTGTGCGTCTATGCCACTGCACGCTCAATCCACTGCGCATTTTCGCAGATCAGCTTGCGCAGCACAGATATATAGGCGTTGCTACATTTTGTTTAATATTCCACTAATTAGAAACATTTACTTCACAGACGGTCTTCTCTTTTATCTCCATTATACTCTCTGTTGTCTGTGTTTCTTTGTCTGGACATAAACACTGTACACATGCTGCATGGTATCGGAGCATTTTTATGAGTACGAGAGCGCAGTATTGGGCCCGATATTGATAATGGTATCGGTATTGGTGCATCCCTAATTTTAATAAATAAATAGCTAAGAGAAAATTGCTTTCATATGCAAGTAAAAAGGACATTATATGTATAGGTCATAAGCCCCGCCTCCCCGTGTTATTCAACGGGACGTGAGACCAACTAAACAATTAAATTACACTTCAAATAGGCTATCTTTTTTCCAAAGGTGGTTTCTTTCATTTGCTGTCGTTTTTTTTCACGCTGATGTAAGTTCAAGTTTCTGTTTCAAAAATAAGTTTTTAGTTAGTTACGTGATGCGGTGGTGTAACGTCATGATTGACAGTTGTGATTGACAGGTTCTCTGAGCAAAGTAGTCACTGAAGCACCAACGGACATTTTTTTTTCGGGATCTTCGGAGGACTGAGGAGATTGTATTTACTTTATTTTAACAAGCCTCTTGTCGTACTGCAATCAATTTTTAAAAAAGTGTGCAGAATCCACTCTCCCTGAGTGCATTCTGAGAGAGTGAGGGCGGAGCGTTGATTTCGCGGCTTTACTTCCTGCTCACTACTGCGCAGGTTTGGTCCCGAGATCGCTACTGCGCAGACTCAAGTTCCAATATGTCAGCGCCATATCTAGACACTGGCGGCTTCAGTTCTCATCAATGGAAGAGAGCGAAGGGGCGTCGTCCATCTTTTTTTACAGTCTATGCTAGCAACCAACAGTAGAGCAACTTAGTGACCTGCTGCAATTTAAATCGGTGTGAATGCCCCATCAGACAACACAATCCTAACTCTGAACTGACTATGTTTTGTAAAAGACCCCAAGTTGTCACTGAAACTTTCAACCAAATAAGATTAGCCTTGAAGGAAAGATTGGCATCTCGGAGAGAGTCTGGGTCAGATGCAAAGGTTCATGTGTTTTAAGGTGAAAATCCATTCAGGGAGGTCTTCTCAGCAGTCAAACTACGAACAACAAGCACTGTGTTTAACCAACATCAAAGCAGCACCAACAATTACACTGTTACATTAGTCACATTACCACTTACTGCTACCAGACCATTGTAAGTCAAACTACAGGTAGATCTGCTCCTCTGAAGTTCTCCACTACATAGAAATGTCACCAGCATCAGACAGCAGCGGTTTAGACACCCGATATGTCAGAGCTGGCTGGGTCAGAGACTAGACTATCACATCCACTCTTTTACTCCCTCTGGCGTCTCCCTCTTTAAGCCATGGTCTGTACGTTTCTACATTTAACACTATCTGCCCATCTCCTTGTCGTTCTCTCATTGTGTGCATGTCTTTTGTTGGTGAAGTATTCCCTATACAGGCATCAGTGTTAGTGAGAGGCCACTAAAGAGGTCATTGTTGTGGGTTAAGAGGGATGTGAGGCCCTGCATGTATTATGAGCCCCTTGGGTACAAAAAAGTGTATGTTTTGCTATACAGCCATGTAGAGCCTTGATAGAGATTAAAACCAAGGCAAGAACGGTGATGGTATATGTATGATTGTAAAGACCTGTTCACACCGATAACCATAATGATAACTATAAAGTTTAAATAATCATTTTAATCCTATGAGAATAGCACAGTCAACACCACAATTACAATGATAAAGACAGAGAAATGACACTGTTGGAATAACTTCCAGAATGACAAATGATAAAAACGATAAAAACACTGACAGCCAATCAGAATCCACACGACTTTAAAATGCTTCAGTGTTTACAGCGGCAGATGACATAAATATTGCGCACCCTCATAACATTCAGAAAATTACCATCCGCTGGTGTGGACGCTCATTTAGTTATTGTATTATTCATTCTTGTCCTGAACAAGCCTTAAGAGGTTGTGTTTACTAATTCCCACAGAATTGCGTGTTCGTTTCTATGTGTGTGTAAGTGCGGTACTACAAAGCTGAAGCATGTGTAATAGATCAGATCCCACTAAAGGAATGATTAATGATATGTCAGGCAGCACAATGCCTAAGAGGGACAAATGTCTGATGAAACTGGAAACACACATAGTGTCTGATGAGACCGGATTCTATTAAGCTGTATTATTTTCCTTCCTTCCTATTCTGTTCTTTTACATATGTTAGTGTATATCCCACAGTGCCATCCTTTCATGGAAGACATGGAAGAATGTGATGATCGAAGTCTTTCAGGCTGGTAGAAATCAGAGCCTGTGTTGGTTTCGGCTCACATTCACTGTCGTGCTAATGCTGTGAGAACACGGTGGTCCTGCGTGGCGGTACAAAAGATCGAGAGCTTGTTGCGGTAGCAGAGCAGGGCTCTACAGAAGCGTGACCGCCACAGTGAGGTGAGCTCCTGTGGGACTCACAAAAATAAGGCGAGTGTTTGTGTTTGGGGGCATGGAGTCAGTAAATTAGCAGAGGATGACAGAGCACTGGGGTGCACCAGACGACTTTACCAGCGTTGCAGGTTCCCCCCCCCCTCTCAAAAAGCTCTGTTTCAAAACCTAGTGAGCTGACTCTCTATGGTCTACTCAGGCAGTTGCCTTCTAAGACAACATCCTAACTGTCATGGAACCCAGAGTTCTCAACGGGTTGGCCCGACAAACCTGACGGGACCCGCGGGTTCGGGTCGAAAATATAATCAAATGACTCGGGTCGGGTCGGACCTCGGGCTTAATCTTTTACGCTCAGTAAAAAACAAAAAACATTTATTAATCATCGCACTGTAAAGAAAGTCTGGCTGCTGCGTGCAACGTGCATCATGGAGAGGGGCGGGGCAGACCTGACGCCGCTGCGTGCACGCCTTTAGCCTGGAGAGAAGAAGATGGAGTTGGTGAAAAGTAAACTTGCCGCAGGTGAATTCACCGTCGTTACTACAGCCTATTTATATATTTAAAGTTTATTGTTTCAGTTGTTTGTATTGTTAAAAGGCGTGAACGTTAAAGGTTGATTTGAATTCCCGTCTGCTGGTCATGATAATACGTGTATGAGAAAAAAAAAAAACAACGCGGCGTTGGGCCGTGGGCCGGGTTCGGACAGGTAATTCATGTTGATGTGTCGGTTACATCGGGTCTGGGCTTTAAAAGCCACGGGCCGGGTCGGGTCGGGTTGTAATTTTCAGGCCCGTTGAGAACTATAATGGAACCTTATACAGTGTTTCCTCTATGTTGATTAGTTAATGGTTAACGGTAACGTTAGGGCTCTACAGTGCGACCATTTCACTCGCATTTGCGCCTAAATATGTCTGTGTGCGACCATGAAAAGATATTTAGGCGCACTTGTGCGACTGACCCGATCGAAGATTTTTTTTTGGCGGCCGCCAAAGCGAATTTTTGTCCCACCAAAGTCTTATTTGACCGGTGTGTAATGTAGATAAACTGCTGCTCTTGTGACAGCTGGGCGCATGTTTAAAAGAACGAGAGAGAGAGAGAGCGAGAGCACGCGCCCTCTGGTCGCGTGCGCGCGAGCACTCTCTTTGCGAAGCAAGGTTCCACGTTTTAATGAATGGTTAAACGACTGATCTTTCCAACACTGAACTCACGAGACGTCTGAATCGGTGTATAACAGATCGGTAACACTTTACAATAAGGTTCCATTTATTAAACTCTAGTTATAACTACATTAGTTAACATTAACTTTTAATAAACTGCACTTCTACAGAATGTATTAATCTTTGCTAATGTTCATTTCAACATTTAATAGCCTACATTATTGAAATCAAAAGTTGTATTTGTTAACATTTAGTTAATGCACTGTGAACTAACATGAACAAACAATAAACAGCTGTATTTTTATTAAGATTAATAAAGATGAATACATTCAGTAACATGTATTGCTCATGGTCCATGTTAGTAATAAACTAATGTTAAATCAAACCATATTGTAAAGTGTTTCAAAAAAATAATTTACAGAACACCTTAAAATAAGAACGTAAGGTGTGCTTACCCCCTTTAGTACAGCCTATATGGTTAGCAAGATTTAGCCTTAATAAACTACAGCATTTACAACTGAATGGTAGCCTATTCAATTGTAGATGGTAGAAAATAAGACTATTAGTTAAAATAAACTTTTTAATGCTACTTTTTCTCCCTGCTTTTTTATATTGATATGATTATATACCAAAATAATCTATTAAAGAAGGATTTTATCTTACAAAGCTATGAAATCCAGAGGTAAAATCACAGCTTTTTTTTTTTTTTTAAAGTGTTGGCCACCGAAGACCATTTTTGACCCAGGTAAAACCCTGCAGGGCCAACAATGTTTGTGTGCGGACATTCACACTTCAAGCAAGAATCGCTAGTGAGGCACGAAATGTATGAATTTATGGGGGGGTTTTTATGCAATTTTTTTTATGACAACCAGTGTAATTGTTTTTCTAAAACTGAAAATATTTAATGTTCATAAGGTAAACTTTTGTCACACAATGTGGCACAGTAATATTGTGTCGTTAAAGGGAAAAAAAACCCTTTCAATTGTATGTGCTCCTAAATTTTGGGGGGGGGGGGGGGGGGGGGGGGGGCGGTGGTTGTTCGGACAGACCTGCCCCCACTGCTAAAAAAAATCCTAAAGGAAACACTGTTATAAGTGAGCAGTTTCAAATGCTCAACATTGATTTTAATAGTTTTCTGATAGCAAGTTACAAATAAAAGTTAAAATTACCCATTTCAACTACACTTTCACAGCACTACTTCTATCAATATTTTAGCATGAAATGTTAGTTAACCCTCAAATACCCAGCATAGTAGAATTGTAATGGGGGTGGGGGGTTGCAGTCACACTTTTTGCAGACAACAATTGATGCAGTCACACTTTTCATGACTGTATCCTTATGGTTGCAAATACATTTTTTGTGCTGAATTTTGTTGTGAATAAGTGCATTTAAAAAAAGTTACAATTTTGCAACCCTAAATGTAACAAATTTGCAATGTTTTTATAAATTATGCAATGCAAATTGAGAAGAAGAAAAAAAGAAATCTATAACTAGTGGTTTACTAAAGGCATGTAAAGGGTAGCAAAAAAACCTTATGGATATGCAGAAGGTTTTAATAATCATAAATTATAATTATATTAAGAGTGCTGGGCAACAATTATTCGCATCCAACATAAAAGTTTGTGTTTACATAATGTGTGTACTGTGTACAATTATTTTGTATATACACACATGCATGTATATATTTAAGAAATATTTGCATGTATGTATGTATGTATGTATGTATGTATGCATGTATGCATGTATGTATGCATGTATGTATGCATGTATGTGCATCCATAAGCAGCTCATGTTTTGGAAAAGAGCCATGAACTTCCCCAGTTTTGTAGCGCCATCATTTACAAAGTCTTTTGCTCCAAGCAGGGGGCCGAATTGGAAACTGGACGAAAACAGCATTGTGAGCTAAGGGCCAGTTGTGGTGGTTTGTGGGTATAAGAAGGGATCAGGCCCCTGAAGGGTGGACAGGAAGGAGAGGAGGACCAAGGGATCAGTAAAGAGATGAGGATGTTAACCTCATCAGAGCTGAGACAGAATGTAGTCTGATGAGTAGAATAAGGAAGGAAGGACAAGAAGAAGGTTAACATCCCATTTTAAGATACAAAGGGCCTCCAGAGAGACCCGAGCAGGATGGAAGGAAATAAGGGATGTGAATCTCATCACTTCAAATCAAAGAAGAGAGCTTGAAAGCAGCTTTAAGAGGAAAGGTAAAAGTGAAAGCGTTCAAAGAGGGACACCAGCATCTTGGTGTCCAACACAGGCAACGGCATCAATACACCCATTAATCACCTTGTGAGTGGGTGTGTGAGCAAGAGAAGCATCAGATTTGGTATAAACAGGGCTACTGTGGTTCAGCAGTCACGGATCGTGTTTCTCTGCATTACACGGTCATAGATACCAGTGTGCTGCGTTAAAAGCTGCTATTCCATTACTCTCTGTCTTCAGGGTGTGTGTGGCTGTCCGTCTACTGGGACTTGAGATCATTCCTTTAGTGTCGACTGCTGTGTCTGTGTCCGTGGCCCTCTCAGGACCTCTGTAAAAGGTCATTTGTGTAGTGTCTGCTGCTTTGTGTGCACTCAAATCAGATAAGAGTGGAACACAAACCCTATTAGAAGCTAAAAGCAGAGACATAGTGACAAACAAAGACGGTAACGGGACGGGAGTATGGATCCGATAGGAGACCGGCTTAAAACTTGTCATTAGAGACACCTAACTCATGTGCACAGAGAGAGGGGGAAAAAGCCACCTTCCATGACACAACTGTAAACACAAATCCCATAAGAAATCAGTCTTCATGTATAAATCAGAAAACCACTGACAAACTGCCACCAAATTAGACCAGCACAACCAAAAAAACATCTTAAATTATTCACATGTAATGACCAGCCATCACTAGCTAAAGATAAAATACATGGATACATGATATATTGATACATGAAATTAGATATTTAATTGTATCCACTTTATTTCAATTATTTTTATAGTGAATTTAAATTCCCTCTTAAACTATTACAGTTTTATAATACTGGCCAATTTATAGTTATTTAGAATACTGATATTTATTTCAATTCATAGATAATCTGCCATATGAGGATATATTTTTATATAAACATATTATAAGGAAATATAAAAACATATTTATATAAAAATGAGCAATTCAGACAGATGCTGAACAAATGAAAAAAATTAAATATGATAATATTGGACAGCACAGATATGGTTATCCATTTAACAAAAAAAAAAAAGGGTGTTGCAGGACAATAAAGAAGTCAAAATAAACAGAATTTTATCAGAGATCAAGCTAGCTAACTAGGCAATGCAAGCTAAACACAATTAGTCCAAAGGCTTCCTGTTAACAGCTGCTCTTTGGGTTGTCGTTTGAGAGCTTTTCCCCTCTCTGAGGGCCTGGCAGAGTGGATGACTCTTCTGGTGACTCCAGCGGGAAAACTAAACCAGATGGACACACAGAGACCCTGAGCTCTAGGGGGAAAGAGATCGGCTTTCCTAACGGAAATCGCGGCATTACTCACCTGAGGCTATGCTCCTGCTAACCATCCCCAGAGATAAGGTGGAATGAGAGAAGTGGGTGCCCTGTGAGAGCATAAGGGTTAAACTGATTGTGTATGTGTGCATATCTGAACAGGGCTGCTGTTTGTACAAGAGAGCAGAGAGTAACAGGCCCTTAAATCAGTAAGATCTTCTAAAGCTCATGGGAATGGAGCAGCTATGAGTGTGAGAATGTGTGAAATCTGCTGGAGGTTGAATGAAGAGAGGACTGGAACAAAACATTTAGCTCTAAACCAAGCTGCTTTATTCACACAATTATGTAATAAAGGGCCATCACAATAAGTCAGTGAGATTTAAAAAATTTTTTTTATCCGAGCAGTGATGGAGAAACTGATTTTTGAACTTTGATAGCCGAGTACCTTGAAGCTTGTCAACATCAGTTTCAAAGACACAATAAAATGCTCTTAAAAGCACAGTTTTCTTTTCTGTTGAAGCATTTCCTAAATAAATAAATATACATGAAATATTGACTTGAGCTGGAATTATTGTATTATGTGTGAAGAAAGAGACCACGGAGTGATATTAAACTGATGTTTGCCAGGGACAAAGGGTCAATTATACAGATTAGCAGGTATCAAACTAAAATATTTAAGTATTCCAAAGAGCTCTTCAATATAGTGATAAGCAGCAGTACTACATTGAATAATTATTTTGCTAGCAAATGGAAGACAAAATACAACACAGAGAATTCTGGCAACATAAACGGGCAACCTACATGAACCAAATTTTTGAACCAACCAATCTGCTATTTGCCAACTACTACTAAACTTTTTTACTAAAATTTTTGCTACAATTTTTGTTGTTATGTTAGTAACCCTGCTGTTTTAGTTACATCCCAAAATAGCATCTGACTCCAATGGGGCTAACAGATAGAGTCCAGTTTAGATTTGGTCTAAGAAGTAAGCAAGAAGTCCAGAGAAGCAGGAGCAAAGGATGGGAAAACTATCAGCGTGTAACTCAAGAGAGATGAGATGGAGCTTTAATGTAGAAAATCTCTACATAGCTATATAGTTACTAACTACCAGCCTACACACAGGAAAAATGAAGGGTGAATCATGGGCAGAAGTATGAGATGAGCCTTTGTTAGTCCTGAGGATTTTGATCCTGCAGCTCTAATCAGAATGAGAGACATCAATCCTGAAAGACTCAAGTCAAATACATTAAGCCATTGCTGGTCCAGGCCCATTGTGCTTTTACAGTAAATCAACTGGCCCTGTTCAGATATGCGTTTCTTTTCCCTACAGTAAATCGACAGGGTAACATTAGTACTGTGACATTGGTAATCTTGTAACTGTCCAACTTTGATCAAAGTATTTTTTTATGCACAGCATTTCAAGGAATCAAAAATACTTAATAAAAAATAAAAGAAAATCTGTGAACTGATTGTGCTGGATCTATATACAAAAACAAAAGGAAACAAATCATTGACAAAAAGAGTCTCCAGTGCACACACTCTCTCGGCACACACACAAACGCCGGATGAGGATAATGTACTGACAGTAAATGGCCTTAAGTGTAAGACCATGATTAATGCTCGCTGCCAATCTCATTTGCCTCCAGGTGGAAACCCTTATGAGAGACAAGCATTTCCTCAGTTGAGTAAAGGGATAAAACATTGTAAACACTGTAATCCAGGGGGTTTTAAAAAGTCTTGCTCTCCTATAATAGAATAAAGCTGTGAGGCAAGCCATATGAGGAGTACCAATTTACAATTGTTAAGGAAGACATCAGGCATGAAGAATTAAAAAGGTGACAACAGCAATATGATTAAAAAAACACCAAGTAGCACTATTTCTATTGCTTATACTTGCAATCCGAGGGTTAAATGAACCCCTATCTCCAATGAGATAAAAGATGATGCTGTGACAACTATATTGGATCTGACAGCAATGTCGCAACACAACACACAATTTTTTTTTTTTATTGCTTTGTCTGTTACAGATCGTTTGATATGTTTATAGTGTAGCGGCGCAGTCAAACTGTAATAGTTGTGATACTTGCAATTTGCTGTTTTTCCTTTGCTTCGGCATTAATGGGGTTAATGCGGGGGATTCTTGGATATGTAAGAAAGCTTGTAGAGAACACTGCTTTTATATTGTTTTGATCCAAGCTAGTGCTGGGCGGTATACTGGTTCATACCGAATACTGGTGTTTATTTTTGTTATGATATGAATTTTTAATATACTGCAATACCAGTGTATGTCACTTAAACAATGCTGTGAATGTGGCGCGGCGCTGTTTGAGAGGGTCCCTTTTCACTGTTGCACTGTGGTGAGGGCACAGCTATATAGTGTTACTAAGCGTGACAGTGAAGATGGATAGGTTAAACAATAATTGATAGCTGTCAAATTATACTGCAGTGTTTCCCATACATTGGTTCACAATATCAACACTGCCCGCCACAAATATATTCCAAAAGGCTTTGACATTGTTGAATAAACATGAGAACTGCACGTTTCAAAGTCAAAACGTGGCGCGGGTATTTTTATACAAAAGTATCTTTAAAGTGAACTGACTGTCTTTAGAAAGGTTTTGATGTTATTTTCATTTAATCTTTCTTTATCTTTCCTGATAAAGCAGCGTTTATGAACGCTGCGCTGCTTTGTGTACAACCGTTACCGGGGAAACCGCTATTTCTGCATCTCCTAAAGCGCCTCCTGCTGGCACCTCTTTGTAAACAGCATCATTTTGTGGGGCCTTGCAAATCTGTATTATGATGGTTCTAAAAAATAACATTATTTTGTGAATTTGGTTTAATGCAATGTGTTTACGTGGTTTTAGGTTAAAAAAAAAGTCATTATTTTACACTAGTGTTGTCACGATACCAAAATTATTGTTTCGATACCGATACCAAGTCAAGTATTGCGATTTCGATACTTTTTCGATACTTTTCCTGAAAAGGGAGAAAAACTCTCAAATATCATTGCTGTGCTTTATTTTAAAACCGGGACAACATTCTAATCATATAACACACTAATAAATGAACATATGAACAGCAGATATATTAAACATTTGAACAAAATATGAAATATAAAAATATAAAAAATAAATTAGAGCAATGACATTCAAGGTAAAAAAAATATAAATTTAGCAGAATTATCTCATTTATCATAAGAAACATAAGAGCTTTATCTTGATTCTGAACTTTGAATAAAAATATGAACAGCTATTATATTAAACAATGTTTAATATTGGTAACATATGATAAGCCTGGTGATATATTTGACGTGGGGAGAGAGTTGTGGAAGACCTATACTTCATGTTAAACATAAATATATAGCAGCAAAGACAACGTCGGCAGTGTTGACGGCAAAATAGGCTACAGAATAATTCGTTCTGTATTGAGAGGTGCAATATTTGAAAATCGATAATATTTTTTTTAATTACATTTTATATTGTATTTGTCAAAACTTTCAATATGTATTCGTGTCAAAATGACATAGAAACATCTTTTCCTATTCTATTTTGCCTGGAAACGCTTCCAACACACGTGCGTGTCGCGTGAAAAATAGGCGTGGTTCTATTTCTAGCATGCACGCGTTTTCCGCGCGTCTCGAGCTGCGCCCAGACGCGTGTCACGCAGGCAGTTAACATGGGAGCCGAGATAAAAACGGACACGACACGCAGCCAGTGTGTGTCAGGCCTTTACAAATCTGGAACGCGGTCATTCTTAGAAGTATCGATACTAATAAATTAAGGAATCGTGACGTTTTTAATTTCCGGTTTTCTTTTGAAGTATCAGTGCACCGTGCAACAGAGCAAGGTAGGCAACTTACTTCCATATGTCACTCCTCGCGTCATCTTTTTCTACGAGTCGTGGACCACTTGTGCTCGCACATGCAGCCATCTCGCTGTAGTGTTTTGTCACATGACACCGACAGCGGCAGGTTCTTTGCTGCGTGCGTCAGGAAAAAAACAGACGTCCATAGGGAGGCGTTTTTTTTATTTTTTAAGTATCGATACTGATAAATTTAGGTATCGTGACGTTTTTAATTTCCGAGTATCGCGATACTTTTGAAGTATCGGTACATCGTGCAACACTATTTTACACATACTGTTCATCATTGTTGCTCCTCTATGCCCCGCCTTTCTGAAACGCGTACATTTTTACAAAGGTCATCGCTCTGAAAAGCACGGTGTGCTCTGATTGGCCAGCGATCCAGTGCATTGTGATTGGCCCAAATACCTTAAGCATGTGACAGAAATGTCACGCCCCTTACCATATTTGGAACATCAGCTCCCAAAGCAATAATGACAGGTGATAATGTCAATTCAAGCCCGAATCTGATCTGGAAAATGCAGATGACCAAGCTGATTGATCAACTTTGCCAGCACGACTGGACCAGATCGTATCAGATTGGTAAGGTTTTATTTCATTGGGGACATAATTACTGATTATAATGACAACTGTCTTTTTACGCATCGCGCTACAGGTGTGAGAACACTATGTAAACATTAAACCAAGTCTGCATTTGTGATTGTAGAAACAACATACAAATGCTACTCTTTACTGCTCAAAACTCGCGTTTGAATAGTCAGTAGCAAATTCTTAAAATATGAAAACATATATACAGGCTGTGTCTGTGTCAGAAGCTCCAGAATGTACTTGCAAAGATGGAATAGCCCCACTTTTTAGAATCAGCCTTTGTGCACAGCCGGCCTTGTACTCTCCCAGGTTCTGGAAACAGTCCTCCGAAAAACGCGCAGCACACAGTCGAAAATTTTGGTTGTACTGTTCTGGAGCAGTGTTGTAAATAAAGCTTAAGCACTGTTTTCTAATTGTGTCCTCTTTTAGAAGGCCAAACAAAGTAGTTTGGCTTTCGCAACAAAAAACACAGCATCTCCACGACATGGCAGCAACAATAATCAGGGTTCCCACACCTTGGTTAACTTCAAATTCAAGGACCTTTCCAGGTCCAATACCCTCAAATTCAAGGATTTAATGTGGGGACACATTTGTTGTGTCCAACAGCAAACGTTGAGGTACCATCGTAGTAGTTTCGCACGTGAACATCATGGCAACGTGCAACACAAAGCACCTCATGCGGGAAACACTTAACGTAACGCGTAAATGCGAGTAACTAGCGTAAATCAAGCAAGCTAGTATGCATAGGCCACGAACTGTTGGCGAAATAACACATTAGCGGACCGGAGGGAATAATATGGAATTGTTTCCAGAAAACTTTTTGAACAAAATAAATTCAAGCACTTTCAAGGACCTTCTATGTATGTTTATTTTCAAAAACTTTTTTTCATTTTTTTTCTGATTCACAAACTTTCAAGGACTTCAAGGACCTGTGGGAACCCTGAATAATACAGCGAGAATAAAAGTTACGCCTTCTTCCATTTGCGTATCCATTAGATAGCCTAACTGCTTTCTCTGGGTCAGCATCAAAGCAAAAGCAGATTTAAATGTATAGGTGAGATTTTGTAAAAGGTTTAATAGACAGTCGTAACATTGTCATTTTGGAATGAGATCGTCTGGATGTTTGAATCGAGATCGCAATCTTTTAATGACTGTGCAGCTCTACGTCAAAGGCAGCGGAGCCTCAGGGCACATCCATGAAATTGCCACAGACCAATGGTATAGTTTCAATTGCGTTTACTAGCTGGAGAGAAAAAAATGTGTGGAAAGTTCATTTTGGCAAGCTGTTTCCAAAACCCGAAACGAACACCAAACAAACTTCGTTTTGGCCTGATTTTGTTCGAAACGATGTCACACCATTTAGTTGAGGTATATCGGGGCCTTTACTTTACTTTTCAAGCAATGGGATGAGTTCTCAACTGGGGGACAATAAAACAGCTCAAAAATACACTGAAAGAGGGACCCAGGCCATATCTAGGGGCAAACAATATTAGAGACTACCCATAACAGCCTAGCAACCACATAGCAACACTCTGGAGGGCTGTGGGATCAGCAGTTATACAGTTGTCACATCCATCATAAGGACAAGGTTTAACACGGAGTACCAAAATTACATGAACTGACATTCCCACTCAGACCCGAGACACATCTCACATTAGAAACCCTTTTGCTGACCATGTCACGTGGGCTGAGGCCAGGACACACCCTTTTCTGCCTTTCATCATGCATCCCATACTCTCCTTCTTTTCTCTTCCAGAAGACGCCTAGAGCACTAAATCTATTAGCAAGCACATTCTTGTGTTTTTGAGTCTTCACTCAGTAACGAAATAAAAGAAAGCAAACTGCCAGACTTTTTCAGATAAGATGAAGAAAAAGTAGAAGAGTGCTGGAAGGAAGAAAGGAGATTATTTTCTTAACTCACCTTAGTGAAAAATACTGAGAGATGAGTCTCGCTGCCAAGGATCCAAATAGGGAATTTTGGAGATTTGAGGAAAGAGCCAACCTTTAAAAGCAGAAAAAAGAAAAAGCGGTTGAGCGCCAGTCTCCATACCGATGCCATGACGGCCTGGCCAGCTACATTCCAGAACCATCACGAACAGGTTGATTCACTGTGATAAGATGATTGGTAACACATAAGAATGGCCAACTACTAAATCATTTGGCTTATTTTGGACCTTCTTTATGGATTGGATAAAAATGTTTTGAAACCATTTTACACTATGCTACAATGTTCATTAGAACTGTATCAATGTTGAGTGTATTATAGGAACACTGAAACATGTAGTTAATGATCTACATCAGGGGTAGGGAACATCCAGCCTCTTAAATCTGAACCCATCAAAAAACCCATCTTACTGAACTAAAACTTTTGAACGGTAGTGTACATGAAAGGCTCTAGATTTGAAAAAGGTTCCCCACCCCTGATATACATACAAAAACCATATCCACCAACGAAAACCAAATCAGCAGTTAAAAAAACAACAACTTCAGTTCAAAGTGTAACTCTGCCTACAGCTCCATGTCCAGCCATGCATTCAAACACTGAAAGCCCTCACACTCATCTCCCATCACTCAACAGGTGAATATCAGCAGCAGATTTGGGTGGGGGAGGCGATCCAGGGGTGTGCGGATTAAAAAGATCATGAATATTGTGATGGGGGCTCAGATGGTTCTAAATATGAGGCGATACATTCCTGCGTTCTTCTAACCCAAACACAACTCACTGCACATATCCTGAAGCTCTGCTTAGCACAGTGCCATTTAAAATAAAGCAACTTCTTAATTACTTTATCCACAGGTTAAAACAATAGGGCCATTCCAACAGGATGTGTGTGTGCCAGGTGTTGTTGGCTGAAATTTCAGATGTTTGGGATTTAAAGGGCACCACATTAGCATTTAAAAAGATGTTAAGGCCCGGGTATACTTAATTTTCCACGTTTCACTGAGTCTCAAGCACAGTCGTGTCTACACAGTTTTGAAAGTATACTCAACCGTGGATGGACACATTCGACACATGCGCAGTACAATTGTTTTTTATACTCTACCAGACATCAGAGGCCAGCACTGAGTCGTGTCATTTACAAGACATTCGCTCGGAAAGAGAGAGGAAAAGTAGCAGATCCGCCATTGCATGCAAAGTTTAGAACCAAAACAAAAGATGGAGAATGATATGCTGATTTATTTACGGTTCTTTGAACAGCGTGTTGTTTTGCATCGATCTGTACGCACTCTTCTTTGACTACTGCACAATATATCACAACTGTGCATATTGTCACCTAGTGGACTCTTCGGTCTCAACATTCACCTTTGTATGGTCGGACGCCCGAAGTATACTTTTGCTTTAGGGAGACGGGAACCATTTACCTTCTGAAAAAAGAACTAGTACAACTGAATATTATCTAAATAACTGAAGGTCTCAGTCCAAGGGGGCTGGAGGATGGCGTAAAATGATTGAATTAAGTTATTATTATTAAGTTATTATTTATAATTGTAGAAAAAAAAAAAAGGATTTCCTTTCCCCCCTCAATAACTATTGTTTATATTGAAGAACACACCAAATTAAATACTTGAATGTTCTAGTAAATTAATTTAATATCTCAATACTCCATATTTCTGTTAATAAAAAACTTAAGTAATGCAGGCTAGGTATGGTAATGATACTGTCTTAAAATACTTTAATACTTAAAATAAATAATAATAAAAATAATAATAAAATCTTGGTAAAAACAACCTAAAACTAGAAAAGACAACAGATTTTCCCTTTTCCAGTGCAGAACTTACATAATTGTTTTGTGTGTGAGAACAAACCCACAGAAATAGTTTCTTCCCCAACATAAAAATTCTTCATGCACCAAAACTGTGTAAAATATAGAGTGAAGAATGTCACAGTCAGTATTTTAGTAGGCTATTATGTTGCAATTACGCTTCACAAAATCCCTGTGAGATATACAGCTAGAAAATAGCAAACCCACAAACAAACTGTGAGTTTTGGCATGTGGACTAGGCATGGGCGATGTCTACCAATCTACTAACGATGACATCGCGCAGGGGGGGGAGGGAATGTTAACGTAACATTCTCATTTTCCACTAGATATTTTCCTCTACATCTCATCAGCAATTTCGCAGCAGCTGACCACTAAGGAGCGAAAGTACAGTGACGTGACATAACTGCCAGATTCAAACTGCTTTCGCACTATGGCTGGTGCTGAACCAAAGACGGACGCACTCAGCGCTTGTCATATATCACAACTATTCAGTGTTTTTAACCACATAATGTTTATTTAAGGTTTCAGACATTTAAATACATATAATATATAGCAAAACAATACATTTATAGTTTGTAAAATACACAATGGTGTCTATGGAAGCAGCAATAACAATCCATTCAAATATATTTGCTGACGTGTTTTATTCATATCAGATACACAGTGCAAGTAACTATAAAGTTTACTCTATTCTTCTCCCAGTTCACCGGCCACTTACTTTCATGTATTTCGGGAGAATTCACGTATTGTAATAAATCCAACAGACAGGAATCTCTGAACTACGGCCCAAACAAACATGGCAGCGCCCATCTCCCGTTACAGATCGATATTATTTAAAAAGGTTTTTAAACGTATTTGAGAATCGGAATAGAAGATAGCTGATGACATGGTAAGCAAGTTTGTTAATATTTAGAAATAAAATCGCTACATCTGTCATACAGCGCTATTTTGGCTGTGGTGAATCACGTGCCAAGCATGACACGTCACCATGGAAACATGGGGGGTGGGGTATCGCGATGCCGGCTCAACATCGTGATGTCTGTCAGCCATCGCAATGAACGATGGCATCGTCTATAGGCCCAACCCTAATGTGGACACTCCGCATCTTTCACACAACACGTGCCAAAATTGGTCTCCAGATTTATCAACACTGCAGATAGTGGAAACATCATCTATAGCACATGAATTATACTGTAAGCTCCTGTGAGGGTGTGTATGAGTAGATACCCACCTTGCAATAGCGCAGTGACTCCATTAGTGTGAGGAAGCCAACAGAGGCCTGCTGATGGATGCCATGAAGCTCTAGAGAACAAATAAAAATAAAATAATAATTCCTCTGTCAACTGTACAAAAATAACAGTCTAACATGAACCACTAAAACCTAATGACCTTAGCAATTCTGTAACTTATTCTATCAGCAGGCATATGTTAAGTGTGCTAAACCTTGAGCAAAACATTTGATAATGCTGCCACCAAGTGGGCTGCAACAGCAGAACAACTGATTACCTACTTTAAATCGAGTTATTTAAAACAAACAGCATGTTAACACATTATTATTCAGCAAAAATATGAAGCATACTCATTCCAGAACATTCTCTATCACCGTCCCACACGTTAGACACGGCATGACCTGTGACCAGCAGGTTGATTAGACTTTGGCTAAAAGTATAGAAAGAAAGACCATGAAACAGTCAGCATTCACTAGTATAAATATACAATAACTATACTTAAATACATTAAAATTAAGACTTTTAGAGTTTAAATGTGCTTTTATTTATATATATTTATATATATATATATATATATATATATATATATATATATATATATATATATATATATATATATATATACATATACATACATACATATATATCTACAAGGTTACAATGCAATAAAAACAGCAGTCTAACAGTCTAAGCAATGATAATATAAAAAACTTGATCTCTCAGCATGCATTTTACCTGCCGTGGCCATACACAGGGTCAATCAGAGGTTCAGAGGTGTCTTCGATCTCATTCTTTATGTTGTCAATCCCCTTCAAAAAAAGTTAGAAGTTACAGCATAAGTAAAAATCACACACACATAATGGATGAACATAGCTAGCTAGCGAATAACATAGTTAGCTGGGCAAAATTTACTCTACAAAAGTTTGGAGTCAGCAAGATTTCTTTTATTCAGAAAGGATGCATTCAATTGATCTAAAGAGACAGTAAAGACATTAGTAATGTTACAAAACTTTTTAATCATCAAAGTATCCTGAAATGTATGACGGGTTTCACAAAAATATAGAACAGCACAACTGTTTTCAACATTGATATTAATGAGCAATGTTTCTTGAGCAACAAATAAGCATTAGAATGATTTCTGAAGGATCATGTGACTGAAGACTGGAGTAATGATGCTGAAAATCAGCTTTGTCATCAAAATAATAATTTACATTTTGAAATATATTAAGATAAAAACAGCTATTTTAAATTGTATAAGATATAAGAGCATATATGTATAAGAGCATAAGAGAATTCTTTCAAAAACATTTTAAAAATACAGGCCCCAATGTTAGTGTAGATGAGAAAGGTTTACCATGCAAACTCATTCTCCTGTGTTTCAATGGAACAAACAAATTCAGACCTTTTAGGGGTGGGGAAATGTAAAGTTATACCTTTGTAAGTATGACTGAGTACAGGAAAAGCAGAACTCCGAATTTGTTCTTCCAGGTGTCGTACAGTGACAACACAGCCTCTCTCAGCTCCGCAACAGTCCTGAGAGTCCTCTTCCTGAGGAAGGAGTAACCACAATGTGACTGTCAACTGGGGAAGATCCTTACTGTAGGTATAATGTCATGAGTTACAGACCAATTTAGACTGAAGCTTTATTTTCAGCTGAGCCCGATTTCTTTTAAGTTATCTACCAGTGATTTGTAGGACAAGGAAAAAACATGAGAAAAGTAGGGATGCACCGAAATGAAAATTCTTGGTTGAAGCCGAATAATGAAGCGCTTGGCCGAAGGTGGTGTTTCGCATTTTTTCCATTTATTTTGCCAATTTTTTCACCATTGCATTAATTAAATAGTAAAAATGTGCTTTTTACTATTTTGTCTTGCTTTTCAGAAAAAAATTATACAAAAATAAAATTTAAAAATATTTATTTAACACTGAACATTTTTTTTGTCTGGCATATTATACAAACAAAGCACAATATAACTTCAAATAAATAAATTAGTAAAATAAAAGTAAAAAATGTATTTGGCCATCTTTGAAGCCCCCCTTATTGAATAGCCTATGTTAGGCTTATAACTGACTGCTGAAAGAATGTAATTCTGTATGCCTACAACAAAAAAAGTGCATTGAAAAGTGCAAAAAATTAACCCACAACAAATAAATAACAAAATTCGAGAGGGTTATTGCTCCTGGGGTTGGGGACTTCTGAGAGACAACCATCTAACTGTTGAGCGGTTGAGCTTGTCCTCGGTCTTGCAAATGGGTTATTCTCTTGGAGGATCTCATCGAACATGTCAGACAGCGAGACGGTTCGCGGCTCATCTGTAGTACGAGCCCGTTTTCTCTCTGCGCTGTTTTCATCTCCTGCGCTGTGCATCACCTGACCGTCTCCATCACCTAGCGGCTTTCCCAAATCCAACTCGGCCTGGATCATTTCTCCACACCGCCGACATGTTTGCTGAATTTTTAAAGCACACGCCTCTCACTCTACGCTGGTTACTATTTGATCGCGTCATCAAAAACGTCATTGTTCAGCTAAATTTATTCGGTCTTTTTACTTTACCGAAAGTGCTATTTTTGGCCGAATAATTTTGGTTGCCGAATATTCGGTGCATCCCTAGAGAAAAGAGAAACAAAAGTGACGCTGCGTGAAAAGAGTGTTTGTGCACTTACTGGATGACGCTGTGAAACCTCTCAAAGCCAAGCTCCTCAGCAGCCAAAGCAGCTAAACACACACCATGCAAAAACACAAATGCATTTAACAAGACACAACAATCCAAAGAAATGATTTGTAAGATCACTGTTAATGAGAATAGACAACTCATCAAGTTTAGACCAGCATGCTGTGTATAATCAACCAAACATTAGGGATCATTGTTAGGTATTATTCAAACACTAGCATGTAGTCTTGTTAAGTATCTGTACAACATCCAGAAAGACAGCTACAAATTCTCTTACTTGGTGTGTCAGTAGTTTGGCTGGACTCGGGCTCTGGGTGGCTGTCTGTGATGTCACTGCTGTCTGTGGTTTTGTCACGAGGCCAGGTGGCCAGGTGAAATGCCTGTGTCTTATTGAGGGATGCTGACTCCAGAATCTCACTGAGGGTGGAGCACAGGACCGTCCGCTGCTCTTCCTCTGTAGGGGTACATCAAGCCATGCATCTGATTTCTAAGCTGCAATAAAGATGTTGCACTGACTGACACCAGACACGAGCAGCGCAACACAATGTGACAAAAGCAGATAGAACCTATTATCATCAGTGATGCTGTCTACACAGGATGCAGTACAATGCAACATGACAAAAATTCTAGAAGGTAAACTGATGCCGTCATATTTCCGTCATACTTGGCCCTGTCCCAAATGGCACCCTAAACACTTGCGGTCTTCCGACCAGTCTGCACTTTTGTGACATGCCGTGAAGAAGTCTGCTGCGGAGCTTGCTTCAGTGCAGGCTCGGCAAAAGCATGCATACTGACCGCAAGAATTAGACTTCCAGATTATGACGTCATACCTGAACCACTCTATCTAAAGACGTTGTAGTGAATCACCACTTTCTACACTTTTAGGCAGACAATAAGACTACAATACAGATATTATATTTCAGGATGATGTCTTGCACTTTTATGCCATCATATTTCCAAAATGCACTTATAACAATGCATAAATGTATGTATTGGCACAGAGTCTAAATATCAAATTATAATTGTCTTTTGTGTAGTCTGCATAATAACTTATATCAAGCAGAAACCAATAAAAATAAGTAACTATTGACATATTGCAACAAAACTCACATTATATTTATTGTTCATGTATTATTATATGGTCTTTTTCAATAACAGAAAAGAATACACTACAATGACTTATGTTCAGAACCTGAAACAGGATTTAGAGTAGGCTGAGATTATCACTCCATCCTAAAAACAGTTTGAGATGCTCTCAAGTGCCTGGTTTGGGTACCCAAAAGTGGAAACAAGGTGGAATTCTCTTTAAAATAATGCACAGCAAACCTGAAATATCTTTCCAGTTTGAGCCTTCAGTGTTAAACAGAACGTTCTTCAACAGGAAAGCCTGAGGAATAGCAAACAAAACACACAAATCATTAGGGCTCCACTTAACCACCCAAAAGGAACAATCTGACAAAATAGCATGTCAACACCACGGTATTACAAACAGAGTTAGTGAATAGGGTAGGACATCATACGCAAATCAAGCAGCATTTGTGATAGAAATGGACTGTCTGGAAAATGACTAATGACTAAATTCCATGACTAAAGTCTGGAATATACAGCAATGACTTAGCCTAATAACTTAACAAATTTTAAAACACTAGGCATTACACTTGTCGACTTTGTAATGGTCACAGAGAAAAACTGGACATCATACACTAAACAACTGAGGATCACACACTAGTACCAGACATGGTAGTTGTTTTGACCACAACAAAATCACACAGAAACATGAATCTCATTAAAAGGAGACGCATGAAAATAATGTCATGGTAAATCAAAAACAATATGCATTCCAAAAACTGGCTCAAAATATCAAACATGTTTGATATCTTTTGACTAGATGGAATCATAGTCTGAAGCTTTATAACAACAATAATAAAAAAAAGAATCTGACAACTCCTACCTAACCCTAACCAAAAATCTGCAGACTGGCTCTGACTTTTGGCAACTATTGTTGTGGCAAATTGGAACAAAAATCTGTAGTGTATTCCAGCTTTACCCCACTGTGATATAAATAAAAGACAGCTGACAAATGAAAGGAAAAACCTAAAGTGTCTTAAAGTGAGTGTTCACCCAAAAATTAAAATGTTGCCATCATTTACTCACCCTCATGTTGTTCCAAACCTGTATGAGTTAAGTTTCTTTCTTCTGTTGAACACAAAAGAAGATATTTTGAAGAATGTTGGACAGTTGACGGTAGCCATTGACTTCAATAGTATTTTTTTTTCTACTATGGAAGTCAATGGGTTCAACATTCTTTAAAATATTTTATTTTGTGTTCAGAAGAAGAAAGAAACTCATACAGGTTAGGAACAACTTGAGGGTGAGTACGTAATGGTATAATTTAAATTTTTGGATGAACTACCCCTTTAATAAGGTAAACATGTGCTGGCAGAAATTCATTCTTCCAAAGGTATGAGTTACACCTTCATTGGGTGTTTTAATGATAGCGGTGGAGAGTGCTTGTAAGATGTCAGTTCAAAATTGTTCAGCATGGTTGCAGTTGACCCAGATTTTTTTGTAATTTGTCACCAACCTGTATACTGCATCACTACAATGCAGCTTTTATGTTTGGCCTATACAAAGCCATGGGTGTTGACGATTCATTATTGAACATCATCATAACCTATGAATAAAAATAAGGTTTGAGAGAAAGTTGAATACCTGTACAGGTGCAATGACAGCACACGGTCCGCCTTCAAACTGCTCCAGTGCAGAGCGCTCAGCCTCAGTGAACACAAAGCCTGTGGAAAGAAATGCAGTAAACACAAAACTTAGTCAATGTCACAAGTCTCTGTAAAGCAATTCATCACAATTTAATTGGGCAAGCAGTCAAGGTGAAGTAATATGGACTTGGCATAGGTCTTCTTTGCTGACAACTACAGAATTTTTACAACACAAGTAATGGATGCAAGTTATATCCTTGAAAATGAGATTCAACCTCCATAATTTGAGTCAGCATTCAGGCTGGATTACACAACATGACTTTTGCTCAATTTTTTTAGCTTGCCTTTCAGACTATGATTCCATCCGAAAAAACTAGAAAAGCCTGGATAAGTGTGATCCTCAGTAATTTACTGTATTATGTTTAGTTTTACTCTATAACCTTTTACAAAGTCGGCATGTGTATGATGCCTTTTGTTTTAAAATCTGTTCCGATCGCTTAACGTTACCTTGAGACCACCTGCGGAAGAGGGATGCAGGCACTCCTCCGCCACTGGGTCTGCCCCACACCAGATCCACTACTTCTTTACTCGTATCTGACATTTCGTCTCTTGATCTTCGTTGATAAGAACTCAAAACCAAGCATCAAGACCAATGGAGATCCCTGTGACAGCTAACCACTGTAGTGCACGCGACGTGGCTAGCACACTCGTCCTGGCCTGCTTTTGTATTCCGCTGAATCTTAAAGATTTTGCTTTGGTGGCATTGGCCACAGATGCGCTACTGGTGCGTAAACTGTCCCGCGAGCGACGAATTATAGAACGCTCGCGCCAAAAATCGTGAAAGAACGTTATGAATACACAGCCTCTATAGCGACAACACACCACAACCGCTCTGTTAACCTCATAAGGGTTTAATTTGTGTATGAAATTAATGTTATCTTACGTCCTATCCAGTATTCGCTTCCTTAATTCAAGGTTTCTGTTCTGTCTGTTTAACTAGACAGGCCTGGTACGTTATGTCCTCACTGAAGTAACTCACTCACCATACGGTCTGTGGCTTGCTACATTAACGTTACCTAGACGTAAAAAAAAACAACGTTTAACGTTAGTTCGTTCCTCCGACCGCCTATTTTAAGAGTAGCCAACGACTGTCAACTCCACTCGAGAACACCGCGAGAAAATACTGAGGATTTCAATGTAAACTGCTCGCTGTTGGTAACTGCAGAGTGCTCTATGATCCATTCAGTTTATTTACTACGTTCCTCCACCTCAAGTTCGACTTTGTGAGAGATTGGTTCAAATCGAGAAGGTTCTGGTGACGTTGAGCGAGAAAAAGATTTGATTGGTTGTTCCGGCGATCAATCACACAGCAACGATGTGACGTCTTGTTTTACCCGCCTACAAAACGGAGGCTGAGCTTGAATATACAGTAATCTTGGCTAAGCAATGTTACATAAGAAAGAGATTAAGCAGCCATAAATTCTTAAAATACCAGCAGTGGAGTAGGCGCACCCACAGAGGCTATAGAGATTTCTTGCCGACAGTGTAACCTTCGTTCTAAGCCTATAAAGTGTGCAGTGAATAATAGATGGTCCGAAAATTATGTTTCCTCCCCTAGATAATATATACATTGTAAATATACATGAATACTGCATATCTACATATAGCCCTCTGGCAAAATGTTGCTTTGGGGTAACTACTATGGGATTAATTTGTGTGTATAAATTAACAATAAAATAGTTAATAAGTAAAAAAGAAAAAAGACTGGTGGTCATAAAATCTCTCTTTCTTTTCTTTTCTTTTCTTTTCTTTTCTTTTCATTTCTTTTTTTTTTTTTTTTTTTTGACGTGGTGCAATTTTTCACCCATTCAAAAACCGTTAGCGTGCAAACGTATATCATATACATATTACACCAATACTTAGTTTAAAATTATTTAACAACATTTCTCTTTGCTGTTACATACCTGGCTTAAACATACCTCGCCTATTATTTTCTAAACTTGTTATTTGTTTTTTTAGTAATGTGGCCCGTTTTGTTCTGAAATGTGCGTTGAGAAGATAATCAGTTTCGTGGGAAACAAATTCAAACGAAACATCTGCGCTTCAGCGACAGAAGACGCTTCAGAAATCATTGGAGACTTTTATTTTGTTAAAGATGTAACAGGAAGTCAATCCAACTCTTTCACGTTGTAGCCCACATAGTAGCCCATGCGTATTTTCACGCAGGCAAGTGGACGCTCCTCCAAGTGGAGAAGTCTTACAAAGTAACATAAATACACAGTTTTTTATCTAACAACAATGGGCGGACAAGCAAAAACTAAAAAGAAATGCAAAGCTAAAAGAAAAGACACCAAACCAAATGGAGGTATGTCAGTTTTAGCAATCAGTAATGTTAAACTATCTGGTATTGCTGTTAAACGAAAATTATTACTTTAATACATGTTATTTAAAATCCCACATCAATTAAACCAATTTCTTGTTATATAGACTGGACATGATAGTCACCTCTGCTGGTTTTGACAATAACGGTTTGATGTAAACATGACGTGTTTCATGTGCCATGTGGCGTTTATTGTGATTTTTTGGAAGAAAAAAAAAGTGTTGACAAACTTGTCATAACTGTATTTAATCTAGAATTATTTACATTAAACTATTTTTGTAGCCAAATCCTGTCCTCAAAAGGTTTGATTTGGTTGTTACTAACTGATTTTTTTTTTTTTTTTTTTTTGTATGCTCAGGTGCCTTGATGACACCACAGGAAAGAATGAAAGCAAAGATGCAGGAAAGGGCCAAAAAGAAAACAGCTGAAAAATATACTGTCGATCAGTTATTGGAAAAGGTAACATTTTGCCAAATAATGAATTTTAATGGAAATTAAATATTAAATCTTGTTTTCAGATTTCACTAGTGTACTTTCTCCATCCCTCTCAGACTGAAGAGTGTATAGACAACTTTGACTTTGACATGGCCAGTCTGTACTGTCAGCGAGCGCTGGATATTGAACCAACCAACCTGACCATCCTGGACATGCTGGGGAACATCTGCGCCGAGCTGGGAGATGTAGAGAAAGCTAAACAGATATCCTTTACACATACTGTGCTACCACAATTTAATGGTTTTTGATTATGAAAACACTTGAATGCTGTCGTGTATATATATAACCTGTACTGTCCACATGAAGCTTCTAGTCTTGTTTTTCCATTTGTTAAAGAGGGTTTGAGCGTATTTGTGTGTTATGGTCCTTGACAGCGGTGTGCGTGTATCTGAAGGCGGTGGAGCTCAGTCCAGATGAGGGCCACAGTAAGTACATGTACCTGGGGCAGATTCATGCAGGCATGGAGGCTGTACAGTACTTCAGTAAAGGAACTGAGGTCATGCTCAACACCATGGACAAACACACCAATGAGGCAAGACAATGCTGATACACAGTTCATACATTTGAAATGAATTTTTGATTCACTTGATGGTTTCATTTACACAGTTATATACACTGTCTTTCAAAAGTTTGAGATTAGTAATTTGGAAGTAGTTCATACTTTTATTCTGCAAGGAGGCATAAAAATGATAAAAAGTGACAGTAAAGAAAAAAAGTTTTTAAAAAATGCTGTTGTTTTGATCTTTCTATTCATCAAAGAATCCTTAAAAAATGTATCACATTTTCCAAAAAAAATAAGTAATAAAAAAAAACTACTTATAATAAATGTTTCTTGAGCAACAAATCAGCATATTAGAATGTTTTTGAAGGATCATGTGACGCTGAAGACTGGAGTAATGATGATGAAAATCACAGGAATAAATTACATTTTAAAATATATTAAAATAGAAAACTGTTATTTTAAATTGTAATAACATTTCACAATATTACTGTTTTACCTATATTTATGATAAAGTAAATGTAACGTTGGTGTGCATAAGAGACTTCTTTAAAAAACATTAAAAACTCCTACCAACCCCAAACTTTTGAACAGTAGTGTACATGCTATTAGCCGATGCTTTCTTTCCAAAGGAAACTGCAGGTAAATTCAAGTAAAATGTAAATGAGACTTGGGATAATTTTCGCATAGGGAAGTTGTCTCCAGGGCTATACTGTATGTTTGTAAATGAGTATTCTGAGTATTTCAGCTCAGGTTATCCAATTATACAAGTACTTGTTTTCATTCATTTCAAACAAATAGTTAATTGGCGCTGAAAAATTAACCTACCCTGAAAAACATTTACTGAAAGGTCTACCCGGTCTACCCTATATTGTGAAATGTGCGATGACCCACAGTAAAGCAGGTACCTAATACTACACGGGAAATACTAAGGCTAAACCTAAAGTGCTGGTCTAAAGT
This sequence comes from Abramis brama, assembly GCF_963993115.1. Lineage (NCBI taxonomy): Eukaryota > Metazoa > Chordata > Actinopteri > Cypriniformes > Leuciscidae > Abramis > Abramis brama. The sequence goes on from NC_139979.1 coordinate 15,079,442, forward strand.
TGCGCACACAGTTCTAGTTTAGTAAATATAATGGACAAGTACTAAGATGAGTCAGTGAGTCATAGCAAGAATAAACCACATATATTTTTAAGAAAACACAGTATGCGTACAGTTGTAGCAGGTTAACAGAAGATGTGATTGTGTGTGTTTTAACGTTCCACAGAACCCTGAAATGGAGAATGACTAGCTGAGACCAGTCATGTTGTTTTGAGCTCCCAGAGCTTTATGTATAATGGATGCATTCCAGCATTATGGTGCGTTTTGGTTGGACAGCACTTTCTTTGCATTGATTAAGTTAGTTGCTGAATCAGAGTAGTACTTTCTGGGAGGCACAGAAGAATTAGCTCTGATGTAGTAGCAGGAAGCATTTAGTCATGCTGAGTCTCATCGTAGGCCTTTGTGTGATGTTTGTGTCTGTCTATGCAGGGCAGGTAGGGTTAGGGTTAGGGTGTGTGTTGTTCCTGTAGGTGGAGAGCTATTGAAAACCACTTGGTCACAGACATTGTTTTACATCAAAGCAAACTGCAATCAATTGAAATGACCACACATGCTGTTCTTGTTGTGCATACATTACTGTGTATTGGATTTAAATGCTGTGAACAATGCTCTGAGCTTTGTGGCCCCATGGGTGAGACATACATCCTCAGTGGTCTAAATGATTTGTCAAAAGAAAGCAGCTGTTGGATTTCTTTAGTGTTAAATGTGCAGTTCAATCTTTCAGCACTAGAGGGCAGTCAAACGTAAGCAGAAAAACTGTAAAACAGTGATTTTCATTCAATTCACGTTAATTTGCACATCATTTCAAAGCAGCTTTACAGAAAGTGCATGAGTCCATATTACAATTTAAAGAGATCTGTTATCAGAGGTAACTGTCTAAAAAGTTATGTATTTCAGAAATGTACAAAATCACAGTTAGCTAAAAATGTATAATTTAAACAATGTAATAATTTAATGCAGAAACAATCAGCTCATTGAAGTAATGGATACTTGTTTGTTAACAAATGATTATGACATTTAGAAAATGTAGCATTGGTGCATGTTGACAGTGAAGACCTGTAGAGCAGTGGTTCTCAATCAGTTTGACTCCCATTGTTTAACAAAATATTCAAAAGTTCCCCATATAAGATATGAAATTTTCTTCTAGTATTTCTTCTGTAATTATGACAAAGCTCCTTATTTTTAAAGAAACTGAGTGTGTTAAATATGATTCCAATATGATGCATCATGTTATGTAAGCTAAAAGCTATAATATATGAATTAAAATTATTCTAAGTCGTCCTGTGGCCCCTATTGGGCCTGGGTGTCCTGGTTGAGAATCACTGCTGTCGGGTGATATATTCTGTATTTTTATTTCTTATTATCAGACATTTGACAATTTTCATATATTATAATAACTGACTGTGAATACCTCTTGATTGTGTGTTAAAAGGATAAGTAATAATTTAAAAAAAAAAAACATACACACACACAAATTTTAATAAAAACTAAACCAATTAATAATTTAAAAATTAAAATGCATACGAATATAATTCATATATTAATAAAATGAAATGAATATTATAATTTGCCATGAAAATATTATATAACTATCGTGATCTAGTTCCAAGTCTTCCGAAGCCATAAGATGGCTTTGTGTGATGAACATGTGCCATATTTATTTTGAGATCCTCAGCGGAGACATAAATTTGGTCTGTTCGTCACAACAAAGCTTTCATATAGGAATCTAGCACATGATTCTTATGTTTTTTTTAGGTTTTTTTTTATGAACTGTATTCCATGTAAAAAAAAAAAAAAAAACAGGTTTGGAATAAAATTATGAATTCATGAGTGAATTATTATTTTAACTCATGGTCATGTGTGGATCTGTGTCCTGATAGGCTAGTGCATTTGGAGCGGCCGCATTCCCCTCTGAGGTTGCTGTCACCAGGAAGGAGGTCTCTGTGGCTTTCTGTTCCATCGCTGAGATCTTCTTCACAGATCTCTGGTAAATTCCTTTTCCTTTTTACACAGATGTATGCTGCCATTTATTCAACTTCTGCCGATCTTTGTTTGCTCTGGCCTTTCTCACTCTTTTCATTTCTCAACCTTTTTGGCTTTCCGTACCTGATGATATGATATGCCACACACACACACACACACACACACACACACACACACACACACACACCTGGGACACCGCAACAGACAGGAGCCCATCTGCTCTGAGGCCTGCAGAAAAGATCTAATCACAGACTGGTTGATAGAGGGATAGAGAGAGGAAGAGGGTTGGGAATTCAGGATGGTTGAATGGTAGGAGAGAGATGAAATGTAGATCTAGACTGGGGATGCGCTTAGTGTTGATTGCCGAGGATCTTGGCATAGCGTGACTTTATTCAAACCTTGAGATTGAAATTCAAAGCATCAGGGAAAGGTCAGGTTTAATGACTATATGTAAGAACCATACCATTTCACACATCGATGTACATTATGAAGGTACAGCAGCAGCCTCTAGCAAAGTACAGTTTGTCTGTGCCTTTTCTTATTGATGTACTGTATGGTTGTATGTGTGTATCTGGGTGTGTTGTTTTGGTAGATGTTTGCTGCAGGCGATAACTGGAAAATCAAGAGCAAAAAAAAGTCTGTGTGCTAACAAATAATATTTTCTTCAGTAGTGTGGATGCCCTTGGGTGCTGTGGAAACTCTGGTTTAGTTCAATTATTGGTCAAACTTGTAATTTTGTGCAGACATTGTACACAGATCAAGCTACAAGACACAATGTTTGTTGGTTTAAAAAATACCTGGAGTTCTTATATCATTTTTGTGTGAAAGTGTTCAAACATTTATTCGTCCATATCCCCCTTACTTCCACTTTTCCTGTACTGCTCTTTTATCTTATCCCATGTCCTCTTATCCTTATCTTGTACTACTTCCTTTCAATGTACTTTACTTTCTCTCACCTTATATCATTAACTGTTATCCTATTCTATCCTTATCCTTTTGTCACTTCTCCTTGTCCTATCCTGTTACCTCTCATTGTTTTGGTTTGGAAAAATGTAAATTTAATTAAAGTGTTAAATCAAAGTTATTGATTGATCATAATTTCTTTGAAAACATTTGCACACAGGTTTTTACACAAAAAACTGCACATACACATGGTTAGTGATGATAACTTTAATAACACTGAATGATTTTTATGTGCTTTAAATAACTATTTTCTTGTTTGACAGCATGGAGGAGGGCGCCGCTGACCGCTGTAAAGAGGCCATCGATAAAGCTCTACAGTACGACGAACAAAACCCTGAGGCTCTGCAACTGATGGCCAGCTATCTGTTCAGCATTGAGAAAACTGAGGTACAACAGGACATCTGTGGAGTGAATTACCCAGAGTTCCCCTCACCGTCTCACTGGATCACTGCACTTTTAGAAAGAAAAGCGTTCTGAGCTGCGGGTCATTATGCAGTCATAATTACTGTAGGTGGAGAGCAGCTGAGAGAGCTGAGTCATGTGTTTCTGAGAAGGAGACACAGATCAAATGTGTGCGCAAGAGAATGAGTGAGTAACAGAGACAGGTTTTTGGGAATGTATGATTGTTTTTCTATGAGAAATAGACAAAGATGGCAGATGAGAATTAGGTCACAGGTAATGAATTATAAACCATTAATAGAACAAGCTTGTAGAAAAGGCAGATTTTCGACTAGTGCAAACACATTCACTTCGATGCAGTTCCTCATTGAACCATTAGGGGGCAAACAGACACAAGACCAGCACATCTACTAATCCTGATCTACCCTCTGAGTTGAGCTTCAGTGTGCAGCTTAAAATGCTCGCAACATTTGTGAGTATTTTCACTTCAGAGGACAGTTCCATTTCCCTTCAGAGAGCTGACAGTAGAACTTGACTTAACAATCATAAACTTGAGTCTCTTTGTGTGCTCTAACCTCAACCTTTTTCATGCTTGTACTTTTTCATCTCATCCTATGTCACTCTCTCTCATCCTATATTGCTCCCTCTAGTTCTTTACCACATTCTATAATCCTGTACAACTTGCTCTTATTCGTGCTATTTCCTACTTCCTCTCATATTTTGCTACCTCCTCTCAATGAATGCGACATCCTTTTGTCTTATCTTACTTTCTCGCATCTTATTGTCCATTCTATTTCCTACTTCTCAGTTCTCATCATATATGGTACCACTTCCTCTCATCCCCTCATTCTATTCTCATTTTCCTCTCAACGTATTCCACTTCCTCTTATCCTTTACTACTTCATCTCATCCTATCCTACATCATTTTTATCTCATACCACCACCAGTTATCCTACTTTCTGTCACTTCTTTTCATCATATACCACTTCCCCTCATCTTATAGTGTCATGTTGTACTATCCTAATTCTTGTCATCCTATTCTGCTTCATATCCTATCCTATTTACTCTGTTCCAAGACTGTTTTCTCTCTTCTCATCCTATATTGTTCCAGCTTGTCTTTTAACACTTTCTCTTATCCCGTACCACTTCATCTTATTCATGTTATTTCCTTCATCCTCCCGTGCTTTACTACTTTCTCTCATCATATACCATATATTATTCTATTTCCTACTTATTTGGATAATATACAGTGCCACATCCTCTCATCCTTCATCACTTCTTCTCATGCTGTAAGACTTCCCCTCATCTTATCTTACTTTCTCTCACTCTGACCTACTTCCTTTTATCCTATCCTGCTTTCTCTCAATGTATTATACTTCTTCTCATCCTTTACTTCTTACCCTCATCCTATCCTGCTTCCTTTCATCTTGTACTACTACCTGTTAAACCTACCTTCTGTCATTGCCTCTCATGCTTTACTACTTCCACTCATTCTATACTACTTCATCCCTTCTTATCTTACTTCCTCTCATTCCTCTGTGTATGCTTAGTACTTTCTTTGGATCATATACAGTACTACTACTTCTCATCCTGTATCATTTTCTCTCATGCTGTAAGATGTCCTCTTATTTCTTTCTCACTTTCTCTCAACCCAACCTACAATTTCATTTGATCCTACCCTACTTCTTTACTGTGCTTTAATGCTTCCTCTCATCCCATCCTACTTCCTTTTATCTCATACCACAACCTGTTGTTGAACTTTGTCACTTCCTCTCATTCTATACCACTTCTTCTCATCTTATAGAGCTTCCTGTTGTCCTATTCTACTTCCTAGTTGGCATAGTATTATATTTCCTGGTTCTGAGTCCTTTCATCCCATCCCACTACCTCTCATGTCATCTTACTTCCTCTCATGCTACATTGCCTAAGCTATTTCCTACTTATTTGCATCATATACACTTCCTATCATCCTTTATTACTTCCTGTCATCCTGTCTTACTTTCTCTCTCCCTTACCTACTCCCTTTCATCCTATCCTGCATCCTCTCAACATATTCTACTATCTAATCTCATACCACTACCTATTATCCTACATTCTATCACTTCCTCTGACCCTATACCACTTCCTCATATCTTTTAGAGCTTCCTCTTGGCCTATCCAACTTCTTGTCTTTCTATTCTATTTCCTAGTATCCTATCCCATTTCTCTCATCACATCCCATCACCTACCATCCCATCTTTCGTACTCTCATCCATACCTCTTCCTGAGGCATGTGGAATGTACCTGTATTTTTAGTTTTACAATCAGAATACTTGGAGAGGCTCTTTCAAATGTATTTTATCACATTTTATGCAGGAGGGGCGTGACTACCTAAAGAAGAGCGTGTCGTCATGGTTACCTAGCCTACAGATAAAGGAAGAGTCATTGGCGAGCGCAGCGCACGACATGGAGGAGGAAGAAAATCCGACTAAGGTGCGTATACAGGTGTTTGTGCTTCAAAGGCAACAGAGAGATAAAGATAGGATGCATCATGACCTCTCCTTTGACCTTTTTTGATTGTAAGGCAAGAAATAGCACTGCACTTAAAGAAGGTTTTAGTCTGGGAAAGATAAGGGAAGAAAGGAAACAAACTAGCTTATTTATGTTTTTATTTTTCTCTCAAAGCCAGGTCAAGGCTGTGTCAGTCTGCTGCATGGCTAGCCCTGCGGCCACACGTGCACACACACTGCTCCCCCATCAAGTGACCACGCTTCTCCACTGACACTGTTTTTTGCTTAAGGCTACACATTTCATGCTTTTTCAAAAACATATTTTCGTTTCTGTGTCTAAATGAATTTTCGCAGGTAATCTGTTAAGTAGGGCTTTACGCTGCTGAAGAAACCACAGAAAAACAAGCCTCACCTGAACTGACTCGTTGAGGGAATTTATAAAAGTTTGTTTACTTTCCTACTGGTTAAAATTACAGGGAACTTGCTTTGCACTAGACATAAATTTGTGATATGTAGATGCAGCTTTGCAACGTTTGGAAAATCCTGGCAGGTAGGAGAGTATGTGCATCTTTGAAGCATGTTGTAATCAGGTTCAGCGCTCTTATCAACTCTTTTTACATAGCTGATTTAGAAAATATTTATCCAGTTTAGAGTCAAAAGAGACTGTGTTAATATGTACAATAAAATAATGAGCCTGATAACATCACAGACAAGCTACAATGAACACAAGAGATGAAGCGGCCTTGATGGTATGATGATATGTTGAAATAGAAAATAGTGTTTATGAAGAGGATTATTGAAATGTCTATTGAGACCTTGAGAAAATCAGTCACTTAATGCAGAACTTAATGGACCATTAAGCCCAAAGTATACTTCGACCACCCACCACCCACGTGACGTAACTTTTGTCATCAGGAGGGTCAGCGGACTTACGCACACCCCGTCCACATGCAGCCCAATTTTTGTGACAAATTTTATCATCACATATGCATATTAGAATGATTTCTGAAGGATCATGTGACACTGGAGTAATGACTGCTGAAAATGCAACTTTTCCAATACAGGAATTACAGTTGAAAATATATTCAAATAGAAAAGATTTATTTTAAATTATGCTAATATATCACAATATTTCTGTATTTCTATATTTCAGTATTATTAATTAAAAAAATGCAGCCATGTTGATCATTATAGACTTATTTAATAAACATTTTAATCTTATCCATTTTTGGTAGTGTACTTATTTTCTAATTCATCTTTGTATATTAATCATTATTGAGTCTTTTAAATCAATTTTCATTTAATTTTCTCATCAATTCACATCATCGTCTTTCATTACCCTTAATTTACCTCTCAGTTAGTTAATATTTATTTATGTTTGTGTTTTAGAGCAACATCCCGCCATATGAATCTAGAATAACAACAGCCAAACTGCTGATCGAGGCCGAGGAGTATGAGGTAGGACAATGGTCTAGCTCAACACTTTTAAGAAGATCATTTCAAATGTTTCAGTCAGTTTCCTTCCAGTATAGAATTCACATTTCAGATTGTTCAACTTGAGCGCTTCTCTGCCAGGCCGAACTGAAGTGTCCACTGAATGTTGAAGTGGAGCGTATAGTACCTGTCAGTAATTCTTTGAGGTCTTAGCGGTGGTGATGTCGTATACACGGATTCAGCTGATGAGCTTTTTTTAAGCTATTGGGTTAGAAACTATTTCATAATAGGTCATTGGATCCATTCTATAGCCAGTCGTTTTTTATTATCTTGTGTTAGCACACTTTAATCCAAAACAATCCGTTCTTGCTGTGCAAGCAAGTTTAAAGACCTATAGAATACAGCTTGTACAAGTACACTAATATTGGCTACAAACAGGCTTAAAGCTGTCAGTGTTGTGAGTAATGAGAAGGTTTAATGTGTGCTCTATTGCAGCTGTAGAGTAAACCATCACCCAGTGTGTTGGAATCCTGTATAATTGTCAACGGGACAATTATTTACTGTCTAATGTGTATTTCTGTGGCTGCTGTGTGGCTGATGAGTTGAACAAATCAGCTATACCTCATAAGATTCCACTCATCAGCTCTGTAAGTGCGAAAATAACTAAATATTGTTAGTAAATATTGACGTCGTATTGATCGTCGGACTGATCCTCACATACAAATATTGAATAATTTAAATAATTTTCTTACTTATTGTGAAAATTAATCCGCAAAATAAATTAACTGACAGCTCTTATTCAAATAGAGAGTGCTGATATTGACAGAGACAGAAACATTACTATAGACAACAATATTTATGTATATAAGGTACAGCTAAAGGTGACAATTGTCATATGGGTTTATGTCACGAATGGGTATCGGTAGCAGTGTAAGTATTGATAATACTGGCCTTCATTTAGTAAAAATATATTATTAATATCTAAAATAAACAGTCTTAAAGTTGTTTCTGTTCTCTGGTATAGCATTTTAAAATGGGCTGTTTATCGCTTATCAGTCATAACATGAAAATAATTATCAGTTCATTGTTTTATTCCAGCACTTAGTGAGCTAACTACATAGACAGAATTTTTGAGTGTCATCAGATGGATTCAAGCATCCAATGATGCCCTAACATGCTGTCTAGGTAGGTGGCTCAGTTGTCTGTGAGACACAGCCATTCAAAAGTTGAGGTGAACTGTATAGTCCTCCAGTGTTGGTTAGTAGTTATGTCTATCATGTTAGTGTAAAGGAGTCCCACAGCTGTTTTGGATTTCTGAGCGAGACCGTGTCCACAGTTATTAATGCTAAGACTATAGATTTGTTTCCCTTTAAACTCTTTTCTCATTTTCTATCAGCGCTAAGGCGACCTCTGAATAATGCAGGAATGGTATTTTATTTGCACTTATCCGTGACCTTTCCAGTTGAGTGTGAGTGTGCAGTAAGACTCTTTTTGTGCAGAGAGTGTGAACGTCCTGACACCTGTCCAGCACTCGGAGAGAGGTATCGGAAAAAGTGAGAGAACAGAGAATTTAAATAATAGCGAAGAGGAAAGAGAAAGAATGACAGGGTCGAGAGACAGAATGAAATAAGGCAGGACCAGGATGAGATGCTATAAAAGTGAAAGTCAGTTTGAGAGAGAGAGAGAGAGAGAGAATGATAAATTGACAGCTGTGTGGAGCTCACTTTTCTTTAGTTCTTTTTCACACTTGCTTATATTTGTTCGGTTCATGCTGACGAGACAGTGAAGGACTGAGTGCTGCAGCCTGACTTTAAAAGCGTCTGCTCTCCCTTAGATGAACACAAATAGAATCTCCTCTCAGCAAGGGGGGCGTATTAATATTAAAACCAGTCACCTGGCTGTCTGTCAAAATGATGCCAAAGGTTGCAGGGTCATCTCTGCGACAGCGGGTGTTTAGACAGAAGCCGGGCCCCCCGGCAGCAAGGCCCTTTGATTGGACAGCTGGGAAAGGTGAGCACTTCTAAACAGGGAGAGAGAGAAACAGAAGGATGGACTATTTTAGATATCTAGAGGCAGTCCAAGCTCTAAAGATGCTGGTGTAAAAAATCAGTTTTAAACATTCAGCAAAACGAAGCCCCAATATTATTTATTTTTTTGTAGTAAACGGCCCTAGTCATATTTTACATGATGCCTTAGTACACATAATAATAATAAATAATCAACTAAATAAATGAAAAGTACATAATATAAAAATATCAACTAAAACATAATAATTAACTAATAATGTAAGCTACTTTTCACTGTTCAGTCAGACCCAGTGGATGAGCTGGGACTTGCTGCTACGATATTATCATATCTATTGATATCTGGCTAATGATACACAAAAATATCCTGCTAAATTTATGGTAAAAAAAATAAATAACTGTGGTTGCAATGTTTCAACTGTGGTAACAATGTTTCAAGTATTACGGGATGGCATATTGGTCCCTGTATACTTATAATGGTATATTTCATCTGAACTAATTCAGTGTTTCTCGCCCTAAATTATATGGTAATTCATAGTTTTTACTTTTAAAAAATCCACAATTTTGTCAGTATTTTACACTAAAAAAAGCATATAATGTGGTGTTAAAATATTTACAGTTTTTACAGTTTATGGGTTGGTAACTAAACTTAACTTAATTTTTTACATAAGCATTTTTACAGCTTTTTTGATTCCCTGTAAAAATTGCACACTTGTATTGACAGTGTAGTGTACAATAATATTGTGATTGTTTAGCATCTATCTATCTATCTATCTATCTATCTATCTATCTATCTATCTATCTATACAGTGAGGAAAATAAGTATTTGAACACCCTGCTATTTTGCAAGTTCTCCCACTTAGAAATCATGGAGGGGTCTGAAATTGTCATCGTAGGAGCATGTCCACTGTGAGAGACATAATCTAAAAAAAAAAATCCAGAAATCACAATGTATGATTTTTTAACTATTTATTTGTATGATACAGCTGCAAATAAGTATTTGAACACCTGAGAAAATCAATGTTAATATTTGGTACAGTAGCCTTTGTTTGCAATTACAGAGGTCAAACGTTTCCTGTAGTTTTTCACCAGGTTTGCACACACTGCAGGAGGGATTTTGGCCCACTCCTCCACACAGATCTTCTCTAGATCAGTCAGGTTTCTGGGCTGTCGCTGAGAAACACGGAGTTTGAGCTCCCTCCAAAGATTCTCTATTGGGTTTAGGTCTGGAGACTGGCTAGGCCACGCCAGAACCTTGATATGCTTCTTACAGAGCCACTCCTTGGTTATCCTGGCTGTGTGCTTCGGGTCATTGTCATGTTGGAAGACCCAGCCTTGACCCATCTTCAATGCTCTAACTGAGGGAAGGAGGTTGTTCCCCAAAATCTCGCAATACATGGCCCCGGTCATCCTCTCCTTAATACAGTGCAGTCGCCCTGTCCCCTTTTTTCACCAAGCTGCTTGGCAATTTCCCCGTAGCCCTTTCCAGCCTTGTGGAGGTGTACAATTTTGTCTCTAGTGTCTTTGGACAGCTCTTTGGTCTGGGCCATGTTAGTAGTTGGATTCTTATTGATTGTATGGGGTGGACAGGTGTCTTTATGCAGCTAACGACCTCAAACAGGTGCATCTAATTTAGGATAATAAATGGAGTGGAGGTGGACATTTTAAAGGCAGACTAACAGGTCTTTGAGGGTCAGAATTCTAGCTGATATACAGGTGTTCAAATACTTATTTGCAGCTGTATCATACAAATAAATAGTTAAAAAATCATACATTGTGATTTCTGGATTTTTTTTTTTAGATTATGTCTCTCACAGTGGACATGCACCTACGATGACAATTTCAGACCCCTCCATGATTTCCAAGTGGGAGAACTTGCAAAATAGCAGGGTGTTCAAATACTTATTTTCCTCACTATATCTATATCTATATCTATATATATATATATATATATATATATATATATATATATATATATATATATATATATATATATATATATATATATGTATACATATAGTGCCATATGAAATATTCCTCTAGAACTGTCAGAATATTAAAAATATATATATTTTATTAAATTGTTCATGTTTTTAGGAAATATGTATATATATATATATATATATATATATATATACATATTTCCTAAAAACATGAACAATTTAATAAAATATATATATTTTTAATATTCTGACAGTATTTTAAGGTAAAATCTTGCAATACTTTGAAATAGTGGGTTTTATTTCATGTTATCCTTTGAAGGAAGCAAGGCTCTATTATCTGTTTTCCTTGCTTTATAGATGAATGTGTATATGCCCTTTTGCCGTAATGTCCTGCATGAGCACATTCAATATTAGTTTTGTTGGCTATGTATGTAACTGTCAGACTGTGGCAATTCAAAATGAGTTTTGAGGACTCTGGAGAGTGTGTGTGTGTAGTGGCAGCGCATGCTGCACGAGCTAACTCAATATTAGCAAGGCCTTTTCCTGCTCCACTCCAGCTGGGTCAAAGTCTGACACACTGTGTGACAGCACAAGATTGATGTCTTTCTTTGCCAGTGGTCTGAACAGAGGGAGGAGAGGAAGAGAGTCACAGGCAGTAGAATGAGGGGGAGAGAAGGATGGAGAGAGTCGAAGAGACATAGTTGTATAAAATGCCTTGGTTGGAAGGAGAAGGAAGTCTTGCCATTTGAACAAAGTGACAAAGGTACTGTTTAATGTCAGTAGCGGTGGACTTAATTATCTCTAAAGAGGGAGATATTTAAAAGAAACTCAAACCCTAGGGACCCACACACAAGGTTATACACACACCCAGACTCCTGTGCTAATTAGCCTTTTGGAGCTAATGACCACACACAGTACACTTCTTCGAACAAAAAAATAGACTTTTTTTTTTAATGACTTTTTTGTCTGACTTTTGTTATGACTCAGCCAAGTGTACAGTGACCCTAAAAAGTATCTGGACGCTTAAGTCACTCTTAATGTTATGAATGTTATTGCATTACATAACAAAATATAAAACCTGATTTCTTTTGGGTTGATTCTTAGTTTAACCTAAATTGATTAAAACTAATTCACTTAAATGGCTGTGAAAGGTTCTCACATAATTTGTTTGGAGATTTCAATTTTTTTTTATTTTTTTTTTATTCTGTAATGGAAATGGAATTAATTCAGATTGATCCAAATTGTGGCTTTTGTGACCAAATCTTTTTAGGGCATATTTGTGTCAGTTTATTTAAAAGGATAGTTCATCTAAAAATGAAAATTCAGTCATCATTTACTCAACCTAATGTTGTTTCAATGCATTAACAAATTGTTCTTATGAGTCAAATGTTTTCAAATGTAAATCAGTTGATCCAGTAAACAAAATTCTTCTAAATGATTTGCACAGCTCACTGAAGGGTAATACTAATATATTAGTAAATAACAATTTAGATTTTCCAATCATCATTTATTGTAATTCCCTGGAAAAGATTCAAGTACATTTATCCCAAATTTCTCCTTTTATTGTCCACGAAAGAAAGTCATTCATACTGGTTTGGAAAGACATGAGGGTGAGTAAATTAATTTTCATTTCTGGATCAATCCCTTTAAACGGACACAATGACATGTAACTGTATATAAGTCTAAGCTGTAGTTTGTCAGTTAGTTGGCTCTTTGGAAGTGATTTAAAGTACTTAATACAGGACACAATGGATCGTCTCGTGGGTTTGAGCCTACAACCTATTTTGATAGTACTGACGTAATCACAGTCTTGCTCATCCCGATTTAAAATCCTAAATATCAAACATGTTTGATATGATGGGGTCGGGCCCGATTTGTGTGAGAGCAGATCGGGAGGTGCAAGATTCAATCTGTGAACGCCTCACATTACCAGATAATCTGTGCTGAACATCAGAACCGATCGAGGCCCTCGACAAGATTTTTTTCTCTGATTCTCGGGAGGGGAAATCGGGGTTAAATCGCCCTAAAACTCCTGTAGTGTGAGCCAGGCATAAATGAATTTTCATGGCTGGATCAATCCCTTTGAACTGACACAATGACATGTAACTATATAAGTCTAAGCTGTAGTTTGTCAGTTAGCTGGCTCTTTGGAAGTGATTTAAAGTACGTAATACAGCACACAATGGAGTTCATGGATCATCTCGTGGGGTTTGAGCCTACAACCTTTTGGTTTGGTTTGCTACACTATGCTACTTTATGATTTATACTTGTCAGAATTTCTTACTTTAAAGGAGAAGTTCACTTTCAAAAAAACTTTTGCTGATAATTTACTCACCCCCATGTCATCCAAGATGTCCATGTCTTTCTTTCTTCAGTCGCAAAGAAATTAAGGTTTTTGATGAAAACATTCCAGGATTTCCCCCCATGTAATGGATTCTATTGGGACCCAAACGGTAGAAGGTCCAAATGACAGTTTAAGTGCAGCTTCAAAGGGCTTTAAACGATACCAGACGATGAATAAGGGTCTTATCTAGCGAAACGATCGGTCATTTCCAAAATAAATAAAAAAGTTTAAGTTTTATAAGCACAAACGCTCGCCTTGCTCTGTTCTGTGATGCGCGTTCGTGACGTCACGTAATACGCAATTACGTTGAAAAGGTCACGCTTGACGTGTTTACAAATGTGCAGAAGGAGGACCATATACACATTTTCAAATGTATTTGTGTCAGTTTATCGTTTAAAATGCCCATTTCGTGTGCGTATCCTGGGTGTTTTAATATTAAAAAGCCAAAAAGAACATTTTCTTCAGGACAGAAATTTTTCAAGCGTGACCTTTTCAACGTAATTGCGTATTACGTGACGTCACGAACGCGCATCACAGAACAGAGCAAGGCGAACATTTGTGCTTATAAAACTTAAACTTTTTTATTTATTTTGGAAATGACCGATCGTTTCGCTAGATAAGACCCTTATTCATCATCTGGTATCGTTTAAAGCCCTTTGAAGCTGCACTTAAACTGTCATTTGGACCTTCTACCGTTTGGGTCCCAATAGAATCCATTACATGGGGGGAAATCCTGGAATGTTTTCATCAAAAACCTTAATTTCTTTGCGACTGAAGAAAGAAAGACATGGACATCTTGGATGACATGGGGGTGAGTAAATTATCAGCAAAAGTTTTTTTGAAAGTGAACTTCTCCTTTAAGGGTTTTGTTGATGTCAGGACACATTTAAACAGGATTAACATTGTGGCAGATATAGATGTGGCTTCTATAGTGGTTTTCCTCTGAGTAAAGGAGCACATGACAGAATCTTATAGACTAAGCTAAGGCTTTTTAACACATTCCACATCTTCGCCACATCTTTCCATCTCTTTCTCATTCCGCTCTTTTGTTTCGTGTGTGTCGGAGCTCATAGAGAGAGCCATCAGTAATCCACAACAGCTCTGATAAGAATGATAATTTGGGAAGATACTCTTTTCTCTCAGGTCAGTCTCAGGAGGTTGAAAAAGAGGACTGAGGAGTGTTTTTAGAAGCAAGGAAGCCGTGTGTGTAAGGCAAAGGTTATCTTTGGTGTTCACGTTTTCTTATGTCTTAGATTGTTAAATTGTCTTGTCAAGTCTTCATGCATTGAGAATAGGTTTATGTTAGCTTGTTTAATTCCTATCCCTCCAGTGTGAGTGTTTCTAGCTCCATGCATTCATCTGATGTGATTGCTGTCGTGATCTAAAAAGGTTGCATAATAAGTGTTTCTATGTTTGATTACAGAAGATTCTTTTGATTTAGATCTCTGAGTAAATATCAAAACATTGCTCTGCTTGTTTGGCCATGCCCGATACTGCAACATTGGCGTCAACATACTTAACCATGGCGTGGTTTTAGGGTGGGAATGTTGTATTGGCTGACCAATGGCAGATGATGGGAGTGTTTGAGAAACCTGTTTGAAAACTGTCAATATTTTTGCAATTTTGTTTAGTACTGCTAGAGGTGCATAAATAATACAAATTTAAATCAGATTTTTACATTTACATTACCTTAATGACCATCATCTAACCCTCACTTAAAGTTAATCTTTAAAAGCAATTATAATTTAATAACACTGTTAACAAATTTTTAGCATATCTCAAAATTAACATACCTTTTTTTACTGTACGTGGGTCGCGGAGTGTGCAGTCAAAGAAACAACAACAACAATTTAAAATGTTTTCCTGATGTGAGACTTTCATTTTGAAAGATGTGCGTGAAAGCTGTTGACTCTTTTGCAAAGACTTTGCTGTTCTGTCAGACAGAAAGTGTTTTTTCCAGTCCATTGCGCTACTATTTCGATTAGTTTTTCTAAACACACACTAGATGGACGTGTTTGAGCGTTGCGATCACGTCTCTCGTCTTTTGCAGCATCTGGCTTGTGACACACTGCATTCTAAAAACTTCAAGAAAACTGGACCGTTCGCCTTTTTTTTGTTTCGCTGACCTGTGTTTGTCAGGCTATGTGCCATTATCCTAATGCTATTTTCGCAATTTCTAAGGGCCGGTGTTCACATACATTTTTGCAGTTAAAATTACGAGCATGCAACGTTGTAGTAACGTTGTCAATTAGCAAGTCATAAAGATTATTTTAAAAAAACTATCAATAAATTACATAATTGGTACGTTGTGTGTTAGCTGGGAAGTATTTACATCCAGGTATGATGTTCTTTCTAATTATCAGGATCAGTGTCCATATGTTTTATTAACAGTTCATGTTAGTAGTTTATTTACCATGGTATTTACCTTAACCCAAAATACCAATTTTGATGACTGTGATGGCTCATTACAACTAGTTTGGGACTTCAGCCTAACCTTAATACTGTTTATTCATCAGTGTTTTACAGTTCATTTGCATGTTAAGGTGTGTGTGTGCGTACAGGTTTATATTACACTGTGGGGACCAAGGATAGTAAAACCTGAGATCTCCTACATTGTTGGGGCCAGCCAGTGGGCTCCACGAAGGAAATGGATTTATAAACATACTAAATTATGTTGTTTTTTTTTAAATTGTAAAAATGCAGAAAGTTTTCTGTGGTGGGTAGGTTTAAGGGATAGAAAATACAGTTTGATCAGTGATAAAAATAAAAATATTACACCTGGAGAATCCCCACAAAGATAGCTAAAACCGTGTGTGTGTGTGTGTGTGTGTGTGTGTGTTAAACATTTTTGAAAAATAAATTTGCTTGGTTTAAATTTCAAAAAAATTTAGTCGAGACTTAATGACTATGGGAAAATGTGGGTCCCATGGCCAAATTATGTTGTGATGCCTAAATTCACTTATAGCATTTAAAACAATAGATTTTAATTGTAGTGTTGTTGTTTTTTTAAATACAAAATAGTGTAGAATTTATTATTAGCTGTTAGAAGAAAATAATAAAATATTTAGATAATAATGATTAAACCAGAAAATATTTTTGGAGGCTAAATACAATTTCTAAAATTATTTGGATGTGGAAAAAAAACTCAAATTTCATTGTTTTCAACCTTTTTCAGAGTATTATAAAAATTCTGCCTTATACTCTTTTCCTGAGGAAAAAAAATCTTTGTGAATACTAAATGAAACCAAGTATAAAACTTTTTCACCCTTGCCTACAGTGTGAACTATAAAGAGAGATATTTCTGAAGTGTCTTTGCAGTGACCCTGGAGTCGTGTGCCAGTGTGTTTCAGTCCCTTCGTGCAAGACTCATAAGCTCACTCCCAGTCTAACGCCACTCTTAGCTTTCCTCTAATTGAGATAATGCTTTTCTGCAGCTCTAAGCTGGAGTGATTGGCTGACACATTTAATGGCGGTAAGAGGAACTTTTAGCTAATGAACAGAATGAAATGTTCATCAGGCCCTGACTCTGAGTTATTGAGCACAAATCAAACTGTTATTTGATATGACTTTAAAGCTTTGGACAGAGCTGAGAAGATTGTGTGATGCACCATTTGATGTGAAAACACACACACACACACACACACACACACACAGTTTTCAAGCACATTGACCTAAATATGCCAGAGGCTGTTTGTTCATCATATCTCGTATCTTTCTTCATATAGCCCTTAACTTTGAATTTCAGTTTAAGGAGCTCATCAAATGTTTGAAGAGAGCAAGGCCTGTGCAGTCTTTGAGTTATACTGACGTTAGTGATTTATAATCTATACTTAATCAAATCATTAATCAGTGTTCAGTATTCAATAATATATAATATAAGGTTCTTGTTGGATTATAGACATACACATTAGATATAACACAACATCATTCATAGTCCTTAATATGTATGATTTACATTACTTACATTTCGATTTAATGCTGAATTATACTTAATTTGATCTCACAGACTAAATAATGAAAGAATCATATTTTTTACGGACACAAACCTCTCTTTTTATTATCTCTCTCACTCATTCTCTATATGATTCTGAACTGAGCAGCAAAAAGTTAATTTCATAGCATTTGAGTATGTCAGAGCTGCTCTTTTTTTGAACAGTGAAAGTGAATAGGGACAGATGCTGCTGAGCTCCAAAAAGGATAAAAAGCACTATTAAAGCAACATGATGTGTTTGCTATTTTCAATAAACGTCTGAATAAACATTCTGAAGTAATCCAACATTATTATGGGGAACAGAGTGAACTTTAGTGCATGATGAGCATGATGATTTTGGAGAGCAGAATGAACTTTAATTAAGTTCATACGGGTTTGGAATGACATGAGGGTGAGTAAATTAGTACATTTTTTGGGTGAATTATACTTTCTTTTTTTTTCATGCTCTTTCAGTATTGTATGACCACTCAAAAATCAGCTTTCATTTCACTTTAACATCCCATATCATGTAAATATGGAAGTTAATTTAATTAATTTGATATAAATATGAAAGCTTCAACTTTAACTGTCTTGATGATGTGAATAGGTAAACCACAGTCATATACACAGACAAACACACACTCAGTGATTGTGGTAAACAGCCAATAAATAATGCAATGATCAGGCTTAATTAGAAGCTGCAGATGAGTCATAAATTCTCATTTGAATATTCGGTCCCAGTGAAGTCTTGTTACTAAAACGACCCGGGCCTAATCATTAATTATTCGTTGTCTGCCCTGTCTCTAGTGATTGCTTGGGAAGAAAGCTTGTTTGCTTTTTAACACAGCACCAGAGCCCAGGCAGGGAGAAAGCGTTCAAAAGAGATGAAACAGACATAATGTGTGTGTGTGTGTCAGATTGCAAATGCACAGGCCTGCTGCATTGTGGGACATTTTAGTGTTATTAGCCTGCACATTTGCAGGCCTGTGCATTGTGGGACATTTTAGGCTAATAACACTGTTCATGATTAATGTGTTCTTCTATGTTCATGCATGGATGTGCAAATGTGTGAATGTGCTCCGGAGCACTTTGTGTGTAACACCCTCATAAGTCATATTTAGTGATCAGAAGAATGTGTCCATGTCATATGAACGAGGTTAACGGTGTGTGTGGTAACCTTTTCACATACTCTCAGCAGACTTGAGATGGGCCATTAGCTCTTTTCCCGGACAGTTTCTCATACACAAAACGTTCTGGCTGGGCTGGAAACGCAGGCCTGCTTTAAATCTTTTCCCGGCACCGTTTTGTGCGCTGTCAGTCCGGCCTTATATTACAGCATTTGCACTGCATTGGTTCAGGTATGTTTAGACCTCTATTTCCACTTGACCAAAGTGAGAATGAGACCCATAGTAGACTGCGGTGTCAGGCTTACAGGTCAAAGATTGGTCAGCATGGTTCGGTTGGATGACTTAACACTGGAATTCCTGCTGAAAAAAGCACCTTTTCCCATTAACAGTCTTTTAAAACTAGCTTTGTATTTTGACAGAATAAATTTTTGCTAGCAGCATATAAATGGCAAATATATTATTATAATATTTTAGAAGGTTTACCAGTATCTTTTCAGTATCTTGAACAGACTTTTTCCTTGTCCATTTGCTGTCTTTTGCTTCTTGGCTCATGAATCACCAAAAAAGGGTGCTAGTGAAGGGCTTGGGACTCTACACATTCTTGTGTAGAGATTCTTCACGATCCCTGTTGCCAGAACATAATTTTCATAATTTTCATGGAGAAAATTGTTTATTTCCCATATAATGCTGTAGCTATGGACTCTTCCATACAAATAATAATTATTATACATCTATTTAAAGGACTGAGTTGTAAAGTTTCCATTACAGTTTTTGTATTTCCATGTCACGTTTGTTTTAGTTTGACCTAATTATCATATAGACATGCATTGTGTCATTAACGTGTTGAAGTATCTGTTCAGTTTTCAGTAAAAATATCATATTAAAATATAAATTTACTTTATTCGCAACACTGCATATATTTGTTTGTTTTTAAAAACAATTAAAATTATTTTGCCAATGTGAATGAATGAAAATAATTATTCTCTGTAAACTTTCTCTGAAAAGTATTTTATGCAATTTTGGCAAATGTATTTTGTTTTATTTAGATATTTTTATTCTTAAACAAGACAAGGATGCTAAATCTTTTTTTTAGCAATGTATTGTGCCCAAATGGCAATTACAGTCCGTATCATATTTTCCTAATGTCTAAAACACGGTGGTATCTCATGGATGAGAATACGCAGATGGAGATGATACTTGCAGATGAGGTTGTGCATAATGCAACTACTGTATGCAATATAAGCTTCATATATGGTTATTTTGGAGATGAAACGAGGATTTGTAAAGGAGATTTTGCTCAAGGTTTTGTTGTATGTACTGTTTTACAAATCTGACAACTTTTGTGCAAACAAAAATGCACACTTTTATGATAAAATCTACACACAATTTTATACATCTGACCCCTGGCCAAAACACAGTGTACAAGATGAAAAAGGAGTGCTTAGTTAATTTTTTTTCTACATTTAAAACATTTTGAAGTTTCCTTCAACCTCTGGCTAAACCCAACCCTAAACTTCACATAAAAAATAAAATAAAAAAAACGGTTTGGTTAGTCAGTATACATGTCACTCAGACGTTCGTCTTAAGAGGAGACACCCCAGGTGAATAGGAAAAAAGCATGAAACTTCCCCAGTTGATTACTGACATTAAGAAAAATATCTTTTGTATTACAAGTTTTTAGAATATTTGTTTAAATATGCAAATTAGGTAGTATCTCATTAAATATGTGCTAAATTTGCATGTATTTGCAGAAGAGAAATCTGAACATTGGATAAAGCCAGATTCAAAATTCTTGTTTCATTTTGTTGATATATTAGAGTCAAAGGTTTTTACTGAGGGGATTTTGGATATCTCTTTTTAAGTTATTGGAAAGTTTGTAAGTACATCAGGAGTTTATTTAAATATGTACTTACCTGATGTACTTACAAACTTTCCAATGCCTTGTTTCATGAGTACAGAACCTATTTGTACTAGGTATAAGTTTGGTACCTTTCTGGGGGGGTGTTTGGCTCGAGTTCATGGTGCAAAGGACCCTAGGTTGATTTTACTCCGAACCATCCCTTTAAGTACTGTGTAATATTAAGCAACTACATGTACTTGCTATAGGGTTAGGGTAGGATTAGGATTTGGTTGAGGGTTAATTGCATGTTATTATGCATAATTTACTGTTATTACTATGGTAAGTACATGTAACATATGTAACAAAGACACTGTAAAATAAAGTGTTGCCACAAAGTGTAGTAAAATAAAGACCTAAATGTGCCTGCCGTGTCTCCCCTTAAGTGGCGAAGGGCCTAAATAAGTTGTAATGTGGACCAGACTTTATGCTGGTAGTCAAAAGTCTAGTTATGCGAGACTTGGTCTCAGGTGTTGTTCTTTTATTGCTGAATGGGCTTTTTCATTGTTTTACTGGGATGTCTGGAAGTGCTTTGAGCTGAGTGTGTTTGTGTGTGTGTATACAAAATATGTCTGAGAGGAGGGCATAAGACAGGCTCTGTCTGTCTTGGTTTGTGTACTACTAAACAGCGCTGGCTCTAATGAATCATTAATGTTCTGTTTACCCAGCTTAATGAACCACCGTTGATGAGGGTCTGTGTTGTGTGTGCGTGTGTGGCTGCTCATTGTATGCCGATAAAGGCTCTGGAACAAGGGGGGATAGTGAAAGAATGCAATTGTTATTGTTTTGTCTCATAATGTGAATGAGTGTTACAAAAGAAGCGAGCGATAAGTATTATTTTTCAGAGTTTGTGTTTGGATGTGTTTGGTATAATCAGTTAGGATAATGACCTGTCTGTCTGTGCTATTGGGTCTGTGTGTGTTTGTGTGAAACTCCCTATCGATTGTTGTTTGCTTTGTGTGTATTCCTTTGGCTCTAGTTTGCTCTAATCTTTCTGTCAATGGTGCCCTTGTCATCCAATAACTGACTGGTTGTCATGGAAACCCATTTGTTCTCACATAGACCTGTCAGTCATTCAAAGAGTTTTAATGAGTTGTTTTGCCTTTGATAGGAATGCTGAGAAGATCAGCTCCAGAAATACAGCGCAGTGTTGGGTTTCCTCCAACTTACACTTTTAGCTGAACTTGAGATCATTTAGCACCAAATTATTCCTGTTTGTTTACTTATCAAAAGTTGTGTGGCATGTAGGCTAATATTGGCCATTACCGCTTTTGTGCTTTGCAGGATGATTAGTATGCAAAGCATTTTTGATAAGCTATTAAGATGCAATTTTCGGATGTTGTATATATCCCAACACTAATGCTGCTTTGCTTTCTCTATATTTCTATATAGTTCCTGCTTATGAGCTTGAAAGATGTAATATATGAAATATAAAGTGATTTTGGTTGGAATAACATAGGCATGTTTGGGCCATTTTATGTTTTTCCCTTAAGACAGCAAGAAGCATTTTGTACTAATTTAACAAAATGGAGATGAAAGAATGTGCATTAGGTGTGTAATTGATGTATCATATCTGTATTTCATCATACTCGTGCAGGAAATGTAGTTTTGTCGCATAAGCCTGACATTTCATAAACATGCTTAATGAGTCGTTTATTCCTACAAGCTTATAACAATTTTTCATCATGGTGCACAAAATGCAAAAGGAATAAATTTCGCTGTCAAAATTCACATTAAAAGGCAAACTTTTTGCTTGTTAAAAAGGGTTCACACACAAAAACAGCAGTATTTCTGAAAAATGTTTAAAATCATATACAATCATATGGAAAAAAGCTTTGGGTCCCACTTTATATTAAGTGGCTTTATCTACTATGTACTAACATGGAAATTAATAATTTGATACTATGGACTTATTGTGTACATACATACATGTTTTTACATTGTACTTATATTTTAAAAATACCTGCATGTAATTACAGCTGTAATTAATTTATGTAATTACATTTATAATTACACTGTTGACCCTTCCCTTACACATTAACCCAACCTTAAACCTACCCATACCACCACACCTGTCCCTAACCTTACCCGTATCACCTCAATAGCAGTAAAAGTGTTTTACAATACAACACGAACACAGTAAGTACATTGTACTTATTTTTCGATGTAACTACATAGTACTTAAAGCCACTTAAGATTTGGTTCTCAACTAGAGGTCTCAGCAGTCTTCCAAGGGGACTTAAAATGATTTAAAAAATAAGCCATAACAACTTAGTCTAAATATTTCTTATTGTAATTCATCCCCTCAACAACCATTTTTCTTTCTTTGATGAACCAGGATTCCCACAGTCTTGAAAAACCAAAGCCTAGTTTTTAAAGTGTGATTTCTAGGCCTGGAAAAGTCATATGAATGAATAATATTTTATAATTCCACAGGCGTTATGTTGAATAACATTTTTCTATTCATGCTAAGCTCTAAACATTATTGGTTGGAAATTGTGAGTAAAAAAATATTTTATCGTAATTAATTATCGGAAGTGCGAGTTTCCCAGTCAGAAATTGGACATAAATGCCCTCTGAAGTCATATTTACTACTGGGTAGCTCGGGGATAATATTGATACCCGAGTTTCTGAGTTGGGCATGCCATAAAATTGTAACATTGCAGAGGGGAGAATGATTGCTGCTGTGACTGGCATTCTTTATTAGTTTTTTCCACAACAGCTAGATCGCCTTGTCTTGTCGCTAAAGTAGTGCATATTTACATATATGATTAACTATGTGAAGCATATTGTATGTTTTTATACACATTAAAAATAGCATATTTTTTGACTGAAATTTCAGAGTCTGCAGTGAATGTTTATATGCTCAATGAATGGGACACTACATTTTGGCCTTTAAGTTTTCCCCCCGGTGTCCTCCATGCTTCCTACTTATTCCGACAACAAAGCACCTAAATGCGACAAGCTTGTTATCACAACTTCATAAGTGGGAAGTAGGACATTTCCGATAGCATGTGAAGGCAGCATAAATCACGAAAAACTGGAAAAGTTATGAGTTCTTCAAATATGGTTGTGGATAGTGGGGGGGCCCTGGAGTCAAAAAGGTTGAGTACAGCTGATAAAAGCCTAATAAAAGTTGTCTTATTTTTGCTGCAGGTAATTTTAAGGTCACTTGACCAACCGAATACCTTTATCTCTTTATTGGATGCCTTGTTATCCTTGGAATAGTGAATCATGTCTGACGGTGGATAGTGTGTTTCTAATTGCACCAGATAACTTTTTTTTTGTCTTCTTTTGCATGATACTGCATCCACACCATTAGAACATATCAGGGACTGACCAGCACAATATAATATTTTTTATTGAACATTGGGGCAAAAAGAAAACCCATAGTGTTCTAATGTTAACTCAAATCGTTGTGCCATTTCATGTGAAATTGTGTGAAATATGATCGTTCAGACATGATTTAAAGACTTCATACTTGAATGTACGTACTTTGTCACATTGCATTTTTCTTTTCGTCATTCTGTCTTTGGACAGGAGTTGGCACTTTGTTGTTTGTTAACACTTCTGAAGTCTGTGTGCCACGTTGAATCTGTCAAATGAAATTTGCCGTTAATTTGTGTAATCTGGTGTAAAAGGTGTCTTCCCAATGGGCTAATGCTCTTATCACTGTGATGCAGAGTTTGTTTGTGTGTATGAGAGAGAGAGAACGGATGAATATTCTCACATCTCTTTGACAGCCTCTCATTGATATCTCATGGATGAGATTAAAATCTCTTAGGACTGGCAGTGTTTCTCATTTGGCACGAGTGCTTCATCTTCAGCTTTTCTTTTCCACGTGTAAGCTGCCGGCATGTCACGCAAGCAAACTGACACTTCCCTTTGTTTGAAATCCTGTCAGCAAGCGTCTGCTCCCTCCTGACTGTCAGTCAGAGCTCAGTTCTACTCCGGCACGTGGCTGACTGCCTAAATCAAACTCTTGTATTCAATGCGTCTGAGAGAGTGGAAAGGGAATGTGTTGTTGTTTGTCTGTGAGTGTTAGTTTCAGGTAGAGCTGGGCGAAGGCATGCTGAAGCAGTCTGTTCACATATGCATGACACGTTGAGCCCTGGTGCCCACACGCATGACACGGTTTGAATTTAGCCAGCAACATGTTCCAACCCTATTCTCCCTCTTTCCCCAGTAAATCTTTCTTTCTTTCTTTCTCATCATTAACTGCTGCGAAGCAGGGCAGTCTCAAGAGAAGCCAGGTTATCCTGGTATCTGCTAATATGAAATCGGGTACATTTAGCTATATAGCGGGTGAATTGTGTATATGATTTATATCACGATTTATATCACTTTCTCCACTGATGTTCGAAGTTGTTCAGTGTTTTTAAGGATGCTGATTGTTAGAAGGCAGCTGTCTGACTCTGAGATGTTAACGGGAACGGTCTGTGTAACATTAGCAACACATTATTAGCTGTTTGATAACACAGTTAAGCTAAATGCTAATCATTTTAATTACCGTTATGTGCAGAGAGCATTACCATTCTGATACATCGGGCCCTACCATAAACCCAGTGCAATGCAGTGCCAGGCAAGTGTTTTTTGCTAGTTTCAGCTTGACGCAGTTTTCATTTTCACATCTTGCGCCACGTTGTTTAAATAGCAAATGCTATTAGCATGGGTGTGCTGGTCTGAAAAAGAGGTGTGTTCAG
The DNA here is from genome assembly GCF_963993115.1 of Abramis brama. Lineage (NCBI taxonomy): Eukaryota > Metazoa > Chordata > Actinopteri > Cypriniformes > Leuciscidae > Abramis > Abramis brama. The sequence goes on from NC_139979.1 coordinate 15,104,715, forward strand.
GTGCATTGTTGGCGCGTTGCTATTTTGAGGCAACTGAAATAGACTGCGCCATTGACCAACTGAAACCTGGTCAAAAGTCAATGGCGCAGTATTTTTTTTATTTAAAGAGCGCGTTAGCGTACAGGCAGGTCCATGACGCGTACACTCTGCTTATTAAACACACAGGGACGCGCAGCATCACACAAACATGCCAAATATTAAAAATAAAAGGATTACAATGTAAAAAATTATTATTGTGTACATAAAGATATGGTGGAATCCGGCTAGTCCCGTAGATGGTCTCCTCGCGCGCTTTAACCTCGCACACGAGCAGATCCGTTTGCGCTCTGGAGACACGTTTGGTCTTTCCACTATCAAATTCCATCATATAAAATAGCGAATCTGCCATGGCGCGAGCGCAACTGCCATTTAAAGGGAATGGGAGATGAGAGACTGATTGATTTATTGCACATAAAGCCCAAAACACACCCATTACTCATTAAGAGAATAGAGACAACCCTTTTAGACCATGCGCCTGGTGCACCGACCATTTTTCCCGTCGTTAAACTAGCAAAAGTGGATTCGGACACGCCCTAACTGCTCTTGCGCCAAGCGCTTTAGACCATGCACTTAGATCGTTAAAATAGGGCCCATCGACTTGTAGCGAACCTGTATGAGTGAGTGGAGGCGGGGCTCGTTTGCATATTTATGAATCTGCATATACTAAATGAAGCAAGGGTGTAGAGTTACATGCTAGCTGTTTAAAGGGATGATTTTTTTTTTTTTTTCAAGGGAAAAACATTTAAATATGTCATTTTGGTGTTTTGGAGTTTTAAAGGATAAAATTATTGACTACAGGGGGACTTTAATTACTTTACACATTCATATCATTGTTTTGAAACGATGCTGTTTAAAGGCCAACAGTCTTCGTTGAAGATTCTGTGTAACTGCACTTGTAGGAAACAGAAAGTACATAGTAGTTGAGATCTCTTGAGTTGATATAATGCAGTATGAGCTTAACTCTACTAACAAGGTGAGCCAATTGCAGTTTGTGGTTTAAGCTGCAAGGCTGAATAGAGACTTTTATTTTTATCACAGCATGGGGCTAAAAGCTAACTTTCAAAATGTTCTCTCCTACATTGAGGAAGTGCTGCAATGGTTTCGAACTATAAGCACTTTTTGACATTATGTGCCATGGCAGACTAATGAACTGTATGAGACAGGACCAGCTGACCTGCCACATCAGCATATTTGTATGTAGGTCAAATATATACCAAATGCAGTATAATAGCATGTACAGTGGTTGTGCTATCCCTTTACACCAAAAGTAATGTGGTGATACCATGGTAAAGTTACTGTATCAGATGGAAAAAAATGTTTTTTTTTTCAATTTTGCATCCAATTTTCAAAGTGGCACATTTGTAAATTTACTTGTCTATTATATTTGGTCAGTGTTCTGCCCTTTAAATAATTCTGCAGTGTACGTTTTTTCCAATTAGATGATTAGATATTTAATTGCATGAGTGCAAGATATCACTTGTGCATGAGACACTGAAATATAGCACTTGATATTTTCAAATGCTGGCCTACTTGTAACTTTACTTGTTGTTTATATATTTAGTTACTGTCAATTTGGCATGTTAATTTTTTTGTTTGTTTGGTTAATGGTTAATTTGAATTATTTCTCTCCCCTGACACTCACTCTCTGACTTATTCTCTTTGATCTCTCTCTCTCTCTCTCTCTCTCTCTCTCTCTCTCTCTCTCTCTCTCTCTCTCTCTCTCTCTCTCTCACACACACTCACAATCACACACACACACACACACACACACACACACTTTTGCACATGCATTTAGTTAAAAACAGTGTGCAGGGTTGTGGGGTTTAGTGTATTTTAGGCGCTGTGTTGACAGAGCATCAATAAAAATCCTAATAAGGTCTGTGTGTGTTAGTGTGAGTGTATGTTTAGATGCAGATAGAGGGAAATCTATTTGTCTTGCCGGCAGAGGTCAGGGAGGGCATGTAGAAGCGTCAGAGCTCAGCAGGAGTAGTAGAATAGAGAAACATAGCCTGAATTAGAGGAGAGAACAGAGATGGTACTGTTTCTCTCACACACACACAAACACACACAGACAGACATGCTGATATACACGTGTGGAACCTGTTACAGCATCAGCACAGAACTGCAGTGAAACACACAGCACATCTAGAAGAACAACAGGACAGCATTCTCTTTCTCTCTCAATCAATAGTTCTATCAGCAGAGGCCATGAAAGATCAGACATGCTCAATCCTTAAAAGCAGATAAAGAGAGGGGGTGCTTTGCGGTATCTGTCCTGTGTGTTTGTCACTCTCGGCCTGTTGCTGTCTTTTAATCATTAACTCCATCAGTGAAGGGCAATAGAGATCAAACATTCGCTTCTCTAAAAGCAGTTAACAGGCTGGATTGCTTTATATTAGGGTTTTGGTGCTTGTACCTCTCTCTCTCTCTCTCTCTCTCTCTCTCTCTCTCTCTCTCTATCTATCTCAATTACTTTTGTCTTCTTTCTTCTTTATGAGGATGCACTATCTATCTGTCTGTCTGTCTGTCTGTCTGTCATTTTGCTCTTTTTGTAGTAAGTAATCTATCCATTCATCCGTCTATCATTCTGTATATCTGTCTGTTGTTCTATCTATCTATCTGTCTATCTGTCTATCTGTCTATCTGTCTGTCTGTCTGTCTGTCTGTCTGTCTGTCTGTCTGTCTGTCTGTCCGTCCGTCTATTGTTCTGTTCATCCATCATTCTGTCTGTCGTTCTATATATCATTTTATCATTTTGATCGATCTATCTATCTCTCTGTCATTTTGTTCTCTTTGCAGTCATCCATCCATCCATCGTTCTGTCTTTCTGTCTTTTGTTCTATATATCATTCTTTTTATCTGTCTATCTGTCCGCCTGTCCATCTGTCCGTCCGTCGTTCTAAATATCATTCTATCTATCTCATTCAACATTAGGTATTTAATTGTGCTTGCTCAGGCTCTTTTTACAGTTTTTACATTTACGTAGATACCTTTACTGTAAACTAACACTCACTTCAAGTTAATCTTCAAGTTAAACACTAATTATACTTATTAATTATTCAGTTATTATAATAATTATTCATTATTAATAAGTATAACACTAATTTAATCTTTAAATCTCTAAATGAATATCCATTTTTTATACTTTACATTATAATATTGTATAAGATTTTTGGTGTTTCGGAATGTTGTCAACATTCCTTCACTACACTTACGTTTGCATGTCTTTCTTTCTTTACTTAATCATTTCACATTTGAGGTGAATAGAATTTATCTGCAATTTGTTTTGCTTTTTTGTCATATTTGTTGTGAAAGGATCTTTAAATAGTGCAAAGCAACATGCATACATTTAATATATAGTGTGATTGACAAGTAAAAATAAAAGCTACAAGTACAGTAAAAAGTAAATGGAAATAATTCAAAAAAGAGCCGTTGTAAAATGTCTCTCTCATTTTGTGCTTATAGCACTGCAGTTCTTGCTAGCAGTGTGTAGTTTTTCATTATTCATTACAATTACCAGTGTATGGTGTGCATATTTAATTTTAATTTGCTGGGAAAACTTTTCCTGGTTTTCTGTGTATTTTGTATTCTGTCAGAAAGTGCTCGACATCACTCGTCTGGCTGTGCGCAGTCATTCGTTGTGTTTTGTTATGGTTTCCACTCTGAAAACCCTCTTGAACTCTGCCCAATCAGCAGTGAAGGATTGGGCACAGACTCACGACGGCAATCACAGCAGCCGATATCCACTCCTCCCAGCATGTGCTCTCTTCTGCAGTATGGCACACTCTCTCTCTCTCTCTCTCTCTCTCTATAAGGATTTCATCAGCACTCCCCCTAGTACGCCTCCCATCAGCACACTCTAATTAATTATTCCCTCTAATGAAAATACTCAGTTTTGCTTTTCAGTCTCATTTCCTTTCTTTGTCCCACAATTCCCACAAAGATGGAAAACCTGAAAATATTGAGTAATTTTAAAATTGTGAAATCTAGGCCTGGAAAAGTCATAGCAAATGAATGCACTCTTAAAAGTTCTAGAGATCAGTGGTTCTCAACCTGAATTTGCTGGATAAGGATTATGAATACGGGTCTTAAAAAAATATTTTTGGTCTAACTAGAAACATTTATGGTTTTATTTTTTTATATTTAATTTGTTTGGTGTATATTTTATTGTTTATTAATTTAAAAGACTTTTCCAGGTCTAGAAATTAGGCATCCACATAAATCCATTTTTTTCAAGACTGTGGATCCTGGTACTTCTAGAAAAAAACAGGGTTAATTAAAATAAGGAATATTTATACTAATTTAAATCATTTTAAGTTGTCTTGAGGCCTCCTATTCGGTCTTATTCTATGACCTTAGTTTTTATTGTCAACATTTATACACTTCTAGTTAATAACATTTATTGATTTCAAAGATTTGTTTCTGGAAATCCACTGGTTCTTTCCATGTTTCACACTATTTGCAGTTTGCTGTCACACTTTCATGCACTCCAGAATGAATCATAAATGCCGGATAAAACCCTGTGGAGCTGTAAACTCCTCATTCTGGGCATGTTGTTTTCCAGAGCATTTCATTACTTTTTTCTCACTCCTCCTCTCCATCCTTCTCGCCCTCTCTCTCATCCCAGTCTAATTATGTTTGACCTGACATTTGGCTTCCTCTTCTTAATTTCTCTAATTTGGCTGCTGTTCTTGTCTTCACACCCATCCGCCTCTCCCCCTGCCTGTCCTTGCTTGCCTTATTATAATGTCCCTCAAGGCTTCGACCTTGAACCTTTCAGCTAAAAGCTATTTTATTTCTCCATTATTAGTAGTTTGTTTTTAATTACAAAAACACACACTGAACCCATCACAGACAAATATTAACAAACATTTGAATATTCTTGATCTTCAAGAGGGTTGAAGAGCCATGAACTGCCATTCTTTCAAATCTCTCTATCGATGCGTCTTTATTCTGCTGGTGTTTTTTTTTCCCTCATGAAAACGTGACTTGATTTTCAGGAAAGCTCTTTTGTCTACCTTTGATACTGCAAATAGGCTGCTTATCATACATTCAGTTGTCTGTGTGGAACCGTCCTGTGACGGTTTGTTAGGAAAGTAAATAGAGAGGACACTGAATCGTGTTACTTTGATCGTCACAAGAGGCTTCGCCGCTTTCAAATTCTGAGTGAGAGCATGTTCAACAACAAGCTTTGTGTTGTTTGTTCTTTTGTGTTGGCCGTGAATGGCAGGCTTTTTGCGCAAATTTCATCTCTCTGCTTTTCAATATTCCAGCACCTGCTATCCAGTGATCCATTGTTCACTTCTCAAGGCTTTTTGGCTTTACATGTGTTTACATTTCCTCAAAATGATGTAGTCTTTTGTAACTCTAAAACATTTGTGAATCTCATGTAATTCTGGATAAGAGTTAGATTATTTATTAACTGGTTTTAATGCCGAATTCTCTAAAAAATGTATAACTGGATTGTTTCTCTCTATCAGGTTAAGCAGCAAATAAACTACTTGCAGTTTTTTCCCCCCATTTTTGGAATCTCAAGGAAAACAATGAAAGTTCTTATTGTTACATCACTCAAACCAAGTAAAAAAAAAAGTTGAAATATTTTTCTTTTCTTCTTTCATTCTTGCACATTTCTTTTCCTGTGTTAATGTTTTTCTTAGTGAAAAAAGACAGATTTAATTTTTGCGTCAAGTTTGTTTTCTACATAATATTGTAATTTGCTCATAAGCATTGTTACTCATTTTGTGAGTAACAATATAAAAAAACTATAACTGGACAGTTTGTGCAAACTTAAAATTCTGCTATCATTTGCTCACAATCATGTTGTGATCATGAATTTTTTATTTTTTTTGTCTGTACAATGGTAATTCAAAACTGTTTGGTTACTTACATTCTTCAAAATATCTTCTTTGTTCTGCATAGGAAAGAAGGTCATACATTTATGGGATGATATGAGGGTAGTAAATGATGACAGAATTTTCTTTTTTGAGTGAACCAAAATTTAGTACAAAATTTCAAAAGTGCACTTGAAGATCCATCATAGCGGTTACTGCGATAAATTGACCCTACAGTACGTGACAAATCACAGCTTAAGAGGAATAATTTGCTGTTTTGAGTGAGAGATATGATGTGTTAGAGATAAACTGTGTGTTATGACCGTGTGCAAGAGACATGGCCAGTCTTTTTCATCAACGGATGCAGCTTTTATTTGTATAGGCCTATAAATAGTCTATAGAGCTGCCGTGTTAACAATTCTAAAATTTGTTTAAAGCTTTCTGGATTTAACCCACTTTCCTAATTTGTTTGAGATAAAATTATACTAGGCCTACTATTATTAAATATTATTTACACAATTATTTTATTTACAAGTGTCATGTCAAGTAGCCAGCTGACCATGAAACTTTATTATATATTATTAAATTGTATACATACAATTATTTTATTAACAAGTGTCATGTTCATCAAGCAATATTCAGAAACAGGTGCAGTTGTAGCTACTATTAGCTATTATTTTTCTGATTAACTTTTATTACTGTAGAAAAAAAATTAGGCTACAAAAATAAGGATGAATAATGTTTGAGAGGTAACACGTTTCTTACTAGTAGTAATAAATAATTTTATATGCAATTTAATATGAATATAATAGATTTAATTCACCTTTGAACTACATTGGCAAAGCCACAAACACGGACGCTACATATAGGCTAATTCTTTCATGTTACACCACATTTATTGGCGGTAAAGCCATTTTTCTCGACAAAAAGAATTTGCAAACTAGTTTTTCGTGACATTTGAAGTATCAACATAGAATTTATACGCTAAAGTTAAACGGAAAAACATTGGGTCGACATTTGCAAAAAAAAATTGATATTTGCCATTATATCGGTAAACATTTTGATGTGCTAAACCTTTTATCGCAAAAACATCCTTGGATGGAAACCTGGCTAGTGATGTATACAATCTTAATTCTGTAGATTCTGTCTGGATAGTGAACAACATACACTACCATTCAAAAGTTTGTGGTTGGTAAGATTAAAATGGTTTTGAAAGAAGTCTCTTATGCTCACTAAGACTGCATTTATTTGATAAAAAAAAGAACAATAAAAAAACCAGTAATTTTTAACAATTTAAAATAACTGTTTTCAATTTTAATATATTTTAAAAGCTGAATTTTCAGCAGCCATTAGGCTACTCCAGTTTTCAGTGTCACATGACGGTGCTCAAGAAACATTTCTTATTATTGTTTAAAACAGTTGTGATGCTTAATTTTTTTAGTGGAAACCATGCCCTCATTTTCAGGATTCTTTGATGAATAGAAAGTAAAAAAAAAAAAAAAAAAAAAAAGCATTTATTTGAAGTAGTTTAAATTTTAGTATTAATTTTATTAATTAGAAGTTGGTTATTTTCAATGCTAAAAAATGTAAATATAATAAATATACTTTGCTGACACACACTCGTTATGAGTTGAGTGAATGTGGTGTTTGCCTCTGTCTGTGGTGTTGGAGATAATGGACCAGGTAGTTTAATCAGCCTGTAGGACTGTTTGCCATTGTTACTGCATGTTCATAAACCTTATTGTAATTGGCATGCATTCTAATCAGAGATTGGTTGGAATGGGGCTGTCACTCAAATTCTATTGTCTTAATAGTCTCTTTTGTCTTAAATTGTCTTTAAGCTTACATTGGACCCATTGTTTTCTTTTCTGCCTATTTCATATGCTCTATACCCACATGGTTTGTTTAGTGAGATTCATTGTTAATTTATACTTAATGCACAACAGCATTTTGTAGATGTCAGACTTTGCTGGTGTGTTTACATGTATATGATGCATTTGATAGTGTATTTGCAAGTGTTTTTTGAGTATACAGGAAAGTGTGAGAGAGAACGAAAGAAAGATAGGAAACAAGTGCTCTTAATTAACCTACTTGGTTGAATTTGGTTTGTTGCATGGCTCCACACTTAATTAAAATTAATTAAATTTCCCTCTATCTATCTAACCCTGCCGGCTGGATTTAAGAGTGTTTGGCCATCTCGTGCTAAAGTGGGTTAATTTTATGTTAGCATCATGTTTCATCCTCCTTTGGCCTTATTAGCTTCTTGACTCTTCTCAACCCTTATTATCCTCTCTCTTCCACTCTCTTTCTCACTCAGGAATAGACAACAAACAACACACACTTTGAGGCAACTTCTCTGTGAGTTTCGTTTACCTTTGAACTTTTTATATCTACAAGATGACGCATCACAATTTCAGTCCACATGCCAATAAAAGAGAGGAGCCAGACACTGAGGCGATTGACAAAAACATGTTATTCATATTTTTGCTCTTAAAGGCACAGTATGGCATTTTTCGCCACTAGGGGTCGCTAACCTATTTACAATAACAAAGGCGTAGATTGATGATGCAACATTTGCTAAGAATTATGGATCTTGTCATCAACGTCAAGCCGACCGATCTAATAATGTTTATGGATGACTGAATACATCGATGTTATCATGACTGTGATATGAAGCAGTTCGGGATTGCTAAGAGACAGCTATCAGCTCCAAACCGCTCCAAACGCGGCGCGAGTCCCGCGGATATAAAAGGAATATGGACATTTCATTCTACCGAACTACACGCAGAATTACTACTCACAGGTCAGTTTATTAGACAAATTAAACTTGTGAGGTAACGCAGCGCTGTTTCACTTGGTCTAACATTACACTATCACACTAAACTGCATTTGAATGTGTTGAAATGTATGTGTTAGTTTGTCTGTATGAGACTAGCAGTAAGCTAGATCAACATTAGAATAACATACAGATCATATTCTGACATTTTATCATTGTTGAACTATATAACATTGATTAGTTTTATGTAAATGTGCTCACCTGTTTAATAAAGTACATGTAGGAGCGGTCGAAGTCTCGGACGTGGAGCTCTTGGCATCTCGAAAACACCGCGCTGATATTGATTCTCGTTTTAGTTCTCCTTTTTTTATCCAAAGTCTGCTTGTCATGGTCCATAATGTTTGAACGAAACAACAACAGCGTGCAAATAAACATTGCGAACTACAAAGTTGTCCACGTCAGTCGCTTTGGTTACTATCAGACGGCTCTGGTTCATAGCTCTGGTTGCCATGGCAGCACGAGCGGAAACCAGGGACAACGCGGATATGACGGCATTGGCGGCGACACAACGGAAATAAAGAAACGGGACGTTTCTCGAATTAAATTACAAATTTATCCTGGTTTAAAAGTTGTTGGAAACAGTCGGGATAATGTAAGTACACAACTAAAAAATATATATAACATAGATATAGTGATTTTTGCTATTTTTAAAGCAAAAAAGTTACATATTGTGCCTTTAAAGTCTGTACGCTTGGTTTCTTGAAGGAGAACTTAAGAACACTCTGCTTTTGATTCTAATCAGACAAGTTTTTTCATTGCTCCAAATTTTTACATTTATTTGTTTTTATTTATTTATCGCTAATTTTATGTTAAAATTGGATTTAACTGCTAGATGTTAATATTTGGTGTGTTCATTTTAGAGACTGTTCTGTTTGGGTCCTTTCACAAATCTGGAAAAAAGGGACGGTCAAGGACCTGATGAGGGTCTCTCGGCATCCTGATTTTCTTAACTGGGGCAATATTGATATGAACCAATATATCATTTTAATCAAAATCTCATATATGTTGCTAAATATTCTAAATATTTTTGAATAGTTCGCTCTGAAATGAAAAGTCTGTTATCAGTTACTCACCCTCATGTCATTCGTTGAACACAAAAGAAGAATTTTAAAAATAACTGTTTTTGTCCACACAATGACAGTCAGTTTGATCAAAACAGCATTGAGACCCCACTGAGTTTCAATATATAGACATTTTTCAAAATAATTTTCTGTGCATATTTTCGTAGAATCAGTAAACAGATAATTTTAAGTAGAAATCCTGCATATTTACACACACAAAACTTGCATAGAGTGTGCTGAGGTGCTGATGACTTGCAGGAGGAAGTGCTGTATTTTGGTGCAGGAATTTTCATTAGTATGAGTGACTTTTGCTGTTTGGACAACCTTGTTTGCGTCCCAGAGCTCTAATTCATGTCAGTGCTTCTGAGATGCTGAATTCATACAGCTGAATTCTCTCTTCCTGTCTCGCTGGCTGCGCACACACATACACAGTCGGCTTTGGAGGATTTGTGCTTAGCCCTGCTGCAGACTCACATTTGTGGTGAGGTGGAGGAAATGAAATGAAAGACGGATCTTGCTCTTAGACAAAAGAGTGGAGGGATCTAAGAGCAATTATAAGAACACACTGAAACACACACACACACACACACACACACACACACACACACACTTAGAGAGCTCCAGCTCAAGTCTCTCTCTGACATCCTCGCATTCATATTTCATAAACATCTCCAAATGCACTCAAACCAGAAACATCACATACTTATTGTACCTCTCATCTCTTTCCCTCTGTCAATTTCAATTGAAAAAATGAAAAATTGTTAAATTAAGTAATATTAACAAATGATATACAAAATTAGTAGTGCAGAATAAAATACATTTAAAGTAAAGTGGAGAGTAAAAATGCAGCAATTGGTACATTAATGAATGAATATGTATGTTTTATGTAAATTAAAATTAATAAATGAAGTAATATAATTTTAATTAGAGCTGTGGAATATAATCGTTTTTACGATGCATCGCAATGCTGATGTGAACGATTCTTCATCGATGTATAAAAACAAAAGAATCCATTTTTTACAAATAAAAAATTTAAATAAATAGGCCTATAATACATATTAATGTGCTGTTTTATTGTAAATAAAGGCGGCTACTCTTATTATATATTAATAAAATAGTTGCGTACCCGAAGCGCTCGCTCAGAAAGCCACCTCTCTCAGACAGCATGCAATCCCAAATTCAGTTCTCTTTAGCGGCATATTGCGCTTGAATGGTCAGACGCAGATTTTTTTTTTTTCAAATATCCGCCTTGGCAAGTATTCACGTAAACATTGTCGGTTATGTCTGTGTGTAAGTGAACGTAAACAGTAGAGGGGGGAATCTGATGTGTAACATTATATTAGATCCGTACATTAGGTCTTAATATAATGAACCTGTTACTGTCTGTGTCACTAATGTTAATCAAGCAACACAAGAAAAGAGAGAATCACTCACTGCTCTACGAAATAGCTTTAATAGCTTTAGCAATCAAATTATTTATAAATAATACACTTAAGACTATGCATTAGATTAGATGCATTAGATGATTATTTTTAAATTAGATTTTTCAATTACTGTATTTTTTCTTACCTGAATGCTTCTGTTAATGCAGATTCTGTCGAATCGTTACCCTCTGAATAGTAATCGAATCGTAAGGCAAGTGAAGATTCACACCTCTAATTTGAATACTTAATTCAGAAATATAAACCAAAGATGAACATAAACTAAGTAAAGATAAACTAAAGACATTTGTGCCGACATAAACTTTTAATGTAAAAAATTTTTTTTGGAAAGACTTTGCTTACACTCAACAAGGCCTCATTTATTTGATAAAAAATTCAGCTGAAACTGTAATATTGTGAAATGTTATTACAGTTTTCTTATTGAAATTTTTTTTTTTTTACAATGTAATTTATTTCTGTGATGGTTAACCTGAATCAGCGTCATTACTGCAGTCTTCAGTGTCACATGATCCTTCAGAAATCATTCTAAAATGCTGATTTGGTGCTCCATTGTACTGATTATTATTTTTGTTGAAACAGTGATCTTTTTTTCAGGATTCTACGATGAATAGAAAGCTGAAAAGAACATTGAGTTTTTATTTTAACTATTTTTTGGAACAATATAGAAGTCTTTGTCACTTTTTAACAATTGAATACGTCTTTGCTAAATAAAAATATTAATTTCTTACAAAACCAATAAAAAAAAATAGAAATGTATTGAACCCCAAACTTTTGAATGATAATGCGTGTGCGTATATAAAAGGGATTATATAAAGGTTGATCATTTCTTTAAGTGCACAATCAGTGCTTGACATGCACAAGGGGAGACAACCAGGAGTGTAGTCCCGGGCCCTATGACGAGGGGGCTCTGTGGTGTTGGTCCTCTCTGATGTATTTACTCATTGGTCTAGATGTGACAGCCTTGAATGCACCCCCATGGCCAACTAAGCAGTCAAGGCTATGGTATACTATATATTGTGAAAAAGGCTTTAGCTAAATAAACAAATATGCCATAAATAATTTGAGCCCAGTTTTAATTTCCTCTTTTGATATAGCAAACTTCATATACAATTTATCAAGTTTGTACATACCCAGGCTTTCTCACATCAAACTCTTTGAAGAAGCAAGCTCTGCAACTGCTTACATTGCTCTCTCTTTCTCACACATACACACATTTGCTCCCCGCTGCAGTCTAAATTCAGGCATCTGTTACTCCATGTGGTGTGCATCAGTGATAAACGAGGCTTGGTTGGTCCAACCCCCAGGGCCCAATCCCCACAGAGAGCTCACCTGTCACCAGGTAACCATCACCGTGGTGAACCTGTCACCACGACAACCTATTGCTTAGGCAAAAACCTGTCACCATGGTAAAACTGTCACTGCCGGGGACTCATCTGTGACTAATCCACTATATCCTTCACCTTTCTGCTTCTCTTGCCAGGTTTGAGTCTGAAATCATTTTTATGCATGTGTATCTGAAAGCATCAATCTCACTGAGTCTTCCTGCAGTGGTTACATATGTGAGCAGATGTATGACTTATTATTGATTCGTTTACTCTGTATTCTGACTTTTAAATGTTTTGTGTCTCTGCAGTCTGTTTAATCTGTTTAAATCTTTCTTGGGTTCTTTAAATTCTTTCTTTAAATTCTTTCTTCTTTCTATTCTTTCTTTCTTTAAATTCTTAATTGGGTTGGGTAAGATAACTAATAAATATCTTTAATTTTCAGTCATTTGGTGATATTTTATATAAGATATTCATATGAATATCTTAAGGGGTCGTGACATGAGAAATCAAATTTTCCTTGATCTGTTGACATATAAGACGTCTTTGTACTATTAAAACATCCTGCAAATTTCGTAGCTTAGAATGTCCTCCTCATTATAAATGGCTTATTTTGGTATTGCAGGATATGGCGTCACATGGGCAAAAACATTTACATATGAATGCCTCCAGAGCAAGACATCGAAGAATAGTTTTACATCGTCGCACCATAGGCCCCGCCCACTGACATTGTCACTTGAAGGGATTGCTCACCCAAAAATGAAAATTTTGTCATTAATTACTCACCCTCATGTCCTTCCAAACCTGTAAGACACTCGTTCATCTTCTGAGCACAAATCTGAGGGCTTTCTGACCGGCAGTCAGTGACTGACACTGAAGAGAAGAAATTGATGAATAAAGTTGTTATTTTTGTTTTGTTTTGCGCACAAAAAGTATTCTCGTCGCTTCATAACATTAAGGTTCAACCACTGTAGTTACATGGAGTATTTTAACAATGTCTTTACTACCTTTCTGGGCCTTGAAAGTGGCTATGACATTGCTGATTAAGGGGGGTCAGAAAGCTCTCGGATTTGTGTTCAGAAGATGAACGAAGGTCTTACGGGTTTGGAACGACATGAGGGTGAGTAATTAAACCTTTAACGGCTGACATTTGCCTACACTTGTTTGGATGTAAGCATCGCATCAAAAGCAAACAGAACCTATTATAATCACTGATGCTGTCTACACAGGATACAATATACAGATGCGAGTTCAGTTTCTGACATAGGCTACTCCACACGCTTGAGTCTGTCAACAAATGGAAGAGTGAAAGAACGTTTGATTTGACTCGTCCAGTTTTAACAGCTCGTTTGCATCTCTGTACAGACTTCAGCATTGGAAACAAGTGGATGGTTTATTTCAATGGCGTCCCGGATGGCATCAGACAATTATATATGTTTGTTCTGAGAATTTGACCGCAGATTGTTTTTGTAAATGAGGCACAGTGTAATAGAGAGTTTGCAAAGAAACTCTTTTTGGAAAATGAAGCAGCCAACTGTATTGGATCTGACAGCAGCTGCAACACAAACCGCAAGTAAATTATTTGATAATGCTTTGTCTGTAAATTATGGTTTTATATGGATAATCTTTTCAAAACACTTACTCACATGCAACAGCGAGTGGCCTTTGATACTGTTTACTATGCAATGGCGTTAGCCTTTCATAACAGTGGCCATTTACTGACAAGCCTTAAAGGTGCACGCCCCTGATTATTTCAGATAGAGGGTCAGAATGAAGATTGAAAATAATCGCTTTCCTGCATATATATTTCTTTTTGTGTGCAAAAAGATTTATTAACATTATAAGTGAACCTCAAGGCACATATTCAAAGAATAAAAAAAATCTGTCTTTTATATTTAAAACATATTTTTTAATCAGAGGAAACATTTCAACCAAGCAGCTGTTGTAGCCAATTATAGTGAAAATATATCCATGCATGATTTTGAAATGTAAAATAAATGAATAAAAAATAAGTTTTGAAAATTTATTTGGAATAAATTCAAATTTATTTAAAAATTACAATTATTTAAAATAATCAATTAATACATTTTCATATATTAAAAATGTTTAAGACATTTTTAAATAATGACTCAAGTGAATCATTTCGAATCAGTTTTAAGTTTTGAACTGATCCAGAACTGATTCATTGAAATGAACTCTTTTACTGAAGTTTAAATCGGAGAATGTATTACAATATCTGTCTTATCACTCTCTAGTCTTAGTGCTCTTGAGCTGCTAGACAAAGAAGGAGTGTTAAACTAGTCTAATGACAGTCTTAAAAAACTTAATAGCCAAAAAAGCACATTAAAATCATTGTGATATTCACATCGTTTCTCAGTTTAATATTGCAAGCATAATCATGGTGAATATATTGTGAAAATTTGATGCATCACCCAACCCTACTTCTTGATATCAGCCTGATGTCACATTGTGTGCATCATCTCATCTGGCACTTCCTAAATCTCCCACACTAATATACGCGTGGCTTTATTTCACTTCTTTCTGTGTACTAACCTAATCCATCCTCATTTTCAACGGTCTCTCACCCCGAAAGAGAAATGGGAAGGGTATCTGAGGATAGAAGCAAGCAAAAAATGAAATAGACCTCAAGCCTAGAGGATCAATTTTTAATTTGGCCGATGCGTGTGTGCGTGTGAGTGTTTGTGTGTTCGCCCGCTCTGCTTTTGTCATAGGAGATTTGGTGGAGGCTCAATTGACTGACTCCTGCTCAGGGTCTCATCCCTCCATAAAGCAAGATGCCGCACATCCATTTCAGATTACTTTTTAGAGCATTCCATTGAAAACAAAGATAGCGGATGTTCAACAGCATTACCAGAAAGCACATCACACGCCACCTATCATTTGCAGAGGAACACGAGCAAATGAGAGCGCGAGATGAAAGCAAACGAGAGGAAAAGGGTCACGGCTCTTGCCTGCTGTTTGAGGCGAGCTGATGATAACATGATGGTTATTCTAATGTGTTCTGTGCTCTCATAATTGCCTCTTTTCTCTCAGTGCAGATTGAAAGCACTTCACCTCTAGAGCTGAGAGCAATAAACGCCATTTGAGTGGCCTCTCAGAAATCCTTGGAGAAGTATGCACACTCACGTGAATGTGCACGCACACCTTCATTCGCACAATAAATAGCTGTGCTGAAGGCGCGAAGCAACTTTCATTTAGACTGTGTGTGCGTGTGCCTGCGAGTCTTCTCTCGCACCCTTGGTGTGCCGCCATACTGAGTGACACATGTTCTCCTGCCCAGCAGGTGATAGACAAAGAAAGAAGGCATGGGGAGAGATGGAAAAGAGAGTGAAGGTTATGTCATATTAATAAACATTATGATTGGCCATTTTAGTGATGCAAAATGGAGCCCCTCATGTCTATCTCTTTACCTGGAGTCGTCTCCCCGGTAAGCCCAGCAGCAGGTGAATTCAGTGGGAGGTGAAGCGGTGACCTTTTATTATTATAATTTATTTGAAAACAGTTTTGCACACAAATACTTCTGTTTGTCAGGCTGTTTGACATATCAGCTTCCTTTCCAGTGTGAATCCAAAACACACATACAGCAGTGCTTTAAAATGATAGTTCATGCTCCAATGATCCGGAAGGTCCGGCCAATGTGTTTTGGTGAGCCCAGGACATCCAAGACTTCCAAGACATCCCTTAAAATGGTTTTACCCGAGTGCAGGCAGAAACGCGACCGGGTCATGTACAAATGATCCGGAAGGTCTGGCCAATGTGCTTTTGTGAGCCCTTACAAGACCTCTTGGAGTGGAAGGTGCATGGGAAAATTTGCAACAGGAAATCGATTAAACCGTGCAATAGCCATTTTAACTCTCTAACCTCCCCACTTTAATTTCTATTTTATCTTTTCTGTTTTTTTTTTCTTTTTCTTTCTTTTTCTATTCAATCTATCCCCATCTACACTCCCCTTTTTCTGCATATGCGTCTTTCTTTTTTTTTTTTTTGACTATGTATATACATGTTTATAGATATATGTATGTGCATATATATGTATATATATATAGGTGTATGTAGCAGATACCGGTTCGCCCTTTGCCTCCTGTTTTAGGTTGTTTGTATATTTGTTTATTTGTTTGATCCTTTGTTTTCTTTTGCATTATGCACTTCTTTCTGGTGTATCTTTAACAAGCTTATTGGTCTGACACTTGTTTTTCTCCGCATTTATATTTGTCTATACTTATTTTTTGCTGTTGCTTTCTTTATGTATTTATATGTATTGTATTGTTTGCTTAATTAATAAAAAAAAAAAAAGATAGTTCACCCAAAAAAGAAAATTCTGTTCAGTTGTTCAGTTTCGGTTACTCACCCTCATGTCGTTATAAACCTGTATGACTTTCTTTCCTCTGTGGAACATAATATTATGAAAAATGTCCAAAAATAACAGTCAGAGGTTAGGAGTGACATGAGTCAAGTCATGTTTTTTACCAACTTCGCCTTCTCTGTAAAGTTAAGCCCTTTTTATCCAGGAGCAATTTTGAAACCACAATCCATGCCTTTGTAACATCTTGGCTTGACTACTGTAACTCGCTGTATTATGGCATTTCTCAGGCTTCCAACTCTCGTCTGCAGCTGGTCCAAAATGCAGCTCTAGACTGCTCTGTGGGAAGTGAAAATATCACCATATAACACCTATTTTAATGTCTCTGCACTGACTCCCTGTCAAGTATAGGATTGGTTTTAAAATCTTGTTATTTGTCTACAAAGCCATCAATGACCTAGCACCCTGATCTATTGAGACTTACCAAGTCGACTTACTGTAAAGGGACTTTGATTACAGCTCTGACATATTTTAATACTCGTTTGTCCCCTAAAAACACACAGACATTACTAACTAGCATAATAAATTCGTTCCTCAATCATTACCATCACTGGTAGAGGGTTATAGAGAGCACATGAGCTGGTGTGTTTGCAGGCTTTTTGTTGGTTTTAACTAGACATTAAATCGCAATACGACAATGAGAGGACCCGCTTGCCTTCTCAAAGTATCGTTATGAGGGCTGAAGCTATAAAGCAGGGAGTTTAATAAATTTAGATTTTCTGTAAACTGTTGACTCTCCTCTCACAACTTCCAAACTTACTGAACAACATATGTGTGAGAGCGAATGTTTGAATGTTTACTCTCGATGACCTGAACCTCCATAATGTCCCTGGCCTCCAAGACCCTGTCTTAAAAAACAAAGATGAATAAACCAACTTGTTGTGGTCCCATGAAAAATCCATGAAAGGGTAAAGCTGATCTGAGGGGGCTGCATCATAAGGTTAAAGATTCATTCATCTTTCCACAATACAAATCCATAATGGATGGGCCCACAATGCAGAGCGTTTTGTAGAGGGAATAAGGACCACTTTCTAAGTCTGTGTGTGTGTGCGCGTGTGTGTGTGCGTGTGTGTGTGTGTGTGTGTGTGTGTGTTAGAAGAAAAGAGATGTCTAAGTTGCTCTGTGTGGGTGTTGTGAGTGAATGTATAGATCACCAGTCACGTTTTGTTGTCTAGACATATGGACAAAGGAATTTATGCTATCAATACTGTGTAATAACAGCACAGTTAATCATTGCTTATCAGCGCTTCATCAATAAACGTAATATCTTTTGACAAGGCATTGATGGATATGCCTGAATGCTAACAGCTTGTGTCTTTGAAGTTCTGAAAGGTGTTTAACATTTAAACTGAACTCATTAAAAATCAGAAAGACTTTAAATCTCTTGTGTGTGAATTTGTGTGGTTTTGAATCTCTTAACAGCCTGGGCGCTTGATCGAAAGAGATATTCCATGTTTTCCATTTCACTGGGTTCAACTGTGCAGAACTATGGAAATATTTATCAGCTCCTGTCATAGAAAATGTTCTGGTGAGATATAAGATGTAATGTTTTTATTTCTGGCTTGTTTTTTTTTGCTTCTATGGCTGAGCACCCTGTTCACATTTCCGATTTAGTGCACATACACACAATATGCATGTCCAGTTACAGTGAAAAATGATTCGATCCACTCTGCTGCTTTGTTTTTATTCCATGCCGTGTGTATGTGTGTGTGCATTGGTGTATTTTTGTCTTTCTCCCTTTTTGCTGAAGGATAAAAAATATATTCTTATAAGGATGTCAGAAAGTGGTGTAAACTGAAGCACAGCCCTGTTTAACCAGCACATGGGCTAGTGTTTGCATGATCTCGATAATCATGTTTCTGCCAAGATAAGATTATATTAGGTGTTAATCGCATTATGTTATCAACTTTACAACATGCCACTGGCAGGGTGTCTTAAATTTAGAAAGCAAAAAGAAGTGTTGTTTGTGTTAAGTATGGACTTCCGCAGGCTGCAGCTTGTGGAAATTGTCACACTTGGGTCTTCTGTTATCACATTTCAAGAGAAATGCTTAATCTTTTTATCACTTTAAAAGGTCATAAATGTGCCTGTCATGTGTGTTGTTGATGCATTATATGTTTGAGAGCAAGACTGTGTGTATGTGTTGTGACACGTCCCCAAAGCAAGGAGAGGTTTCAGCTGCCACAAAACACAACCACAAGAGAGACGGGGGCAGTGTTAACAGAAACTGTCTTTTATTTAACAAAAAATATATAGGATGGCCAAAAGTAGGGATGGCGAAAACTAAAAATTTTCTTGACCGACCACCGAGCCTCATTGAAACCGGTTAACCGATTAGTTTAAAATATGCTACACTATTTGAAATAACAGCCATTTCGAGCCGCGCCTGCAGTTTTGCAACTCTGTCGCATCTCTCTGCCGCTCTGCCTCCCGGCCCTTCCACTCACGTCACTTTTTTTAAATCCCCTACAGCGCAAAACATGAGTCCCGCAAGCGCGGCGCCGAGGAGCTTGTATGTAATCGGACGGAGGACAAATGACTCCTTAGTTTCGAAATGGTTTGGGTACAAGGTGATCGCGTTGAAAATAAAGGCGTTTGTCTAGCGTTAGAAGCTCATTTGAAACATTGCCGCGCCTTATTTAAGAAAATGACAGCTCCGAAGAGACGCCGCTTTAGTTTGAGGTAGTGCTAACAATAATAAAGAAAGATGATGACCATCATCACCTTACATCATAGATGATGTGCTACTACTGTATTTAAGCACTGTATCACACAAGTTGCAACTTACATCTGTGTCATTCTTTTTGGTGAAATGGTCCCACACACTACTTTTCTTTGCACGCTTCATCCTGTCGTCTGCCCTGGCTCTAACCTCGAGTGTTTTAGCCTGTAGCCTTTACTTTTCGCAAACCTTGTGAGCGCGCGAACCCAAGCGCTGTGACCTCGCACCAAACGTTTTTATTGGTTTATTAAGTACAAACAGGCGAGTTATGAAAAATTGAGTGTGAGGGATTTGTTCACTTCACACAAAAAGATCTTGGAATGAGATGGCTAACTGTAGTAGCATTTAGTCCACTGTCTATAATAGCCTAATTTAGAGATCACTTTTTTTTTTTTTACCGACTACCGACAACTTTGATCGGTTAACGTTTATACGGTCAACCATCGGTCAAACGGTCATCGGTTAACATCCCTAGCCAAAAGGGATCCAAACTGGAACCTAGGTTCTTCCTGGTCTGGGGTACTACTCGTGAAAGCTGTGTTACTACCGTCCGCTTGAACTCTAGGCCTACTTGAAGGGGGAAGACAGAACAAACAAAAGGCAAAGTTGGTAAAGCAGAGGTTACAAGGTTAACTGTGTCTTCTCTTTCTCTTCAGCCAGTCTCACTCTAGGCCTCCCTGTGCTTCTTCACCTTGTCCTGGGGTTGTCTGCACCCAGGACCATCTTTTTTTTGAGTGAAGCACAGGTTCCAGATTTATAGTGACCTCCATTGGGCCGTTATTGGCTACAGCTGTGAGTGGTTCCATGTTTGAGGGGTGAACAGGTGGAAGTACTCATAATTTATGATTTTTCACAGCTGGGACCTTCTTTGCTCCTGGGCTCTCCAACATTGGCCTGCCACAGTGTGTTTGGGCGTGGAAGTGTTAAGATCTCACAGTAAGGTAATGAATAGCGCTCACTACGCGGACGCAATAAATAATTCTATATTATACATTTTTAAGGCCAGACAAGTAGTTTGTTGAGGGTTGATTTGTAAAATAGGACTACACGCCTGCGCACATATATATTCAAACACGCATACCTATGGTCTGAACACGTGATGCGCATGTGCGCGACGTCTGCGTTTTCGCGGGATTGCGTTTTTGAGGTTCGCGCAGAGATAACTGATAATCGTTTGCACCTTGGAACCTATTTCAGGGAGTGCGTTCTCGAGACACCAGGCACTGTTATAGGCACTCATGCTGAGAATCAAGAACACCATTCCATCGATATGCTTCATTGTTCCTGTGTTGTGTTGTGTCACGTTTATGATGATGTCACAGCAGTAGAGGCGGTGCAACTATAACGATCAGTCTATAATCCCACCCACTTCGAAGCGGTACTAAACTGCAGTGGAAAAGCAAACCGAGCCGTACCAAAAAGTTTCAATAGTCTGACTCATGAACCAGATTTTTTGTGTGTGTGTGAATCAAAAACATACAGTGTGTTACCCATGCAAATTTTGGAACGGGTTTGCAGCGAATTCGCTGTGTTGACCAACAGAAAGCTATTTGGTTTGAAAGTGACTTCTATGTGAGATGTGCTTCATGCTTAGCAACACTATTGACAATGACTTTTGTCTGAAATCTGAAATGATCTCATCATTTGGCAATAGACTTCTTAGGACAATAAGAATTATGCTGGAATATCACATGCTAATGTGGTGCAAGTGTTTGGTAAATTTGCCCCATAATCTTTCAGACTATATAGGTCATCATTTATCTTGCTAACCAAAATAACAAAGCTCAACTAAACACATTTGCTTGCACACTCTGGCCTTTTCTCCTGTTTTACACAACATCAATTAACCTTAAATAATTGCCCTAGTTATAAACTAAGTGGTAGGCTGACCTGTGCCTTCGGGACAGATGCATGACTTCGCTATTTTGGTTTGCTCCTGGGGGAACCAAAGCTACGAATGGGCAGATACTTGTCCATATATCACTTCAAGAGCGAATAATGGCATCAGTGGTATTTACATATCTAAATGTCACCCTCCAGATATAGATCCAGTAATTAGCAGGCATTCTGGAGCAAGACAATACCTTCCTCCACACTGTGG
This sequence comes from Abramis brama, assembly GCF_963993115.1. Taxonomy (NCBI): domain Eukaryota; kingdom Metazoa; phylum Chordata; class Actinopteri; order Cypriniformes; family Leuciscidae; genus Abramis; species Abramis brama. The sequence continues at coordinate 15,126,450 of NC_139979.1, forward strand.
AATGACTAACTATCTAAAAATCAAGTCAAGAATATTGCCTAGCTTGTAAACCGTTAGCCAGAGCTTATAAATTGTCACTTCCATATCCTAAAAGATCTGTTTGATAGTTTTATATGTTAAATACATTAAAGAAATAATTCTACTAAAAATGAAAATTCTGTCATCATTACCTCATCTTAATGTCATTCCAAACGTGTACAACTTACTTTCTTCATAAAAGATCTTTTGTAAAATGTCTGTTTTTGTTTTTTGTTGTTGTCCATACAGTGAAAATTTTGTTTTAGACCCCACTGACTTTATTACATGGAGAAAAAAAAAAAAAAAAGAGTTGAAACATTCTTAAAAATATATTCATTTGTGTTCCACAGAAGAATGAATGTCATACAGGTTTAGAACAACATGAGGTTAGTGAATGATAATATTTATTTTTGTATCTTTAAGATCTGTTTTCACTGGGGTAACTAGACTAGAATTTTTCTATTATTAGAAATAGGTGTCTACAAGCTGTTTTGCCATATAGTGTATATTCTTCCATCTAACCATTTATTTTACAACATTTTGTGCTCATTTGATTCACTGGCTAATAATACCCAATTCATTTACAAAAAAATAAATAAAACATCTGTTGTTTTTCGTTCCCGTGATTTATGTCAGAGTTTCAGTTAATCAAACAGAATGAGGACAAACCTTAATCAACTTAACACATAATTATCTGTCTTCATGTGTTTCCATCATTTCATTTTATTTTTGGTTTGTTTGTTCTAGCGAGGAAGACAGAAGCTGAATAAATTTGTTCTGAATTCCTAATCTGTCAATTTGACTGAAGCACGAATAGACACGTCTCTAGAGAGGACATTATTTTCTAGTACAGTTTCTTCTCTTCCTTTATTTATTTATTTTTTGTAAATCTGCCTAGATGTAATCAAGCTATTTGAGATAGGTTAGTGGTTACATGACAACGATATGCTTAAAACGGAGAAGTTTTTCCTTTGTGTTTTCCACGCACTGTCAAAACGATCCCAATTCACACGGACCTGCAAAAACGACTAAAAACGCTGTATTCTGCTGCCAGGCCATTGAACACAGTTTGAACATGTAATACGCATGTGCATGACGTTTTCAGAGATTCAAATTTTTTGTTGTTTACACAGAGGTCCTTTTCAAAAACGTGAACTTTGAAACCTGTGTTCAAAACTTTGCGTTTTCAGGCACCCAAAATGCCGTTGTCGTGTAAATTAATGACCAAAACGCATTTTTTAGTTGTAAATGGTGTCGTGTAAACAGCCCCTAAGACAAGACACTAAAACCGGGTCCCTTTAAGCACAACAGTTTATTTTTGTTTTGTTTTTGTTGGGAACACCTGCCTCTGTGCCACAGCTCAGACTTCAGCACAATGTCATTTTACCTAATTTTGCATCCTTGTATGCTGTTCAGACTGGACACACTACATTTTTATTCCACATGCTAAAAAAAGCATTCAATAAACAAAAAACAAGTTATTGTATTTGGTTTCAAAACAAGGACGATCGATTTCATGAAAAGGGTGGTATAATGCCCTTTTCACAAGATGTAAAATACATGATGTCTGATGTCCCCAGAGTGTGTATGTAGCCTGGAAATCCAGACCTAAATCTGAAAGATTAATGGTCTGGCATCGACTAATGAAAATCAGCCAGCTCGAGGGGTGGCACCAAGCATGCATTTGAAAATCTCAATGCCAGCAATTGGATAACACTACGACCAATCACAAGAAGTTATCACTTAGCTACCAGCGGAGCTAACTGGTAGATTAGACTTTTACCGTATCCGGTCGGCAAAACAGCAAAAACGCCCTTCTTGCAAAGGAACGATTCGAGCACCGTCTTCTGTTCCTCTTTTAGATAAAAAGCCAAGTCTAACTCGTTCATTGTAGCGGCCAAAGCCGTTTCAAACAACTGGTGTTCATCCATAGCCATCTTGCAATGTTTACTAATGACTTCGATGTCACAGCGCTGTCGTCATCTATATAGCTCGCCTCTGGCCCGCCTATATCAGATAACCCAATGTGATTGGTGCAGCTCGGATACAAGGGCATATTTAATGAGCATCGTTACTCGACGCCAGAGTAACTCGCTGAGCAAATTCAACTTCTGCTCTCGCGAGAACTCTGGATTTCCAGGCTAGTGTGTATGTGAAGTTTTAGCTCAAAATACCCCACAGATATTTTTATATAGCATGTTAAAATTGACACTTTTTGAGGGTGAGCAAAAACGCACCGTTTTTATGTCTGTCCCTTTAAATGCAAATGAGCAGAGCAGAGGGCAGAGCTTCAAGAGGGCAGAGCTTCAAGAGCTCATGTGTTAGCAGCTTTGAATACCTCACACAGACATGCACTGAAAATTTCAAAAACCTTAAGCCTTTTATGTTCGAACTTGAGTCAGACAAAGGCATTTACACTTGGCATTAACATGTGACCTGTATCCGGACATTGTCCACATACACATTGAAAAGACAAGTGTAAACACGCTTCTGATCGGAATGTTATCCGATCAGCGTGTCCAGGTTCGGAGGTAGTCGAGGACGCATTGTGATCGGATCTCAGTGTAATGTAAATGTAATCCAGCCATCGTGTCTGCATTCACAGGTGGACGTCACACAAAACTGACGTCACTGTCATTATTTAGCGATTAATTATAATCATTATAGCGATTATAGCACATTGCCAAACTACAGCTTTGCTGACACCGAAAGATGAGCAAGTGTGCGGAAGCAGTCACCTGTAGCAAACCAATACAGGGCCACACTTTTCTCCACAGGAATTGCTGCACGTAGCTGTGTGGTTTTGCGATACAGTCGAGTGCAAAGTACATCTCAAACATACTTAAATGTTTGCCTTTGCACCCGAAAGTTGCAGAACCGTTCATTTTCTGTAAAGAACGCACATTTTTCCCACCACAGCTGGCAACGTTCTCGGACCCATACGTTTCTCTGTACCGTTTCCATTACGGCATTTATCCACATTATTAGTACTTGCAGCCATCCTCCTTATTTTGCGAGATTTGTAAAATGTCCCCTGACTGAAAACTGTGTTTTTTTTGTTTGTTTTTAAAACCCACCACTTCAGGTCGACTTTGCACCGGAGCCATCCTTTTTTTTTATTTTTTTTTTTATGGGAATGCGAGATCTGATCTGTTGTCCAGATACAGAAGCCACTTGATGTGGACAGGTGTAAACGCACCATGTCCTGATTGGCTTATGATCCGATCTGCTTGATCGGATCACGGTGATCGCATGTTAATGCCAAGTGTAAACGCAGCCAAAGATGGAGAGACTCAAGAAGAAGTGACAACATGTAGACAACTTTTCTGAATGGTTAGTTGATGAATTTATGTACATTACGTGTAGTTATCTTCTAGTCATTGATTATTCTATTCTGTCTTAATCGTGTTCCGGGGACAGAGTTTATGTAAATTTTAGGGTTAGTGATGTCACTAACCCGGGAGGAATGTTGTGTAGTCCCTACCAGCCGTTTGTTGTAGTCCTTTAAAAACAATTTCTTTAAAAGAAAATATCTCTCTTTGCTTTGAACTTTAAGCGTCGTAACTTTGCAGATGTTGTTTATGTTCAAACAGCAACATTACACACTAACTAAAGTTAAAAAAGTGAAATCATAGTCAACCACCCCAAGCTCAATTCAGCAGTCAATTTTGAACATCATCTCTTCTAGTTGTGAGAAGTTTTAAGATCAAGTATAGTAAAAATATTAGTATAGTAAATATTAATGTTTAAATTGCATGACAAACTTTGTGTAATCCTTTCTATATGTTACTTGTGTATGTGTTTCCATAGATCTCCCTGTCAAGGGATTGATGAGGGTTCTGGTTTATCTTATTGATATCAATCAAAATATGGCAATATATCATGAGTTACAGTCCTCAAGCTTGCACTCAAAAAGGTGTCAAGTTTGTTTACTGAAAATTAGTTGTCATGTCATGACTTGGTGGTACTTGGAAGTTCTGATGTGATGTGAACAATTGTAGAATACAGATGTATATTTGAGAGCCTCAGCCGGTCGTGTATATAAATGTCCGTCTAAAGGAAATGACAGATCTTCTTTGCCTGCCACTGTGGATATTTTACTGCTTCAGTTGCGACAGAAGGATTGCTTTCTAATACCCTCTTTCTAGAAGACAGGCTTATCCTCCTTTGTATCTGTGCTCCTTTTCACATTTAAGTCTTTTTTCACTTTTTTTTTTTTTTTGAATATAACTTTGAATCAGGGTTAAGGCTTGATTGTCTGTCTGACTTCGGAAATTATCTGTCTGTGTAAGTTGAAGGCAAGGCATTATTCTAATCATAAAAATGGCTAACATTTTAAAAAGGCCGGCTTCATGGTTGAGTGGTTGGGATGTTCAGACTCCAATCTGGAGATTGCTGGTCTTGACCCATTCTGATTTCTTTCTGCCTTATTATCTCTTCTCAAAGTCTGATTCTGACTTCACAAATGGCCAAAAGTGGCTATTACATTCTTTACAGTCCTATGCGGCCTAATTTCGGACACAACAAATCTTTCAAATTTTTTTTTTTTCTTTTTTTTTTTTTAAGTGGAGGTGAGATCATTGCAATTGTCTTTTTGTGTTCTGAAGAGAACTTGTGCAGTTATGATACGAGACATGTTTGTCATGGTCAGTGACCAACTTTGAAGCTTTTTTGATTTTAGATTTTAAATTTTTTTTTGCCTTTCCACCAGTTATCACTTAGATTTAGGTACGTGTGTGTGTGTGTGTGTGTGTGTGTGTGTGTGTGTGTGTGTGTGTGTGTGTGTGTGTGTGTGTGTGTGTGTGTGCGTGTAAATGTGGTAAAAATATTATAAAAATAAATATATATATATATATAGAGAGAGAGAGAGAGATTTTATAAAATATTTCATTCATAATTGTATATTTTTTTATTTTATTTTACAGTTTATTCTTTACAAATAAGTTACAAGAAATAACTTTGTCTGAAAATGATATAGCTGTAGTGTAACTCCATGACAAACAATAATAGTTATTTGTTTATCATTTTCTTCCAGCACTATCACAAATCATTTTTACAATTAGTCCCTAATGTTTCCATGGTGACATTTAAATCAGCAGAGTTCTCAATAACAATCTAAATAATTTTGCAGTGAGGTTAAGTGTGTAATTAACTGGTCTAATATGGCAAGTGGCACTGTATATACTGTATGGAGTTTTCAATCATGTATGCTGCTATAGCCAGAGAGTTCATATGCTGTCGGAGGGTTTGCTGGATGGCTTATAGATAAGTATTAAATCATAAAAATGTTACAGTATTTCCCTCTTCAGCTTATCAGTCCTCCTAAACTAAAACATGCTTGCTTTTACTGTCTTTTTAGCTTTTTTAGCTAAAAGCTTTTCCAGCTTTTTAACCTGGAAACATGTTCATACACTTATTATGAGCATTAAAGAGAATGTGTGCTGCATGATAACACATTATTGGTGTTTTTTGCCACAATTTATTACATGTGGCAAGGCTGTGACTCATAAAAAAGCAGAGAGAAGAGGGAATGTAAATAAACAAGTGACAACATTGAGATACATGGACTGGATATATATAAATAATTTATAAAAACCTGTACATAAAAAGTGTGTCTATATACAGTGCATACGGAAAGTATTCACAGCGCTTCACTTTTTCCACATTTTGTTGTTACAGCCTATTCCAAAATGGATTACATTCATTATTTTCCTCAAAATTCTACAAACAATACCCCATAATGACAAGGTGAAAGACATTTTGTTTGAAATCTTTGCAAATTTATTAAAAATAAAAAGCGAAAAAAATCACATGTACAGTAATTAACTATTCACAGCCAAGCATTTTTTTAGATCTCTACAGAGATGTTCAATCGGGTTCAAGTCTGGGCTCTGGGTGGGCCACTCAAGGACATTCACAGAGTTGTCCTGTAGCCACTCCTTTGTTATCTTGGCTGTGTGCTTAGGCTCGTTGTCCTGTTGGAAGATGAACCGTCGCCCCAGTCTGAGGTGCAGAGCGCTCTGGGGCAGGTTTTCATCAAGGATGTCTCTGTACATTGCTGCATTCATCTTTCCCTCGATCCTGACTAGTCTCCCAGTTCCTGCCGCTGAAAAACATCCCCACAGCATGATGCTGCCACCACCATGCTTCACTGTAGGGATGGTATTGGCCAGGTGATGAGCGGTGCCTGGTTTCCTCCAGACATGATGCTTGCCATTAAGGCCAAATAGTTCAGTCTTTGTTTTATCAGACTAGAGAATTTTGTTTTTCATGGTCTGAGAGTCCTTCAGGTGCCTTTTGGCAAACTCCAGGCGGGCTGTCATGTGCCTTTTACTGAGGAGTGGCTTCCATTCCATCTGGCACTCTACCATACAGCCCTGATTGGAGGAGTGCTGCAGAGATGGTTGTTCATCTGGAAGGTTCTCCTCTCTCCACAGAGAAATGTTGGAGCTCTGTCATAGTGACCATCGGGTTCTTGGTCATCTCCCTGACTAAGGCCCTTCTCCCACGATCGCTCTGTTTGGCCGGGCGGCCAGCTGTAGGAAGAGTCCTGGTGGTTCCAAACTTCTTCCATTTACGGATGATGACGACAATGATGCCTTCAATGCTGCAGGAATTTTTCTGTACCCCTCACCAGATCTGTGCCTCGATACAATCCTGTCTCGGAGGTCTACAGACAATTTCTTGGACTTCATGGCTTGGTTTGTGCTCTGACATGCACTGTTAACTGTGGGACCTTATATAGACGGCTGTGTGCCTTTCCAAATCATGTCCAATCAACTGAATTTACCACAGGTGGACTCCAATCAAGTTGTAGAAACATCTCAAGGATAATCAGTGGAAACAGGATGCATCTGAGCTCAATTTTGAGTGTCATGGCAAAGCCTGTGAATACTTATGTATGTGTTATACATATTTTTTTTATTTATTATTATTTTATTTGCAAAGATTTCAAACAAACTTCTTTCACATTGTCTTTATGGGGTATTGTTTGTAGAATTTTGAGGAAAATATTGAATTTAATCCATTTTGGAATAAGGCTGTAACACAACAAAATGTGGAAAAAGTGAAGCGCTGTGAATACTTTCCGGATGCACTGTATAAGCTGCTGTTCAAAAGTTTGTGCTTGGGTTTTTTGTGTTTTTTTTAAAGTCTAATGCTCTAGAAGGTTGCATTTATTTGATAAAAATACAGTAAAAAAGTGACATTGTAAAATGTTATTACATTTTAAAATAACTGTTTTCTATTTTATTATATTTTAAAATGTAATTTATTCCTGTGATGGCAAAGCTGAATTTTCAGCATCATTACTCCAGTCTTCAGTGTCACATGATCCTTCAGAAATCATTCTAATATGCTGATTTGTTGCTCAAGAAACATTAGTATTATCATCAATGTTGAAAACAGCTGTGATGCTTAATATTTTTATGAAAACCATGATGCAGTTTTTTCCAGAATTCTTTGATGGAAAAAAAGTCCAAAGGAACAGCGTTTATTTAAACCTTTTCTAACATTATAATAGTCAATTTCTTAAAAACAAAATCTAACTCTGACCCTAAATCGAACGGTATTTGTACAGAAGTTTCATTACCCTCTCATTTGTCCCTAACTAACTCAGTTAGGCTACAATAAAGTTCATGGTGTGGTCTGGAATACTTCTGATGCAGCTTCATAGCAGGTGTTGTAGGATGAATAGAGAATGGCCTTTATTTCATGTTGAAAGTCATTTTTTGTAGGGCAGCAGATGGGACTTGAGCACAGCACTGACAAAAAAATTAGCTATCAATCCCTTGTGATTATTGCATTTTATAGTTGTTTACATTCTCGATTGAGATGGAGTTCAGCACTCCTCTCAATTCATGCAAAGTGAAATCACACTCCACCAATGAAGTCTTAATCACCAGGGAAACAGAGCCAGCTCATTCAGTTTGGAAAATTCTGTAATTAGAGGCAGAAAATCTCAGGAAGAACCCGTAATCTTTCCTAAAGATGAGATTATCAAGGAGTCATCGCCACCTGACATCTGAGCAGATGTGCGCTCAGCATTGCCAACGGAAGAATATGCCATTGCTCAGTGTTGACTGATGATAGTGTTGAGTGGAGGTTAATTGTCTGTCAGCGTGTTTATAGAGGATCAAAGTAGCAACATTAGTGCCATTCAGCACACTTCTTAAAAGGATTATTACGTGTAACACAATGTTCTCTCCACTCGTATCGGCAGCATTTTTAGAGTTTAGATCATATACTACAGATCCGTCCAGAGCTAACTTTGGAATTTTAGTCTGTTTTGAGTTTCAATTTGTGTTCACCTGCTTTTGACTTAACTTTCTTTCGTCACTGTCAGTCTCTGCTCTACCATCCGTAGACAGACAGACAGACAGACAGACAGATAGATGGATAGATAAGACTCTGTTAATAACGTGACTTAAATCAATGTATCAATTCACAATGCAGAAACAAACAGTTCAAAAGAATTGATTTGCGAGAATTCATCAGACTTCTCTGCACTACATGCATTATTAAAAGCAACTCTCAGACTGTCCTCTTCCACACAACTCTAGGAATACTGTTCGCTCGCTCTTACAAATCAGAAATTTAGTCATCCTCAGATTCTGGGAGAACCTCAGAACTCTGCCATGGAATATTGCATTCTGTTTGTTGCTCACTCTTTCTCTCTCTCATCTGTAAAATGTTACATTTGTTCGACTTCCCCTGTTTACTATGAATAAATCTCCACACCAGTCTCCCAAATCAAAATCATTGCTGCAGTCTTAGTTGTCATACATACTGATGTCAGGAACTCTAGAGACAAGCTTGCACCAACTAAGCTGTTAAATACCTCATCTCATCTAAGGTTCATTACCTAATCTCTCAGCTGCTTCAGAATGCATTCATATGTTTGATTATAGTTACATTATGAGAGACTAATAAAAATGCTGTTCATTTAGCAAAATGATAATATTTATGTTTTTATCATGCACATGCATGGGGGATTTTTTTTTTTAAAGTACATTCTCTTTTTTAATGCTTTTATTTTACAAAAGATCCTAACTTAATGTTTAATTAAATTTACATTTAAGACTTTTATTAGTCTTTTTAAGACTAACTAAGACTTTCAAAGTTGATTGGATAAGCAAATGAACAGATTATCAGAAGGCCTCCTACTTCCTTTTGTCATATATGTACACTATCTGGTTAATCTTAATCCGTATTGTTCTTTCTCAGCATCCCATAATATGCCCACCTGACGTACGTAAATATTTTTTAATTGGAAACATTTTATCTGACTCCCCAGACTCTTTCCAGGCCTTCTGACCTTCACTACAGAAAGAGCCATTATTCACAAGTTGTTTCTCGCAGCATTTGTAGATTGAAACTTGAAACGTGAGAAAGAGACAAAAAAGAAATAAAAGGGGCAATATATCCAGCCTGTGCTCAGTTATCTGAGACCTCACACCGTCTCCATACTTATGGAGTGGACTCCATACGTATGGACTCCATACTTCGACTCAAAATCGAACTCTTACATGTTTGCCATAAACAGTTAACATTCTCTAGAAGCAATTACTAGTTCCTCCTCCTCTAATCCCTCTGTTAAAAGCACCATATATTGAGTAACAATAAAGTTAGGAGTGTCTATTTTCAATAAATACAATGAAAGATATTGATTTTGCATGCACGTATTTGTATACATGTCAAAAACAAAATGGTATTGATTAAATACACATAGGAAAATCATTTCTCTTACACACTAAAGTCATAAATATAAATCATTGAGTTCACATTGAAGGAATGTAGTTTTTAGTGAAGGTTCATCATGCTGTCAAATATCATTTAGCACTCGGGAATGGAGCAACACACACAGACATTTAACTCATCGTCGGGGGGCACAGTGATGACATCACTCTGTTATCTTCAGTCACCAACATCATGCTGAGATGATATCACTAAGAGGATTTCGATCAGCACGGCTTCTCGGCGGGCGGTCTCCATGCCAACAGTGTTACTGGTCTGAGCAACATCTTAACGAGCAGATCTTAATTACGTTCAGACAGGCCCTACAGAGCCCGAGACACCTGCTGACCTCATAGAAGGGGAGAAAGAGTGTGTGCGTGAGCGAGGGAATGAAGGAGAGTGTTCGCAGCACTAATGAGGGTTTAATAATGTCTCACTTAGGTAACCTGCTACCTGACAACCTGTCCATGGCTTTTGACGTGCGTGCGTATGTGGTTAACAAGTGACTTCTATATGAGTGTATGGGCGGTTACCTCAGCACTTACCTGGTTGTTCTTTTACAAGCAGATCCATGTTGATCATGTCTCTGTCTGTTATGCTGCATTCCAATAAAACTCGGATGTGGGATATTCCTACTTATTCAGACTTTCAAGCATAAAGGCTCATTAAAGAAGTTTCCTAGCAACCAAACTGTGAAGGATGAACAATGTTAGCATTTCTTCTGCAGGTGCATATACAGACCCTTTCCAAAAAATTAGAATATCATGGAAAAGTCTACCAGGACATTTTCAGAGCACTTCATGCTTCCTTCATTTTCCAGCAGGATTTGCACCTGCCCACACTGCCAAAAGAACCAAAACCTGGTTCAATGACCATGGTATCACTGTAATTACTGTGTGATTTCATGTAATATTCAAATTTTTTGAAATCCTGTTTTCGTGGGTTTTATGAGCTGGAAGCCCAAATTATGTACAAATAAACAACTAAATCCTTGAAATCGTTTAAGTTGTGGGCCCTGAATCTATAATCTATGGAAGTTTAACGTTTTGAATGGAATTATGGAAATAAATAAACTTTTCCATGATATTCAAATTTTTTGGAAAGGGTCTGTAATTATCAGCAGGAAAGCTTACCGTGTTTTATACTACTGAAGCCTTGGGTGGGGGGTTCTATTGTAACTGCAAAAGGGTGAAAAAAGAAAAATCCCTGCATACTTAAGATGGCCTGGAATATGGAATTCCTTTTCCATTAGTAATTCATAAGTTTTTTTTGTTGTTGTTGTTTTTTAAGTTTTGTCATCATTGACATTGGCGTAATTGACTTTTTATCTCACAATTTTGGGCTTTTTGCCATAATTTTGGTTTTATATGTCATAATTATTTTTTATGTCTTAATTTTTTATGTCATATTATGTCACAATTTTGACTTAATTCTGACTTGTGTTTTTCTTATGTAGCAGAAATGGGCTTCCATGCTGGTAAAAAAAAAAATCCCCCCATTTTAACCTTTATTTTATTATGAGCAAAAATATATATATACAGTGAGGAAAATAAGTATTTGAACACCCTGCTATTTTGCAAGTTCTCCCACTTGGAAATCATGGAGGGGTCTGAAATTGTCATCGTAGGTGCATGTCCACTGTGAGAGACATAATCTAAAAAAAAAAAATCCAGAAATCACAATATATGATTTTTTAACTATTTATTTGTATGATACAGCTGCAAATAAGTATTTGAACACCTGTCTATCAGCTAGAATTCTGACCCTCAAAGACCTGTTAGTCTGCCTTTAAAATGTCCACCTCCACTCCATTTATTATCCTAAATTAGATGCACCTGTTTGAGGTCGTTAGCTGCATAAAGACACCTGTCCACCCCATACAATCAGTAAGAATCCAACTACTAACATGGCCAAGACCAAAGAGCTGTCCAAAGACACTAGAGACAAAATTGTACACCTCCACAAGGCTGGAAAGGGCTACGGGGAAATTGCCAAGCAGCTTGGTGAAAAAAGGTCCACTGTTGGAGCAATCATTAGAAAATGGAAGAAGCTAAACATGACTGTCAATCTCCCTCGGACTGGGGCTCCATGCAAGATCTCACCTCGTGGGGTCTCAATGATCCTAAGAAAGGTGAGAAATCAGCCCAGAACTACACGGGAGGAGCTGGTCAATGACCTGAAAAAAGCTGGGACCAACGTTTCAAAGTTTACTGTTGGTAATACACTAAGACGTCATGGTTTGAAATCATGCATGGCACGGAAGGTTCCCCTGCTTAAACCAGCACATGTCAAGGCCCGTCTTAAGTTTGCCAATGACCATTTGGATGATCCAGAGGAGTCATGGGAGAAAGTCATGTGGTCAGATGAGACCAAAATAGAACTTTTTGGTCATAATTCCACTAAACGTGTTTGGAGGAAGAAGAATGATGAGTACCATCCCAAGAACACCATCCCTACTGTGAAGCATGGGGGTGGTAGCATCATGCTTTGGGGGTGTTTTTCTGCACATGGGACAGGGCGACTGCACTGTATTAAGGAGAGGATGACCGGGGCCATGTATTGCGAGATTTTGGGGAACAACCTCCTTCCCTCAGTTAGAGCATTGAAGATGGGTCGAGGCTGGGTCTTCCAACATGACAATGACCCGAAGCACACAGCCAGGATAACCAAGGAGTGGCTCTGTAAGAAGCATATCAAGGTTCTGGCGTGGCCTAGCCAGTCTCCAGACCTAAACCCAATAGAGAATCTTTGGAGGGAGCTCAAACTCCGTGTTTCTCAGCGACAGCCCAAAAACCTGACTGATCTAGAGAAGATCTGTGTGGAGGAGTGGGCCAAAATCCCTCCTGCAGTGTGTGCAAACCTGGTGAAAAACTACAGGAAACATTTGACCTCTGTAATTGCAAACAAAGGCTACTGTACCAAATATTAACATTGATTTTCTCAGGTGTTCAAATACTTTTTTACAGCTGTATCATACAAATAAATAGTTAAAAAATCATACATTGTGATTTCTGGATTTTTTTTTGTCTCTCACTGTGGACATGCACCTACGATGACAATTTCAGACCCCTCCATGATTTCTAAGTGGGAGAACTTGCAAAATAGCAGGGTGTTCAAATACTTATTTTCCTCACTGTATCACAAAAAGATTTTTCACTTTTCACATATTTCCCTTACACCTCTTTAAACATGTGCCTCATGCATTGAAATTAATATGACATTAATACATGAGTCAGTCGTGAGTCGTTAAAAATTTACATAGTGTATTTTCTGTAATTCTACCACGTGCCGTCGTACACCCACAAATCTACAAAATCATGGTTGTAGATTTACAAAAGCTTCTAAGTGACATTCTGTTGCACTTGTCAAAGCAAGGAAGTTGAATGGAGCACAGCATTAGCAGGATCGATCTGACACTTGAAAATGGAGGCAGAGACCTGAGCCCACCCCATCATGGGTGAGGCATTCCCGTATTATTGATAAGTCAACAGACAGACAGAGAGCAGGGGGTCAGTCTAACATACTAATCCTCGTATTGATTTGTTTTGGACCTTGTACAGTGTTACTTCAGTGAGATGGACTCCGTCGAGTGAATAAACTTGAGGAGTTTGTGTTGCTGAAGGTTTTGAAAAATAGAGCATAGTCGGTCTGTTTGTTTATTCTGAATGTAGAGCTGTTGTACCATGTCAGTCGTGTGGACAGGAACAGTGTTTACATCTCTGTCGTCAACCTCCACTCTCTTATCTCCATTATGTCTTTCACAAAGTATCATCCTCTAAAGACAAAGTCAGATTGAATGTAGCATATAGAAATAGGATTCCGGTTCCATAAGGATTATGTGTGATTACACCTATGTGTATAGAGCAATTCTTTGGCTTCTTTTCTTGCTCCGTCTGATTTAACGTCTGTACCCTGACCTTCACAGCTTGCAATCACTTCTTGAAAATCAATAGTGCTGTTGCTGCTGCACCGACACACACCAAGAACAATCGTGTATGTGCGAGACGCAGAGAAAATGCCCAATCTCACCTTCAACTTTCTTAAACGTGTAGTAAAAAGCAATTTCACCTCTGTTAGAAGACAAGAAAAAGCATTGCTGCTCCTCCTGTGCGCTCTCAACACAAGACGATCTGTCAGAGCGCTCCTTCGTATGAAGCATGCCATCATATCCAGCTCGTTTAAAATGCCCTCCGAAATGACTAGCACTAGCACTGTTTCTCGTGACAGGCCAGCTCTGCAGCTCTGAGATAGACTGATGGGCCGGCATTGTTCTAAAGGTCATTTAGCAGAGCAGCGGTCTTCTCTGGCTAATGATGTCATAATGAAGGACTGTGTGGGCCAGCGGTTAACAGAGTCAGACAATAGGCTTTTTCATTGCCAGGGTTAGCTCGGTGTGCCACTAAAGAGACGACCGTATTTAACTTAAGTGAGCAATTTGAATATTGTCTCCTTTTGTGGCAGATCTATATTTTATGATGTTCTCTGCTTCTCTGCCTATATTTCTTCTCTTAGTTCTCAGATTGAATACATATTTTGAACACAAATCCACTGTCTTTTCTTGTGATTTGACCTTTTAGTCACTTGTGCATGTCCTTTATAACAGTATCACTCATGTTGTCTTGCCTTAGAATTTGTAATGCTCATATTTTGCTGCCTGATTAATGCTTTCTTCCCGTGAGAAAATAATTTCTTCACTACAGCTGTTACCTCAGTTAGATCAATAACGCAGCTACTGTAAAGGTCTCAAAAATCAGAATCAATACCACCAACTTTAAACACTTAACAGCCTGTTACATCATTAAACTTTTGATTACACGCTGTTTAATCCCAATTCTTTGCGTAAATAAAAGCTTTCTCTGATCTGTTTTTCTTTCTGAGTACCGACCCTGAAGTGTTGCATGCCTTTGGAATTTAGAACAGTTTACAATACATTTAGAATAGTTTTTTTTTTTTTTTGCAAGTAGTCAATGGTTTTGTGCATGTTTTAACACAATGGGAGTAAACTATTATTACTTCAACTCACAATAATTAATATTTATTAATAAACTAACAATTTTTGGAGGTGATTTGTTGTGATTTTTTTCACAAATTTCAGCAGTTGAAATTTGGAAGAAAATGTCAAATGTCTGTTTTGTCTGTTGGTGAAAAATGCTTAGTAACTTAGTAAGGAATTTGGTCAGACTCAAAACAAGATTAGGTCAGCACTGAGTATCATTGAGGACTTGCTGGCCTAAGGGCACTGAATAAGACTCAAATCTCTTTTTTTTTTTTCTTTTTTTTTTGGCAAACTGGAAAGGTCACTGAATGAATTTGAAGGACATTTTTTTTCTGGTGAATGGATTTAAATAATTTGATTTCAAATATAATTGCCTCCAAATGCATCTTCACAGACATTGTCTTACCCATAATTGAATCTTTTACACAGTTGGGATACTTTCATTTTGTTAGACCATTTTCCTTTGAGATTGATGGATTATTAAATACATCTCCAACTGCAAAACTTCTTGGTGCATCCTTGGATGCTTCGAACGGATTCTTGAGAGTGAATGTTTGCCAAAATGCAATTTAACAGATTTGTGGTTTATAACTAAGCTCTTGGTGATATTTGAATAACATCACAAGTAACTCTATAAACCTGAAGTTCTTCATGTATGTCTTAATTTAAAAAATAAGTGTCAATTCATTTAATTAAAGTAGGGCTGTGAAACGATTAATCGCAATTAATCGCATCCAAAATAAAAGTTTGTGTTTACATAATATATGTGTGTGTACGGTGCATAATTATTTTGTATATATAAATATACACACATGCATATATTTAAGAAATAGTTGCTTATATATACTGTATATTGTTTTATAAATAATTTGTATTATAAATAAATATAAATATTTTATATATAAATAAAAAAAATTCTTAAATGTATACATGCATGTGTGTGTATTTATATACAAAATAATTATGCACAGTACACACACATATATTATGTAAACACAAACTTTTATTTTGGATGCGTTTAATCATTTCACAGCCCTAAATTAAAGTAAATGTTAGCTTATACAGGTAGATGACTTGATCATATACAATATGCAAGTATCCATATAAATATGGCAAAATACTAGGACAGCTATTAAGGCTAGACACAAATGTGTAATTTAGGGCACAAAGAGAGACGGACAAATAGGAAAAGAACAAAATAATAGGAGTTACGAGGAGGCATAAGCAGGGGGTTAAAGAGAAATAATCACTTTTCAATGAATAGGCCTCCTCCCAAGTACAGTATGAACATATTAATATGAATTGCTGCATTCCTCTGATTCCAGGCTCACTCAGACAGCACCTTTTTTTGACCTGACAATTACAGCCCCACAAATACAATAGGGTTATTCAACATTTCCCTTCCACAGATTTTCATTTTCAGGCCAACAAAAGAGGTTAGAGAAAATGGTATTTATTAGACTCTAAGAGAATTCTTTGTGAAAGTATGAAAAAGACTTACCCTCATATCATTCCTAACCTATATGGCTGACTTTCTTCTGTAGATAACCAATAGAGATGTTAGACAGGAGGTTGGCACTGCTGTTTTTCATAAAATGTAAGTGAATGGTGACCACAGGCTATCAAACTCCGAGTTCCTTTTAAAGCTTTGAACATTATGCAGATGTAATCAAAAGGTATTATTTTTCTATTGTTGCATCAAACATTCATTTTGTTTTAAACTTCTCTTGACCATCTTCATCAGATAGACTGCGTTAAAGTAGACCTCCACTGGGGCTCAGGCACGTTACCAACTCCTGGTCCTCCACCTGCTGTCTGCTGACATCCGTAATCGCATATATGTATCTAAGAAACGCTCAAGCAGATTTATGCATTCAATTTGAACTTCTTAAATGGAGAATCCCACGTACCCTAGAGCAGTTTTCCTCTGGGTGGAGCATTTGACTTTATCCGTACCTTTTATCTGTTGCTGAGAACTCCGAATCGGCATTGGGGAGTGATATGCGGCTAAGGAGAGATAGAGAATGCGAGCATCAATCCCTAAAGTAATTATCTCAGCTCCTCCTCATTCCAAAAAGGCTAAATATAAGTGAAGTTTTTAGCTCCCAGTGGCAGCCATGTTGCCTTTGATAAACGGTGCGACTATAAAATGCGGGTGCGAAAGCCAGTATGTGTGTTTTAGTGTATTCTGCGTTCACACAGCCTGGCTTGGAGTATAAATTCTCCTGCGCCGATCTGTCTTTCTGCCATGAACAGTCGCTCGCACGCACACACAAAAGCAGATACAGATAGGTGGGCGAGTGTGGTTGTGCTAGATTGGAATTGTCAGAGGTGTCACATTAAATGTGCTATTATTAAGTCCAGGCTGAATTTTATGGCCTTGCAGGATCGTAAATTGGTTGGTCAGTCCTTTAAATTACGTATCCATCGAACGATGTGCTCTATCCGTCCTCACTTTTCTCCTGCTTTACTTTCTCTTCCTCGCTCTCGCTCTCTCTCTTTCTCCCCCTCCCTTTTACCACGTACAAATACAAGAGCTTGATCTTGACTATTTGGCCCTGGTTGAAATGGATGGCGTGAGTGTGACGGGACGAGAGGAGTGCAGGATGCTGAGAGTAGCTGACATCCGAGTTCAAAGAGGCTTTAGAGGTCACTATGGCCCCTGGCCAAAGCCATGACCCTCCTAAGGGAATAACAAGAGAGCCTGTCTCAGTATATCGATCAGGGGAAACTTACAAGGAGCTCTAGTACCATTTAAAAGTTGAGAAGTCCAAAAATCTGGACATTTCTCAATTGCCTTTGAATGTTTTTGTTGAGGAAAAATCTACACTATCAGAAAATCAATGTACAATACAGAATTAAGTGATAGCATGGGTAATGCTTTACACCTTTTTTGGACATTACCTTTCACGTAGTGTGTAATATAGCTGTTTGAAACACTGCAGACCTTTTATATACACAAAGATCAAAGTGCACGACAAATGGAGTTTTTCTTTCCCATAAGTTAGAACTCATTTTGAACTGCCTTAAATGAGTCATCAGTAATTCCAGTCTTACTTCCTGGGTGAATGTACAAATTTTTGTAACAAATTTGCATAATGCCAGCCTATGGTCTTCATTAGCTGCCCACGAACAATGTCTACTTTGACCCTACCTCAAACACTGTAGTTGTAGCTGAGGCCTTAAAGGCACACTATGCAAGATTTGTATATTAATATAACGGCTTCGAAATCATTTAGATGGGAAACGAACTCGTAGTAGGACGCCGCCGCTGGCAAAACCAGCAATTCCGGTTTGAGAGGTGGCACCCCGCCAAATCTCGCAAGAATCACGACTTGCTTAACGGCACGATGTCACATACATCAACAACATATGAAGCAGCCTCTATGGAAGACACTTGCACGCATTTCAGATGTGAATCATGGCAGAATCGACGAAGAAAGCGCGGTCGGAAGAGTCAAGGAAAAGAAAACGTCGGCTCTGCTTGAGTGGTATTTATGACAGTAACGTTAAATACAAGAACTCCACAGTGACTCTAGGGGTCGCTGTTTGAGAAAAACGGAAACTAGTGTGCATAGAGTTTGGTTTGTGTTGTTGAAATGTCGAGAAGACGCTGTTTTCTGCACTACGAAAGCAATTCCACTTGATTCCATTTGATATGGTAAAACTGGCACCATCGCACTGTTCATATAACTGTATATACAAGTGCTTCAGATATGGTAATGGGTATTTTGTTTTCCACATGCGTTGTAAGTGTTAGACCAGTCACACTGGGCCATCTTACCAATCAGAGCAGAGTAGCCTCTCGGAAAGGAGGGGTTTATAGAGACTGAATCCTTGATCGCACGGTTTCAGACACCGTGAGAACAGACGTGATGCTGCGATGTATATAATAAGAAAATGTACCTGCATTTTGAGCTTGGATGCATGTAAACCTATTGTAGGACACCTTCAAAGTATAATTAGGAACCTTTAAAATAGCATTATATGGCACTTTAAGTGCTGTGCATTTGATTACAGCTCTCATCTGTATTTGATTCTTTGAAGCTCAAGGAGTTTGAGATGAAGTGTCTTTATAGCCCAATATTTGACTTAAACTGACCTTGTCCCTCATCTCTTGATCAGATGTATTGATGACACTTAATTAAAACACACTCTGGGTGAATGGGTTAAGCTGATAGGCAGAGGCTGACAAGGGATGGATCAATAACACCGATCAGAGAAATTAAGATCTCAGGCTCTCAAAGGAGAGATAAAGACTGTGTTTAACAAATTAACATAAGAACTGAGGTGATAAAGCAGTAAAAAATCATTAAATTATAAGCACTTTTCTCTCCTTTGAGAACTGGCTAGCAGAGCACAGTCAACACTCATAGTTCAGCAAAAAGAGGGCTACTCATAAGACAAACATAAACAGACGTTCCTGATCCAGTTACGGCACTTGATTATTGCACTTGACTAATAAACAATAACAATAAACATTTATTTGTATAGCACTTTTCATACATGTAATGCAACTCAAAGTGCTTCACAAGCAAATAATACAATTTCACACAATGTCAATAATTGTTTAATAAAAGGTTCACAATGTAAAATATCAATCTAAAATTAAAAAAAAAGAGAATCATGAGATTTATGGGTAAATCTAAAAAAAAAAAACTTCTGCCCTTTTGCTTTTTAATAATGGGAAATTGTAGAAAGAAAATTGATTTTCTTTTTATACAAAATATTTTTATATAACTTATCATGAATTTTTTTTTCTCCCCTTAAACTAATTTATTCTTTAGTCTTTAGACTCTTAAGCAGTTGTGGAATTATTTGGAATTAAAAATCGTTACGTTTTAGAAGTTACATGTCATATTTTAGTAAATGAAGAGCTGCTTTCTTTTTCCAGATGGCCACAGAGGTGTTGGAGGATCTTCTAGAAGAGGATGACGAGGTTGTGGAGGTGTGTGTTATTTAAAAAAAAAAATTTTTAAAATGGTATTAGTGCTGTTACTCATTTCACAAGTTAACCAATTATGAAGAGTTTGATTAATCTAATTAAAACACATCAAACTGAAATGATGAAATGTTAAATAAATGACTTATGTTTATTTCCAGTTGTTGTGGTGTGGTTGTGTATTATCAGGCCCATCCCACAGGCTCCACCTGGTCGGATATCTGACACCAGCATTTGATGCATTGCTCACTGTCTCAGACAGCTGGATTCATAATTTATGGCATTATATCCTGCTGAAATAGTAGTTTGTTTGTGTGAAAGTGCTTTGGTCTTCACTTTACTTTATTAGCTAGAGAAATTACCAACACAATGCTAGGGTGGCTAAAACTGGGATACTTATACATTGCTATTTGATAGACCAGCACATAGACACACACACACACACACACGCGCACATAGCACATTTTTCTACCTCAACCCAATGCCACATAAATGATGGTGCTACCACACAATACATTAAAAAGCATTATTAAACTCGAAGACATTCAGATCTTTTCTTCAGACTTGATAAAAAATAGCTTATATAGTACAAACATCCTGATGTTGATGCATAATTAATGAGCCAAACTGAAGTCAATAATAAATTATTAAACAAATGAATATGAAACTTACTGTAGAGTGACTTTGAGAGATTTGATTTATTTGATTTTTAATATTTTTTTTATCACCTAGGGTCCTACTGGCTATATAAAAAAGGATAAGTCCTTTGATAAGTCAGAATCGGAACTGGACCGTTAAATTCCTTTGATTGCCATCCCTATAGTCTACTCTCTGAAGAGTCGGGACTGAGGTTTACCGGTCCACTCCCAGACACAAACACACACACACCCACACCCACACACTCTTTCTCTCTAATAGATATCTGGCAGATTGAGAGCGCTTACAGAGTGTTCTGAACATTCAGCTCAGGAGAGTCATAGAGTGTGAAAGAGGAGGAGACAGAGAGAGTGGGAGTGAGAGATGTTTGAACTCTCTGTGGTGTGTTATTGAGACATCAGAGAAGGGTATAGAGTGTAACAGTAGGTGATAAAGTGAAGAGCACTTGAACACAGCACAACAAAAACATGCACACACACACTCTTCCCCACAGCCCATTTGTGTCTGACTTCCCTTTGTTCAATGTTCTCATTTTTCAGGATACAAACAAAGCTGCCCGATTGTTTGTCTCTCCCTCTCTGTTTACTGCAAAATAAGGTTATTTTAATCCTGCCTGAAATCAAATATTTATAGCACTGACAGAGTGCACAGGAAGTGCTTTAGGTTTGTTTTGTTAATTACAAGTGGCTGACTGACTGTCTCATGTTTTTGCAGCCTAATTTTAGATGTATTTACTGTAGGCAAGAGTGGGGTAATTTGTGCCAGATTTTACACAATTAATGCAATAGGCCAGTACTTCCAAACCCTGATCCTGGAGTGACTCCAACACTGCTCATTTGGAATCACTGGGGAATATAGGAATTATTTACATTTCAAATAAAAATATGAATACAAATGAGAAAGAAAAACAACATACTAATGTATAATCCCATTCTATTTATAATTCATGTGTAACACTTATATAGAATCCCAATCCCAGTTTGCTGCACATTATTCCCATGTTTTAAACCAGACAGAAAAAGGTTTTAATAATCATAATATTTTTATGTAGTGCAAAAATACACATAAAATAATAGTAATAATATTTCTGCTAGTATTCCCTGCATTTGAAGGCAAAGCTTATACTATTATCTGAACCACAAGCACAGTTTACCCCAAAACATCTGACATGCTGCAAACTTTACAAATTTTTGGAAAATAAAATTGGGAAAACTGTCAATAATTATTTGCAATTTATATATATATATCTTTTCTTCCTGTCTCAGGTGTGGTATTTGTTGGGATGGCTGTTTTATTTGCAGCTGGATAAACAAGACCTGACAAACAACAGTGTGAACTTCAGAAAATCAGCCTGGACGTACCTAAGCAAGGCCAAAAAGGTAGAGCTTGCACATATACACACACTGCTCTTTTGGAAATGATGAGGCCATCTGATTTCATCATAGCATAGTTTTCATTCTTCCCCACATACAGTACACACACACATACACATTTTCTACCTGGCTGATTCCTCCACTCTTCCTTCGGTCCCTTCTCATTTTTTCCATCTGTCATGGCTCTCTCAGCATGCCGTCAGCTCTTTTTCTACTGTGAAATTTCTCGAACTCTGCTGGTGTCCGAGTGCAATAGAAATGGAAAATGAAAGCCAGAGTTTGAAATAAAGTAAGAGAAGGAATAGCTTGCAGGGTGAAGTATGACAATATGTATAGCTCTTTTTTTCTTTTCTTCTTTTTCTTCCTCCTCCCCATTTCCATCTTCTCCTCAGGCTTTTCACTGTTACTTGACTTTGGTTTTCTTTGAGGAAACCTTTGGTCACTGCATGTAGTCTCTTTCCTCTTCCATTGTTTTTATGTCTCTGCGTCTCTCGTTTCGAATAGATTCGTCATCATCTGTCCTTCATTCCCTCTGCTTCACCTTGTAGCCTCTCATTTTCTTCTGGAGAGGAATAAACATACCTTACTACGTCCTTGATGATCCAGTGAGATGGATTGGGAAGGCCGGGCACACACCTGCTGTCTCACATATAGCTGTAGATCCATATGTCTCTTCTTGAGTCTCTGAAGTACAGACTTTCATTACTTAGTTATTGCAGAATTCACTATTGATGGGTAGTTATGGCTAGCCAATAGGAAAGCAGGAGAAATGTATTTCAGTACTCTTATCGATCCAAATGGCTTTTCAAAGTCTCAGACGTAATCTTTCAAATTAAAACAGCCAGATGAGACTTAATACAAACTCTGACCCTGTCTAAGCACCTAACACTTCATGTAAAAACAGTAACCACAGTAATAAAGTGAATGTTTCATTTGTAGATGTACAAATGGAGAAGGAAATCTGAAAAAATTATGTATTTCCATATTTATTTATGTATTTCTTTGTCCTATTGGATAAAATGGCATGGTTTTAATGGCATGGTCTTTAATACTGAGGGTTTGTTTGTTTTTTAAATAAAATGTAGGTTATATTTTACATCAACATTTGAAAGTAAAAATATAATAATCCAATTAATAATGAACCCATGCTATTTTATTTCAGAGTCGTTTAATGGTTTATCTCTCCGACCACTTAATCCTGAATGACTTTATAAGGTCTTTGGAGTTTGTGAAGAAAAATCTCTGTTTGTGCTGCTCTATACATTTTTTAAAAGGAAATTTGAGAGCAAAAATTGGCTCATGAGCACAAAATATGTAAATAAGACCTGAAAGTCACACTCTTGGCTTTGGTTCAGACTTGTGAATATTTAATTACATTCACTAACGTCTCAATTATTCATCTGCTCTTTAATCAGTGCCCCATATCGCCAAGCTTTTGTTAGCTGTGTCATTAATATGGCCGTAATAAAGCAAACAGTAATTATTTATTAATTAGCCTTTTAGAAGGTCATCTCTCTGCGCTATGAAATATACTGCCAGTTATGACTGAGCTAGACTAATGTTGCTAGTATAATGCTAAGTATTGACAGCAATAACCTTTCAACTTTTTAGTAATAGAATTGCCTGATCTGTTGATTAAATCTGGTGATCATATACATTTTCCATCCTTTGGGAACAAAATATTTCAGTAGCATCATCGAGAGTCTTATTTTGTGCACCATTGCTTTGCTAAACCTATAAAAACAGAAATACGTTTCCATCTTCGGTAGAACACAAAAGAAGATATTTAAAAAAAAAAAAAAAAATGATCTGGGTATTTGGTCCACGCAGTGGGTGTTAGGGGGGGTCCAATGTTAGTTTGAACATTAACTTTTATTCAAAGGACAAAAGTAGTTGAAACATCTAGTAAATAAATGAATGGATTATACAAGCCACCTGATATATAAAATGTTCAGACAGAACTTGTTTTCCAAACGTAGTTTGAGTTATAATTCTTATCACCCAACGTCTGTGATTTCAGGTACCAATTCGGACAGGACTAACATCTCTGTGTTCATTACAGAGGTGGAAGTGTGTGTTTTCTAGACGTGGGCATTGCAGAAGTTCTTGTGCTGTGCGTGCGTGATGTTACATATGACATATACGTTTTTTTTAAGTTAATAGAAATGGCTGTTGTAATAAACCCACATAAGTGAGCATAGACATCTAGACAAGTATTACCTGCATGACACTAATATTAAAATCTTTAAATATTAAATATTTTTTTAAAAAGTCTTCACATTTTCCACGATTTGGCACCATTTATTAATTTTGTACTTGTATTTTTTCGTCGGATACATACCATCCATGTTGAAATGAATGCATGTGGAAGATTGGTACTGTAGCTCAGGTAGATCAAGAAACACGAGGAGAAGCTGTAGGATAATATAACATCAGCAATCACAGACATTCGCATTTGTATGGTATTAGAATTCTCAGAGGACTGTTGAGTTTTGTAGGAAAACAGTAGGTAATTTGCTCTGTAATTTTTACTGAGGTAGTGTGAGAAAAACACAGACATGGCAGATTCTGACGGCATTAAAATCGCAAAGTACACCTGTGAGAAATTAATTTCTCTAATGCCCCCCTAGAAAACTAGTCCCGTCCAATTAGTGCTTTATTCTGAAAGATATAATTACGTTGTTAGCTGTTGCCCAAGTGCTGTGGATTTCAACTCTATAAAGTATTTCCATATATTTTTAAATCTTCAGTTTTATGCTTCTGCTTTAGTGATCATTAGCCAATTTGTGAAATTGATGGCTCTTGAGCTAATCTCTTGATTACAGTCTCGATTTTTCTCCTGAATCGATTGATTTCCCCTGCTCCTCTGATTTTAATTAGCTTCTGGCTACTCTGCCTGTTGCGGATTTGTTTTCTGTGTATGCACTCATATTGCTGTTTTCTACCTTCACTCCACCCTTCCTTGCTTCCACTATGCGCTCGTTCTTCTGTCACACTCTATGACTTCAGGCAGGGTTCAGATTCCACTTTAGTCGCTATTCACCATTGATTTTCTGCCTTCTGCTCAATGTCCAGCTCTTTACACGTCCATCCCTTAGCACCCACCTCCCCTCCCCATCCATACCTCACTGCCTTTCTTTTCTCTTGTGCCATTCCTCACTACCTCTCTTTAAACCCTCTATTCCTTGCTCACTCTCTTTTCTTTCTCTATTTCTTTCTCTTTATGTACTATACCTGCAATTAACATCTGCCTCGCTGATTCAATCGCAAGTTGTCAGCCGAGATCTATTGTTGCTTATTCCTGGTGTTAAAGGATTAGCTCACCCAAAATTGAATATTCTGTCTCCCTCATGTTGTTTTCATATTCCAGACCTTTTTTTATTTTGTATTCTGAGAGAATTGTATGTTACCAATTAATATTTATGCAATGATATGAATACTACTATTTTTTTTTCTAATTTTCTAAAATTATTTTTTTTTAATCCAACTTTTGAAGGCAGATTAGTGTCATCTGGTGGGAGTAAAAAAAAGAAAAAAAGTTTAATGCCATTGTGTAACCACTAGATTACTATATACAGTAGCTCTATATAAAGAGGCTTGTACATAAAAACTTACTTTTATTCAGACATTCTCAAAACTACTTTTTGTCAAGATTTAGATTTGTTTGAAATGTTGAATGTCAGTTTTTCCAATAATTTTACTACAGTCAAACCTGAACACAGAGAGATATTTTGTTACATGTAACATCAAAATGCATTTCTGATTACCTCCAAATGTAATTTAGTCAAATCACGTTTTTATTCTTCGGTATTTTTCTCCCTCTTTCCATATGTCAGTATTTATTATTTCTCTCCATCAGCTCTTTCTTCCTCTCTTCATCCCTCAGTACATCTCTTTTTATTCTTCATTACCTCCACCCCTTGTCCTGTATTGATCTGGGCAGTATTGATTGAGCTTTGAGTGCATGACCACATTTTCAGCCATTAATAATCTTACATATAATGATTTATCATGCTTACTGTATGCTATGATGCATAAATGGTCCAGCCTCTTGCTTTGTGAATAGAGAGTCACACTTTATCGATCCTCGAGGGGAAATTAAAGAAAGAAAAATTCGGAAGGTATTTCATCAGCTTTTGTTCTGTGTGGAAGTAATAGATTTCGTGTGTCACAATGTTACTTCAGCGTTAGTAAAGCATCTCGTTCAGCCATGGGTGCAAAATGACCCGTTGTTTGAGCATCTCATTGCTCTGTCTGTAACTACTATTGCAGCTCTTGAAATCGCCTCTAGCAAGACCCATGAAAAACACATTCACACAGTGACACCTTTTATGTGGCCTCGATAAACTAATATACACAGCTGAAATATTTTTGTGTTAATGTGCATAAGAGCGAGTATTCATGCATTTTTCACATTCCAATCAAACAAATTATGTCTCAGGTCTGCTATTTTCTTCCAGTAAATCTGAATGAATATAACATTCCTGGAAGAGACACAAGTGTGTTTTTAGACAGGAATGAGCCTTGTCCAGTGTCTTTATGCAGATTTTGTCTGTGATTTTGTGTGTATTTGTATGTTTTTCCACACATGTATTTTTCTCAGCTCTGTTTATATGTGCAGCAGCTGTGTTGATAATGCTTTGTCATTTCAATGAGTGCAGTAGAGATGAAGACATCTGATCCCACAGCTGTCATTCACATACACCAGTGTTTGAGAGCAGGCGATGTGAATCGTGTATTTGATTGCATGTTTTAGATCAAAGCCAGCTATTAGGTGCTCTCACATTGTTTACAGGTTTTACAATGCAGGGGTCAAATGTCAGTATAAAAATATTCTAGTAAGTGCCACATAATTTTTCATTATGCAACACAGCACATATAAAACAAACGTTTCGGCCATATGTATATCTAAAATAACTTTAACAACCAGCTGCAAATCACTGTGTTACAAAGAGACCCCCGAAGATCTGCTTTGGGAAATGTGAGGGTCCGTTTGTGAGAAAAATAAATGATGGCTCTACCCACAACAGCACTGTTGTGCAAGGTGTAATTTATTGTCAGCACCGAAAGATAAATACAAAAAAACGCCACGAGTGCTGGAGTGAAGATGTTTATAGTGTAGCTTCAAAACCCAAAAATACAAAGTGACAAAGAAACAACAAACTGGAAAATAAGATGACCAAAATATATAAATAAAATATTCACAAAGGGTATCCTCAATATACTCGCTCAATGAATCGCTCACGGCACCACAGTTGCACGCTCACGTTCGAATTGCTTAACAAGTGCCAAATTTGAGTCTGGCCTCCTGTTTTATAGGCCAGACTCCGCCCCCTCTACAGACATACCATTGCTTTGGTAATTAAATCATCAGTCTTTTAATTAGACTTCAACTATATACACTAGATATAGTTTTAAACAAATCCTCATATAAACATAATAAACATATACAACAAAATGACAAAACAATAACACATATGTCTGACTCTCTTTCTTATTTGTCAGTCCCCCTACAAACAACAAAAATGGTTTCACCGGACTCCGAGTGGTGTGCGCCGGCGCGGCGCCAACAGTAGCCATGTTTCCATCCACACGTTTTTATCCGAATTAAGTGATATCGAATGAAAAATGCCTTATGGAAACAGTAAAATTCGATTGAATTTCATGAATATCGACTCAAATGAAATACGTTCGGTCTCATCGGATTTTATCTTGATTGATACACGGCTTATGCGATAAACGCTGATGGAAACGTTATTCGACCGAATATCGTCGGGCATTTACGTGCATCTGCATCATCATAGCAATGTGTTGATAGCGTCGTTGTTTTCTTATTATAGCTTGATATGTCGCTATCAGCTGGCACATAAGCACTATTACAACTTGTGCAATATTGATCATTTGAGCATGTGTGTGTGTTGTACCCAGCGGGATCTCTACTTAATCACACACTGTTAGTGTGAATATAGCTTAAACACAGTAAGTGTAGTGAATTAGTGTGTCAATGTGTCTTCCTCCACTTGGTTCAAGATCATTTTCAAGAACTCTCCAATCCAATTTGGTCTTGTCAATTATCTTTTATAATTCCAAAGCAGGTGAAATTGTAAACCACCAGCAAGCAAATGTGATTAACTGAAGTGTCATCAAACAACAACTAAGGAAAGGTCCACTAATCTTACTTATTTTTATCCTGTATTGATTGCTCTATTTGTACTTGTAGCATTGCTTTGTAGGTGTTTGTTATTTTCTTTTCCTTAGGTCTAAACTACCTGATCCCATTTTCTCTCTCTCTCTCTCTCTCTCTCTCTCTCTCTCTCTCTGTAGGATTTTTGTGCTGCGTTATTGTGTAGACGTTTATGAAAGTTTTGAAAAAAAATATTATAGGCCTACACTTTTCTTATAGGTTGTGCAATATTTGAATTCTCAGTTACTTTTATAGTAGATTGATGCTTTATACATGTACTCTAGAAAACCCTTCCGGTCTGTTTGCTTGTATTTTTGTACTCCCAGTCGAGTGAGAGCCGCAGAACATCTTTTGTTCAGTGCCTGTGTGTGATTGTTCTTTTGGCTCAGGTCTGTAGCTTGATGTATTAAGAGCCGTTCTCATCTCTTGAGACTTAGGAAGGTGTTATCACTGTGCTTTTAGAGAAATCTTTTATTGTGGACACGAGCACACACAGGATTGGAGGCACTTATTTATCGATAGATTCAAACTGAAAACGCTATCCTGCCTTTTATTATCATTCTTTTTGTTTTGATGGACAGAAGTTTTTTGAAAGTTGACATTTCTTTGATGTTAGGTGTGGGTGTGTGATTAAGAAAGTGAAGAACCAGGGCAGTGGGAGTTATGGATATGCGAGTTGTATATTAAATACTGAAATCTGTTTTTCCTTCCCTGTTCAATGTAAATACATTGAAAATGAAATTATATTGTTTATGTAATATGCTTAACTTGCTTTAAGTACCATTTGTTACAACAAAACTCCTTTGTAAATGTGTCTTTGTTGGGTCTTTAACTACATGTTGTCATTTGAGCACCAGTCAGTATGATTTGGATTTCAGTGCAGGATACTTTTGCTACACCAGTAGGTGTCTTTTTATGTTTTATGAATGAATCATTTACTAATGACTCAGTTTATTCGGTTTGTTCACCAACATTGTCACGTTAGAATCAAGAAATGAAACGGTCCTTCGAGGCCAAACTCAAATGCTTTTTGAAATGTCTGATTCGTTCTAGTGAATCGGTTTGTTCAGATGATTCTTTCAGAAACATAAAAAATTCAAATCCCTGCGTAGAAGTACTACATTTTAGGTCTTACATTCTTAAATTCAG
Source organism: Abramis brama (assembly GCF_963993115.1). Taxonomy (NCBI): domain Eukaryota; kingdom Metazoa; phylum Chordata; class Actinopteri; order Cypriniformes; family Leuciscidae; genus Abramis; species Abramis brama. The sequence goes on from NC_139979.1 coordinate 15,155,504, forward strand.
ACTGCGAAATCAGAACTCGGCTACATTTTCTTTTGCCATAGGTTAGTGTCTCAGGAAACACTGGTGTATGCCTCAGAGGGAAGAAAAGAAAGTGTAGGTACGTGTGTGTGTGTCTGTGTGAACTGTGCAGATATAAATGACTATCTTTCAGCTGGACAGTAAGGTCAGTTGTGGATCAGGAGTCAGTTCAGCCCAGCAGTTCATCAGAGGAGAGAGGTACAGAACGAGAGGGAGAGATACGGCCTGAGGAAAGTGATTTAGGGACAGGGGGAGGAGTCCTTGATGGCAATCTGAATGATGAAAGAAGGCAGAGAAAGAGGGAAGGACAGATACAAACACAATCACATTCATTACTTTCAACACACAAATGCACACTACACCGGACACGCACACAGTGTATATGTGTCAGGTTTTGTCAGAATTCTGAGGACCAGCCATGGCTAATATAAATGTGTGTATATCTGAATTTATTTATTTAAATGAAGAATTATAGATCTAAATAAAACAACATAAATAGTTGTATTGATAATAAAATAATTATCGAACTTTAGAATAGGGGCTAGAAAAAAATCATTAGCTCAGTTTAATATCCCTGCCATGACAGAAACAAATGTGTGTGTGTGTACATGTTTTTCTATCCTGGTGGGGACTTCAACCTGAATGCATACAGACTTATGGGGACTCACCGTGATGATACCATGGGAAACTAAATTGAGGTCCCCATGAGGAAACAAGCTTATAAATCATACAGAATGATTTTTTTGGGGGGATTTTTTTTTGAAAACGTAAAAATGCTTTTGTGTGATTGGTAGGTTTAGTGGTAAGGTTAGTGTAAGGGGATAGAATATACCGTTTGTACAGTATAAAAATCATTACATCTATGGAGAGTCCCCACAAAGAAAGCTTGGCTTGGTTTGGCATCAATAATTTTTTTGTGCTGGTTCCCAGTTGAGGCCATAGCAGGACAATTTTCTTCAGCAAAGAACCCACCCAAACAGAGCTCCTCTGCAAAGCTGCCAGTTCAAAACATAGAAATATAGCAGTGGAGTATACATAGAAGTCTTGGATTAAGTGGAAGATACACTTTTCAGCAGTAGCTATCTCTAGGAGGAACATTTCTGCTGTGTACACTTTTGAGAGCTTATTAAAGGATGTAAAGATGAGGAGATTTGTAGAAGGTGTTTTTGACACTGTGTGTGTGTGTGTGTGTGTGTGTGTGTGTGTGTGTGTGTGTGTCAGTGGCTGATGGAGTGTAACTCTTATCAGGACTGGAGATCAGGTCTCAGTAATTACAGGGTGGAACTCCAGATGGTGTCTGTCGCTGAGGTAACACATTCAGGGAGCGCCGTCCTCCTCTAGATTGATTAAATAACCACCACTCAGATCTGAATCCAAAACGCAGGAGCTGTTGCACAAGTGTTTCTCAATTCATTTATTTATTCGCAGAGGGGTTGGGCACAGTGGTACAGGGTCATTCTCTGTATGCAGTGCTTTTTTTTTTATCTCTGTGGAAGATCATCTCAGTGAAAATGCTCCCAGGAGGATTATGGGTTAAGTTTCAAGATATATTTACACAAAATATTGTAAAAAATTGAATGTATATTTTAAGACGATTTAATTATTTTCCTATGTTTGCAGATGCTGTATGTCATCGTACTTGATGAAATTCTGTCATAAAAATAGCGAATAAAATATCTAAATAAGATTATCTTTATTGAGGTCTGTTTATTATCTGTTTATAAATATCTATCTGTCTACCTACCTATCTGCCCGTCCGTCCGTCGCTTTATTTGCCTTTCCATCTGTCACTCTATTGCTCCTTTTTGTATATACAGTATACAGTACCAGTCAAAAGTTTGGAAACCATTACTATTTTTAATGTTTTTGAAAGAAGTCTCTTCTGCTCACCAAGCTTGCATTTATTTGATCAAAAATACAAATGACAACAACAAATACTTTAATATAATATAATATTAAATATATTTTTATATTTAATATATTTTTAAATATACTTTAAAAATATAATTTATTGCCTATGATGCAAAGCTGAATTTTCAGCATCATTACTCCAGTCTTCTGTGACACATGATCCTTCAGAAATAAATAATAAAATACTTTGTTATTATCAATGTTGAAAACAGTTGTGCTGCTTAATATTCTTTTTGGAACCTGTGATACTTTTTTTCAGGATTCATTAATGAATAAAAAGTTTAAAAGAACAGCATTTATTCAAAATAGAAATTTCCTAATAATATAAATCTTTACAATAACTTTTTATCAATTTTACACATCTTGCTGAATAAAAGTATTAATTTCTTTTTAAAAAAACTTGTAAACGGTAGTGTATATTGTCACAAAAGATTTCCATTTAAAAAATATCTTGAATCCTAGTATCACAGATTATTAAAAAAAAAGTAAGCAGCACAAATGTTTCCAACATTGATAAGTCAGCGTATTAGAATTATTTCTGAAGGATCATGTGACACTGAAGACTGGAGTAATGGCTGATGAAAATACAGCTTTGCATCATAGACAGAAATTATATTTGAAAGCATATTAAAATAGAAAAATATTATTTTAAATTATAATAACATTTCCAAAAAAATAATAATATATATATTATATATTATTATTTTTATTATTATTATTATTTTATTTATTTTTTTTTGTATATTTGATCAAATAAATGCAGGCTTGATGAGCATAAGAGACTTCTTTCAAGAGCATTAAAATAGTAATGTTTCCAAACTTTTGACCGGTACTGTATTTTGTAATGGATTGTGTGTGTGTATATATATGCATTGCAATTATAATACATTTTAATGTCATTTTTTTATGAATAATTTATTCTGATTTCTGTCTCTTTTTTCTGCCTTTTTTTCTTAAGCAATTTTAGCCACTTTTTAGGTGACCAATGAGAGCTAATGAATACCAAAATATAATTTTAAAATCTACTTCATTTTTTTAATACTTTAGATAAGAGCTTAAAAATCAACACTGCTTTTTTATGATTAGTAAAGTGTTTTTTTTTTTAATTCTCAGAATCAGGCATGGTACATTTACCTAGAAATGTTTGCCCTTGTACAAATTAGTCTAATAATCTTAGTGCTGAATCTGGAGTTGAATGTAACAGTCGCAATGACCGTCCAAGGTAGCCATCCACTCCAGTTATGCATTAACCAGTATATAACAAATCATTCATAAGACATTTAAATGTTCCAGTCCTGTGAGCCAATGTGAGTTTAATGGGTAAGTGTTGCTTTATCGTCACAATTAACCTTGATATCCGGCAGCGAAAAGGCCGGAAAGTACATGCACACACATCAACATTGTGTTAAAATGCCCTCATGGGTCTAACTAAACCTGTGTGGCCAGTGGTTGTAATGTTTGTGCGTGCGTGTGTGAAGGTCAGATCTGTAGAGCAGGTAGGAGATTCAGACTCTCCTGAGGGCTTATGATCGGTCCGTAAATGAGATCCCACGAGGCCCAGAGAGCCCCGTCGCCACTCGCTGTTGCTTAGCGACCGTTCCCACGGCTCTGAGGGTGATATAAGGGAGCAACCGGCTGCCCACTGACAGTGTGTGTGTGTGAGATGACCTGGTTAGTCTGTGAGTGTGAAGGACTCTGTGGTTTCGCTCCTGGGGGAGTTAAATAAGGTTCTATGCTGCTAAAACTCATTAAATAAAAAGAAGGAAAGAGAGGAAAGAACAGCGGAGGAAAGGTTGATAAGTTGTGGGGTCACTTTCTCCAGCCTTTTAAATGACTGCTCTTTCATGTATTAATAAGAAATGTGCTTTCTTAATTAAAGTCAGGTTGTTAGAGTAGACAGAACTTCTGCGTCTACATGATTACAGTTCACTGAAGAGTGGTCTGTACTCCAAACGCACTGCTAATACCTCATAACGAATGACCTTTAAAAAAATAGTGTGCATTAGTCATTCTCACATGATGCTTTCTGAAATTTGAGGAAATTTGTAAGCTCTCTGCATTGCTCTTTGACTGGGTGCAAGTCTGTCTGCATGGCGTCTATGCCCGTTTTAGCTTTGCCACCATTAACCACATTCATATCACATCATGACTGCTTGTTATTCAAGTGCGGTTTTACCAATCTTTAAGTACTCACTCAAATAATATTGTAGGAATTCTCATAATCGATTCATAATTGTTTGTCATTAAAATGAATAATAAGTTGATGAATTGTTACTATTAATACAGTAAAACAGATGTACAGTAGATAACTTCAAATCTTTTTAAAATCTTATAATGCTTTTTGTTTTAATTTTAAAATATTTTTTATTAATATTGTATATATATATATATATATATAATTTATTTATTTTTTTATTATTTTTTCTAGTTTAATTTACCAGATTCTGATTGGCTGTCATTGTTTTTATTGTTCATCAGCTGAAAATTGTTTTTAAAGTGAATTCAACGATATCGTTTCTCTGTGCCAGTATTGTTATAGTTGTGGTGTGGACTATTCTTTTATATTAGAACGATTTTTAGAACTACATCTTTATTGTTATCGTTATGGTTATCGTCCTTGGTGTTAATAGGCATTTAGAATCTTTCTGCTTTATAACATCACTTTGTGAATGGTGAAATATTTCAGGCAATTCTTTTGACTTTGAGTTGAAGTCAAACATTAACATGCAATGTGAATACATTGCATAACATTCTGCTACACTATCAGTTGTGTAATTTCAGATATTTCTTGTTGACATGTTCTTTTATACATTATCACTTCATTTGCAGTGAAAAAATATGCAACACATTATGTTGAGCCTGCTTCCTTTTTACATTGGATTGCGTCTGAATGTGTCTGTGCCAATAATCTGCAGTTGATTAAAAGGACAATTAATTGATCATCGATTCATCATGAGTATCCCTTCCCTTGGACTCACATTTGGCAGTTGAACTGAAGCTGTAAAATGTTCTGGTATTAATTGTACTGCTTCTCCTGCAAGCTTTTTATATAAACCAAAGGGAGAAAGTGTGGGGCGATATATTGTTTAGCCGACACTTTGAGAATTGTTTTTTTTTTTTTATCATGTTCTTTCGGGGGATATTTTACAGTGATAAGAGTTGAGACAGTGGGGGGGATTGAATTCTCTTCCTCTCCTGGCAAGCACTCAGTCTGCACACTGATGCAGAGCTTGGTTCGTTTGAGCTTGGAAAGGAGTCACTAATTTGTGGAATTTGTCAGCTGACTTCACTGGCACTGGACCTTCTTGAAGAAAGATGGAGGGAGGGAGAGAGAGAGTCCTTGAAAGATGGAGAAAAGAGGAATATATAGGAGTGGAACAGAGGAGAGTTTTGATTTAGTTCACACTGCAAAAACATGCCAAGCCTCGAGTCAAAGCTGAGATTTCTCTTTTCTCTGAACAAACACTGTCACTATTCCTCTGATATTAATCATAAGATCTGTTTTTTTTTTCTCTCTCTCTCTCTTGAATCTATAGCTCTATGTGAAGCTGCGCTGTGAGGACGCACCCATGTTTGAGCATACGGAGCAGCTGTTAGCAGAGCTGGGTGGAGGTGATGATGATGATGATGATGATGAAGCTGGACCTTCTTTAGAGGACATTGAGGATGATTTTATTCAAAGCAGTGATGAGGAAGATGATGAAGAAGAAGATGCCATGGATCACTGACTGGGCTCTTTTCACTCTTGTTAATTCTAATAGTCTTCTATGGCCTCGTCCAGTCAGAATATTAAAACTGAAAGCAGGTGGCTGCATCTTCACACAGTCTCCTCTACCCTCTCTCTCCCTCCTAATTCCTCTCCACCTTTTCTTCCTTTCTTTTCGAGTTAGATCTGAAGTTTGTTCCGACTGAAGCGGGGTGTATTTTCTGTTTGCCTTGTTTTTTTGCATGCTGAGGCTACAAGCGATCAGGACATCTGTCACATTGATCTGGACATTGATCAAGTTGGTGTTTCTTAGTTCATTTATTTCTACTGTTTTAGAAGACTTACAAAATGTTAAAAAATGTCAGAATAGAAACAAAGGCATTTCTAATTCCATACAACATATATCCATACAACATTTATTTCATTTTATTTGATCTTGTTTTGTTTTGTAGTTATATGGAATGAGAAATGTCTTAAGGGACTGAAGTATTTTAAAAACAAACAGCTAAATACCCATATACATGCTTATGTTTCCTTGAAATGATGATGATAATGATAGTGTGAAATCATTCTGATTTCATTATTTTTTGAAGTATTGTGAGAATGTAATCAGCCAGTTCAGAATCTGCAGAAGCCCTCTAGCTAGAAGACATTTCATCTTTGTTAATGTCCTTCACCTAATGATAAACCTAAGGATCATTCTGGTAATGGATGTGGGAAAATAGTTTTTGTTTATCTTGATGCAGACCCCAGAAATGTGGTGTAATAATGCCACAATAACAATACATTATTATAATGAGCCTTGATGTTTGTTTGTTTTTGTCTTTTCCGATGCTCTCTGTCTGTCGTCCAGCCTGTACAGAGAACCGTTCTTATGAACTACCGCACTTTTTCCACATCAAATAGTTCAGATGCTACAACAAGCCTCCTGAGTTCAAACGAGACATCTGGTTTCATGTTGTGATTTCTAAGCAAATCTCATAATCCGATCACATGAGGCCTGCCAGTTCATAGCCTTAATGGAAATTCTCAAGTTTTAATTAAGCTTGTGGACTTTTAGCTTCTCAAAGATGGCGAGCTTGGATTAATTTGTTTTTCTTTTTCTTTTTACAAAAAGGTTTCATGTAGGCTAACTGACCTATGCCCATAAAAATGAGTATAATCCCTCTTATACATACAGCACCTTTCAAAACTTTTGGGTCGTTATGATTTTGTGTGTGTGAATGCGCGTTTGTTTGTTTGTTTGTTTGTGTTTAAAAGAGTGTCTCATTTGTCTATCAAGGATGCATTTATTTGATCAAAAATACAGTAAAAATAATGTTGTGAAATATGATTCCAATTTATGAATTTTAAAATGTAATTAAATCAAACTGAATTTCAGCAGGCATTACTCCAGTCTTCAGTGTCACATGATCTGCTGCTCAAGAAACATTTCTTATAATTATCAATGATGAAAGCAGTTGTGCTGCTTAATATTTTTGTGGAAACATTATTTTAGGATTTTTTTATGAATGTAATATTCAAACAAACATATTTGAAAGTCTTTACTGTTACCTTTAATCAATTTAACGCATCCTTGTTAAATAACAATTCAAATTATAAAAAACAAAGTATTCTTTTGAAAAGTGTAATTTGTGTGATTGCGATATGTCTAGAGACATGATAGAATGATTATACTGTACTTTGTTACTTTATGGTCTTTTTAAGCCCACTGGGTTTTTGAATACCTCAATTAGTTATTTATACATGTCCTTTGAAGGACATTTTACACAGACAGAGCATGTGTGTGTATTATTAATTCATGAAGGGAAGGGAAATGACAGGAAGCAGAATGACTGTATGAATGAAAAACATTTATGCTAAAGCCTGTCAGGTTGAGATATATGTGTACCGATAAATCAGTGGCATGTTTAATAATTCCTGAAAGACAAATAATTATGTGGGGGCTGCAAAAAGGATGAAACCTCCTTTTTATATTATTCTTACACAGTGAAGGCCATGATGGGAAGCTTCACCAGACAACAACAGCTAAATGGAAAGATTGATAATAAATTGGTCTGAATAGTAGAGCTAACTCTCAGCTGAGGTTACTGCGTCTGCACTTACAGTATCAGTTCAGTCTCCATGATACATTTAGAGCGAAGAGTCTTCCTGAGGGTCGAGATCAAGCCTTGTGCTGGTCATGATTTCAATTATAAAGGCTCCATTTACCCTTTGGATTTGGCAATACAAAGCTTAAATTGCCCTAAGAATCATCACTTTCGGACGATGACATACTTGAATCAGACAAAACCAGCTGTCGTGTATGTCTGTATATTCGGTTGTCATCACTGAACAAATTAATTCTCTCTTTCCAGCAGCTTTCCTGTCAATTGTATGTATTTTGAGAGGCATGCTATGCCTTATGGGTGATATGTTCCCCAGAGTTCTCTTGTTTTGTTGACTCGTCCCCTCATTCATCGACTGATCGATTTTACACTTGGGCTTTTAGAATAATGGAAAGGCACTTAGGAAAGCATTTCCACCGGGGAGAGCAGTGTGAGGAAGAACATTGAGAACAGGTTAAATTGCATTATGAAATATGGCCGTAAAGTGAAAGTGTCAATGGCAGGACTACTATTAAAATCGTTCATCTAAGCTCAGGTGACTTATAAAAGCAGTAGAGGCACAAAACCCATGTTTTTATTTTCTGACCTGTTAGATATGTCTGATAATGTATTATTTTATCAAATTTACCTAGCATGAAAAGTAGCTAGTTTAGTTGATACAGAAAAGTCACTTTAAGGGAAATATATATTATATCGTATGGGAAATCTATGTATATCTTCATTTATTTTAAATTTGGAGCTGTTACCCATTCTAGTATAGTTTTCACAAAAATCTGGGTTCAAAAATGCCAAAATTTGGCAAAATCTGAATTATAAATATGAAATGAATACAAAATAAAACAGATCATCTCAAATAAAATTTTAAAGAGGATAAAAATAAATAAAAAAATATTTTTTTTTTAACCATACCGTTTTGTTGCCCATGGACAAAAAAAAACTCTTAATTTCTCAAAATATCTTCTTTTGTGTTCCACAGAAGAAAGTCATACAATTTTGGAACAACTGGGTTCGCGTCATGATGACATGATGAGTTTGAATATTTAGGTGAACTATGCCTTTTAAGCACCATTTGTTAAAAAAAAAAGATTTTTTATTTTATTTTGTATCATATTCATGGAAAGTGCATGTGTAGTTTTCCCTGTTACTCGTCACCATCACTCTAACAGCCGCGGGTTATATGGAGGATTGAGTAGAAAGGCTGAGGCACATTAATAACAACTCCAGTGACTAATGAGAGCTCAGCTGGAATAGGAGATATTTTTGGGTATGTGTCAGAAACTCTGTTATGGCGTATGGTATAGGGTCGGGGTGTACTGACTGCACAGCCTAATATGCTAATTACTGTTTTTTTCTGGAACTAAATGAACGTGCAGCTCATTTGTTAAGCAGAACTGCATTAAGTAAAAGTACTTCATAAAGCTTCTCTATAGAACTCAATTATACACTGTATAGGTAATTAATGTTTTTGCTAAGAGGAATGGGGCCTGTGTAGATAAGATGTTATATGGACCTTAAATATTTTATTCTTAGTGATATTTTCTATTTCAAGTTAAAGCAGCGGATGTAAGCATTATTTTTTAATTACAGAAGTGCTCTATCAAAAACAGCAATAGCTTCGTCTTTGCTCCTGGAAGGCATGGGAATGGGATTGAAGGGAGGGAGCAAAAATCTAATTAATGAAGGTACTCTTATTAAGCAAAAACTGTTGAGAGAGATTCTTTGTTTTATTGCAAACAGATTTTCACTCTTCAGTATCCACAGTCAAATGATTATGTTGCTGTTGCTTATTCATTGCCTCAAGTTTTTAATTTGACAAAAAACTGCTTTTGTTTTCAAGAGAACAGGCTTTTGTTTCTAGCTGGGAGTTGATCGTTAATTTAGATCGGCTCCTCTTCAATTCAATTCAGCAAGCCGATGGCAACGGTGGCTGGAAAATCACTCTAAAAAGTGAAGTTAAATAAACGTACGGCATGCCAAAACCTCTTCAAACTAAAGCGACTAATTAAGTGGATTCGGATTAAAAACAGCTGAATTTAAAGTGCATGTCTCCCTCCCAAATAATCTGCCTCATCTCTTTGAATAATTCACATTCATCCGTGTGGGAAAATAATCTTGCAGCAAAGAGATCCTGGCACAGATTAACCTTTGGCATATTCCAATCCTAAGAACTTGAACGAAAAAGATGCCAGGCTTTGGAGAAGTTTTCTAGGCAGTTTGTCCTCAGATAAATCTAGATGGAGAGATTGTGGAAGTATAATCCGAGTACCATCACTAACCCTCCTAACATTCTCCTTATCGGGGCTCAGGCTGCGCACCCACAGAGGCTTTATTTCCTTACAGAACAAGAGAGGAAAGAGTGTGACCAACATTACTGGAGGCGGCGCAGGTTCCAGCCGAGCAGAACTTTCCAATTACCTGATACACCGGCATATAAACAGCAAGTTAGCTCTGTTTAAGCCGGCAAGTTCCTCAGAGATAAGGAACGATTCTAATCTCTGTTATTGTGTTCTTAACCTTCACTTTTCATGTTTTACTAGGAGTAATCCTCCACTGAGAGATGCAGATAACAGTGATAATAATGATGTATGAGCTAAATGCAACTTTAATGGCTTGTACTGACTGAAAAACAAAGGCTCAGATCTTCTGTTTCAAACTAAACGTCTGTCCTGTGTGGCTGAGGGTGCAGAAGTGCTAATTAGATTTATAGACTGAAGGGGACCTCTGAGACCATTATACATCATCTATAATTTAATAGGAAAATTTGATAAAACTCATGCAAATCTCATATTTACATAAAAAGTTGTCGGGCGAAGTCTGCAAAAGAATAGTGTTGTGAATCGGCACGAAGCTTTCTCATTTTTGCGACATTTTAAAACCTTTTTTCTCCAGAGTGCTGTTAAAGGATGCACTGTACGGTTCCTTTGCACTATAATTCTCTCTTTCTCTCTCAAGGTCTGTCTTTTCAAGGTTATAAGCAATTTCTGCATTGGCCCTCTAGTTCTGTGAAATCTGATATGGCCATATCTGTCCCTGACCGATCTCAGACGTCAGTATATACATCAAAACAAGACAAGCACTCTCTGACACTGTCCATGAGTCATCCCTCGCACAACCTCTGCTCATTTCTCCTATTCTCTTTTCTGTCTAACATATCTATTCATCTTTTGTGATCTATGTCAAGGAAGAGTGTAAAACTCCTTTTTCATTTGAAGACACTTGTTTGAGCACTGGCACATGTAAGTGTGCAGACATTCCTTGCAATATTTCATTTATTTGCACAGTTTCATGGTGTAAACAGCATTTTATTTAACATATTCACTCCTAGGCAAAAAAAAGAGGCCAAGCCCAAAATGGCTAAACATTTAGCTTTGTCTTAACCACAAATTATTGGTCAGGAAATTAGCAAAATTTAAGCAAATGCACATTGCTGTCTCAGAAAAACAGTGAAGTTTTTGGCACAATATGGGAAATTGGAAAGACAACCAAGTGGCTTGAGAACAAGTCTATCAGGCTCATGTTTTGGCCTGGTCATTGGTCAGAGTCCAGATTTGAACCCTATAGTGAATATTTGGTCTCACATTAAACTCAAACAAACTGGGAGACATTACTCGTGAAAATGGTTAAGACCATTAAATGACCACTAAATATGTTGCCATTTTTGGCTTGGCCCTTTTTGTTCTTTTTATTTTCTTTCTTGCCCATTTTACTAATAATCAATCAATCACATGGCAGCAACTCTATGCATAGGCATGTGATATGGACAATCTGCTGAAGTTCAACTGAGCATCAGAATGGGGAAGAAAGGTGATTTAAGTCACTTTGAACATGGCATGGTGTTGGTATTTCAGCAGTATTTCAGAAACTGCTGATCTACTGGGATTTTAATGCACAACCATGTCTAGGGTTTACAGAGAATGGTCTGAAAAAGAGAAAATATCCAGTGAGCGGCAGTTCTGTGGGCAAAAATGCTTTGTTGATGCCAGAGGTCAGAGGAGAATGGCCAGGCTGGTTCAAGCTGATAGAAAGGCAACAGAAACTCAAATAACCACGCATTACAACCGAGGTCTGCATAAGAGCATCTCTGAACGCACAACACATCGAGCCTTGAAGCAGATGAGCTACAGCAACAGAAGACACACCAGTGCCACTTTCAGCTAAGAACAAGTCACTGAGGCTATTCACACAGGCTCACCAAAATTGGACAATAGAAGATTGGAAAAACATTGCCTGGTCTGATTTCTGCCGTCTTGATTTCTGTCTTGATTTCTGCTGTCTTGATTTCTGCTGCGACATTCAGATAGGGTCAGAATTTGGTGTAAACAACATGAAAGCATGGATCCATCTTGCCTTGTATCAACTGTTCAGGCTGGTGGTTTAATGGTGTGGGGGTATTTTTTTGGCAAACTTTGGGCCCTTAGTACCAATTGAGCATCGTTTAAACGCCACAGCCTACCTAAGTATTGTTGCTGTCCATGTCTATCCCTATATGACCACAGTGACCATAACAATCTTCCGATGGCTACTTCCAGCAGGATAACCTGCCATGTCACAAAGCTCAAATCATCTCAAACTGGTTTCTTGAACATGACAGTGAGTTCACTTTACTCAAATCGCACTCACCAGATCTCAGTCCAATAGAGCACCTTTGGAAGCCACATAATACAAGTGGTGTGTGTGTGATTTTATAATACACATTATCATATATGAAAATATATTCATTGTATTCATATATTCGTTTCTTTAAAATGTGTACAATAACTTTACTTTTATTTTTATTTTTTATTTTTATTCCCAATCCTGTGGTGGTGACACCAGATTCAAAATGTACAATGTAGTTTTGTTGAATTTTAAAACATTTAAAACAAAAAGACACTTGTAAAGGATACATTTAAGAAAATAAATAAGATAAATTTAAGATTCTACTCTATTTCCATGTCACTAATCAAATTATCAAAATAATTCACTCAGACTTTTGCACCCACTGTTCACACTGTACATACTGTATGTGTGGCCATCACAAATTCATTACAATGGCCAGGATGGATATGTACATTAGGCTTAGATGGATCCATCTAAATGAGCATAATACATGCGCAAATATGTGAATGTATGTTCATTGTATTAATGTTTCTTTAAAATCATTTCAAATGTTTTCAAAATCCTTTCACAAAACATTTTGAATTCTAGGTTTTCAATGTGGTAACACTAGATATTTAAATTTCATATTTAATTGAAAATCTAGGGCTCAAAATATAAAACAAAAAGACACGTTATATTAATTTAAGATTCTACTCTATTTCCATGTCACTAATCAAATAATCCAAATATTTCACTCATACATACTATGGCCATTATGATCACAAATGCATATCAATAGGCAGGATGGATATGTACAATGGGCTTTTAATATTGAACCTAAATTGTTCAATGTAATGGAAACACAGCCCCTTCCGATAAGAATCTATAAAAGTCTTGAGTCACTTGTTCAGCCAGACTAACCAGTTTTGTCCATATTTGTTGTGCACACAAGAATAATATTCTTCATTTCACTGTCAGCTCTTCTGCTGTGATGAGAACAAAGGTAAAACCCTTTTTCCTTTTACCTCACTTATTAATTTTTTCACAGATAGCTAATGGCTTCTAAAAGCTTGCTGAAAAGTGCTGTAAATGTATGGGGTGGTAATCTTGTCATTTTAAAAGCCTAATCCATTAGCTTGATCTTGGTGCCACAAAAACACATTAATACAAAGTTGAAGACAGAAGTCATTTTATTAACCTTCTTGTATCATTTAAATGGTGCGGTAACTAATTCAAACCAAAAGTGACATTATTTCTAAATATTTTAGGGAGGGTAATGAATAAGAAAGTGCAGCAATGGCTACATCTGAAGCAAGTGACTTTGGTAAGTTCCCTGATTCACATATTTAAATTCTTGGTGCTTTTCTGATTTCATATTTAAGAAAGGTTCAAATCTAAGTACAATCGATCTCTATCCATAGACAGCAGGGAACAAGAAATCATGTTTTTGATATTAGGAAGGCATTGTTTCTTATTGGCAGGAGTCCAGTTTCTCTTTGATTTGAGGATTGTGCTATTGGGAAACAGAGCAGCAGGGAAAACCTCTTTGGCAAACCTAATAACAGGTCATGCAGAGCCTCATCTAAGGAGAACGGCCCAGTGTGTGAAGATGTACGGAGATTTTGCCGGAAGGCAGGTCATTGTAGTTGATACGCCAGGCTGGTGGAAGAACTACCTTGTAAAAGAAACCCCTGAATTTCAGAAACAAGAGATTGTGCTTAGCGTGGCTCATTGTCCTCCTGGGCCCCATGCGGTTCTGCTGGTCATACGTGTCGATGCTTTATTCAAAGAAAAACACAGGAGGTCGGCACAAGAACACCTGGAGCTTCTGAGCGAGAGAGTCTGGAATCACACTATAGTTGTGTTCACGTATAGAGACCAGCTACAGGAACAAGCTCTAGGAAAGCACATTGGAAGTGAAGGGGAGTCTCTTCTGCTCTGGCTAGTGGAGAAATGTGGACACAGATATCATGTTCTTAACACTGAGAGAGCTACTGGCACGCAGCTTGCCGGGCTTCTGGAGAAAATAGACGCGATGGTCGTGAGAAACGACAGCTGTCATTTTGAAATGGGCAGGTTGCATGAGGTAGAAGGAATGATGACGATGAGATACATGAGAGCAAACCAGAGGAGGAAGATGGTACAAGAACAATGGGGGACTCCGCTTGTACGGCAGGGTAAGAACCAGGGGCCAGATTCCCGAAAATAAAGTTAAAACATTTCTTAAAGGGTTAGTTCACCCAAAAATGAAATTTCTGTCATTAATTACTCACCCTCATGTCGATCCAAACCCGCAAGACCCGTAAGTTCATCTTCGGAACACAAATTGAGATATTGTTTATGAAATCCGAGAGCTTTCTGATCCCTCCATAGACAGCAACGTCATTGCAACTTTCAAGGCCCACAAAGGTAGTAAAGACATATTTAAAATAGTCCATGTGACTACAGCGGTTCAAATGTAACGTTATGAAGTGACGAGAATACTTTTTGTGAGTAAATAAGGACAGAATTTTCATGTTCCCAAGTGCAATTCTTGAAAATTCTCAAGAAGCTCTCAAATTTTTCTTAAGAGCATAAAGCTTTGTCTTTATTCTTAAAATTCTTAAGAAATGTTTTTGGCAATACAAAATATTCTTAACTTTTTTTTTTTAAGTTAGAAAATAAGCAGTTAAACAAATTTATTCTTAAAAATGTTTCATGAATCCGGACCATTTTTAAAGGGACAATTCTCTCAAAAAATACAATTCTGGCATTATTTACTCATCCTCATGTTGTGCCAAATCTGTGTGATTTTTTTCCCCACCATGCAAAACAAAAGGATACATTTTAAAGAGTATCCTGGTTGCTTTTCCCCCCATTTAATGAAAGTGAATGAGACCTGGGCCTGTCAAGCTAAAAAATGACAAAACACATCATCTTGAAAATGTTCAATGTGATTTGTGTGTCTGAAGTCAAATGATTCAAATTACAGTACTCAAACTTTGTGTGTAGTTTTCAGATTCTGCATATAGTATGCGATACAAAAAAAGAAATAAAGATCAATTTCTTTTTATTCTCACTTCTATTGACATCTTTTGATGCAACTTGTCTAATGACACCATATTTGATTTGAGAGCTACAGTGAATGGTAAAATTCTCCTTTTGTCTTTCTTTTGGGTTTGGAATGACATGAGGGTGAGTAAATGTAACGGAATTATAATTATTGGATGAACTATCCCTTTAATCTCAGTTTACACAGAACATGTTGATATTTGTGGTTAATTGATCTTGTTTTTTAACCAGGTCACAAGCACGTCCACATTTCTAAGATGAGGATGATAGTGTTAGGTTTCCGAAGAGCTGGGAAGAGTTCAGCTGCAAACACCATTTTGAGTATGGCGTCGTTCATCTCTAAGAGAACCACCACTTGTGCGAGAAGACAAGGTGATGTGAATGGGAGAAATGTGACTATTGTGGACACCCCAGGATGGTGGAAGTCTCTCCCTGTGATTGACACTCCTGAACTGAAAAAAGAGGAACTTTTATTCAGTGTGTCTCTGTGTCCACCAGGACCACACGTGCTTCTGCTGACCCTACGTGTAGACATGTCATTCACACCAGAAGAGAAGGAATCAGTGGTGGAGCACATGGAGCTTCTTGGAGAGAGAGTGTGGGCTTATACCGTAGTGCTGTTCACCCATGGAGATTGTCTGGGGGACGTGACTGTAGAGGAGTTTATTGAGAGCGAAGGGGAGGCTCTACAGTGGCTAATTGAGAAATGTGGGAACAGATATCATGTCCTCAACAATGAGAACTGGGATGACGGCAGTCAGGTCACAAACCTGCTGGAGAAGATAGAAAAGATGGTGGCACAAAATAGGGGCCATTATTTTGAAATTGACCCTAAGACTCTAAAGGAAGTGAAGCAGAAATGGAAAGCAGCAGAAAAGAAAGCAAAAGCACTAGCAAAGAAACAAAGACAGTTGAGGAAGATGAAGACTGCAATGAAGGGTAAGATACTGGTTTTGCACTTTTGAAGTTTGAATGTTGTTAAAGTCAAAACATTTTACTTCCGTAATGTTTTTCAGAGTAAAGAAAGAAAAGAAAAAGAATAAATTTTTTAAATAACATGCACAGATGTACGGAGCCCCTAAAGGGACGTGGTGGTGGTGGAAAATATTTGGGATGGGAGATTTTTTTTAAAATCTTTTGCGTTTTGGGAACGCAAAAGTTTTGCGAGGGAATGCAAAATACATTTTTTTTTTTTTGTAATTCTCCCATACCACTTTTTTTCCACCACCAC
Organism: Abramis brama; assembly: GCF_963993115.1. Taxonomy (NCBI): domain Eukaryota; kingdom Metazoa; phylum Chordata; class Actinopteri; order Cypriniformes; family Leuciscidae; genus Abramis; species Abramis brama. The sequence goes on from NC_139979.1 coordinate 15,172,107, forward strand.
ATCTCTTTAGGGGCTCCTTACAGATGAATTGTTCAGACTAAATGGTAATTAAATAAATAAAATCCAGTTTTTGAATTTTGTTATACTATTCAAAGGATCCACACAAAATACAGAACATTTCCAACCCAACATATATAATAATTAGCTAATAACAATAATATTAATAAATAGCAAATGGTATTTTTTTTTATTATAAATGAACATTAGAAAATTAATAAAATTGCAGTTACAGTTATCATTACATTGTGATTGTTTACAAATAAACAATAAAATCTTGCATCAGGAATTTGCAGTCATACTTCTTAACAAATTTTATACAGGGAATACTTTTGATTAGGGAATACTTTTGACCATTTGATTTTACTGAATGCTTCTAGTCAAGGTAAGTCAAAGTTTACTATATAGAGCAGTACATTTAAAAGCAACAGAAACTGACCTAAAGTGCTGCACAATACAAACAAACAAAAAAAGATAAGGGAGAAAAGTAAAATTAAAGGGGGAAAAAAATAAACGACTATAAACAAGTAATTGTTGATGTTTCCACTGCATTTGCGAAACTCTACACACACCTTTAGGTACATCTAGCACATGCATCTTTATGCACGATTGACAGCAAAATACATCTGAAAAAGGAAAAAGACAAAGGGAGGATTCAGAGGAAGATAAGGGCTACTCGGGTTGAAAGTATTTCAGTACATAAAATATTGTGTTGGTGGTGGAGGAGGAGGTTTACAGAGTTCAAATTGCAAATTGAGTTTCTTTTGTGGCTTTTTTATGGTCTCAGTTTATCTTTGAAAAAACATGTTTAATTGTGATGAGAATGTTTTTGGCGTCACCGTGTCTCGGAGTTCAGTGAGCATCAAAGAAGCGCTGTGTCATTCGAGATGCATTATTTATTCTGAAGAGCTTTTGAGTTCAGTCTGAGTGCTTGTTTTGAGAATGTGATATTTGATAATGAGCTTTATGTACTGTATATAGTTTTGTTTATATTAGCACAGAGCCAAATCTTGTTGGGGAAAAACAAATCATATTCCTCAAGCAAATATTTTTTATCAAAACAAAATTCTGAAAAGTCCTTGAATTTTTTTTGGAATCTTGTATTGGAGAGACATGAAGTGACAGGGAATTATTAGGGAACAAGAGGAGGAATTGGACTGGGTAAATGTTGCAGGCCGAGTTCAAACCCATATCACTCACATGAGCACCACAGCTCAATGTCTCCTAGAGCAAGAAAATATCCATGAATGGTCAAACATCAAAACATCAACACAACCATTTTATTGCTTTTATTGAAGATCAGTTCGTAATCAGTTGATTTCCATGTCTTTTTCTAGATATTGGAAAGAATTTCTCAGAATTGTGTCTTGTGCTTCTGGGTTATGGAGAAGCTGGGAAGAGTTCAACGGGGAACACTATCCTCAGCCAGCAGGTGTTTGGATCAAGAAGAACAGCCCGGTGTGTTCCGAGACATGGAGAGGTTGGAGGACAGCAGGTCAACATCATAGACACCCCTGGCTGGTGGAAACATCTGCCCATAGAACAAACTCCTGAACTGAATAAAGATGAAATCACACAGAGTGTATCTCTATCCACTTCTGGTCCGGTAGCTTTCATTTTGGTTGTTCGCGTCGACTGTTCCTTTAAAGAGCGGGAGCGGAAAGCGATGGAGGACCATTTGAGGCTTTTGGGCTCCACGGTTTGGGATCACAGTATAGTTCTGTTCACTTTTGGAGACCTGCTTGGAGACAGAGCCATTGAGCAGCACATTGAATGTGAAGGGACAGCCCTGCAGTGGCTTGTTGACAGATGTGGAAACAGGTATCATGTTTTTAATAATAAAGCCAGGGGTGAGAGCCACCAGGTCAGAGAGCTGCTGGAAAAGATACAGGAGATGATTGCAGCAAACAGAGGGTGTGATGACATGGACATGCAGGTGCAGGTGGAGGAGGAAGACAGAGCAAACACCAGACTGGGACGAGGAGAGGAAGATGAATTTGATGACAGTGAAGAAAATGAAGTCTTCTTTGAGTCGACAGCTTGGAGATGGACAACAGCAATATGAGGTGTGAATTTTAGAGGGGGAAGTGACAAAGTTGTGGAAATCATTTTCATAATCGATGGTTTTGTTTTTCAGTAGAAATATCAAAACATCCTTAAAACAAGTTATTATTATTGTTATTATTTTCAGAGTATACTTGTTTTTTTTCCCAATTTTCAATCATATTTTATATTATAATATCATGTTTTATTGATGGTTTCTTGCATTTATATTTCACAAAGACTTGTGCAAAAGTAATGTTTTGCAATGTATTCTTTTTACAATGAAACATTATATGGTGACATTTCTATTTCAAATTTTTCAAGCATGCAATATATATCTGAAATACTGTATGTAGAGGGCACTAGGTTCTGTTTTTAAAAAATGTAGAAATGTGGAAATGTATTCATCTGGAAATCAGTTGCCATATCTTTACTCTCATGACGCACGGACCTCTTGGTGTCAAGAATATTAAAATTTGATACATTTGCACAACACATTGCTTTGAGCAAAGTGGCACACATTCAGGAGGAATATGCAAATGAGATGCCTCAACACAATTTTTTTTAAAAAAAACAAACAAACAGCCAAACAAATAAATAAATGACAAACTACATCCAAGGGGAAGCCTGGCAAGAGAAAGCAATGCTAATGCAAGTTACTGTTTCTAAAAATGACGCTTTAATCACTGAAAGGCTCTTGTTTCTGCAGATGAAGTGAATGTCATCAGATGAGGCAGATTTTAGACAACAACACCTCTTACAGCCAAAGGCTTTGATACTGCAGTTCATCATTCACCACTGAAAGGATGTTTGTTTTTGACTCATATTCACCCGTACAGATACAGTCAATCTGAGTTGTTTTCATCTTTTGTCATCTAAACTCCCTGAAGTGGCTATTTTCGCCCTGAGGTATATTTTTTGCTCGAGGACTGTGAACTCTCTGGACTATTAATCCACGGACAACTCAGTCCATCTTCATAGGTATTTCTGGACCTTAAAATAACTTTTGTGTTTTGTTGTGTTGCTACTGAATTGGACTCATTTTGGATTCATTTTATGGTGTTTTTTATTTCACCTTTTGTATTCCAAAGACAAAGAGAAAATAACAGCATAGATGTTTGAAATGACATAAATAAATAATGCCAGCATTTTCATTTTTGGGTAAACGATTCTATTAATCACAGCAAAGACCATAAGTTGGAGCATTTTCTGTACTGTAACTGTATTCAGGCTGGCCTTGAAATGACCTAATTCTCTTTTAATCACAATGTATCTAATAAAACAAAATGACTAGTTATTGAGATAGTCTCTTGCTAAAGGGTGAACAGAGAGGTAATAGAAACGATGACAAGGAAAAGTTTGAAAAATGGAGAAACTGAAAAGGGCAAAGCTGAGAAATGTCAAGGAAGAGGATGAAGTTGTGAAAGGGGAACAAAGCGAGGTTACAGAATGAAACTGAATAAAGCCTCGATAGATGACGGAGTTGGTCTTATGCTGAGTTGGCCCTTCAACATGTATCCATTCTCCCCCTCACACTCACACACAGTGTTTCAAGAAATTACACATGAATAATTCATGTTTCATCTTTACTCAGGCCAACTAAGACTGTATAATTAATTGAGGCTTCTTTTACAGGGGACTGGAATTAGGAGGGATTGTTTAAGATGGGAAAGCCATGAGAGGGTAGGGCATGTTTAATACCATAATCATGTATGGCGGCACTAAGTGGTCATGAAATCAATGTCCTAGGTGGAGAAAATGCTTCCTGTATCTTTTAAAAATATTATTAAGTCAAAGGATGTTCTTCTAATCAAACTCTATAGTACTTTAGTGTAAGTTCTTCCATTACTTGATAATATTTGGCCCTTTGCTTGATCGATGTGTGGCTTTCATGTACTCTCTTTTAATAACATTGCATATTATTTGCTTATTTACTCAGTATTCACTTTTTTCAAGCAAAAAATGTATGCTTAAAATCTTAATCTTAAATCTTGCATCTGCTCTGAATGTGAATGAAAAACATTTTGTCTATATCTGTTGAAATCTGTTTTATTTGCTATGGAATTCAAGGCATATACAGTACGAGTATAAAGGATACTGTCTGCTGCCTCCAGTAAAGAAACTTAAATATTTATAGCAGTTAATGATGCCATAAATCCACAAGAATGTTATTTCAAATTAAAAAAAAATACAATCTGCAATCATTCTCTGAAATAATGCGTTTGACAGAAAGAAAAAAATGTCTGGGTGGCCTCATGTGCATATATTTTTCATGCAGTTATTCAGAACATGATGCCTTTGTATTGGAGACACAATTGTGTGAATGAAACTCAGCATTATAAATGTGGCTAATTTATTGCTTGTGTGCAAGTGCTCCAATGACCAAGGCCTCTTTCAAAATGGCCTGTAAAATGAGTTGCCGTGGCCTTCTTTTTAAAAACTCAGATATGGTATTCATCCCTTTTGGTTATATATTGGATTGATTGTTAGGGGGATATGTTATGACAGTTTTAGAAGGCATGCGACTTTATGATAAAAGGAGGTTGTTCTGTCATTCATCTTTTGAAAATAGAGCCATATGTTTCTGAGAAATGAGGGGAGAACTGAGTGATGTAACTTATGTTATGTAATGACAGTTTTAAATGTTCAGAACGGTTTGACCTTGCAGTTAAAATAAAAATAATTGCTACATGGGTCATTTCACTCAGTAGAGGGAGTACTATTCCCTTTCTATAGCTACATTTGCATTAAATCTCTTCATAAGGGTACTTCCTGCAGTAAATATGTGCATTAGGCGGTAACTTTTACTGTCATTGCAGAGACCAAAGTTTGCCATTGTCATTGAAGGAACAGCTTAAGAATTAAATCATTTATAAAGATATAAAGCACAGCTGTAGTGCTTGACAAACCTTTTGTTTTAACCTTTTGTTTTACATCTTTTGAAACCTTTTTTAAATATTCATGCTGCTAAAAAATAATGCACCTGTTTTCCAGTGACATTTCCACTGTCAGTGCAGTGGTGCTCATGAATGGCTTACCTGTGCGCTTCCTCCTGGCTGGAACGGGTCTCTGTGTAATCCTGTAGTCAGCACTGTGAACTTTCTAGAACATTCTCAAAACAGAGATTCAGGAAATTGCTCAGCAAGTGTCAGGCTCCTCGAACAGAGAACACTAATCCTGTAAAGACTTCCTCTCAAAGCTGCTCTTAAAAGGAAGCACCTGGTGGGAGGAACTGGGAAGAGAAGAGCTGAGAGACAGTAAGAAGTAAGAGATTTTTTAGCATTAGTCATGACGCTGGTATTAAGGACGTTTAGTGGGGTTTGAACCAAGAGTTTTCTTGTCTCCTTAAAAATGGCAGCACAAAGGGCTGAATAGATAAAAGAAACAAGTGATATAAAGGGGGTAGAAATGTAACGTTCTGTTCTACATGGAAACTATAGAAAGGGGAGGGATAATTGTAATGTAACTCATCATTTATCAGTTTCAGACATTTTCAATAACAATCAACACTAAGTGTTGCTGAGTGGGATATTACTTGTATAGCTACAACAAAACAGTTCAACAAACAAGAAGGTAATATTAAGCAACCTACATTTTAAACAATTTTGCCACTTTATTTTTCAATTTTACATCTGCCAATGGATATATTTATAAATGAAAATCAAAGCAAAATTTTAATGTAATAAATGCTCCACGTGTCTTGTAGAATAAATCGGTTGAGTGAATTATTCATTGACTCACTCATAAACACAGTGGCTGCGTAAAAAATGGAGTAACGCTTTAGAATAATGGTCCATCAATAATTGGTAACTATGCAGGAAGTAATGCAGTACAAATGAATAGTACTACATTAACACTTCAGCTACTACTTTTAACTAATATGGAAACAAGCTTAACTAATCAGTAAGTAATATAAAATTTAGGACTAAGATAGTTCCTTATTAGGTAATCAGTTATTACCAAAAGAGATTAGCCTCATTAATAACTATCAAATAACTATAACAAATCATAAAGAATTACCAATTAATTAACCACAACATTAACGTGTGTCTGAGACGTTATCAATCATCGTCTTTACTCTAAATATAAAGTGCATTACTAATTACTTGAGTGTTGTGATTAGTAATTAATTAGTAATGCTTTATAATTTGTAATAGTTCTTAATGAGTCTAATCTCATTCAGTAATTATTGATTACTTAATAAGGAACTATCTCAGTAGGCTATTTGATATTATTTACTAAATAGTTACGCTTGTTTCCATATTCGTTATTAGTAGTAGCTGAAGTGTTAATGTAGTACTACTCGTTTGTCCTGCATTACTTCATGCATAGTTATGACGGACCATTGTTCTAAAGTGTTACCCAAAATGGTACACTGAGTAGGAACTTTTTTGAATAATTACTTTTTTTTGTGTGCCTTTATTTAGATAGCATAGAGAACTGTCAGGAAGTGAAATTGTTCAAGAAACTGTTCAAATGTGCGTTCTATATAGTATGAATATGTGGTATTAATATAATCTGAACATTCTACATTCGTAATGTTGTCATTGCCATGTGACCTACCAGCGTCAGTTGTGTTGTTTCACTGCTATTTACAAATCATCTCCCCCGGCCTCAAAGTGCCTATTGGATACTTCAGAATCTCGCCTGAAGTATTAAGTTGCTTCTTCTTTTTGCCTACTATATAGTATAGGGAAGTATGCATATTCAGATGCAGACAGTGACTTGTCACCACCTGCTAGCCAATCAAATATGAGTGTTCTGAAGTTTAAATAACTTTTCCAAATCAGCTTGTTTGTTTCATATATAGAATATGTACATTAGAGTTTTATCATATCCTGTTTTATTTATCACATTACAATTATGGAATACAGCATTATAATTGTAACAGCAGTCTTACTTCTAGTTGAATCCGACTTGAATTATAAGCTATATTTAACTGACACGAGTAATGTCTGCTGACATGTAAAAGATGTTTGAGGCCAAATTTGAAAGCTTTCAGCAACATTTCTGAGTAAATGAGAAAAACCTCCAACATGCAGGATTTTTAATACTGTTTGTGTTCCGTGTTGCATTCTGAAATGAAACTGTGTCAAACATTGCGGCTCCTCTCCACAGGAAAGCTCTTCTAAGTAACCAGTAGCAGCAGGTGAGGAGTGCAGGAGAGCTGATGCTCGGAGAACTTTACTGACAAGTCTTTGGTTTGACTCCAGCCCTCTGGAGAAACTCTGTCACAGATATACCTCAACAAATACAAAAAAAACACCCACTGATTCTTTCATGTGTGTGGTCAGTGCAGTTTTGAAACCAATTATTATCAACCAGTCATCCATCACAAGCCAAGCTCGATATAGACAAAATGGACCAATTTCTCGCAAAATATATCAAATTACAATGCAACGTACCATAGACAATTTTAAATAAAGGCACATACACAACCGAGCCCATTTTAATCCATAGACAGTGTGGCGGTGTTATGACTGTAATGTTTTCTGCTTATTGGAGATTTGTTTTTACAGACAGGGAATGGTGTAGCCATCTGTCTCTCTATTTATAAAGCCATGCACCACAATACTCAATGTATTTTCCATTTGTTTGGATGTAACAGCCTTTAAATTACATCAGGAACGAGCTGAATATTCAGCCTAGACAAAGTGTCCAAACTCAACACACACACACACACGCTTCAATGAAAATATAAAGGAACATGCACCGAAGGATGTTTTTGCAGTAAATTTTATATTCTGCTTTGACAGTTGATGACAGTGGCCCTTCTTATGAATGTAGAATGTGTCATATTTGTTTTATGCTCTCATTCCAAGCCAATGCATATTTGACGGAAATCGGAATCCAATGGTAAGTTGAAATTGACAGATACAATAAACAACTCTCACCTTTCACATTTTGTGACAGCATGAAATTGTATGTCTGTATCTCTCCAAGATAGAATATGAAAATAAGACTTCAAAATAAAATTTTCTCTCTAGTAAACTTGATATTCTTATGTAATGTGTTATTTTCCATTCAACCAGCATCAAGTGCATTACAGGACAATGATCAATCCCTATGGGAATAAAGTCACCAGCAAACACACCACAGTCCGTAGAACCCGCAATTGAATAATTTTTGCAGCCGCTGAACTATTATAAAATATATAGTGCGACCGCACATGTTCAGCTTCAGGCCCCACACAGCTCCTTTTTAATCTCCGCAGAGACCCAGACAACCTCCAATTAATCCAAATATTAGTGTTTAATTAGAACTGGGGGAAGAATGAATATTTTAAGGATTAAAGGATTACGACGCGGGTGTCATCACAACAACGGATAACTAAATCGACAAAGTGTATTAAGCAGGCAGTAGTGCTATCTCAAGGCGGAAACTGCATCAAAGAGTTAATTACCAAGCTAATCATGGCAGCTCCCAAAAGGATTAGAAAACCTAATCGTAAATCTTCCTTAAAATTAAAATCCAATACCTGCTAAATGAAAAATAGAGTGAAAACTCTTTCTTTTTTTGTTTAATTTATTAACTTGAAATGTTAATATACAGGAGTACTAATAGACTTGTGTGTCGGAATGCTTACGTATTTCCAGTGTTATTCTGTCTCAAACAAACAGTATTTTTTTCTGGCTGGCTGTCTCATTATCAGATCTTCACATGTCTTCTCTGCACCTCTAATCAATGAAACACTGATTGGTCACTCATCAGCTCACAGTAAATATCTGTTAACGCCAGCAGGGCTGAAGAAACAAGGAAATTAGTTGGTTGGCCCTGTAGGAGAGTCAGTAACAAATTTGTCAGTGTGTTTTCATTTGGCAACATAGTTGGTATTACTAGAGGGGGAATTATTTTTTATATAAATATTCGACTCTATCCAATATTTCAGAACTTTTATTCACTTTTTAGAAAGCATCCATAATTAAATATATATATAAAAACATTTTAAATGACATATACAGTAAATTACATTTGTCATTGATGTATTTTAATGGCCATTTTCTAGAAGCAAAATTGTCCTCCAATAGAAAATGAAATATGTTTTATAATTTACAGTTATAAAGAATTTACAGTTAACGACCCAAGGACCAGATATGATAAATTAAGACCAGGAGTTAGAAGTGCAGCCAATTTAAGACAAAAATCTGAATTATAATAAACTGTTATAATTTATTTACAATAAATTGTAAATAAAAAAGTTTTACTCAAGATAGTTTGCAATTTCATCAGGCAGAAGTCTTCAAGACTCACAAGGAGTTTGTAGGCCGCCAAAGATCATAGCAATTATACCCTACACCAAGGTCTAAGCTACGTCATTGCTTCAGGTTGAATGATTCTGATTGGCTAAGAAATAAATAAACACACATTTTCCACACATGGACAGATAGACTGAAGCATATCTCCATTGATTATGTGGCTGACACTCAGACCCTGGATTTAGGCACGTCGTGACCTTCCAGGTCGCAGATCTGCGTTTCTAGTCGCCAACATGTCGAAGAAAACAAGTCAGTCCATCTCCAATAATGCCACTTGTTCCTTAACCTGTAACCAAGATTACTAACACACACACAGACACACAGCTTCTTCAAGGTTGGATTTGGTCGGCCAATAACGATTAACAGGAGACTCTTCCCAAAACATCCAGATAACATGTTCTTTCTCTCAATGAGAGGACACTTTAATCTAACACAGTAAAGTAAAGACTTTAACTATAAATGGTCACTTAAACTATGGATTTCAATGACCCTTGTGACCTATAGTTGTCATGGTGAGCTAGAAGAACAGATATAAGTTTTAAACACATGCTGAAGACCTTTCTCAAACAAAACGAATCAATATTTCTTCCCTGGAAGCCGGGCTAAATGAGCAAGCACTATTAATGCATTCGTGGCATGGGCCAGACCCTCAGTCACCTCTCAGATATCAAATACAGACATTAGAGAATACATGAAAAGAACATTTCAGTAATCACACTGGTAACTTACCAAGTAAAATCTCATAAGCTTAGAGAAGTCATTCAACTCGTTTGATATATAGAAGGAAAAATATTGATTGATACCTTGATTATCTTGGTCACTCATTAGACATTGAAGCAGCAGTGGATTCCAGAATCCGCCCCCTTCACTACATACCTTTAATTTCAGATTTGCTTCTTAACATTGCCAGTGGGAGTTTGGAAAATATTTTTCCATTGTCATTTTATAGGGCATTTTTCTGTAACAAACGGAATTAAGCATTTATTTACTCAAGTGGATGCATTTCATTAAATCTTTTGCTAAATTCCATCCTACTTGACAAAATAGTCTGAAATGAAAAATGATTGGTATTTTCTGTGCATTGTATTTTACTTAGTCCTCCTCAGTAGCCTTGTGCAAACAATTGATGAAAATGTTTTTACTGATGAGGAAAATGGAAAGTCTTGGAAATACTGTATGCTCTTGTTTTTATGTCAGTGCCTTTGAGTCCGGCTCTATTAGATTGCACTGTAGCGTCAAACATCAGATTCTACGGTCGTGTTGTTGCTTTTCCTCTTTAAATTACTGTGTTAAAATTTTAATGTTCTTGGTTGTCACCATTGTTTGAACTGTCTTCGTGGATGCTGATTGTTTTTTTTGAAGGTTGATAGATTTTAATGTCCTCAGTGTCCTCAGGCCAAATGAAAGCTCTTAGGATTCGTTCTCATTTCAGTTTGCCATTATTTTTACACATAGGATGAAATCAGTAGTTATGAAAGCCTCTTAGTAATACTAATAACTGTGATTATAATATGTGATAGGGTAATGAATTTTTCAGTTGTACTTTTAAAATATCTGTTTTACTCAATATCTGTCACTATCTCCTTCTCAGGCAGACTAGTGCAGTGCTGTTCATAAAAGATTTACTTAGCGTTTCTCTTTTAAACACACACATTAAAAGTAAATTTAATGGTATCCCTCAAGGAATATAATTGGAATGAAGAGGTTGAATAAAGAGAAGCCTAATTAAAACCCTGTTTAAATTGGTGTTTGTGTAGCTCTCTGCAGTAACCGTTTGGTTCTTTGCTCTAAGGTATTGGCAATGCCTCTGAACACATAAAAGTAAAACGTTACAAACAGTAATGCGATACTTTCTACACCCTGAAAATTATTCATCCCAACACACCACACAAAGAAACCATAAGAACATTAAACCCAAACATGCTATGAGTAGGCTATAAAGAAAACGCCAGTGGCTTCCATGGTCACTGTGAAAACACAATGCAGGTGCTATTTTAATAAGCATATTTTTACTATGTGTGGCTCCTAAGAAATTTCAAAGAAAGCACAAGGCTTGAATCATGCATATATATGTGACAAGCATTTATAATCAGCTCATTCATCTGTACAAGACAACTCCATACACTCTCTGGCTATACAAAAACTGGCTAATAGAGTTGTCAGTCTTATAGTTTGACACGTAATTAGTGTGGGGATTTGGCATTCTGGACTCTACAAGGGCACGAACAAGGACATATTTGTCATTTTCTTTTGCACCTGTGTGCAGCAATGTTCAGGGGCTGTGTTTCTCACCTTTGTTGCTGAAAGGATTGTCCCTGTGTCAGATTACAGTTGAATTTGTTCTATAAAGAGGAGCCTCAGAGGTATTTTGAACTGAAAAATGTGCAAAATGATGTACATTAACTGCTAAAAAAAAAAAAAAGCCTGCTGGACACAAGCTGCAAGCATATGTTGTGTTTTGGATGCTGGCGTGCTTGCTGTCCCTACCAGGCTTCTTAGCTAGCGTATCCAGCAAAAGATTGTGTTGCTGGTGAACATCAGCTTATGGAAGCCCCTATCACTCTGATGTGGAAATTGGCTTCCATACAGCTTGATCAATGCCAAAACAGTTCATTAATAGTGGCCCCTAAAGTGATTTTTGCAGAAAGAAAAATAACTTTTTGCAAGCTTTTGCAAGTTTTGTTGTGTGCACTCGGACGTCTCTATTCTTTTCTGCGAAAGTCATTTCCGTGGTATAGTATCTTTGTATGATGCAAAACGCAATTGCAAATTGTTAGCAGTGAAATCTTAGGCTGCGTACTCTCATGTTCTCTCTGAATAAGACTTGCATTTTAAATAAGCACTTTGACGCCATATACATGCATATACAGATGTAATCAAAATGATTCAAGACTGCAGAACAGAAGTCATTAAAAGTTTTCAGTTGAATTTGGGGAAACCACTTGAAACATTTGCTTTGTTGAGCTATTTCAATTACTTTTGTTTGATTTGTTCATTGCAAACAGCTGAAAGTCTGTAAATATTGCCAACAAATCTGATTTGCAATGGGGGTTGAATAATTTTGATTACAACTGTATTCGAGTGAAACGACTTCACAAACAAGAAAAACAGTTTTTCCATCACGAATTGATTGGAGGTTTGTGGTTCGCTACTGCTGTGATCTCATATGAGTGACATGTTGTCCTGCCCTCACGCCAGTAAACACATGCTTGATAAAATAATAAAGGCACATGAATTAAAAAATAATAATAATGATGTGCATGGAAAAATATTTTATAATAAAAAATGCAATAATCCATTAAAAAAATAAGAATGGCCCATTTTGAGTTCATGGTTACTAAGCTGTCATAGGCGTTTTTGTATCTCTTCTTAACTGTTTATGTTCAAAATAACAGAGTGAACTGAGCGTGTGTCTTTAAAAACTGAATGCTATTGCCAAGGCTGTCAACATCTTGCCTTTCTTCTTCCATCTGGAATCTTGGAAGAAGGACATATGTGTGTCAGGGGCAGAAAGTGGAGATAAAGCATTTAATTAGGGGAAATACATTTGCAAATTAATTAATTCTGCCGGACTAAAATGATGTGGAATATTTCAGTTACTTTGAAAGAAAATACAAAAAAGGTTTGCTGGATAGTCATGACACAAAAATCAAATGGATAAAAAAGCCTGAATCATTACTTAATTAGAACAATAAAACATTTTTTACGATTCCTTAGTCTCATAAATTACCAACAAAATGAATCACCAGTGAAAACAAATATGGGTCTGTCAATGCACATTTATGAGGGTTTCATCAGGAGATTAAAAAAAATCCCAGATCATATTTATACTTTTCAAAGCTTGTTTGACGTTCTTCATCGGCACTGTCTAAATGCCGACGTCTTAAACGCTTTCGAAGTCTTTTAGACCATGAGCAAAGCAGCAGAGAGAGCGGCATGGTTGTTGTTCACTTTGACATTCAGAGAACCAATGGAAAGTTAAATGAGTTTTGTGGCTTTGAGTGAAGCTTAAATGAACTTGATTGATCTCAATAAATAACGCTATTGAATGGGCCATTCAGCCTGGTCGTTTTGCAAATGTCGCTGGGTAGCAGAGTGGAAAAAGAGAAGTTTTTTTTTTTAACCTGACAACTGCCATGATGTATTGTAGTATGGAGTAAGTGAGATGTGATGGTGGCAGAGTGAGTATTGACCAGAAAAGAAACTGACATTCAAAAGCGTGTATATGTGTGAAGCTAGACACCAAGCTTAATGTGATTTTCCGTTCAATTCAATTCAGCTGGCAGCGAAATGGTATTTAAATCACAAGTGCGCATAGAAATGGCTGACAGGGAGATGATTGCATGGATAGGTTAGGACAAAAAAATGCATTCAGACAGTGTACCACAAATAAACTACAGTTATTAGACACAAATACCTGTGGCACAATGAAACTAATAGCTGCTCTAGCAATGTCATATCTGCCAGCTATTATCATGTCAAAATGACACATTAGCAGCTTCAAAGAGGCTAATATAATAAACCATGTCATTTGAAGTCACAGCTGTGTGTGTAAGTGGACTGAACTGTCCTAAACTGTTTCACATTGCACTCAAAAGCAATTCATATTACAGGTTACAATATTCATATGTCCTCCTAAGCCTATTTCTACAATGGATATATAGCACACTACTGTAAACTTAGCAGCAAACATGTTGAAAATGGACAATAAACCTATTTATTGACACAATGTTTACCATATAGGCTCTTATAAAATTACATAATAGAGTGAAATGCATATTGTTTGAAAACAGATGTCTGACTTGATGCAAGTTCAATCTGCACTAGCAGGCACACAAGCACTCTTAGTAAATCTTACTGAATCAAAGCGATTAAAAAGGTTTAAAGCTACACTTGTTTTTTTGGGGGGTTCTAATGTGATCCCCCTCTACATGTAAATTAGATTTCAGAACAATCTAGTTTATTAAATCGAACTGCTTATGCATGCAATGTCTTAGGCTTGTGAGGATAAAGAGAGAGTGTCATAACTTTGGATGGGAATCGTAAAGAATTAAATTCTAATTTCAGTGCCATTAACATATGTGGGCTTTTAATGAATAAATAGGCCATTTAGAAAAAAAACAAAAAAAAACAAAGTGCAATCCATTGCCAAATGATGTGATCATTTCAATAATAAATCAATTTAAAACAATTCTCCAATACTAAGCAAACCTAAAATAAGGTAACATATTTCATTCATTAATACACTGTAAAAATGATTTTTCCAATAAATAAATGAAAAAACAATAAAAAAGCATATTAAATTGTTTTTACAAAAATAAAATTTAATAGACTAGTCAGGGCAGCGGAAAACGAGGCTGTGAGCAGTGTTGGGTAAGTTACTCTAAAACGTAATTCATTAGCTACTAATTAACAGTGTAATTAGATTTATGTACGGCATTACTGATAAAAGTATTGCATTACTAATTACTTTCTAAATCCCATATCAACCTCCACCAGTTGAACAATACAAGGATAGACATGAAACTGTTATTTTAGGTGGATTGCATTAATATTGCTTTGTCCTGTTAGGGTGATACTTCATCAAGGTTTGATTCTGTCTTAGATTTCTAAGAATTTCCATGCACTGCACTAAATCAGAAGTTTTGGTGGCCACCGAGTATACAGATGCAGAAGCAACCGTTCGTAGGGTATATTCTGTCAGAGTATTTCAGTGTAAAGAAGAAAGTCATTTGGTTCTGGTATTTTTTTTAAATGGAACCGTTTTTTCTGTCCTCACATTTTGCCCGTGAGATGATCCTCATACCTCAAAAACGTGAAAAATAATCATATTGGCATCAAGGAAACCCTTTGTTGCATGGTGATAGGGTGCCGATGCGTCCACTGGCTCTATCAGCTCAGTGTTTGGATCCGGATCGCGGTGCCTAATGAGATGTGGGGAACTATTTTCCCCCTCACAGTCTGTGGAGCTCCACATGTCTAAATTCAATATCCGCCATAGAACATTGGCTCTTGCCTCCCTAAAGGCTGCCAGGGTCAGCCGAATCTCTGTGAAATTACTACATCTTTTAGTCTTTTGAATAGAAGGAAAAAGAAATGCATGAGAATGAAAGAGAGAGATGAAGAATGAGTGAATGGAAGAGATGAAAAGGTTTTGGCACTGAAAAGCAGTATATAGTCGAATGGCAGACAATCAGGCCACACAGAGCAGCTGAAGTTTCAAAGGCATTGTGTGTCTGTCTATGTGTATGTGTGTGTGTGTGTCTGTGTGTGTTAATACTCATGCTCCCTGATGACAGATACATTGTCCATCACCAAATTTCTTGTTCATTCACCCTCAGAAAAAATGGTACAAAAGCTGTCCCCTTTAAAAGGGTTGTGATATGTACTGTTTAAGTACAAAGGTGTACATTTTGTAAAGGTACCACTCTAGTGACAGCTTTTGTACTTAAAAATTGGCATATTTATTTCTGTCATGGAAACTCTTTAAATGTTTGACATGGTAATGGGTATGACAATGTTAATATATTTGGTCTTGGTGGAGTAGATCTGCTACACTGCTGCTGCTGCTGTTGGTTATTGCTGCTGCTGCTGCAGAGCAAGTACGGGACTTGCTACTTGGCAATACATACATGACACGCTATTGTGAGCAAGTAAGACATGCTGCTCCTGTACAATATAACATGCATGAATTACCCGCAGCAGATTTACAGTATACAGGTGGAGCTGGGGAAGCTGGAGGGTTTCTGAAAGCATGCTGCACTGTAAAATTCTAACCAAGTATTTGAAGGTTCAGCAGTGAGCTCATTGGCTACTGATACAGCAGGAACCAATCAGCTGTGCCCTATTGTGAATGATGTGATTGCAAGCAGGTTGAGTTATAGACCTATTAGCCTGGGCCATCTAGAGTTTCATGACAGAACTTTGTATTTCAAACATCAAATTCAAAACTGTCTAAATTTATATAAATGCTATCCTCCAAACTAAAATGAGAATTATCAAGATTATTACTAAAATGATTACTGTTTTAATTACGCTTAAATGCCACATTAAATGTTTAATGCCAGGCTCCAACTGTGACAGCTTCATACAATTTTTCCCTGGCAACAGTAGGAATATTCTTTTTTACACTGAGAAATATGCACTGGAGTGCAGAACTAGCCCCTACATTTGTTTAAAAGTGTCAGAATGAGTAGTTTAAAAGCCCCAGTTGAGTTTTGGATCCTTCAAGATTTCTCAGCCCGTTCTCATCCCAAGTCGTCATATACTGACGCTTTCAAAATTTCTTCAATATCTGACGCACAAAGCACCCTTTAGCGTCCATATGAGACGCATAACCCTACCACAGACCTAAACCTACCCATAACCGAAGCGTCTCATATTGACGCTAAGGGTGCTTTGTGCGTCGGATATTGACGAACTTTCGAAAGCGTCAGTTACATGACGCCTAAACCTACCCATAACCGAAGCATCTCATATGGACGCTAAAGGGTGCTTTGTGCGTCGGATATTGAAAAATGTCTGAAAGTGACGGAAAGTGACGATTTGGGGATGAGAATGCGTTGGATTTCTTCCTCATCCTGCCTATATGGTCTCATTGTTAATACATAGGTATTCATACGTAATTTTCAAAGATAGAAAACGTACTTTTTGTACATTTGGATAGATGCTGAAATGTATGATATGGACGTATCTGCAACATTTAAACGTAACATTATTACGATTTTTACAGCTACAAAAAGTTAACTATTTACGAATCTTTCATATCATAAATATATCTGCATAATTTCCCTTTGACTGTTTTATAGATAAATGTAAGATCCCTTAACCCTACTCCCAAACCTCAACATACCCATTTTATACAGAAAATAAAAAGGATAAAACGTAATGGACAGAGATGTGTAGGGATGAGCCAATGAGCATTTGATATCACTGCCGTAAAACGTGTTGTAATGCTTCCATACTGTCAGTGTTGGGAAGGATACTTTCAAAATGTATTCCGTTACAGAATACAGAATACATGCCCAAAAATGTAATTTGTAACGTATTCAGTTACGTTACTCAATCTGAGTAATGTATTCTGAATACTTGGATTACTTCCACATTGAATTGCATTTTATAAGTGTCGGCCATCAAATCCTGCTTAATAAACAGGCCTATTCTTGTGGGGTGGGGGTGCGGTGATGCGGTGGTGAATTTCACCATATGCCGTATGCCAATAAAGCACCTAAAAGCTGTCACAAAGAACCGGCAAAAGTAATAATTATGAATTATTTTTGCTTGCAAATATAGAAAGGAGATATTTTAATTGTTTAAACGAGTGTTTTCTTTGTCAGTGTCGGATACAAAGATGAAGTTGACGATGCTGACTCGCGATCTTCTTATTAAATCCAGGCAATCGGTTGATGAAACATTGATTAAAATTAAGATACAATTAATACAAAACGAAATTCACTTTAAAGAAAGGCTTTGTGCTTTCTGTTTGAGGTCTCTGTGAAAGTTTTAAAGCAGTCTTTTAGTGCCGCTTTCAGAGCGCTCACGTCCGTAACGGAGAACTGTCACGACCGTAACATTGTTTTTTTCCTCATAAATGCAAATACAAAATAAAATATAAATCATCATATAAATAAAATAAAATAAATATTTCATGTTCTGTGGAGAGCCAACCCTTCTTCATCCGGTGAGTAGTATTACTTTTGGTTTGCGCAGTGTAATGCCGCGTTCCAGGCAACCTGTAACCCGTGTTTTTCCAACTAGTAACTGGGAGTACATCGATCTAGTACGAGTTCACGGGTGGGAAGTCACGGGTTTGACTGCCGTTCCAGTGCACTTTCACGGGTATAAGTTTGGAAAAACACGGGTTACAGGTTGCCTGGAACGATGTACTCCCAGTTACGAGTTGGAAAAACATGGGTTACAGGTTGCCTGGAACGCGGCATAATTCACAGAATTCTGTTGCTTTTACTGGCACTACGTAACTTCGGGGTTCGGGTAGTAACCCGAGCACAAAAAGAACTACAAAATTCGACTGCTTTACAGCATATGTCACTTCCCCCACCACTTCCTCAGATTTGGACGTAAGCGTTTATATACTGTCTATGGACGTGAGAGGCCAACCGGCGTTTGTTTTCGGCTTTCGTGCATATGTTTTTGTCATGGGGGCTGTTTACACCTGGCCACTTCATGCGTTTTCTCAGATCGGATAGCTATCTGATCGTGAAAAGACCAGGTGTAAATGTCCTCCGAAATGCATTCAAGACGGATTTGAATCCGACCGCTCAAACCACTTCAGGAGGAGGTCTGAGACGCATTCCAGACGAAACTGGACAAGTGTGCATCTGGTTGTTGAAACCACATATGTAAATTGTACTCCTCCCAAAAATGAGAATTATCAAGATTATTACTAAAATGATTACTGTTTTAATTACGCTTAAATGCCACATTAAATGTTTAATGCCAGGCTCCAACTGTGACAGCTTCATACAATTTTTCCCTGGCAACAGTAGGAATATTCTTTTTTACACTGAGAAATATGCACTGGAGTGAGAACTAGCCCCTACATTTGTTTAAAAGTGTCAGAATGAGTAGTTTAAAAGTCCCAGTTGAGTTTTGGATCCTTCAAGATTTCTTCCTCATCCTGCCTATATGGTCTCATTGTTAATACATAGGTATTCATACGCAATTTTCAAAGATAGAAAACGTACTTTGTGTACGTTTGGATGCTGAAATGTATGATATGGACATATCTGCAACATTTAAACGTAACATTATTACGATTTTTACAGCTACAAAAAGTTAACTATTTACGAATCTTTCATATCATAAATATATCTGTATAATTTCCCTTTGACTGTTTTATAGATAAATGTAAGATCCCTTAACCCTACTCCCAAACCTCAACATACCCATTTTATACAGAAAATAAAAAGGATAAAACGTAATGGACAGAGATGTGTAGGGAAATGGCAGTTTTATTAACAATATAGCATTAAAAAAAAAAAAAAAAAAACGTGTGAGAGCGTGTTATAGTCTATTGCCAGATATGACGACGCTACTGGAACATGCATTACCGCAGCTGAGCATCGATTCATCACGCCAACGTGCAAACTATCGCAAATCAAAGTGAAATTAAGTCGCAGACGCTTATCACACAATCATCATCATTAAAAGTAAAGAAACGAAATGATCTTACCAGGGCTGTTACTGTTCTCTCTTATTGCTGTCTTTGATTTCGAAATTTTAGCTGATGATCAATAAAATGCAGTTCACATCTGTTGCTTTCGGTGACGTGCACTCCATTAAATCTGCATATAGCGCGAGAATTGAAGATCGGATTTAAATCCGTTTCGCAAAAACACATTTATGTGACCAGGTGTAAATGGAATCGTTTTGATAAATCAGAAATCCGATCTGAGAAAACGCATGAAGTGACCAGTAAATATACGACGGTATTTACGACAGTGCAAGTATTCCACAGCGACTCTAGGGGTCGCTGTTTGACAAAAACACAATTTCTCCACAGTGTGCCTTTAAATTGTAACTGTAAAGGAATACAGTTACTCATAATTTGTATTCTGAATACGTAACGCCGGTACATGTATTCCGTTACTCCCCAACACTGCATACTGTCTATGAATGCTTCTTGAGGGCGCAATTTTTTAATTTAAATACATCACGAGCGCGGGATTTGACGTTTATGGTTGCTGCTAAAAATGGAGATGAAGATCGCTGGATAAAAGGCTGAATAAATTTGGATCTCTTTCTTGTAAACGTATGGATTATAAAGATTTGGATTACATCAAGCTAATAAAATTGATGTCTTTTGTGAATTTATGTTGTGTTTTGGTTCTATAGGAGAAAACTCCTTTTGTGTAAATAAACTAAATATTACAAAATGGTTAAACGATTAAAGAAGGTATTTTTAAGGTTTTAAAGTGTATTCTTGTTTAACACCATGTAGGCTAATCCTCCGAAACTAGTTTGCAGCAGAAGGGACGAACAGAGCGAAATGTTATTATTTCTTAAAAGAGTAAACTGCATTTAATACGACTCAAAACGTAATTGATAATTTTTGAAAATTGAACACAATTGAATGCAATAGAGTCAAAACTTTAATGCCACGATTTTAATATGCATAAATAGGAATACGTGCAAATTTGTATGTCGGTAGAGTTGTTCATACGTAACGTTAAATAATAGTTTTTGTGCTGTCAATACGTAAATATTTTACGTTTTAGTGCTGTAAATACGTCAGTATTATACGCTTCTGTGTGTATAAAACGGAAATAAATGTACGTGTGATAGAACTACACTTTACGTAAAAATACATGCGTATTCTCATGAGATCACGTTGCTGCAGCATCTTAAGGAGTTTTCCCCCACTGTTGCCTCTGGCCTGCTACTGGGGATTGTAATGCACTATTGTTTTGGTATGATTTTCAATGTGAAATCTGCTATACAAAAAAAGAAAAGAATTTCAATTTGATGTGGTTTGTTTATTTCCTTTTATGCTACCTTTGATTTGACTTTTACTAGATTTGTGCATCCTAACACATATAGCAACTTTTTAAAGTTGTTTTTACATTTTCTGTAAGAAATGACTGTAAATGTCTAAAAGACACAACCAGCTTAAATCTCTTGAGTAAATGTATTAAATTGAAAGATGCCTCAGTAATCTAATTCTCCATCGTTGCATTTGAAGCATCATCTCTCACTCGGAAATGCTTTGTCTCTTTGTGATGATACATCCAGTCCAGACAGGCTATTATAGACATGTCTTCGCTGACCACAGGACCAATGTTGTCTGCTCTCCAGTGGTGCTCAGATGATGACCAATGACTCCATTGAAAGGTGTTAAGGAGAGTAGAGCTTTTAGTGCTGTTTGAATTATATTGCCAATTCAGTTTAAAGCCAGGCCAGTGCAGAAAGGGCAATATGCCAAGGCTCAACCTCAAAGCTTCACCTTTTCATGTGAAATATTTTTATTTTTTTTAGGTTTTCTCCCTGGACTACAGGCTTAAAAAGTCTCCTCCAGTGTGGAAGCTGATCAGCGACCAGGTAAACTGCAAATATAATTTCAGAAATAATCTTTTATTTCCCAAGGGGCGAAGCAATCAATTGGTGTGGCACAGAAAACCCCCTCCAAAAAAACACACACACACGCACACACACACACACACACACACACACACACACACACACACACACACACACACACACACACACACACACACACACACACACACACACACACACACACACACACACACACACACACACACACGAATAAGCAGTAAATTATGGAGAGGATAATAAGAATGCAGGGGAAAGATGGTGCTCATGCTGAGGGCCCCAATGCTGTGGTTCTGAGAATGACTTAATCAGTCATCTGCAGACAGCAGGAAACTCTGTGACAATGTGATTTATCTCTCCTTCCTTTCTTTCTATACTCCTTCGCCTGTCCCCCTTTCTCCTCCATCTCTTTGCCCCCTCTCTCCCTCAATTGCACACCCCTTGTTCTGCGTCTCCTCTCCTCACCTCTACCTATCAGCTCATTTCTTTAGTGGGAATAAAAACACAAGAGAGAATGAAGAGAAGGAGATGTGAGAAGAGAACCGTGAGCAAAGAGAAAACTGAAAATTGCCTTAGAAAAGAACTAATAGCTTTTTTAAAATTTCAAACTTAACTCATTTAAAATTTCTTTCATCTAGAGGAAGCTAAAATAATAATTTAAAAATGTTTTAGGATAAGTAATCTTCTACTAAAAAAGGTAGTAAAACTGAAATGGTGCCCACTTTTAAGTATCAACCAGATATCAGTTTGTAATTTAAACCACATAATGACAACAAGAATAAATCAATTATTATTATTGATTGACTCATTGCAATTTGACTTTTGTTTTATGTAGTAATATGTAGCCAGGGAGGATTTTTCTTACTAGCTTATTTTTCTTTTATTTATTTTATAGTTTGGTTGAGGAAAAGGGCAATCCATGCCTATATAAATTGCAACCTATCCATATTGACATCTGCCTAATTTGGCTGTTTCTATTAGGTGACAGATGAATTTGCACCAAAATATTATTGATTGGTTTGATTGGATGTAAAACCTTTGATGTCAACAACATAAGATATTAAAAATTAATTAAAAAAACATTTTAAAGGAATTAACTTGGGGGAAAAAAAGGTTTAAAATAATAATAGTTATATTAATAATGATGATGATAAAAGCCATGATGAAAAGATTACAAACAGCATGAAAAATGGAGAGACATCTCTCTCTTTGTTTACCCTCAAACAGGAAGGAAAATTATGTTGAGATGTTTTTCGAGATAAAATCTGCTTAAAAGTGTTTCGTTTCGTTTAGCCACAGTCACAGTCAAGTAGATCATGTGTGTCATTGTTGTGTAACAAACTTGCTTCCATTCCAAAAAAACATAAACTGTTTGAGAGTTGTAGAGGATAAAACTTAATATATCTCCCACAAACAGGAGACAAACAAAATCTCTGCCGACTGAGGGTTTAGGGAAAAAAATCCTTGTAATGAGAGAAAACAGATAGATGTGAAGCAAAGCAGAGAGAATGCATGAAGAAAGACTTTAAAAAGATGAAAGAAAGCAGGAGAAGAGAGGATGAAGAATATTAGGCAGACAGCACGTGGGTGAAAGAGACAAGTGTGGAAAAAGAAGACAGGAGAAAGATACTTAGAAAAGAAAAGTAAATTTGAGGTTAGTTTAACTTTTAACTCATTTTTAATATATATTTTCATAAATATATTTTATCTAATTTATAAGAAACGTTCTTTATACACATTATAAAGGATTCATGTTTTAAATATTTAATTTTTGTTCTGTCTGTGCCTTTGTTCACTGTTTGTTTGGGGAGTGGCCGTGCAACGGCTCATGCACTTGAATATTACTGTAGGTCTTGGCAGAAAATGAAGGCTTTAAACTGTTAGGAGTAGTTACAGAAATAGGGTTTATAGTTGTGCCAAACGTTCTGGGGTGCGTTTCCCGAAAGCATCGTTAGCAAACTATGGTCGCAAGTTCCGTCGTTATCAGCATAGTTCAACGAGTCGGTGTTTCCCGAAACCATCGTTCCAACGAACATTCGCAAACAGCATCGCACAGTTGTGTGGTTGTAACGGTTTAGAATACATACAAATGTCATTTACGTCTTTGAGTTTGTCAAGAAATTTTAAAGCAACGTTTTTGAAGACTGCGCATGTGCGAACGTGCTCTAGGCCTACTAACGAGCCTATGATTGAATCTGGAAATAAAGCGAAATAACTGAGAAAAATGATAAATAGTCCTCAGATGCCATGTCTGTAATTTATATCAAAACATCTAGCATTAATTCGATCTCAAACAGTTTCATTAAAAGAAGTTATTACTCCACCACGTGCATGACGACGACGTCATAAACCAGCGTGGTTGAACCATGGGTTGAACGACCACTTTGCGACAATATGGTTTCGGGAAACCGTCGTGACTAGCTAGTTGATTTCTTCAACGATGCATCATACTATGGTAGTGAAGCATCGAGTTACGTCATTGTATGGGTTTCCCGAAAGCATCGTTAGCCAACTATGGTCGCAAGTTCCCTCGTTACCAATAGAGTTCAATGGACATTGCGATGAACTTGCGACCATAGTTGGCCAACGATGCTTTCGGGAAACGCACCCCTGGTTAGTGTTACTTAGTATGTTTAGTCTTGAATTGTGATGTTTTATGTAGTCACCATCACTGAGAATAGTGTTCCATCTAACCTACAAACCTTGATGAAAAACTCAACTGCACATTTCCAACTTGCTTTGCTTTAGCCTGTGGAGAACAAAATGTTGGAATTAAGCATTATGATATATCTGTTAGTGTTTAATATTAGATTATTTTGAGATTTAAATGGAGTTTCTGTAATGTTGGAGATTTGAGGGATACCATTGTGCTGAAGAGTAGTGCCAGTGTACTGTGTATTTGGTAGCTAGCTATTTGTTTACTGCAAAAGAAGCTGAGCTAATGTAGTTATTATTTTAATGTTTTTACTTAATTCAGTTAGGTTTTTAAATGTTGCTTATTTGGTTTAAAGCAATTAGTTTCATTAAATGAAACAAGTTAACTTTACAGTGCACATTGTTTTTTCCTTGTACAGTGCATGTGTGATATAAAGGCAACATTATCAGCTCACATTGTATAATAAAAGTGTAATATGCAAGTATATTGTATGCAGAACCTGATTTCACCAGCATCTTTGTTGATACTGAAACAACATTCCAATCAACCAATCAGGGGTGCGTTTCCCGTACAACTATATAGCTTGCTGCTTAACTACCATAGTACGATGCATCGTTGGAGAAATCAACTAGCTAGTCATGACTGTTTCCCGAAACCGTATGTTGCAAAGTATCGTTCAACCACGTTGGTTTAATAATAATAATAATAATTCGTTACATTTATATAGCGCTTTTCTAGGTACTCAAAGCGCTTTACATGAAAGGGGGAATCTCCTCAACCACCACCAATGTGTAGCATCCACCTGGATGATGCGACGGCAGCCATATTGCGTCAGAATGCCCACCACACACCAGCTTACTGGTGGAGAGGAGACAGTGATGAAGCCAATCAGTATATGGGGATGATTAGGAGGCCATGATGGACAGAGGCCAAGGGGCAAATTTGGCCAGGATGCCGGGGTTACACCCCTACTCTTTTTCGAAGGACATCCTGGGATTTTTAATGACCACAGAGAGTCAGGACCTCGGTTTAACGTCTCATCCGAAGGTTTATGACGTCTCGCACGTGGTGGACTAATAACTTATTTTAATTAATCTGTTTGAGATCGAATTAACGCTAGATTTTGTCATATAAGTTACAGACATGGCATCTGAAGACCATTTATAATTTTTCTCAGTTATTTTGCTTTATTACCAGACACAATATTTGGCTCGTTTTTACATAGTAGAGCACGTTCGCACACAAAGCGGTGCTTTAAATCTCTTGACAAACTAAAAGACGTAAATTACATTTGTATGTATTCTAAATAAATAACACGGGTTGTACTGAATGTCAGCTTGCTTATTTTGCTAAAGATAAGGATTTATTCAGTCTACATCTCTAAAATGTAAACTAGAAACTATGCTTCTAACCACAGCTCGAGAGCTGTCATTCCAACCACACAAGTTTGCGATGCTGTTTGCGAACGTTCGTTGGAACGATGGTTTCGGGAAACACCAAATCGTTGAACTATGCTGATAACGACGGAACTTGCGACCATAGTTGGCTAACGATGCTTTCGGGAAATGCACCCCAGATGTGAGGGACAAGTTTACAGTTTATGTCAAGTTCAGGCTTAAAACCAGGGTTAGGTGCTTCTACATCAGTGTCATACGCTTATCATTTCCCTATGATGAGCGTATGGTTATATGGGATATGGTTAGGATTAAATGTTTGAACAGGAATGTTGTTTCAGGGTCATCAAAATATGTTGACCCAGGAACGCATCTATCGCGGAAAAATCATTGTACATGAATTGTATATATCAACCATTTTGTTGTGGTAAATGTGAAAAATTGGCTGAACATGATTAAGTGCGGTTGGGTTTTCTCATTTCAGTCTGTGTAATTGAATTGATTGAAGTAAAAAAATAACAACACGCTATATTTTCAGTGTGGAGAGGAAAAGCACAAAGGCAGGAAAGTTGAGAGGGAGGGTTAGAGTGAAGGAGAAAAAGAAAGTAGGACTGATGAAAAATGAAAAGCACCTCCTGACATGTGATTTATGTAGCAGTGAAAGGCCTATCCTTGTGATTAGGCACTTTCAGCAGTAAATTGGTTCTGAGGTTTAATGATGCAGAACTGAAAGTTGGGTACGTGGCACTTTGTCAGACAGAGCTGAAAAAAGAGGAAAGCTTTAGACTGAAGGCATTCCTCTCTTTTTCCCTTTGCCTGTTTCTTATCGCTCTCGCTCGCTTTGAAAAATTGTTAAATTTGCATGATTTTGTTTGTCAGATCTAAATTGCATTAAGAAAACAATTCGTGATGCCACAAATGGATCTGAACCCAAAGACATTACAGGGGAAATGACACATAAACAAAAGGAGCTAATTTGACATGGAAGGGATCAGCAGGGGGGACGGGTGCGTAACGTGCTTCAACATTAGTGTGTGTGTGGTGTGTGTGTGTGTGTGTGTGTGTGTGTTTGTGTGTGTTAGCGAATTAAGAAGCGAATGAGAGCAACAGAACCAACAAGAAACATGCATGGGAACTAATGAGAGGGAGAGAAGGGGTGAAAAGGCCAATGTAGTGATTGTGGAATTGCTCTGGCTTCCTAATTGAATTTTGTGGATACAGCAGCACATTCGTGTCAAGCAATAACGTAAAGCTAAGCAATTACCTTTGCAACAGCAGCACACAAAGGCAGTCCTGCAGGTCTCAGAGGTACAAAGCCAGCATAGCCGTCGACACACATCAGAGCGGCATGGATATTGATTAGGCTTTCATTTCTCAGAAATGCTTGAGGTGGAAAACTTTGATCACTTTTCTTTCGCTTTTAACTAAATACTGTCAAACATGTTATTCTCAGAACTGATTCCCTGTTTCATTTGTCAGTGGAAATGTAGATTTGCAAAGCTTTACAGAGTTTTACCCACTGATCTGCCTGCAGGCTCTTATGGGAAAAAATATCAGCTTTTTGTGGGGAAAATATGTGTACATTGAAGGATGTAACATAAATTGACCCTTCGATTATATTCATCTGAATGAACTTTTTTTTTAAGGTATACACCAACAAATTATGCTTGCCTTGAACCACCTAATTTGAGGGTTGTTGATGTCTTAAGTACAGAAATACCATTCTTCTTATTTATGCAAAATGCTACTAAATGAATAAAAGGGTTTAAAAAAAATACACATTTTAATTACCAGAAAAGTAGAAAGCAAGCCTTTTGTTTTGTTGTGTGCGAGTCTTTAAGGGCCAGGACTCTGGGCTGTGTTTGTTCTGAAGCAGGTGCCCATGAAAGCAGGAGAACACAAACCTCAGCAGGCTGCGGGCGTTGTTTGTTCAGGCGCTGTGCCTAATGTTCCATAGGCACGATGCAGGACACCCCCCACACACACTCCCCTCAGCAAAAATACCCACTTAAGGCATTCATTCATAGCTCTGATCACCAGGACTTCACTGATGCTCCAAGAGCCAGGCCAGGGCATGATTTACACACACCATCAACCCAGATAAAAACTCTGATTACAACATTCTCTCTCACACACACACTCCCTCATTCAGTTTCTCTTTCATTTTGATTAGCTCCCCGGGGTCTCCATCAGACTCTAATCAGAGGTGGATGCATGCACACACGCACACACACACACACACGGACCAACACTTGCTTACAGCCCTTTTCTCATACATGCCTCAATGCCTCTGTTTAGTGGTTCAAACCAAATCCACCAATCAGCAGCTTCTTTAGTCAGAGGTCAGATAGGATGAAAATGTGATTAAAAGCTGTGGGATAAGTAATGCTGGATATCATTTTTATGGCCTGATGGCTCAGTAAGGTTTTGTAAAGCAAACTCAATGGTGTGACAAAACCAGTTAGGTTCTGTAAAGTTTGTAACCAAACTTGATTTGTTGAGAGGCTATTGGCAAGTGCCTTTGAGTAAGAGAGCTCAAGAAATGTCTTGCCTTTATACTTACAGCATTATGATTTTCAGGCTGAGAAACGCACCTGCTATCTTTCAACGTCCAATGAACCGGTGGTTTCAGGCCTTGAAGGGAGTGCAGTTAGTTTGTAGTTTGTTAGAGTCAACCCGTTGTAATTTATACGGTTTACAACCCATTGACGTTTTTGAATTCTCTTCACTGCCTGAACCAAAGGCTGATACATTGGTCCTTGTTTCTGTAGGCTTATTCCCTTGAAATTCAACATGTCAGAGGATCTGAAAATGTTGTAGGTGGCGCACTGTCACGTGCTCCTGTGAATAATTAGAATGCATCCATAGAATGCACTGTTTTTCTCTCTCTCTCCTGGCCACTTTTCTAGGTCCTAAAGCAGGGTTCACCAATCTCGGTCCTGGAGGGCCGCTGTCCTGCAGAGTTTAGCTCCAACCCCAATTAAACACACCTGAACCAGCTAATCAAGGTCTCACTAGGCATACTAGAAACTTTCAAACAGGTGTGTTAGAGCTGGTTGGAGCTAAACTCTGCAGGACAGCGGCCCTCCAGGACCGAGATTGGTGAACCCTGTCCTAAAGTATTGAGAGTTGTGGTAACTCTTATTTGTCTATTACAGGGATTCTTGACAGATCCTTGTCTTAAGGGGAGGAGTGAGTGTGAGTGTGTCTGTAATGGGGTTTTCCCCAGCGCTGGACGGATTACTCCGCCCTCCCAAATCATTACATTGGTGTCACCTGCTGCTAACTTCCCTCTTTACCTTTAAAAGAAGCAAGATGGATGGCAAATGGGGGTGGCCTACTTGATTTGTTCACTTTTGTTATTTTTTTTATTGTGTTTCTTTTTGCATGCATCACTTCTTTTCCTTTTGAGCCATAGGGCGTAACAGTAGGCTATAAACAAACTACACCACCGTTCCACAACTTCAACGTCACTGCCACAAGCTTTAGACAACTCTTTCAGTTTTCATCCAATAAAAACGTTTCCCAGAAAGTTTGAGTTAAGGTTATAAGAGCACAATTGTAAGCATAATGAGGCTGTAAAAGTGGACTGAGCTTACCTGTTCAGCGTGATGACGTTTAATGTCCTAATACAGTGGGATAATACAGATGTATTTTATGCCGTAAAATAAAACATGAAAGTTTCTTGAGCTTGTGTTCACCACAGACCACAGACTTGTGTTAACCAGCAGCCATATCACCCTGTAGCCCAAAACTGGTTGCCCACTGAAGCTAAGCAGGGTTGAGCCTGGTTAGTACCTGGATGGGAGACCTCCTGGGAAAACCAGGCTTTGACACTATATTGTCAAAGAGCACCGTCCTTCGGATGAGACGTAAAACCAAGGTCCTGACTCTCTGTGGTCACAAAAAATCCCAGGATGTCTTTCGAAAGAGTAGGGGTGTAACCCCGGCATCCTGGCCAAATTTGCCCAGTGGCCTCTGTCCATCATGGCCTCCTAATCATCCCCATATATATATATTAATTGGCCTCATCACCTTGTCATCACAGCTGCACATTGGTGGTGGTTGAGGAGATTCCCCCCTCTATGTAAAAGTGCTTTGAGTGCTGAGAAAAGCGCTATATAAATGTAATGAATTATTATTATTTATTATTTAGACCTTATTTCAGCCATTTAACCAAAATCCCATAAAAAAAAAACATTGACTTTGTGACGATGGAACCGGAAGTGCTAAAATGCTAACTTTTCCGCGTTTTGGCCTACAAAGTGATATCATACCCGCACCACTCTATTTGCAAGTGTGGGACATGTCCCCACCACTTTTTGCCGGGGTCGATATTGTCCCTACCACTTTTTAGAACATCTCGTATACATCTCGTCACGGATGTACCTAAAACAAATGAAACATCTCCAGTTGACTAGCAGAGTCCATTTCCTTCGTTTGTTAAAAATTCAGCGAACTGTCGCGGGAATGTGTTGTTTTTGAAATCATGCTGAGTATTCGTTGCCTCTGTTATCAGTGGCAGAAGGCTACTGTGCTCTCTTGGCGCTCATGCACTTTACACAAACAAGTTCTTTAATCTACCGCTTAACGCCATTGCGAAGACTCTCTATTCTTTCCGGTTAACAAAAGTTCGACCACTAGACCATTAAGACAAACAAGCGTTCCAGGCAAATGTATGTAGTCTATGTAGTCCTATTTATTGACTGATGTGAAGAATCTCAGGCCTAACAATATTTTGTATTACAGTAGATGTAAGGACGAAACTGTCACGTTAAATGTCTTATGTCGATAAATTAAACTCAATCCACTATTGAAATCGATTTCTGGACATTGTATTCCTGTCCCATCAACTTTTAAAAAAGTTATGCCACTGTATCCAAGCTTTGGTCTACAAAAATACATCATCCCTGCAGCACTCTATTGCACAGATTTACACACCTTCAAATTTTAACATGAACTTTGAAACTTACTAATATTAAAGTCACAACTAGCCAAAGAATGTAATTCATTTTCGATGTTCCTTATTTCGCTCCCATCACAGATGGCCCTCAGTCTTATTCCTCAGTCTTTCCATCGCAAGAACAGATGAGTGGTATCTTTGAGCGAGAGGCTGTCAGAGCCTCACCGTCAGAACCGCTAATTCAATTTGATCAGTGAGAACATCACCCCACACCTTTCGACCCACTATGATCATCTGCCAGCAGGAATACTGATCATCTCCCTTCGTCGCACGCAAGAGTCTTCGTTTCATTTGAGGTATGAAGATAGTTAGACATTTTTCTAGACTTTCTCTTTTTTTTTTTTTTCCTGGAAGTTTTGTAGTGTGTCATAGTTTCAGGTTGTCTGAGACTTGAGAGCAGATCTGTGAGACGCGGTTTCAAAAGCCCGTTTTCTCATGAGAGGATCTCACAGGTATGAATATGTATCAGAAAGATGGCAGACGTGCAGTTTCTTTAGTTGGCCTAAGAAAGCCTCGCTTGCATCAGCACTAACACAGCTCTGGCTCCAAGATCTCAGAGCAGAGAAAAGAAAAAAACTTCAAAAGCATATCTACAGTGATACAGCTTGTACCAGGCAATCCTAAGGAGGAAGTTTCTAGTGAGCGCTTTATTTTTTCTTATATTCGTACTCGTTTTTCCTACTTTCCCTTAGCCCCCTTTCTTGCTCGCTCTCTTTAACGCTCGCACACAGAGTAAGTCTTGCCCATTGCCTGGGTTTCTTTAATCATCAACGCTAGCACTGAATAACTAAACCGAACATCCCTAATACCGCCTGTTGTAGCCAGCTGGCTCGAACCCCAGGCTGTGGTCGTGTGCTAACTACAGAGCAGCTTTTTTCATGATGTAGTGCTCTTGCATGGTGAGAGATGGTTCGTTTTTATGCATGGCGCCTTGAGATAAGGGTCTTACTGCTTGAGTTTCCCCAAAATCTCTCTATGTCAGAGAAAGGAGAGGGGAAACATGGCCCAGAGATGAATAACTTGTGTTGTAACAAAGCTAAATCTGATGTAGGAACCTCAAATAGTTAGTGTTTTTTTTTTCTTTCAAATTTTTAACAATTTTAGTTTCACCAGGCACTAAATGTGCTTAAAAATATTTAATTTTCATTTTTTTCATAACTCTTCTACTGCATTTTCCCAAATCTAGCTCTCAGAACTAAATATTGCAGACAGCATGTGCCAATAAACAGTGCTATCAGCATGTGCAATTCATTCTTGGTGAATTCATTCCCACCCTCAGAGCACAATTACACTGTAAAAAAAAAAAAAACTGCCTTAAATTTTTAAGTACAATCAACTTGGACGTTTAAGTAATTTCAACCTAAATTACATTAAACTGATTAAAAAAATTAGTTGTTTAACTTATAAAAAAAAGTTGAAATTTGCTTAACTTATTTTGATGAGTTAAAGTAATGTAAAAACATATGTTGTCATAAATTATTGATCATATCATTTTTTACAGCGTTTAACATGTATGTCCAACTTGTAAATGTATACCCATTGCATTGCATTGTTTATCATCATATGCGTTATATATTACATTTTAAAATTCTCATAATCAGTTAAATTTTTATTGATTAAATGATTACATTTTCAAGTTAGTTATTTCCAAACTTTTTAGTCAGCTGAATCTCTTTTGACCTAATATGTTTAATAATTAAGTCAATAATTTACTGTAACAACACTTTCACATATTCACGGTTCTCTGATGTTGATTAATGCAATGGTCATGTCATGCTAAACAGCTAAAATATTTAATATTTTTTAGAGTGTGTTGATTTGTTTTGTTTTTTATTTTAATTTGACATTTTTACAATTTAATTAATTATTAGATTTTCATGAACTCACTAACTTCCTGCAATTCCTTCACAAACCACAGTTTGGAAAACCCTGACATAATGTTTAATGCACTTCATATATATTTTCTTTCTCTTTGTATTTTGATGTTAATATGGTATCAATAAGATATAGTCCTATTCAAATCAATATGGTAAAAGTGTTTGGTCAAAGTAATCTAAAATCATGTCATTCCAAACCTGTATAACTTTCTTTCTTCTGTGGAACACAAAAGATATTTCGAAGATTGTTTCAACTGTGAAAGTCAATGGGGTCCAAAACAACAATGAACCACACTGACCTTCAATTCATGGAGATATTATTCTTTAAAAATGAGTTTGTTTTAGTGCAAATGAGATTTAGTTTCAGTGCAAGCATGTCTTCAGATCATTTAGACTTGATTTCACAGACCTTTATGGCTTTAATGATATATAGAGCACAGCAGAGGGTCTCTTTCAGAAGGACAGAGCCACAAGAGGAGCTGCGGACTAAGTGGCCTTCTGAAAATGGCTTTATGAGTTATGATCGCTTCAGGGCAAAGCTTACACCAACCCTCAGGAATACTAATCTGGTTATTTTATTAAAATGAGTTTTGGCATTCTATCTTTTCGGTTCATTCTGGAAATGAGAACGAGAGTGGAACATAAAAAGTTAGTGTATAAAAATGCAAGAGTAAAATCAAAATGGATCAACACATGCAACTCTTGTGCAAATACTGAGGCGTTTTGCTGCTGAATTACGAGAGTATGGCTATAACGTAAGTTTTGTTAGAAGCTAACAGAGACAAAACTCTAAATGTAATTAGTTGTATTAATTATATGATGGGTTAAATATTTTTCACTAAATCAAATTGATATAGAGCTGATATAGTAATATCTAGATAGTTTGATTAAATAATGTTCTATATGCA
The DNA here is from genome assembly GCF_963993115.1 of Abramis brama. Lineage (NCBI taxonomy): Eukaryota > Metazoa > Chordata > Actinopteri > Cypriniformes > Leuciscidae > Abramis > Abramis brama. The sequence continues at coordinate 15,205,273 of NC_139979.1, forward strand.
TTTTTATTTTATTTTGTTTTATATTTCATTTTTACATTGATCTCACAGCCATGACAAATCTTTCATTATTATTCATTCATGCTAACAACCTTGAGATAAAATAGGTATAGGCCTACATTTATATTGAAAAGCATCATAATTTTGTAGAAAGAAATGTATATGAGTCTGGGAACGAGACTGGAACATAAAAGGAGGTAGTGCATAAAAGTGCTGGAGTGAAATCACACAGCTTACTCTATATCAATTAATCATCTTTTGTGAATCTAGAAATTACTGTTGACTGCAGCATTCACTTTGTAGGAGGCAATCAAATTAAGCTTTTCAAAAGTATACAATTTCATTTAATGTTTTCCTAGCAGAGGAAAGACAGACTGAGAGAGAGAGAGAGAGAGAGAGAGAGAGAGAGAGAGAGAGAGAGAGAGAGAGAGAGAGAGAGAGAGAGAGAGAGAGAGAGAGAGAAACAGAGAGAGAGAGAAACAGAGAGAGAGAGAAACAGAGAGAGAAACAGAGAAGGAGGGGGCAAGGACAACAGAATCAAAATGTGAGTAATTTGATCTGAAATAAAAACATTTATCACTGTCATTACTGGAGTCGGACCTTACATCAACCTCAAGAAAGTAAAAATATACATGATGTGCTCAGATTTACATTCACAACTTGAATCAATATGAAATTAGTTTTGGCCCAATAGAGCCATGGATTGTATTTGAAATGAAAAGGAAAGGACTTCAGATCAAGGAGATTGGAGCAGAAATAGAAAAAAACTATGCATGAACACACACACACACACGCTTATTTCACTTTTTGTCACTGGCTCAGTCAAGCACCTGAGGGATGATGAAGAGGGAGCCAGAAGAAACGGTTTACGTAAAGGAAAAGAGGAATAATCAGATGAGTGCTGCTTCACAGGTGGGTGAAGCCATTTAACTGGATCAAAAACAGGCTCTACTGTACCTGATCTAACTTTAAATTTGCTAGCGAAGAAGATGATTACCCACACCAAGGCTATAGAATCTCTCCACCATTTTGCTGTAAGGCTGAGCATTATGGGTTTTGACTGGCTTAATCAGAGCCTATGAACAGATGGGCTTTGGCTTTAATTTTGATTTTATGTTTTCATATTTATGTTTTTTGAGTTAGGTATGAATCTGCAGAGTAGCATTGTGTGGTAAGTGTTGTGGTTTCTCTCTTTTGTGAAATCACTTCTCAGAGATCTTTGATGCCAGAAATATTAGACTTTATTTTACAACAAAGCCGAGCATCTTCTGCGGAAGATCACTCCAGGTTTTTGCTCAGCTCAAACATACAGACATAAATCCTTTTCCAAAGATGGTAACACATCCTATGGATATTTTGGGTAAAGGTCTTGTACCATGTGACTTCTCAGAATAGAATGGCAACATTCCATACCTTTCTTCAGGCTTCCAAAAGTCAAACCAGAGCCACTCACTGAGGAAATAATAGTGTACAAATATATAGCTAAATTACTTATTTTCTAAATATTAAAATCTTCAACATAAGACACCCCTTGCAAAAAATATGTATACTTCAAGTTCATTTTATACTTAAGTAAAGTACACTTAAGTGAAAGTATACTTTCTTATTTTTAGTTTATACGAAATATACTAATAGCACACTTGAATAAACCTCTTTAGATAAATAGGCATCTAAGGAAAGATTTAAACTCTTTTCTCTGATCTGTTTATCTGAAGGAACCTGTTCACAATGAATCACATTTTCCAATGCTACATGTGCGAGAGGAATGTTTAGGATGAACTGATTTACTTAAAAGAATACAATTTTCCAACTCTACATATCAGACAGAGGTCTGTTTATGACGAACCGATTCACTAAAAAGAATCAGGCTTTCCAAATATGAGAGATAATTTTTTAAGTTAAAAAAGTATTTTAAGTTAAACAAAGAACTGCTGCTCTAAGAACACTTAATTTCTAAAAAAAACTTTACAAAAAGTTTGCCAAAAAATTGTGAATGACGATTCAATAACCATACGGTAAAAAAAAAGTACTCCGCTATCAACTTGGATGTTTAAGTCATTCCAACTTAAATTACATTAAACTGACATTAAAAAAATGTGTTGAATCTTGTATAACGTATACAAAAGTTGAAAATTGCTTAACTTATTTTGATGAGTTAAAGCAATGTAAATACATATGTTGTCATAACTTATTGGTCATGTAATGTTTTAAAGTGCAGTTTCACCAGGCACTAAATGTGCTGAAAAATATTTAATTTTCATTTTTTTCATAACTCTTCTACTGCATTTTCCCAAATCTAGCTCTCAGAACTAAATATTGCAGACAGCATGTGCCAATAAACAGTGCTATCAGCATGTGCAATTCATTCTTGGTGAATTCATTCCCACCCTCAGTGCACAATTACAATGTGAGCTGTAACAGCAGAGAAAACAATTTGCTTATTACCCCTCTAAAACCTGCAGGGAGTCCACTTCATTGGTCATATCTTTCTGTCTGTCTGGACATGATGAGGAAATGTCTAAATGTTCTTAAAATAAATAAATCAATGAATCATATAAATAGCTCAAAAATAATTCATAGTAATAAGAATGTGGCTTAATGCTGCTCTGAATAGATAATATTTCTCAGTGATTGTGGTGGGTGGTGTCAGTGAGATACCATCACCGGAGGGTGCAAGCTAAGACTGGAAGAATGAGCAAGGAAGATATGTACACTGTCTGCTCCATACTGGGCATTTAGCAGCGGAGATAGTGATGTCCTACAGCTTTGATACATGCTAAACAGACTCTGAGTGGCCCCCACAGGCGATGAGCGGCAAACAGTGGCTCCCTACTTCAGTGGCATATTAAATAAGGGGCTGGCAGGGCACTAGACTATGGTACATGTAGTGTTTTCTGTCTTACTGTATGCCTCATAGTTACTGTAGAAGAAAAGAATAATGAGGCAAAAGTTTGGCTCCATTGGCTCCAGAAAAAGTGCAAAAAAAGTTTTACATTATATAACTCGTCTGTGATTATAATTGGCTCCAAGGCTTAGTGATATGGAATATGGATTTTTATGGTCATATCAGAAGAACTAATATAGTGCATGTCATGGCTTACATCAAATATACCCCACTTCAATGTAAATGCTTGAAGCTTGTAACTATCTTCATTCCTCTTGTTTTTCCACTATATCTCTGATCAGTGCATCTCATCTAAGAGACTCCCTGTTTATCATATTTCTTTCTTTTTAGTGTGAACATTTTTTATTAATCAGGAAGTTTGGTTGGTTGTGTAGAGAAAGCGGCTGAAGAGTGAGTTTATTCTGTAACATCTGCTAATTATCCCCACTCTCTAGTTCATAGTCTGTTTGATCTGCTGTCCTGTGGAGTACGAGCACGTGGCAGCAGGTCTGCCAGCAGAAAGGCTGTATTTGGGGCATGGGAGGGCAACCATTGCACACACTGCTTTCCCTTATGGCTCTCCCTAAAGGTAGCCTGGCTTTCCGGATATCTGTATGGATCCTCGTTGAAATTGTCACCAAAAAATAAAATAAAAAAATCATTTGAGCCTCTCAAAATCTTTAGGACGCTGTCAACTCACCTCTGATCCAGTAAGGCACAAACCAGGCTGAGTCAGAGAAGCAGCAGACAAACTGTTACCATCTTCCTTCCATTCATCCTTCCTATCTTTTTATTTGTATGTTTTTACTTTCCAGTTGCATTAGAAACAACCAGACATGCTTGCTAGAGACATGAAGGTTGCAATTCTATGAATTCTATAGGATACTTTGTATTTTATAATTAACTCTCGACCATAATATGGAACCTTTTGTTATCACCCTGCATTTCCAACATGAAGTGCACTCAAAAAGAGAAAACCATTCCACTCAATAAACAATGAATTTCTTATCGTATCTAGCAGGACACAAATTTGCCGTCATCATTCTGTATTTATTAAAAAAACAGGCCCAACACAGTTTGAGTTAGAGTTTAGAGATATGAATCACCAATCCGTTTAGTGCCAGTGAGAGACTGCAGAGCAGAGCTCCTCCTTGCCAGAGCAGACAACTTGTACCTGAGAGAGTTAATTAGTGCAAATGCACAGTTGTGTTATTGGGCCACTGCTGGCAATGAGAAGCATCATTAACACAAAATCCCAGTCCCTCAGATCTGAGAAGTGAAGCACTGCTCATTTGAAATGAAGGTGTGTTAACATTCACTGAATTTGACATGTATTATGGCAATATATATATATTTTTGTTGTTGTTTTTTTTTTTTTTTTTGAGGTGGGTAAATACCAGTTCAGCCACAATCCTCCTCCAGGCAAAATGCCAATCGCTGCTCCCTGTCTTCCAAAGTCTAAAAAGTCATGAGTTTTAAAAGCCTAAAGTCAAAATCTAGACCTCAAAGACAATAGTAATGACAAAGCTGTCATTTCTTGGAATTACATTTAATTTATTATTATTCCCATGACATTATCTTACAGATGAAAGTATGTTTGGCTCTACCAAAATAAGAGTGAATAAAAAGCATCTTAAACATGTATGAACAATCAAGTGCCTGTTATTTGTTATTACTTACATTTCAAAGTATGAATACATAAATACAATTCAAGATTTTACACTTTAAATAGATTGAAAAAAACAACAACATTATTGCATGTCCACACTACAGCGGAGCAAGTCCAAACTCACTCTACCCTACTAACAACACAGAAAAAATCAATCAAATCAAATAAAAACGGGATGTCTTCACCCAAAGTGGTGAACACTGCTAAATCCATTAAGAGATGCAATAGCTCAAACACATGCTGTATTTCTGCACCAAATAATCATGTCAATTTGCATATATATAAATAAAAAAACATTTTAATGAAAAAAAAAAAAAAATCTAAATTTTATTCTGAATCATTCTGATGTTTCATGTACATTTTGCTTAGTCAGTTTAACTTTGCTCAAGGATATTTCCCCTAGTTCTTCATAAATAAAACCCTTTGAATACTTGCTGGGTAACTATAAAAATATGCTAATTCTCCTTATTACTAATTGAAAAAGGCATTAACATTCTAATTGGACATCAGGTTATGCTTAATTTCAGCCAACTGCTGAATGGGCTCAACTGCTGATAAATCACAGTGCGGTGAGGCAGGAGAGGTTCATCTGTGTGTTAATGCGGGGGAGACGATGGCTGTATAAAGAATGGAATGGTAAACAACAAAGTAAAAAGTCTTGCTATCTTTGAGTTGACACTGCAACACAGAGATTAAATAAAAATAAATCACTACTTAACAGGAACTTTGGCTGAGAGGAGAACCTAAACATCAGAAAGTTCACAGCACAATTGGAGGGGTCTTGCAGGACATTTCATGTCAGAACTATATTCTTTCTTATTCTCATTTCCCCTCTCATTCTGACCACAACTAGCTGGTTGGTCCAGGGTGGCGCTGAAGGTCCTGGCTGTGGAACAGAGGGTGTAGTAGGGGGTGGATCTGCAAAGTGCTGGCAGCTGCAGCAACAGCAGCAGCAGCAGCGGCAGCCATGGGCATCGGACTGAGCATCGTGGGGAGCAGAGAAGTGGGAGGCAGGGGGTGGAGAGTCAACCCAGGAACATGATGGTGAGGGTGAACTGGGTGGAAAGATGAGGCTGGGATCAGGTGCAGGGGTTGAGCTGCCAACATAGTAGCTGGCGGCACTGAAAAGAAGGCAGCAGGAATTGGATGGGCAAATTGGGCCTGAGAGAGGGTGGGATGAAGGGGTGATAGCAGGGCAACAGGCGAAGAGTGAGGAGCAATAGAAGAGGGTGGAGAAGAGGGCTGGAGTATGTTGTATGGTAGACAGGCTGAAAGTGTAGTCTGGTCAGGTGGCTCTGCAGTTGGTACTGGTAAATGGCTCATGTCCACAGATACTTGCTCTTGAAGGTGCTGCTGCTGCTGCATGTGCTGCTGGGCCTGGAGCTGAAGCAATTTGTACTTCTCAATCTCATCATTGGTGAAGGTGATTGGTTGCTCAGAAAGGGGAGGGGTGGTGCATTTTGGACAGTGAATCCCTGCAATTTCTGCATTGTCTGCTTGGTCTTTGATGTTAAGTTTTTGTGACAAAGTCTTGTCTGGACCCAGAACTAAAGCAGAACAGGATTCTGTTGATCTATCCTCCTTGGCAATTTCAAGACAGGCATGGGATGCATTGTAATTTTGCCCATGTGTTTGTTGTAAGTGTTCTGAAGTCTTACTGTCAATTTGAGGTATAACTTGTTGATTTGATGGGACAGTTGAAGATGTTGGAACCTGGTTACTAATACTGGCACTTGCATCTTTATTTATCCCTATTTTTCTTGCCCCTTTCTTAATAGAGGGTAATTTACCAATTAGCGGAAGTGAGAGGGTGACATTTGCTTTCTTTACTTTAGGATCCTTCTGGTCTGATCCAACCAACTGGTCGTTAGATTTATGAGTATCATCTTCCTTCCCTACACCTGATTGTAAGGAATTAGGCTGAGCTACATTGTTACTTGTAGCTAATGGGGGTGAGTGACTCTTTCTAAGAGGAGATGATTTGGTCTTGACCAATCTCTCAGATGGTCCAGAATGACTGCAATGTTTCTGGCTCTGTCCAGTTGGAGATGGCCTAATATGGGAATTAGACAACCAGTCCCCATTAAGATCAGAGATGCTAATGCTACTAGAGGAACTGGAGCTACGAATGGACACTGGCTTGTTATACCACCTGTCTTCACTTCTTTCTGGACTTGACCAAGGAAATTCTTCCCTCTCCCGGTACCTCCTATCTACAGGGCTAAGTCTTTCATACCACCAATCCCTGACATCCTCTTGAGGTTCAGGACTGTCATAGACTCTATAAAACAACTGCCTGCCTGTATGCTGAGTTCTATGCTCTCTGTGTTTATGCTCCTCAACATTTTTTTTGTGCCTTCTGATGCTGTATCTCTCATACTGATCTGGGCTGTTATAAACTGTTGAATATTTCCGTTTATTGTAGATGTAAGAGTCTGCGTAATCCCAACTGTCTCCTGTATGTTCGAAATCTCTGCATGGGCTGTAACTGTAGTGAGGAACAATGTAAGAGGAACTTCTAACGCAAGACCTGGGCTGACTGTGCTCCTTTCTCAAAGGGTATAGACAGTTTGATCTTGGTGAGGTGGAGCGTCTCCCCATGTGGTGCACAGGCCATTCTCCATCTGAGGTCAAGTCTGACAGGCCACTCCACGACCCAGATTTGTCACTGTTGGGAGTTGAGGCAGCATCCCTCTTTGACTCATAGGTGTTGTCATACCAGCGATAATTATCCTCTCTTCCTGTCGTGTTGTGAACAGAATATGACAAAGGCCTCCGCCTTACCAAGTGCAGCGCTGACACAAGCCCCCTCATCGTTTGACATTTCTTCCTTTTACGTGCCGGGGCGGAAAGCGAGCTTACAACAATGCTTTTGAGGCTGTGCTCTGGGGTGTCACTTTCATTTGAAGTCTCATCTCTCACTGATCTTTTCCTCTTTCCCAGCTTGTGCCTCCTCTCAGTGCACGCTTGCTTGTATTGTGACGTGTCGGTTGGAGTGCATTGGAATTCAAAGTGTCCTCCAGCTTCTGTCTGCGAGCAGGTTTTGAATGCACATCCCGCTTGCCGGATCTTGACAGCATCTAATTTATGCCTACGATTTTTCCCCTTTCTCCTGTGTTTGGGTTTCTTTGGTTTTAAAATGCCTAATTTATCTCCTGGAACATCCTGTGTTTGTGGCCTAGCTCTGTCATTCTGGCCTGTGAGCTTGTCAACAACACCAAGATCTGTCCCCTTTGTGCTTTTGTCTCTGCCCTCCTTGTGTTTTAAATAATAGCAGAGAGGGTTACAGCTGTAAGATACGCGTGGCTTGTCGGAAGTGTACTGCATCAGCTCAAAAGGCCATTTTGTCACACTTCCGTCCTTGCTGACTACATTAAGGAAAGAACCTATATTTTCATCCTTGCACACTCTGTGTATTTTATACTCCTCTGTCTCTTTTTCTGATATACAGTCCTTCCCATTCTGCATAGTACCCTGTTCGCAGCTTTTCTGTGTATGGTGGTGTGAGCCTTTGAGTATTTGGAATTGGCCCTGGGCCATGGTACCCTGTCCATCTGTGTAAACAGTAGGGCCGGGGCACTTGAGGCATTCTCTCCCCTCTGATCCCGCATAAGCCCCCTCTGCCCTGGGCCTCTGCCCCCCATCACGCAATCTGTCCTCTGAACCAGCTGGCTTCCAGTTTGCTCCAGGACTGTGTGTGTCAGGACACCCCAGCTTCTCTGGCTGACTTGTGCTGTAGTTTGCCTGAATTTCAGGGCTCTCCACATGTTTTACTTGTGCTTCCGTTTGAGGTGTTTGAGAGTCTTCATCCACCCAGCCCAGAGTCAGTGGATCATGGGACAGATCATGGTCATCATTATTTGGGGTTCTGGGTGAGCACGAGCCAGAGCAAAGGGCCTCCAGGGTGAGTCTGTGCTTGTGGCGCTGGAGCTCTTGATAGTCACTGGCCTCCTCAAGTCCATCACTAAACACAGATGCACAGGAGTCAAGCTTTAGTTGAGCTCGTCTAGAGAAACAGAATGAGACTCCTGCCCTGGGGCTCTGGTGTCCTGCAGAGGATTTTGTGGGTAAGGGGTGTTTTTCGTGGCATGGCTGCTGATGTGTGGGCATACGAGTGGAGGGCAAGCCCTTCAATGAGGTGTTTGTAGAGATAGGATTTGAGTTTTGAACCAAGGATGCTGTTGGTTTTGTGTCAAACTTGCTACTGCCAGCAGAGATGATTTGAACGGGATCCTTATCCTTGTTTTTAGACCTTAACTTTGGACCTTTCCTGTCATCACTGTTGGCAAGAATAGAAGACAGTGTTATAATTAGGCAGTGCTGAAAGATCTCAGATCTCTTTAAATCTAATATATAGTGCATGTGTTATATAAAGAATGCATTTACAACACATTATCACATTGAGATTAAGTGTATTATGATTTACCTATCTCTTTGCTGTTTGAGTTGTGCAAGCTGGTGCAGTCGTTTCAGAGCTCTTTTCTGCTTTTTCTCATCTTTCCAGGACTTGGAGGAGACATTGCGTGCAAATTCTCTCTGCTTCAACTCTTTCAGCCTCTGTAAGACAAAACAGGCAGATGATAATGAGAGATAAGAAGTTCTGAAAACCACATGTTTGGCTTGGATAAAGACCCTAAAGAAGGCTTATCCAGGAGGAAAAAAGAAACATCAATCCAGGTCTAACCTGGGGTGCAATTGGGGCAGAACAATCCGAAACAGCCTTACGACACATTTGATAAAAATAAAAAAAAAAGATATAAAAACATCTCTTTCTAACGCTTCTGTTAATAGAGACTGTACAGTCAATCAATTTCCCAGATACAGATACAGGTACAGACCACATTGATGGATGCCTGTCTATTTTTTTTATAGAAAAACAATCGCAACAAAGTAAACACAATCAGCAAGTCAAGTCAAGAGACAATCACAAAACAATAAAAGTGTCAGTGGCGCCTGAATTTGTTCAGTAGAACGGAAAAAATTTGATTTGTTCCATGAACGGAAAGTCGCATGATCACAGCCAAACACTTTTGACTTTACTCAGCAGGGAAAGCCATATTTGTCTTGACTCATGAAAGGCAATGAAAATGTAACTCACTGCATCCCCTCTCTCCCCAGTACACAGGTGACATAGGTGTTTAATTTGGTCTGGTAATAAAATACAATCACACATAAAAGTGGAAAAATGGAAATGGACTATAGTGTGTCACAAACTCAAAGCACCTTAGGTTTTTCCAAAACTCTTTTATTTTTGTGATCACATGCATGAACAACCTATACCACGATTTTGTTGGTGTTGTGAAGGGAGTGCCAAGAGGAGGACAGTTCCCCTCTGCTGCAGTGAGAAGCACTGACAGGGAAAAAAACTGTATCTGTGAGACGTTAGCAAGCTAACTCCCAACAGAGGCTGCTGACTTTACACAGCAAAACACACTAATGATGCCTGCTTCAAGGGAGCTTCACAGAAGAGAGCTTTTCAGGGTATATACTAGAGGAACCACAAAAATGTCAGTGTATACTCACATAAAAACTTTCACCTTCCAAAAACAACATTATGACAAATGATCAAACTCAGATTTCAATGAACCAACATGCAAATTCATTCAAGTAAATATACTTCAATTCATAAACAGATTGCTGATATGATGTCAAACTATTAGCACATAGTTTCTCAATTCATTGTCATGAAGAGAGATTCTAAACAGAGTTGAGATTCATTTTGTGGCGGCATCACACATTTTCATACATGTACATATAAAAATAATGCAAATAAGAGAGAAAAAGGCACTTAGAGAGAATGAGTTAAATAATAGACACGATTTCCCTTGTCTTCAGATTCCGACCTTTGCTTATCAACACAAAGGCAGAATGTGAGTGCTGTTTCATTCTAAAAAAGCATAATAATACCACAGATCCGTTACAAAACCTACGTAGAGAGCTGCCTCGCTGCATACTGGCTTCATAAGAAACTGCCTTCTAAGTGAGTTGTTGCATTTAAAAACAAGACACACAGACTAGTGGAATGGAAAAAATGCAAGGTCTTGAGGTGCATTTTTAAATTTTTAAAAGTTGAAATTTTTTTCAAGCACAATGGTCAAACACGTCTATCTGGCACAGGCTTACATGGACAAATAATGGAAAAGCAGTGTTGTGGAATGCAAAAACTAAGGCAACATCTACTAGTTATGGAACTTATGAAAGCACTACAATACACTGATCCAGAGTGAAATACACACTTGAAGCTTGCATGTTGCTAAGCTAACAATGATCCTCTCTAAAAAGTATAAAAATTCACAGCAATATAATTTAATTTATATATTTAAAGAAATATAATTTTAAGTATGCGCTGCACTATTTATCTATACTTTTCAGAGAATGAAATTCATTATTTAAAATCATTTATCTCTGCCTTGCCATCTTGAATTTATTTTCCACTAAGCTTACTATTAGACATTCAAGTCTCATAGAAATATGCTAAATTCAATGTTTAAAAAAAAAAAAAAACCCATCAGGTCAGCCTCTTTTTCTAATTAAGTGCTACTCCAGAAAGCACTATACATACTCACTCACTCACTCACTCTCTCTCTCTCTCTCTCTCTCTCTCTCTCTCTCTCTCTCTCTCTCTCTCTCTCTCTCTCTCTCTCTCAGCCTGGAAACACAATGATGGTTTTGACAGAATGAGATGTTTATAGTATAAAACCATTCCATGACTGATATGATTGATAAGCCACATTAAAGTATGTCTAAATGCTCTACTCATAATTAGCTTTGGATATTCTCATATCCATAATGCCTTAGATTTTGCCCTTCAGAAGATAATTTGGACTTTCAATGAAACATCTGCCTCATGAATAATTGGCAGATAAGAAAGAACAGAAGAATATTTGAACCATCCAATGGAAACTATATTTTAAACTGTCAAAAATAACTAATTTCCTCTGATCACACTGACTGGGCAAGAATCAAAAACATTTAGTATAGAGATGCAAAAGGATTCTCTGATTTTTAAAACCTAATTTTTGTTGTACAGTCCTTGTTGTATTAAGTACAGTTTCTCCTGTGGCATGAACTGCAACTCACAAACACACACTTTAACCCTGAGTTGTGTTGGGATTAATGAGAATTGGAGGTGATTAGATGCTCTAATTGACCTCCAACCTCCAGTCCATTAAATCAATTCTGTTGTGTGCTGATGATCAAACACTGACGGATTAATCAATGTGGAAGAACAGAGGTCTGTCTGCATGTGATGTGTAAGGATAGAGCCTTTAGCATATTATTGACTTACATGTCTTTTCACTAGGATATAAAAAAGCCCATTAAGATACTTTTATAAACCTTTAGCAGTGGTAGCTATTCTGAATCTTTATTCATGAGTAATGCAGCATCTTGCATCTTCTATAGCGCCGGTCCCTTTGATATCTGCATCTCAACTACATTGAGATTCTCCAGCTGAGATAACAGACCTCAAAAGGTTTTACATTGCTACTAAAACTCCTAATGTTAATAGACCTTAAAGGAATCCCATCAATGCACGCAGGGTAAAGAGCCTATATCAGAGGATATAAAGGCACTATAGTGGAAACTAAGGCCGATGTGCATGGAATTTTAAAGACAATAAAATGCTGTGAACTGCACACAGCATAAGGTTTTCATTAGTTCTCTTTTTCATAGTTAAGCCTCTGTAAAAAATCTAAAACTGGACGTGTTTATTGGTGCTGGCCTGGTGGGATCCTACCAAATGAGCGATTGAACAAAGAAAGAAATTAAAAGGACAAAAAAAACAACAACAACAACACCCTGTTAACCATGTTGCTCCTCCTTTACTCTCATTCTCTACGGGACAAATGAGCTTTCAAGTTGCACCACTTCTGCTCACATTATTTTAGTGCAAAATCCTGCATCTTACTCACTAACCAACCGTGATCAAGTTTTTAACTAGATGCTAAATGCACTAAAAAAAGAATTTCAATTAAGTAACTGTCATTCTTTACAGCACAAACACACTTCATTTGAATGTAATTTGTAATATACATAATTTTTATACTTTATGTAAATTAGGCTTTTCGTTACCAAATGATTGTTTTACAATTTGCAATTATTTCTCTGCCACAATTTACATAGCATCCGTTTAGCAAGTGGTAAATGAAAGTTAATTTAAAAGGGATGTTTTCTATTGATCATCGCAGCAGTAATTCATGAAATGATGATCGAATGGAGACGAACGTTATACAGATGTGCCATGAAGTCAAGCACATTTTTAAGAGTCGTTAAAGTATCTGAATCACAGTGGTGAAGGGTTCCAGTGGAACACAGTAAAATATGACCTGCAAATTGGAGAATAGCGCAATGAAAATGCTGTTTAGCAGATAATTTGTTGCCATTTTGGCATTGTTTTCACGATTCCTTTAGTGAATCGGCTGCTAGAACCCTTTGTCTTTCTATTTATCTGTCTCTTCCTCACTCTTATATTAAGGAACAAATCTCCAGGCCAGGTATAGGCCTTAATATACTCTCCTGTCTAGAGTTTCTGCCAACTTCCATTATATCACAACCTTGAGCAAACACACTCTCATGAAAAACAGTCTCAAAAACAGAATTGAGTCATGATCACACTTTCCCTCTTTACTTTCAAAAAAAAAAAAAAGTAAATCTATACATGAGTATCAAACTGTATTCTATTACAAACACATTTAATACACGCACATTACCCATAACACTAACCAGTGATTCATACACAAACGCAGGTGCAATGGTAGTGTGAAATCTGGTCTGACAGCTGACACTGACTGTGAACTCGGCCTCACTGTAGATATTAGCAGATTTGCCATTTTAGCACTGGGACAAGAGCAGGCTGTTCCCTAATTGGCTGAAACATCTCTGTCCAACTCGCAGAGCCCAGACATGGAGGTGTCACCTTGTAACATTTCACCAGGAACAGGCCTTCAAAGAGCTGGATTTCTGTCTGCTACTTTTTTTTTTTTGCACAAATTTGAAAGTCATTGTGGTTCATCTGCTCCCTTCAGTTTGGGTCACGCAGACAGCTGTCATCTTTACAAGCTTCAGTGCCAATCATGGCTGCCTTGTTCAGTCATGTAACATTAAATGCAGATCTTCCTACAAAAGGGATAGTTAAATGCATTGTTTACACTCATGGTCAACAACATATTATATACTGCAGAACATCTGTGACATGATTTTAATAATCACCAAGCAGAAAACTATTGTATCTCAGTTGAGCAGGCTTTTTTGATTATATTGATTACTTTGGAAACCGATTGCCAGACAACATCGCAAAATTCAGTTTTCAGTTGATGTGTGTTCACAGTGTCACAGGTATTCATATTTTGGCTGTTTTCAGTGTCTTTACATGTGGCTCATCCAACTGAAACCAGATTTATTTATTATGAATAATCCTATCTTTTGTTTTTATCCATACAGTTCCAATAAATAAAAGAAAATAGTCAAATGGCATAATTTGTCAAGCATTTAATTTACTGGAATTTTGGAATTTGGAAGCACTTTTCAATATGTAAACATGAATACATTTCATAACACATATACAACAAATATAATCTTTAGCTAAAATCTCAAAATGAATATCCATTCAGATTAATTTTCATCAGCTACTCCAGTCTTCAGTGCCACATGATCATATTTATCATACAATTATTAATATAATAATATGCATATTATGCTTTTCAATTGTTATTATTATAATAATTGTTTTGATGTGGCCACCAAAAATCCATTATTATTAATACAGGATTCTAAATGGCTAATTTAGTCTGCCTGAACACTAATACATTTACAATAATACAGTAATACATTCACAAATGTAATCTTTAGCAAATCTCAAAATGAGTATCCATTTTTCATACTGTACATTATAACATTGTAATGCTGAAATTCATTTATTTTATTCTAAGGATGTTATTTTATTTTATTCTATTTTTTATTTTTTTTTGTATACAAAATAGTATAAAATCAGCCATTTATCAATATCGGTATTAACATCATAATTAGGATCGGCATCTGAATTTTTTTTTAATATCTTGCATTGTAAAAATAAAAAATAAAAATAAAACCTGTCTTTTTTTTGCCAATATACATCCTGGAAACACCTGCGTATACGACTGCGAGAGTGTGTGTGTGTGTGTGTGAGGTCCTTCTGCATGCTCCAGTTTCCCTAGTTAAATGTGCCGTATTGTGACAGGCCTCTCTGGACCTCCTGAGCACATGTGAGCAACATTAGTCAGCCTGCCTCCCAGTCTAAAACCTGACACAACAAACAGGTGGGATTGCCTCTCTCTCTTTTACACACGAGAAAAAGCATCAAGCGGCACTAAGAAACAGAGAGAATATTCTCTGCATAATGAAGCATTGAAACGGAATAGACTGCGCACCTGTGTCTGTGTGTGTCTGCGTATATGTGTGTGAGTTGTCTAACACCGTTCCATCTGTCTGTTCTTCCCCTCAGGTATAGCTGGTCCTCTGATGCTTTCAAAATGAGTCATATCTTCCCCTCTCCCTTTCTAACTCGGTTTCTTTTTTTAACACTGTGCTCTCTTGTACCTTTATCGGTATGTGGCAGGTGGAGATGAATAGAGCCTCAGCTGGGCTGCGGAGACCCTGGAGAGCTCCAGGCGTTTGACAAGGGCAGAAGACAATAAGAGCCTACTCATCCTGGCAGTCTACAGAGAGAGCAGCGGCGCTTTCTCGTTCTCCCACTATCCCATATAGTGCACTGCACTGTGAAACAGGCAGTCCCCTTCTCTGGATCTTCCTGCAGCCCACGAAACTACTTTTTTTTACTTTGTCTTTGTCATTGAGCGGGGTCAGTTTGCTAACACTGTCCTCCTCCTCCTCCTGGGGAATATGGAGAGACCAAGATCAAGAGAGACAGTGTGTAAGCCATTCTCGAAGGGCTGTCTAAAGAAAACAGAATCATTGAAAGAGTGAGCACTGTAAAAAGTGATCAGTTGACTTAACTTAAAAAAGTGAGGAAACTAAAATTAAAATTATTATGTAAATAAACTTGTCAAGATTACATAACTTTTTTTCCCCCAATTACACAAAGTTTATTTACTTAATTTTAAGTCAATGGGTTTCCTCACTTTTTTTAAGTTAAGTCAACTGATCACTTTTTAGTGTGATGAACACGTTCTTGTGTTGTTTTAAAAAGTGTAGCTGCTG
The DNA here is from genome assembly GCF_963993115.1 of Abramis brama. NCBI lineage: Eukaryota > Metazoa > Chordata > Actinopteri > Cypriniformes > Leuciscidae > Abramis > Abramis brama. The sequence continues at coordinate 15,221,019 of NC_139979.1, forward strand.
TTTGCACTGCATCTTAAAATACTCAAAAAAATATGCCTGTATAAAAATTTAGTCCAGACAGAATGCAATAACAGGTCTTGTGTGAACAGACCCTACTTAAAGGCTGGAATAAACATGACTACACTACCAGATTTTTGCCCTGATTTACAGTCTGGACAAGTTGACGCTAACTGACAAAAGTCAGAGCCAGTCTGCAGATTTGAGTTGACAGATTTCACAGAAAATCGTGTAGTGTATGATGGTCACAGACTCTGATTTTCTAGCTTCAAAGTTTGTTTCCGTCCAGTCGGAGGATATCAAAAATGTTTGATATTTTGAGCTGATTTTAGAACACATTGTTTTTAATTGTCACGTGTCTCCTCGAAAGCAGCAAGACATGTGTTTCTGCGCGAGTTTGTTGTGTTCGTAATGATTTGAAAGTCTGGTAGTGTGTGATCCTCAGTCGTTTAGTGTATGATGCCCAGTTTTTCCTTTGTAACTATTTACAAAGTCGGCAACTTCACTCTCAGAAAAAAAGGTACAAAAGCTGTCACTGGGACAGTACCCTTCAAAAAGGTTCTAAAATGTACCATTTAGGTACTAATATGTATACTTTTGGAACTAATATGTACACTTTTGGTACCAATATGTACCTTTGAGGGACTAATATGCACTCTTTAGGTACAAAAGTGTACCTTTTGAAAGGCACAGTGACAGCTTTTGTACCTTTTTTTCTGTGAAGCCTAGTGTTTTTAAAATCTGTTCAAGTTGTGTAGTGTATTCCAGCCTTAAGACAGACAAACAAACTCGATTGCTGGATGGATTGTCATATCGTTATGTTCAATGGTATAGAGATGTAATGCCTACATTATCATATCATGTAATTGGTTAAAATCGATAGATAGCCCTAGTAATGTGATTTTATATCAAATTAAAAGATATTCACTACAGCTGAAAAGTTTGGGCTCAGTAAGATTTTTGCTCACCAAGGCTGCATTTTTTTTTTTAATCAAAAATACAGTAAAAGCTGTAATATTGTTAAGTAATAATACAATTTAAAACAACTGTTTTATTTTTATTTTTTTAATGTAATTTACAGTGTAATTGTAATTATGTAATGTTATTTAGTTTGAATGTCACATGATCCTTCAGAAATCATTCTAATATGCTGATCTGGTGCCCATGAAACAATTATTATTATAGTGAAAATGTTGATTTACTATTTAGTATTTTTGTGAAAAAAAGAAAGAACAGCATTTTAGTAAAATTAGTAACAATGCAAACGGCTTTACTTTCATTTTTGATCAATTTAATGCATCCTTGCTGAAACCCACAACTTTTTAAATGTAATATAAATATATATAACATTTTTTATATGTTTTTTTGATATGGCCACCACTTTTCAAAAATCTATTATTATTACATGAATGGCTCATGTCTGGATAAACAAACTCCACCTTGTGATTTACAAGGCCGCAGGACAAGTTCCGCATTCAATAAGCTTTGTTGTTCCTGGAGCAACATTCCCCAACAAAAAAGAAAGCTGATCCAAGAATGTGTCCTGCTTGTGTAAATCACAATGAGCATAAAGAATTCAATGTCAAAGACCCTTCTCTTGTATGTGCACTCACAGTGCTGTTTGCTATAGTAGAAAAGATTACTCATCATCGTTCAGTGTGATTTAGTAAAGGGTATCATGTAACAAAGACAGATAGCATGCCACTTTGCCCATTAAACATTACTAATGGCTGTGCATTACCTCTGCTCTACTGTGTGGCATCAATTCAGCACGTTCTCACGTCTCCAAATCCATGGCTGCCGGATAAAAAAAAAAAAAGCCACCTATAATACGCCACCTTCAGTACAAACACTCTCTGTTGGGAGTCTGCGCCAATCACACTCAGCCTAATCTCATCACTGCTTATTCTGTGGCCAACTGCAGTTGGTGCAGAGAGGCAGTGATAAGCCTCAGGCATTTACTTGAAAAGAAAATGAAAAACTCCCTCTCTTTCTCCCTTCTCTCAGCGTGAACCATCTCTATGGACAGTTTCGTACCGAGCGAGAGCATTTTGCTCAGAAGGACATTTAATAAAATTCCTGGAAATATGATAAAATCCCACGCATGAGAAGCACCTATCTAGCAATTTGGAACTCAAACTAAAGATTACAGACTACCAGCTGAAACAATGTATCTTCCGCAAACCTTTTCCTGATAGCCGCGAGCGAAGGAAATATGTAATCCTCGGCCGAGATTTGGATGCTGGTGTTTCTACTTAACGTTGATTAGAAACTGTCACTCTCATTCACCCCAGGAGGAAAACATCAACATGTGGATTATTCTCACCCCAATCTGCACATTCACAGGCAGATAATCCACCAAAGACACTTCCAATATCCTCTGCCGTCTGATGCACACCCCGAACAGGGCTCATGTGTTGAGTGTTAGTATTGGGCTGCAGGCAAAAAGCTGTCTGCTAAAACTCCTTTAGACCCTCTTCAGCAGCTCCTAAGATGACAGGCTGTCAGGTTAGGTGATCTGTAACATTTGTGTGTTGCGTATATGTTTGAATGCTGTAATGAGTATGTGTGTAAGGTGCCTGAGAGGATCAGGAAAGGAGACCCTTTGAAGCCTAGAGGATGCGAGTGAGAGGGAGGAGAGGAGAGGAGATTTGGAACCGGATATTGCAGAAAGGTGCAGTAAGGAGCTTTCGGGGGAAGCTTTCATCCACACAGAAGCTGTTTCTCCTGCTGCACACACATAAATACAGGCTAAAAGATGCTTTTTTTATATACGGGAGACTGGGGACTGTTACAAATATGTTGTAACATATTTTGTTTCAACATCTGTTACCTGGTGTTTTTGCGCTCTGTGTCTTAAACTTCAAATTATAGTAGTTTAGAAATGTCCAACTTTTAAACTGTGTAAATCAATGGGTTGCAACATTAATAAAAAAAAATAAATAAAAAAACAGTTTACATTTTGTTTATCATTTTAATGGTATTCAAATATATAAATCCATAAAAAATATATTTTAAAATAACTATAGTAATATACACAGAAAAAAAATAGTGTATAAACAATTCTCACTCAGAAATAGCTAGTTATTTTCACAATTACAAAGAATTTTTCAAGTACAAAATAGTATTTTCTTGTAAAACATACAGTCAAAAAATTATTCTTGACAGTAATATATATATATAATATTATGTAAAATATTTTTTTAATTAATTACTTCAGATCATTTTTACAGTAATATATATATATATATATATATATATATATATATATATATATATATATATATATAAAAAATATCAATATCTCAACCAATCAGAATCAAGGACTGGAACTATCTGTTTTATAATAATATTTGTTGAACAACAATTTTTAAATCAACAACAATAGCCATTATAAAAGACATTAGGAAATAAACACAAGCAAACAATTCAGTCAAACGTACAAGCAGCACTCTAGTACAAGATTCAAGTGAAATATAGCCTAAATATTTTATGAAACTTAATTTTCCCCTTAACCGATTTGCTCTGGAAAAAGTAATAGATTAATAAGACCAAAGATTGCCCATTTGATATACCCCAGATGAGTATATCTCATGTTTAACCACTGTCTACATAAGAACCAGCGGCAAATTCCCAAAGGACTGGACGAGATGATGCTGTTCTCTGAGAGTACATGAGCGCTGAACGGCCACTGATGGCCTGGAGTCCGCATCTGTGAAAGCGCCTCAACAGATCGTAAAATAGGCACTAAGATGATATATTAGTCAAATATTTGAGGTCTAAATACATTCTCGCCTAAAAATCTCTTAAAACTACATTTCGTGACACAACTACAGTAGTAGGCCTATTTATTAAAAATATGGTGGATTTGCTCGACCGCCATGACAGTCGCCGCAAGTGGAGTGATACAAACAAGTATATATATATATATATATATATATATATATATATATATATATATATATATATATATATATATATATATATATATATATATATATACACACACTATTTATTGATTTTTATAATTTATTACATAATTTTAATGCTTGTAAATTTTAGGTGTTGCTTGTATGTCCTGTAGTGTTATGTACACTCTCAGAAAAGTTTGTAATAGGACCCAATGTACTTTGTTAATATAAAGGAATTTTGCATATTGACTTTCCACAGGGGTTTTATCTGTATTTTGAATTACGCATTAAGTTATGTGCGTGTTTTAGGATTAAAGGAAATGTCAGAAAACTTAACGGATAATGTCCTGTCAGAAAATTGCCAGTGCCTTTTCCGTTTTTCAACAGATCATTTTTTCTTAAAGGGTTAGCTAATTTTTAATTGGCTAAACTGATTGTTACGCATCACTCCCGATCTCACGGTGTGTGTGTGTGATGTCAGTATAGAACACATTGGTTATAGAAGCGTTGTATTTCTAAGCAGATTTTTATTTTTTTATTTTTTTCAAAAATGGATATTGACTTGCTGGTAGATGCAGAGAGCCCCTAGCAAAGATTCTATTATTGTCTTATCAGATACTCGCAATGCAGCTTCAAGTAATGACTGGAACATCTAAAGTGGCTGTTTACATAACAGAACATCTCTCACTACCCTCAGGCTTTTAAAAGTTCATGAAGAATTGTACAAATTCCTCCATCTGCTGCAAATGAAGTTTTGTGCAATTATTTGTCTGAGTTTATCCCCTTGTCCCTTTATAACTGGTATCCATTCATTCATTTCAGGCTGCTGACTCACCGCTTTTGGCTGAGGAGGCAGACACCACTTTTTCCTTTTCCATTTTTTTTTTTTTTTTTCAAAACACTTTCTGAGTGTGAAGCCACACAGGAATCGTTCATGGAAGGACAAATGAACTGTTTGTGCAGCGTTAAAAATACAATCTCTTTATCTTCTCCCAGAGCTACCCCCCACCCCCACACCGCTAAATGCCCTGAGGATAGACCTTACACTCACACACTCACACACGTCCCTCAGCTATTTTTTAAACATTAAGCAGCCTGCTGCGCTTTTTATAGAAACACAGACATGACTAGGCTTGGACTCCTTCAGATCCGATTGAATCCTTCCTCAGCACCCCCCAGTGACTATGGGTTATGAAATATGGATTATCTCCAAGTTCATATATGTAGGTCTCTATAGCCCAAAATCCACCTCAGCCATGGGACTCTAGCATGGGATTCCCTTCAGATTCTGCTCTTAGTCTCTAGTGGAACTGTTCAAAAAAGCTCTCTTGACACTTCCCCCTAATATTTTTTTCTCTCTCTCTCTCTCTCTCTCTCTCTCTCTGATGTTTGTGTCACAGGATTGCCATCATTCAGAAATCAATAGAGAATGTCTTTTACAAATGTTCTTGCATATGATTTGCAAAGTGCATTTTGCGATATAAAGAAAAAGACAGGAGTATAATATATATATATATATATATATATATATATATATGAAGAGTTCAGATGCAAAATCCTCTAAGTGCCATCTGAAACTAGAATGATCATTTTTATGAAGCTTGTGTATTTAAGTTCAGTAATTTCACTTAAATGGCAATGAAGATTACCTATTAATTGTCATTTAAGTGAAATTACTGAACTTAAATATACAAGCAGGATAAAAATGATCATTCTAGAAGAAAATTTCAGATGGCACTTTGGCTTTTGCATCTGATCTCTTCATATATATATATATATATATATATATATATATATATATATATTCACACACACTGTATATCCTGTATGTACGTGTGTGTAACATTAAGTCTCTTTTTGTATATTTACATTATGTATATTTACTGTATACAAAATACAAGTGACTACTGTAATATAGCATTACAGTATACAATATTACAGTATAGTGAACATTGTCTGATTACATACAGTACCTGTTCTGTCTACAAACGTTTGAATGATTGAGGACACGGTTGTCCTCCCAAAACTCGACTGTACCTCTTGACCCGCCTCGGCCATTGTTAGGTCATGTTTGAGAACATGGTCCACAAAAGTGACCCTTATTTCATCAGAAACATGTCTACAATCTTGGCCTCTTCTACCTATTTCGCTGTTTTTCCTCTGTTCCTTTCCTTGTTGTTCTTCTATTGTTAGCATTTGCAACACTAGTTGTACTCGGTCTATAATATGCTTGCTAAATGAAGCTTCATGAAATGCACCTCTGAGTTATTTTACAGAACTGGTTGATCATTGGTTTATCTATTCTAACCCTTTACATTTCCCTTCATTCGTAAAATTCAAAATTCACCTCTGCAATTCATTAATCCAGGGCACATTTACAAAAAAAATCTATAGAAAATATTCTTGACAGTTTATGACAACTAATTCAACCATTTTGCATTTAATGACTTATGCAAGGAACTAATGCACGTTTTGAGGGGTAAGACTATTTAAAAGAGAAGCAGTATAATACATTTTGATCAACATGACATTAGAAATTGATAATGTAAGAAATAGCAGACAATTGTAAATAATTGTATGAAAGTATTAAAACATTTGTAATTTGTTCAAAAGAATGAGAAATTGCTTATGATGTGCACAAGTGACTAAATGATATGGAGGTTAAACAACTTTTGAGAATTTCAGTTGTGATCTGAGAAATCTCAGGAGGAGGACGAAGAGCAGGTGAGGGCAGACAGAAGGCAGGAGGAACCAGGATGGAGCAGCCCATGCAGGCGGCCAGGGCGGAGCAGGCTGTGCAGGCGGCAAGGGCGGAGACGACAGAGGGAGGAGCCATGGAGGAGGCAGGGCTGATGACTCCAGGGGGCCGACTGACGGGGGCGAAGCAGGTGGGAGAGGAGACCAGGGTGGAGCCGGAGAGTCGACGAGTCCAGGCAACACCGAGGATCCGGCGGGACATGGCGGTGCCGCCGGCTCTGGTGAATGAGGTGCAGGCGGGGACACAGTAGGGCACGGTGGAGACAGAGGGAGTGAGGACCAAGGAGGAACTGAAGGGAGTGAGGAGTCCAATGGAGCCGGGGGGACGAAGAGACAAGGAGTAGCCAGAGGAGTGCAGTCCAGAGGTGAGGGCAGGCCGACGAATGACCAAGGTGGATCCGGGGGGGACAGGGAGCCTGGTGGAACTGATGACCTGATGGGCCACGGTGGAGCTGAGGGAGGTAGGAGCCAAGGGGACGTTAATGGATCGTCGGGCTGAGGTGGAGTCCTGGTCGCGGAGGTTGGAGGCGGAGCCCGGGGATCCACCGACCAGGCTGGAACTGCTGAGGGGCTGACAGGCAGCGGTGGAAGAAGGGTTGAGAGGTGGTAGATGGGAGGAGGTGGGAGAGGGAGGGTGGGTGGGTTATTCGGAGACAGACTCAGGTTCGGGGACAGAATATTCGGGTTCGGGAGGACTGACGTGAACAGTCTCTGGCTCGGCGGGCGTGACGTGAACAGTCTCTGGCTCGGCAGGACGAGACCCTGGACGGGCGATCTCGGCGGGACAAGACCCTGGTTCAGCAGGCATGACGTAAACAGGCTCAGGCTGGTCAGGCATGACGTGAAGATTCCCTGGGTCTAGCTGTGTTCCAGATCGAGGCACAACGCTCTCCAGACACCGGATGACGGTCTCCCTCCAGTCCAGTGGTGTCTGAGAGGTCGATTTGATGGTTAAATGTGGACCTGATCCAGAACAAGGCTCTCGTGCACAGGTGCACAGGCTCTCGTCGTCGAGGGCACTGGTGACGGCAAGGCTGCAAAAATCCAGGGCAAAAGTAAAAAAGTTTTGGCTCTCCTGAGCTAGGACAATCATTCTGATCCTATCGTCCATTTTGGGCAGTCTGATGCAAAACTTTACTTACAATAATATAACTCAAACAGGTACAGCTAGGCAGAAGGTTCACACACACCAAATACAATGGAGAACAGACAAAGACTGACTGAACTGAAGGAACTTAAAGGACAAATCCAGTGAAAAATGAACCTGGGGTTAATTAACACATGGTTACCGAGTCGATCGTTCCCTGCGATGCGTTTTCATGAAAATCGAATGTAAAGAGTTTTATCTTTAAAAACAGATTAGCTCATAACACTAGTATATGGGGCACAGAGTAAGTAAAAGTAAATCGGTAGTTAATACCACTAACAAGGCTCAAAATAGCCTCACACTAACACGGTAGCATAATGAGGGTCCCTACATGCAAACCGAAGCATTGAGAACTTTGTAAGTGTACAGACAGTTTAATAAGAAGATACTTTATAAAGACAGTACATTACGCGTTTACATGCAGGAGCCATCTTGGAAAACAGTCTCGACTAATCGAGCCACGAACGGCGTGCTAAGTGAGCTTGTTGATAGGAATTACGTTTGTGAAATCTAACGTAGCATGGCGTTCATGGCTCGATTAGTCGAGACTGTTTTCCAAGATATCAACATTTTTTCCTCTCGCGATAAGTTAAATCATTCCAAAAACCATGGCAACGGACGTTGGTAGGTTTATGTACTATATCTCAGCCACTGCACTAGCCATTATTATTAATCGAAGGAGATGGCCTATGTGTGTTTTCCAAGCATTAATGGTAAGGAACGACCCTAATTATACTTGTGAGTGGCACATATGAGGAGTTTCTGGGTGTTTCTCCCTCATGCTTCGAGGTCTTGATTGTGGCATTTGAGGTTTAGAATCAATTATTCCTGTAATTCTTTTGTTTTATATGAATTTAATAAAGAACTCTGTCTCGTATTCTGTCCAAACACACCGCGTCATCTACGTCAGGTGACCTGTAAATGCGAAAAAACTGTTTCCATTGCAGATTTGCGAAATATTTCTTTTTCGAATTGCCTGAAAAACCACCATTTTCAATTCGCAATTTCAGTTTGCGCAATTTGAAGGGTAATGGAAACGCGGCTACAGATGAAAACTGAGTATCAGAACACAGGTGATGCAGATGATGATGATGATTAACTAAACCCAGGTGATACAGATTAACTGATAATGATGATAACACGTGACATGAAGACTGTCTGACACTCTCACAGAATCTTAGCATTTAAAATTCCTTGAACGTATTCATGTTTTATATATAGGCTCTCACCCTACAAACCCAAAAGAAAAGTAATGTAAGATTTTATAACACTTCAATGTTTTTTTTCTCAAGCTATTAAATTGCCTTAGGATCTTTTAGACCCCTAAACACAACATGAGGGTTACAGTGTAACTCCATGTCTTTTCTTCTCTCGTTCTTTTCGCTGGCTGTAAACGCCGTCTCATGCCTCACCTCTTCCTTTCCCTCCTCTTTTTATTGAAGTGAGGACAGCTGGTTGATTTGCATAGCTCTCTAGGAAAGGTTATGTGGCTCTTAAAGATTAATTAAATCAAACCTCTCATCCATGTTTGGTGCACATCAATGCATACTGTACACAAACACACACGCGCACTAAGTGACTGGGGATTATGTGAGTTGTAAAATATACAGGATTGTTCCTCAGGACCAGGGAGCACGGCCAGGCTGTGTGTTTCTAGTGCCATATGTGAACCGGCTGGCTTGGGGTAACACCAAACTGCCTAAAACCGTCAAACTCACAACATGCAAATTTTACACCATTGACTATACACAGTTAGTTTGTCTAACTATTAGGACACAGCTCAAATTTACAAATTCATCTATTACAATTCAGACATAATTATGTATTACTGCGGTATCCGTCATAAAATATCAGAATTTATTACATTTTACACAAACATGAGTAATCTCAACATTTTACACAAGAAAAAAAAAGTTTGGTCACAATTAATTAAACAAAATCAAGAATGCCATGCTAATTTCTCTGTGACAGTGTACTGATGTGAAACACTTGGCTGAAAATCTCATGATTGATTATGGAATATTACGGATGTTTGTGCTGAGCTGGCATCATTCATCTCTGACTCATTGACTTTGACTAACAGGAACAGACACATCTGCACGATGAACAAGTGTGCAGTCATCTGTGGTTTGATCGGAGTCATGTTTGCACGGAGATGAAATCCATCGCAACAACATGTGTAATTACTTTCCTCCCTCTCTCTCTGAATGCTCTTGGTATAACTGTCACTCAGCGGAGAGTTGAGAGTGAGTCACATCTCTCTTTCCCTCTTTCTGTATCTCTCTCCCTCTGTTTTGCATTGGCTTTCATGTAATTGTACATATGAAATGTTTCATTAGAGTGTAGTTTTGTCAGTTTAAAGTTTAGAGTTCTAATGATGTAGTTTTGGCTTATGATGGTTAAGACATGTGAAGTTGTTGGATGAAGACAGTTTAATCAGTCTGTGGGCTGTTCATTGTTAGAAGCCCAGTTTGTTAGAAGCACCCAGGATGATGATGGCCAAGAATTAGCGCTGCACATACAGTGTTTTCTGCTGCGCGAAATGCCAGGGAACATGTTTAATCTCAGATGCCACACAGATGGGCACCAGACTCCAGTCTGAGATCTTGGCACCAGTCGGCACATCCTCAGCTCTCTCCTCCTCCTTACTTCAACTACTCCTCCTATCAATCTACACTGCTATTTACTTAGCAGATTTTTGGTTTCTCTGGATTGATCTGATCTCTTCTCCCTTTTCTTTTTTGCTTAATTATTTTTAATGAAAGTGCTGACTAAATAAAGTATCAAGATGTTTTAACTTTTAATTTCTATAGACCACTTTTAGGATAATATATTTTTTCTCTGTAACAGGTAATATGTCATATGTTATAATGATGGCATATTTGATTAACAATCAAACTTCTACATTGTTCAGTATTATGTGATTCATCATGTGCTGTCTGAGACATACAAAGTTTTGGGTTGTTTATATATTTTTTTTCAACCCGATCTCACAGCAATTCGTACGTATTTTACGAAGTGGCAAATTCGTACAAATTCATACGACCTCACTTGTACAAATTCGTATGATTTTTGCTAAATCGTACATATTTTACGAGTTGCCCAATTCATATGAATTCATACGAATGACCTACCCCTGAACCCGCCCCTAAACCTACCCATCACTGGGGTTTAGACAAATCGTACTAATTCGTACAAGTGAGGTCCTACGAATACATACAAATTAGCCATTCTCGTATTCACTCGTACGAATTGGTCGTGAGATAGCATTGCTTTTTTTTTTTTTAAATAAGTATTTTATGCTCACCAAGGCTGCATTTATTTGATCAAAAATACAGTTAAAACAGTAATTGTTTTTCTTCACCTCACCTGTTTCGAATATCTTTGTTTTTGTATTTATTAAAGATCCTTGTCTCATCCCTGCGCCAGCGTGACAAATTAAGTAAATCTTTAGTCATCAACATTATATGCTAAGAATAATCTGACTATTTGGGAAAACAAAAGCTTAAACTACTTTAATAAAAACAAACAATGGTCAAGCAGTGTTTAACCAAGCACGTTTCTATGCATATACAGAGACACTTTGCTCAAGGTAGTAATGGCTTTATATACTGTAGGGAAAAAGTTGAATCACTGTTCCAAATATTCTTTCATTTCTGCATTCTTTCCTGCTTCTCCATCTAATGAGCTCGACCACCTGCTGTTCGAGTTTACCTGTTTATGTGCGTGGTCATACGAGTTGATGTGGTTGTCAAACTCCTGATGTTTATGGTACTGCTTGTCGCATAGTTCACAATAGAAGTTAGCCTTGGAATCCCCCAGGGCTTTTGCAATGGCTTTCTCTTTCTTAGCATAGTCCTAAGAGAGAGAGAGAGAGAGAGAGAGAGAGAGAGAGAGAGAGAGAGAGAGAGAGAGAGAGAGAGAGAGAGAGAGAGAGTTGGTTAGGCATGTAGATGCTATAATTTAGTTAGACAACTACACTTGACAATCACACAGTCCTTTTAAAAGAATAATAAATTATTTAACTGATTGTTTAAATCCACAAAGAAAATAATTGTATATGAATGGTACATAAAATAATTTTGTTTTACAGATTGTTTTAGCTTAGCTGAATTTAAACATCAAGACTAAAATTACCTGATGAAACAAATCAGCCATCACAGAATAGTTTGAATAGCCGTAATTACAAGTTTCGCACCAACAACAGTTCTAAAAAGATGCTTGAATGTTAGCATAGCAGGGTAACTATGACAACGCGGTCATGGTTCATATTAGTTGCAGGACTGAACTTCTGGCTGTGATAATGATTAGAACTAGAACTAACTGTTCTTAACCACTTAAAAGCAATTTTAAAACAGGAGAAATACAGTGTGAGCTTTGTACTATATACATTTTTTTTTTTTATATATTACACATTTATCCATCATTTTCTGTGAATGTCACTCTCTTCTATTATTTTTTATATCAAATATGTCCAGAAATATTTGTGAACCATTAAAAACATTAACGTCTCAATATACAACTTAATATACAACACATTCACATTTACACACACATACTATACACCTTCAACTCTTCAGTTTCTGCAATTATTAAAGTTGTTCAGATATGAGATTGATAGAGCATCATGTAACATTCACTAATAACATGAACAGGAGTGCAAACACACATACATAGTGATTGTTTTAGCTTTTTGTTGTCCAGACTTTAAAAAACCCCATCTGGATCAAATCTGGATATTATGCAAAAAATCAAATGTTTGCTGGAAGTCTGAACATAGCCTTGATTTATAGCCCTGAACATGATTTATAAGCTGTTTTACTCATGGGGACCAAAAAATGTCCCCACAAGGATTTTGGATATTGCCATCTTTGTGGGGGCATTTGTCCCCATAAAGCAGGGTTTACCAGGACCACACACACTCTTCCTCTAGGGATGGCATCTCTTTCTTTGTTGCGAACTTCACATGAGATAACTTGGTAACTTGGCTACCTGGTAACTTCAAAGGCTCCTGCGATTAATTCAGTATCAAAAGTCTGCTTATACAGACCTCAGGGACCGACATCAACCATACAAACACACTGTGCAGACTGCTCCGGCACACAAACAAGCAAAGTAGATCTCTCTGGAACATCATTACCAGAGCTTTCCCATTATGACACACAGACAGCATAGCTCAACACTGACAACAGGAAAACAAGGTGGGAAAATGTCACTGTGTCTGATCAAGGACGCTCTTATAAAATGATAGTTCCCATGAAGCATAGCGCTTGAACAATTTTATAAAGCTCGTTAACAAGTTTCTACATAGAAAAAGTTGAAGTAATTATGACAATGATACTGATTATGTGCCTTAATTATTGGCCAGAGGGCTTCTGCATTACACAGCCCTGCAGCGTCTGAAAATTCAGCTTTGCCATTATAGAAAAATATATACAGACATCGTTGGCCATTGCTGCATGTGCATAACTTTAGAAAATGTATCTTGCATTCTGTTGTGTTCCACATAGCCGTTTTAAACAAATGTGTCTTACGTAAAACCCCCTAAAAATAAGTCCGGTCGTGGTTTGGTGAACCAGCTTGCAGTTAACTAGTCATTCAGGCAACACACCAACAAGTCGATTTTTAAAATATGTTGTTTTGTTGTACATCCCTACAAATTATATGGTCCCCAAGGGCTTTACAACTCATTTCCAAAATTCATCACCCCCACAACCCCCTTTAAAACGTAACCCTAAATTTAGTCTCGCAGATGTGTGGCGGAGTGAAACGATACAGCGCGAGAGCTGAGAAGAGCCATTCTGTACATCTGTCATTTTAACACGCGCCTAACCCTGAGACTCAAAACAACAGATGTTAACTCTTAATTGCTTTTGGATGCGTTTTGCATCAGAATTAGTTACACATGTTTTGCACTTATTCATCACTCACAAAAGGCAGAACATTGGCTGAGTGATCTGGCAATCACCTGCCCTCTGCCACAAACAAGTTCAATGACATTACTTACTTTCAACAGCAAGGGTGAAATAAATAAAAAAATCAAAGTGTAAAGTTGCCTCAAGGTTAATTTTGCAGTCAATACCTTGATCCTGTCCCAAAAGAACTTGTGATACACCTCAGAATAGCAGAATAGTTAGCACCCAGTATGTATCAGTAGTAGTATGATGCATGTTAAAAGTGTCCATGTATGCATGCCATAACACTAAATGTGTCTGTTTTACTGCTGAATCTACTATTGCAAAAGCAAGTGTTTTGTAACAGCATGCAAATAAATTGATGGAGCATTTGTAGGTTATCTTCTTAATGCTGCTGTCTGGGGAGCTACAAAACACTCTCCCTTACAAATGTACGCAATTTAAATGTGCAATCTCAGTCATTTAGTCTCTCATTCTTTCTTATACTCTGTTTCACTCTCAATTCATTCATACCGCAGTTTGAAAAAGGAATGTGATCTATTATTTTACTTGTTTGGAAGCTAATCATGCCTTTTTCAATTGACAAAGCTTAAACTACTTTAAAAAATGTTTTAAAGAATTGCATTAAAGGCCAGGCAACCGGAGACACAAAGAAGTAATGTTTGTAGAACTCTGAAGACACACACACACGTTGGGTTTCCATGTTTGAAAGGGATATTCCATAGACATAATGAATTTTATACTGTACAAACTGTATAGTCTATCCCCCGCCACTAGCAGCACTATAAAACTTTAAACTACATTTAAAAAAACAAAACTTGATTTATAAGCTGTTTCCTCATGGAGACCAAAAATATCTCCACAAGGATTTCGGATATTGCCATCATCATGGGGGACATTTGGTCCCCATAACGTAGGGTTAACCAGGAACCCCAAAAAACATTATCTAATTTGTTTATATGTATATTGTTTTTAAAAGGTGCAAAAATCTATTTGCAATTTCTATGTCAGTAAAGTTTTATTTTATTAAACCCAATTCTGCCTGCAAATTTTTGAACCAGGCTTTACATGCACAGAACAATAATATTCAATAGTAATTTAGCATTGTATGATGCCACCTGTTGGATGACTGAGGCTCTCATAAGCATGTAACCCCTGCAGAGATGCTCGCGTGTGTAGATGTGTGAGACAGCCTGAACTCATGCTGCCTCGCTCATTCTCAGAATTCTCTTTAAGCGTCTGACTCTGTGTGCCTGCTCTCAGATCTGTGAACTTGCCCGCTTGCTTTTAAACAACATTATTTCTGCTTTCCAACTTGAAAAGCCCTATAATAATATTACCTCTTCATTCATCAGTGCTCACATTACAACAAAAAGTGCCTCTTTTTTTAGCATTTCCCAGAATGCCATTCACAGGTGCCAACTACATTGATTGCTAAGAGCCTATAATAAAAGTGCGATAAAAGCCACTTCTGAATAAGTGAATATGGAATAGGAACACGTGTGGAGAGATGTGAGGGTGGACAGAGGCGGAGCCGAAGGTCTAATTAGGGGTGTCGTGGGATGAACGGACGGAGAAGGGGAGGTTCAAAGCTTTAATGTTCAACCTTTGTAGAGGAGAAGAGAACAAGGTGACACACATCCATAAAACAACTTTAATCCTCTGTTACAGAAAGAAGCTTTTCTCTGCCTGCTCACTGACCTTAACAGCTCTCACATTCAGCACATTAAACACAGGTTGACAGCGAACAGAGCGCCAGGTTTCGCGGTTCACCCATTAGCCTAAAACAGGTTCGCTTTCTCTCCCTCAGACCAAGTACAAACACACCTGGACAGAAATATTACTGAGCAATTTTTAAATTTGTTCTGTTTACCATGTCAGTTCCACTGTAATTAAACAATAATGTCTCTCGCTCTTTTTCTCCTACCTCTCCTATCTGTTTCTGGCACTGATAGCTTGTGCCGTTTGAAATGTTTCATGTTTTCAATGTGTATTAAAAAAGAGAAAAATTACCATAAGCCATTAAGTTTTATCTTTACTCTAATGTTAAGCGTTCAGAAATAAGAGATAATCAGAAAGCGTTTTTAAAATCTTTGACAAGAAAATGTCACAACAGTTTTGCTTTTCAAAGAATATGTTGAAAAGAATTCTTCAGAGCGAGCAAAGTCCCAGTTAATGAATAACACTTTACAATATCTTTCACAAGGCCAGATTGGTTATACACAGACAGACAGGCCTACATGTCTAGATCAAGGGAAATTTCCTGTGTCTAATGGACGTCCAGTCTGCAGCTCTCCTACTGTTAAACAGCAGGAACTCCTTTCCGATTAAACACTCTCCCCTGGTTCACAGCAATCCCCCATCGGCATCTTCTTCCAGATTTGGGCGCCCTCAGAATCATAATGCCCATTCAAACCCAGCTGAGACTAAATCTATACCACTAGCCTAACACATGTGAAGGAAATGTTTAATTAAATATAACTATCCCCAAGTTTCGGCTCAGTAAGATTTTCTTTATTAATTGTTTTATTCAGCAAAGACACATTAAATTGACCAGTAGTGACAGTAAAGACATTCATAATGTTACAAAAAATGTTTATTTCAAATAAATGTTCTTTTGAACTTTCTATTCATCAAAGAATCCTAAAATAATGTATGACAGATTCCAAAACAATATTAAGCAGCACAAATGTTTTCAATATTGATAATAATTAGAAATCAGATTAGAATGATTTCTGAAGAATGTAACATTAATTAATTACATTGTAAAAAATAAATTCAAACTGAAAACTTATTTTTGAAATTGTAATAACATTACACAATATAACTGTTTTTACAGGTTTTTTTTATTATTTAAAAAAATCAGCCTTGGTTAGCATAAAAACTAAGATATTAACTCAAAATGAATATACATTTTTCATACAGTACATTATGCTTAAATTCACTTTAAAATGATTTATTTTCGTTGTTAGTTCTTCATTTTTAATTAATTTAAACCAAATGTTAGAACTTTAGCATCGGCCAGATTACAGTGCGTCCTTACTTTTTTCCTTTAGTCATAACTCGACTAGGGCACAGAGTGAGATGTAGGTCACTTTGTTTGATATCTTGTGCAGGGCTTCTTCTTTTTACCGCAAGATCATACTAGGGCAAAACATTCTTTGCAACTTTGAACGGGCCGGATCAAGGCTGCATCACTGGAGTTTCTATGCAAGCGTGCAAGTGTATGTAGGGAAGTGTTGTGAGATGCCTTCCAACCTGTGTGTGTGTGCATGTGCGTGTGTGCCCGGATGCGGACTAGGAATTTCAATCATTTTCTCTCCCTCTTTCTCTGCCCGTGCAAACATCCAGAACAGAGAGAGGGGCAGTGTTCCAGAGCAGCAGACAGAGAGAGAGATCCCTGTGGGTCTCAAATTAAATTCCTATCATGTCAGGGCAGGAACAGGATTCAATAGTGTTTATTGGCATCTCTTGACCGGAGGGAAATTAAATTCCACTGGCTTGTTTCATCATGGACAGCAGGTTCAGGCCTCCCTCTCTTCATCTCTCACTCCCTCTCTTTCATTGGCTTTGGGTTAAGTGGTTAGGGCCCAGAATTGCCCTTAATTTCCCTGGTAATTTGCCTCTCTGTGTGTTTGTGTTTTGCAGCGTGTGTGTGTCAGCCAGCTGAATCTCCCAGACGGCAATGGCCTCTCTTGCCAAAATCATATAACATTATCATCCTCTTCAATGCATTAAACAAAAAAAACCTAGCCATTATCTCAGACCGGATCAAAGCAATAGGCACAGTGGCCGGTTCTACCTTGACTGGATTTGTTTTCTGTCATTTCTTCAAAGCCTGATTTAATCTCATCCTGAAAGCTTAGACTGCGGATGAGAGAGGCAGATTTGTGCCGCCATCTATGACAGAGCTTTGCAAAAAGAAGACACTGAACAGCATGAGCATGAGTAAGAGGAGAGAGAAACATGTACAGTAGAGACGGTGATGAAACCAGGAAAACATAAAGAGAAATAGGCCAGAGCTGTGGTGCACTGATGTTCTCAAAAGGGAAATGAATGTGTGACTCTGGCTTACAACACACCCATATTGCACATATTATTTAAAAAAAAAAAGAAATTAACACTTTTATTCAGCAAGGATCAAAATCAGTATCAGTAAAGACTATGACATTGTTAGAAACTATTTCTATTTCAGACAAATGCTGTTCTTTTGAACTTTTCATTCATCGAATGTATCACAGTTTCCACAAAATAAATAGCACAACTATTTTGATTGATAATAATAAGACATGTTTATTGAGCACCAAATAGGCATATCAGAATGATTTCTGAAGGATCATGTGACACTGAAGACTGGAGTAATGATGCTGAAAAATCAGCTTTACAATCACAGGAATATGTTACATTTTAAATTGAAATAATATTCCACAATATTGCTGTTTTTACTGTATTTTTTGATCATTTAAATGCAATCTTAGTAAGCATAAGAGACTTCTACACTACATAAAATGTATTTTCGTCCCCAAACTTTTGAACAATAGTGTATATATTGTATGTCTATAAAAAGAGTCTCTACAAAATCTCTCCAAAACTACTGAAAATGTTTAAGTTTGACTTTTTTTTCTAATTTAGTATAACAATTTACTTGAAAAAAAAAATTGATGCAAGTCTTAGTATTTAGTTTGTCCCCCTTTTCTGTCACAAATACCTAGAAATAGTGCCGGATCAGAAATAATTTTTATTCATCTAGCATCATAACATTTCGGTTTTAAATATTATTCCTAGATAATTTCAGTGTGGTTTCAGTCTCAGACTTTTGTACCCCACTGAACACTACAAAGACAGAAGGTGATGAGAGATGAGAATGGTGCTTACTGTGCAGTAAGTGTGTAAGTGTGATGTGTTTGCATCAAGGGTAACAAATGCTTTCCCTAATGTACACTAATGTATCAGTATCACATTGATAAATACTGTGCATAGAAATAGAGATGGGGAACAGAAGAAGCCAGAGAGCAAGAGAGAGGGACTATTTAAGTAAGATGTAGTGGAGTGGTTGGCCCACATGCCGGATCTGTGATGTACTTACTGAGTGGCTTGCAGAGGCACGACCATCTGGCCTAGTCTACAGGCAGACTGATGACAACTGCACTAACATACACCCAGATGGGCTTCACGCAGCCTGCACAGGAGCCCACTCATATACACTGCCGTTCAAAAGTTTGGGATCTGTAAGGTTTTTTATGTTTTTAAAAGAAGTCTCTTATGCTCACCAAGGCTGCATTTATTTGATCAAATAAATGCAGCCTTGGTGAGCATAAGAGACTTCTTTTAAAAACATTAAAAATCTTACCGATCCCAAACATTTGAACGGCACTGTATATATAAATACAGAACACATAAAAAAATAGCATAAATACATAAAAAAGTGATACTCACACGCACACACATTCTGAGCCCCCTGATGTGTCTAACTATAGCTGAGAGTGTGCATCGTCAATGTGTTTGAGGCGATTGATTGCTGAGAAAACCCCAAGATGCAGGAAATGAGGCAATTATTCACCAGCTTAATATACCTCACAGGGGTGGCACAGCATGTGTGCGTGTCTCCAAACGTGCGTGCAGCAAGCGTGCTCGAGTTTGACCTTCTCTGTTCCTGATCACATCGAAACATAATAATAACAGTGTACACAAACACACACATGCATGCACACATGCACAGATCAGATCAGCAATTTACCACGAAAGCAAACTCGTGCATTTGGCTAGAGTTCATCACAACTGCCGCATGAGATGAAAGCTTCATAAGCATCAGTAAGAGAAGCCAGATGGCTTCAGCTCATTTGAGCTAATCACATGACCTGCTATACACAGTCTATCCTACAGTTTGAGGATTTCGGCAGAGACGATAACCATAGAGGTTTGTGCGTGTTCAGTTTTCTGGGAGCCAGGGGACGATGAGGGTCCTTAAAAGAAGATCAAGACTGTAATGCTAAACTACACAATATACTCTGGAATATAGTATGTAGTTGTAAGTACAGCTGCAAAGAAATGAATAAGAATTACAAAGAGGAGAGAAAGTTGAAGGGAAGAGGGGTCTCAAAGGGTCTCTTTATAGAGGACATTTTGTCTGAAGTTCTATTCTGTCAGTGGTCTTCAGATAAATATTCACATTCAGAAATGAGAATAAACTGTGGAAATCAATGTCAGAGTGTAAACAGTGATATTACAGACACACCCAGAATATTTGTGTATCTCAAATACAAACTCTGGCATATGTTATGATAAGAATGTATATCTGTCAAGCATGAACTGTCTGATAAAGATGACAAGGTATCAAATGCTTGATGTTCTTTGTGGACAATAAGCATGCCCAAGATAGGAAAAGAAAAAATCTTAAGAAAAAACCCCAACATGTATAAAAATTGTTTAAAAAATATGGGCATAGTTTAAAATGTAAAAAAAGAAAATACATTTAAAGAAAATAAAGTGGTGTAACCTTTCCAAAAAATAATGTAAAAAGTATTTTTAACAAAACTCTTGAAATCAAAAATATCTATATTAATAGTATTTTAACAAAACTAAGTCAGTTCACTTTACCTTTTTACTAATTCACTATGCTTAAAGGAGTCATGAATTGAGAACCCTTTTGACATATATAAAAAGTCATCATACTATAAGAATATCCTGCAAGTTTCAGAACTGAAAACTTCCTTGTTAGTCCAAAAACAGCTTTTATTGTAACCAAGCCCAGAGAATGACTCGTTATGATAGATAGGTGAAAGACCACCTCTGCAGAATAAAATCAACGCCTACTTCATCATTGCAAATTTGGCCCTGCCCTCTGGCGTGTTGAGATGACGAGGAGAGAAGAGCGATACAGAATCACTGGACTAAAAATAACATTACCTTCCAAAAGATCCTAATGCTAGGAATGTGGTTATGTATTTTTAAAAATGTGAATGTTTCAGTTGAGCATTTTTTATTTGTATTTGGTACATTTCACTGTGGATTTTTTGGTTAATCAGTCGCAATTTCGGTGCAGGCTTTGCAAACAGACTTTTACGATATGGACTCGACAGTATTGCCACAACATGTAAGTAACTGTGTTCATTCTAATGCCTGATCTGTGACATATGTAATGATTCATGTAGCTACAGTCAGATGTTCTTTGTCTATGTGTCAGTAAATCAAACAAGTGACTAAATGGTCAACTTCACATTGTTTCTCTTTGTAAGATGAAAATAATCTGTTATTTAAATTGTGATTAAATGATATAGAAAGCATTCAAAGAATGCTCCCTTTTCAATTGCTGGAACTGTCAATCACACAGCGAAAGTTTATCAAATGACTCTCGCCAAAACTCCCGTCATAATCAATTCATCTCTTATTTACATCGTTTTTGCAGTGTTAGTTATGATGAAAGCATTTGTGAGAGAGCAGAAATCGAGTTACAATGAAGAGATCACCGCATTCATGCGCTCAACATGTCTGTGATTGGCTACAATGCTCAACGCAACCTTTCATGACACAATCTAAATATAATGCTATAATCAACAATTTTCAGGATTAGTTAACCTTGACAGCTGTAATAGTAAAAAAGTGTTAAAAGTTTTCGATAGAGTTCCACATGTAATACTTAGCTATTTCATATGCAAACATGTCAGCCAATCACAGCAGTGGGCGTTTACACTGAAGTCTCACAGCAGACACGCCCCTTCAAACAGAGCGTTCAAATCAGAGGGCTAAAATCAGGGTAGGAAAAATGCATTTTATTTTTAAGTCATTTTTATGTAAAAATCATACTAACGTTATAAGTGCACCCCAGGAAACATAAAACAATAAAACAATGCAGTTCATGACCCCTTTAATGATTTACATTCGATTCATTTTTTTGAGACACAATAATAAAAGATTATGGCAAACTCTTAAGTTTTTTTTTTTCAGTTGACATTGAGGGTCGTGTCATTGAACCTCCTACTACTAATTCCTCCAGAGCTGATTCTCGGTTTCTGCTGATGCAATGTAGCTTTCTCTGGCTGACATTCGTATTGCTTATCTTTCTCTGGGCAATAATCCTAATACCGATCCCTCTGTGCCTGGAGGTCTTATTGTTGACCTTTCCGTGGCTGATCTTCATATTGCTGATAAAAACGAATAAAGAAACGGGGCACATTTTAACAGCAAAATGAAGCAGACACAGTAAAGCACTTTCTGTCTGCCTGTGTGCATTATGAATTAGAGTGGATCGCATTGGATCATTTATAATGTGAATTACTGTATCTGCTGCCCTGCTTATGGCTGTTTTGTAAATAAGGAGATAATCAAGCCAAGCAGTAATGACAGACATCAGTCCATCAGACTTAATCTGGTCCAAATGATTAAGTTAGGATGCAGCTGTTAGGATCCTCCTTTTAATCATCATCAAAAAGGTTATTACTAAACTAGAATATAATCAGCTGGATTTCTTTCTCTTTCCTTCTCTCCTCCTTTTATAGAGACACAATATGTGGACCTAATTAATAGGTTTTTTGATTAATTTCTTGCATCTGCTGTGTAGAAAAAGATTGAGAATTACGTAGAGAAAAGAATATGGGGCTCAGAAATTATGAATTTCGAGAAGAAAGGAAAAGATCCACTGCCTAAATGATACAATAGCAAATGCGCAACAAATGCATTTGTGTTTAATCATCCGTAGATGGCATCTGAGCTGTCAGATATCTCTTGGTTTCTCCACTGTGAGAACTTTAAGAGCCGAGCCTTGGGCAAATGCTGCCCCAAAGGAGAGGAGCCAAATCTGGGTTAACCTTTTTAGTGCCCACCTTTTCCTGTCAAAACAAATCACAGAGTTTAGAACCATGAATTTTTTAAAAGCATCTATTGCTTTAGCTTTTAGTGGACGAAAAACTATCCCATATCTTCAGAAGTGGAGCTCAAATGTTCTGCAATATACTCATTACTCTGGGCATTGAATCAATTGGAAATGTTCCTTTCAGAATATCACTGAAAACAAAGAAACAATCAATTAAACACATCAGAGGACATATTACACATACTGAGACCAATTGAAAATGTTTGCAGCATACAGCGCAACAGAATGTAACCGGTTCTTACCTATGCAGTTTAATTTTCATGGACTCTGTGACAAGTTACACAAGCGACATTTATCTGTGCATCACCAAAATGTCACTCTGGGGACATTTTGTCCTCATTACTGAGAATTGTGTAAAGCCTTAGTTATCCTCGGACTTGGTTTTGGAGGATTTCTGTAAATCCCCAGTTGTCTTCTGATCTCTTTGATGACTGTGGCTATGTAAGGAGCACCAAACCCTCACCCAATTCAAAGACTCCTTTAAACCATAGGAATATACATAGGTTTGGTATTTCATATATTATTGCACCATACACCGTAAAAAGTTGTCATTTTTATAGATAAAAAAAAAAAAAAAGAGGCTTCATTAAAACCATGTTAATTGGTTAACTCAAAAATGATTTACCATATATATAACATGTTAACTGGTTAACTGTAAAATACCTTCCCATAAACATTTTTGGTAGTGGGGCCAGTGAGAAATGTTGGCAGGAAAAATAAAAATCAGAACGACTGAGAAAGCAGAAAGAGAGCTGATATACAAAGCAGATGGCTATAGGGAAAGATTCAGTCCAATTTTTATTTGCATGCTGTGATGCAATATAGATGTGTTAGTACCTTTCAGAAACCTTACACTTGTCTACCATTAACCCTTTGATGAGCAATCATTAAAAGTTCAGCTGTATGGAACATGATTACTGTATTCACTCTCTTTCAAACATCCGCCCCCTAAATCGCCTTCTAAGTATGAAAAATGTAATGTGTTGGACTATTTTGGTTCATTTTTTAAATAGGCTGCCGTTGAAGGATAACATAATTAAACAATCTGTTTAAGTATTTAAACAAATAATACTCATTAAGGTCAACATATAGACCGCTTCTTTCTCATTAATGACAATTACATCAGTTCAGTGTATGTGCAGGCATATGAGTGTGTTTGTTCCTCTTGACAGCCCTGTTATGTTTGAATATCAGCGTCTCTGCTCATTGTACTCCTGTGAATGTTTGTTTGAAGATGTATCAAGATGTTTGCGTGAGTGTGCCTGTGCAATGAAATCTTTCACATCTAATTACTTTGGTTGAAGTAAAATGGTAATTAGCATGCTGAAGCTGTCATATGCACTCTGACATCAAACACATTTGGCTCTTCAGTGCTTTAGCATAATACACGCATGACTGGACGAGGAATGAATCCTGACTGAGAGAAGTGTTGTACACACCTTCTCATGCCAAGCATGTGCTCAGTCTGATGCTTCCCCTTAACATTATTGATATTTTTGATATATTCTTGATATTTTCTGTAGCCCATATAAAACTATACTGCACAATTATCTCTGTTAGGCTACCTTTGAACTTGTCAAAGGTAGGCAGATTGAACTTGACTTGAGTCATTGTTCTTTCATATCTTTAAAGATTATTTCTTAAAATATTCCCCCAGTAGGTTTTTATTATGCTTGTTGCCAGGAGAGTCTTGCTCTCCTGTTCGTGTTTATGAGCACTGTCCTTTCAGCACCCCAGAAGACCTAGTAAAACAGATCAGCACCATGGACAGCTCCATTATTCCCAAGCACTCTTTTAAAGGGTTAGTTCACCCAAAAATGAAAATCCTGTCAGTAATTACTTACCCTCATGTTGTTCCAACCCCGTAAGACTTTCATTCATCTTCGGAGCACAAATTAAGATATTGTTTATTAAATCTGAGAGCTGTCTCACTCCACCATAGTGAGCCTACATTCTGACGTACAACCCAGAAGCGCTGCGCTGTTACACTACGTGAACTCACTGAGAGGCCCACACAGAAGAAAATGAATAGTTGTATATAAAGTTATAAAGTTGTTATTTTTGTTTTGTTTTTGTGCACAAAAAGTATTCTTGTCACTTGATAAACCTATGGTTGAGTGACTGTAGTCACTTGGACTATTTTAAACATTGTCTTTACTAACTTTCTGGGCTGGCAAGTTTCAATTACATAGAAGCCTATGGAGGAGTGAGACAGCTCTCAGATTTAGTTAATATCTTAATTTGTTTTCCGAAGAAGAACGAAAGTCTTGCGGGGTTGGAACAACATGAGGGTGAGTAATTACTGACAGAATTTTCATTTTTGGGTGAACTAACCCTTTAAGGAGCATTCGGACTGACAGAGATTTCAGTGCTGGAGCTCGTCTAATAACTGCATTGTTGTTCACAGTAGATAGTGGTGTAGCCATAACTATTGGGCATCTGCACTCAAATGGCATGCATTCATTTAGTGCATGAATTAGGCACTAAAATTACATTCAAACACTAAAAAACTTTCTGGGAGGCAAAAACTTGTGTATATAAATCGCAGAGCACAATGCATTATATCAAGAAGATGAATGATTATCAATGCATGAATCAGACTCTCCCGCAATTCCCACAATTTCTGACACCATGCATAATTTTTTATTTTATTGTTCCTGTACGGGGGCAGAGATAAATCATACAGAACAAAGAAAAAGCTAAGAGTTACTACTACAACTTGACTGGAATATCTTATAGGAGGTGGATCACTGTCTATATTAGCTGCTGATTTAAAAAAAATATAGTATTTTGTCTACATAAATAAAAAATAAAATAAAAAGTCAAATAAAAAATAAAAAGAATATTAAAAATTAATCATTTTATTTAGGCATTACATTTTAATGTACAGTTTGAATAATGGATACTCATTTTGAGATCTGCTAAAGATTACATTTAACATTATTAGTGTTTTAAAAGATTAACTTTAAGGGTGTGTTCACACTTGGCATGTTTGGTTCGATTAAAACGAACCCTGGTGCGATTGCTCTGTTAGTGCGGTTCATTTGAATCAGTGTGAACTCTGCCATCTGAACCCTGGTGCGCACCAAACAATCGGTTCGAATGAAATATGAACACAACATGGACCAAAGACATGTTATCGAACCAAAAACAGGAAGATGAGACCCTAAAATGGACAGAATGCTCATGAAATGCTCATGACAGAATGTTTTTTCTCGTCATAGTCGTGATGTTACCATCACAGTTCGGTAAAGGCATCAAAACTGCATCTCCTCGCATCAGATCTTCATTTGTGCGTGACGGACCAAACGAACTGAGAGTGTGAACACACCCTAAGTGAGGGTTAGATGCCCAGAAAGCTGTTGCCATAGCGTTCCATTTTTACCATAATGCTGTTTAAAGATTAGACTAAGTACGATACAATTTTCAGTAATAAACCTTCTCTTACAATAGCTTTTTTGTTAATAACCCTCCATCGATCTGACTGTCCGGGGTCGGGGATACAAAAATGTGGAATATTCATGAAAGACCTTAATGCGTTTTTCATCCGGTGGACTTCTGGTGACAAATAAAATGGAATTTATCTGTCTAGATAACAGAGTAAGAGGAGATATTGGTAATTTGCACTACTGACATTGTAACAATACAAAGCAGTTTGAAAATCTGTGATGTTATAGATTAAATATTCAATATATATCTAACATTGGCCAATCTGAAAATATTTATAACAACAAATACAAAAATGTTGCATAAATTTGAACTCCACATTGCCATTCACACCCACATCGCATCTGTAATAATCACTCATGCTGCCCCAAATAAGCAATTTTCATTGAATAGGTATGATTTTCAGTTGCTCTGCAAATTGCTGTCAGTCTGAATGCCCCTTTAGAGACTGGAGAGCAACTAGACACATGACATAACACAAAATTACCTCTTTAGACTGAGTAATAATACCACATATATATCTATTCAGAATACTTCAGGTTGTCTCAGTTATCATGGTTTGTCAGGAGGAGTGAACATGCTCTCAAACAGCAGCTATATGATTTAAAAATGGCTGTGCGATTAACTGATGCCATCTGACACAGAGCAGGAACCAGACAAACGAGGATAATCTGACCTGCATGTCTGATTTTAGATTAAATGTGTCCAATCAGGTTGGTGCATGCACACACACACACACACACACACACACACACACACACACACACACACACACACACACACACACAGGTGGTGGAGTGCGTTTTATTAGAATTCAGACCCTGTAAGAACTTTAATGATTCTTGCCCAGCGCAGTCTACTCTGGTGATGGTCTCTGCGGGAGAGAGATTTTGTACTGGGCTAAATTGCTTTTTTCCTCCATGCTCCAGTAGCCTGCTACTCTCTGCAGCGGTAATCAAGGCTCATCATCATTAGATATTATTATACACTGAGAAAACAAGGCCTGTGTGAAGCCGGGGAGAGACAATCTCCCCGCCCGGGAGTCCACTTACCCTGGGTTTTTACGGCATTCTGAATCATTGCTGCACCGATGGCACCACAGCATATTAAAATGTGTGAGCATGTTTTTGTGAAGGCGTGTACTGTATGCATGAATTCTGGGTGGTCGTGTACACTAAAGCCACCCAAGGTCCTGAAGAAGATAATTAAGAGATAAAAGACAAATGATCAGCCAGTGCAATTGGCCCTGTGTGAACTCTTGTTTAGAGCTCAATGTAGAAATATTTGGTCCTGTATTCACCATATGGAGCAAATGAAATTAGTGAGAGCAGCATTTGTACTCTGCATGTGTAAGTTTATAAAAGAGGGTTATTTAAAGGTGTAACATCTGCTCCCTCCAACCAACAGAGGGAGCCCTCACCTGAATACTGACATCACTCCATTTCTTCTACAGTCACTTCCTGTTTGGTTGATATAAAGAGCCATGTGCTGAGTCCCAATTCGCCTACTTATACTACGACCTAAAAGTATGTACTTTTTTTGTGAGGAAAAAGTACATACTTTTGAGTGTGTAGCAAAAGAGTATGCACGTTCTGGGACTTACTTCGATGACGTCATGCAACATGAACTTGAACGTGGTTGCCTAGTTACGCACACCGCGACTGTTAACAGAACATTTTACATTTCATTCATTCATATCCAATATAATTTTATTTACTATTCCCATCTTTTTATCTTTTTTTCCTCATCGTTTTTTCCACAATACATTTACAATGTGTTCTACCAAATTGAGGAGTGAAGCAGGGCGTCGTCGTAGATTAACCAAACGCAGGTCGTGTGTGAGGCGGCTGGTTCTGACGTTCATGTGCAATCGTGTGCGTAACGAAAGCTACTTATTTTCTGAGTTAAAATATTTAAAGTTTATAGTATAACCATTGTTTAACATATTTTAAACTTAATTTCATCATTATGTATAATACTCAAAAATACCCCGATGAAAATGAACCATGCTTTTACTATAGTAAAAGTGTAGTAACCATGTGTCTTTTAGTTGGACTGATAAAGTTAACATTTGTACAGCCACAGTATTACAACAAATAAGTCAGTGTGGTTAAATATAGCTTTAATTAGGGTTAAACATTTGAATTCTTACACTTAAAAACTGAGGGCGCATCTCCGCTGCTGCGTCCGACCATAGTTCGAATTACAGGGGGTACTGGGGGGTACTATACCCCCCAAAGGGACAGAAATTACAGTTTTGGGGGGGTCAGATAATTTTTCTGATATTGTGAAAAAATATAATTACAGTTACAATACAAGTCAACTCCTATTTTCACTGTAGGAACATTTTAATTTAAAGCGATTTCAGACACCCCTATTGTGGACCGTACCATTTTTAACCACCGTGGCTAGAAGCAACGGAGATAGAGAACGACTTCAACTTCTCAAGCAAGTGTCAACGCTGAATAACAAAACGCTAGTTTCATAAAGTATCATTATTTTCAACATTCCTTATTTGTATATTCAAAAATATTTAAAATAATCTAATTTACAGTTATAATTTTTCAATGTAAATTATTTAATTGTATTGGTAACAGCCTAGTGTCTAATTATTTTAATTGAATATATATTTAAGAATTTGAAATGAAAGATGGAGCATACATTTAATAAAATTAGGGGAAAATGCCCTTTATAAAGGTACAAAAAATTATTCTGAGTGTTTTCAAACAGTGATGTAATAAAACATTGACAATTTAAGCTTGAAGGGAGTAAAGCCTCTGTTTAGGCTATTAAGGAATTATGTAATAAAGAAGGCAAATTATTATTTATATTTTAAATAAATTTTCATTTTAAATCAGCCTACTTCAGTGTGATATGTTACCATATTATCATGCTTAACACTAAGAATTTGAATAATTGTAATGTGATGATCAGATGCAGATATCTAAATCAAAGAATATTGGCGGTTTGCGGGTGGATTATTTATTTTTAACAGTGGATTCGGGTGACTCAAAGTGCACCAGATTAATGAATTTATCTTTAAAATGTACAAAATTTTCTTCCGGGGGGGCATGCCCCCGGACCCCCCTAGAGATACCAAACTCCTCCCACAAAAAATGTGGGAAACACATTAGGCTATATGATGATCTACAAAAAAATACACATTTAATTAGCTTATTATTAAAATACATTATTATGGTTTTACCACCTCCGCCTCATTTTGAGCCAGGAAAAACCCTGAAATAGGCAATATAGGCTTCTTTTACTTTTATTATTTTATTATTATTACTAGTATTACTTTTACTAGTAATTATGGTATTTCAGTGCACTTCTAACTTTTGGGAGTTGATCAAATCAGTTCTCTTTTGGATATATAATAATAACAATGAGATATTCTGTAGCCTACTGATTATCAGTTTGTCGCATGTTTAGACCTTGTATGTGTGTTGCACAACACATGTTGCACTTGGCGATCACGGTGGGGATTGATATGGTAGTGGACCATGATGGTCATAGAAGAAGTGAAGGAGCAGTACCCCCCAATTATGGTGGGGTAATTCGCACTCTGCGTCCGACTGTCATGTTTACATCATCACCACCATCACCACAAAGCTCCTCCTTCCCGCACGCAATGGGTTGTGGGCAATATTAGCCGTTAGAGTGTGCATTGATCTGCACTTCGAATTCTAACCGGAAATAGTAGACCATCCGGGTATCTTGGGAATACTCATTTCAACATACTACGATTTGGGACGTACTAATTCTAGTTTCGCATACTATTTAGGACGGATAGTATGCGAATTGGGACTCAGCAATGCTTTCCACTAACACTTTGCAAAGTATTGCCAGTTTTACCTGCCTTACTGAGCGTTCTTTCCATTGCCATTGTTTTTGCCTCTTGTTATGACCTTTTGCCTGCCTTTTGGATATCACGTCTTTGGATTACTGTTTTTGCCTTGGTTGCTTACTTGGACTGTCTATTTTTGTTCACTGAACCCAGCCTGTATCTTTGACCATTGCTTTGCCTGTCGATTTGGATTGTCTGCTTCAATAAAACTTCTGCATATGGATTCTCAACAAACGCCAAGCCTGAGTTCATTACAAAAGGATATGGCTTTACTTTATCAGTTGTTAGTCAGTCATCATAACAGTAATCAACATATGAAGATTAGGGATATTTATGGTCAATTAGAAAGCGTTAGAAAAAAGCGTTAGAAAGCGAAGAAATTATTTTTATTTTTTTGCTGCTTAATATTTTTTATACTTTTTTCAGGATTCTTTGATTAATAGAAAGTTCAAAAGAACCGCATTTATCTGAAATATAAATATTTTGTAACATTGTATACTGTAAATGTCCATGTTGCATAAAAGTATTAATTGAATTTTTTTGTTTTGTTAAGATCTTACCTAAAAATGGTAGTGTATAACAATTTCCACAAAAATAATATATATATACAGTATATATACAGTACAGGTCAAAAGTTTGGAAACATTACGATTTTTTTATATTTTTGAAAGAAGTCTCTAATGCTTATCAAGGCTGCGTTTATTTGATCAAAAATACAGAAAAAAAAACAAAAAACAGTAATATTGTGAAATATTATTACAACTTAAAATAATAGTTTTCTATTTGAATATACTTTAAAAAATAATTTATTCCTGTGATGCAAAGCTGAATTTTCAGCATCATTACTCCAGTCTTCAGTGTCACATGTGACATCCAGTCTATCACATGATCCTTTAGAAATCATTCTAATATTCTGATTTATTATGAGTGTTGGAAACAGTTCTGCTGCCTAATATATTTGATGAATAAAAGGTTAAAAAGAACTGCATTTATTCAAAATAAAAAAATATTTTCTAATAATATAAATCTTCTTTACTATCACTTTTTATCAATTTAACACATCCTTGCTGAATAAAAGTATTGATTTATTTCAAAAAAAGAAAGAAAAAAATGACTGACCCCAAATTACTGACCAGTAGTGTATATTGTTGTTACAAAATATTTCTATTTTTAAAACATTTGCTTCTTTTTTTTTTCTTTTTTTTTTTTTTTTTTACTTTTTATTCATCAAAGTATCCTAAAAAAGTATCACAGGTTATGAAAAAATATTAAGCAGCAGAACTGTTTCCAACTTTGATAATGAATCATCATATTATAATGATTTCTAAAGGATCATGTGATAGACTGGAGTAATTATCCTGAAAATTCAGCTTTGCATCACAGAAATAAATGATAATTTAAAGTATAATAAATTGAAAACCAATTATTTTAAATTGTAATAATATATCACAATATTAAATTTTTTTCTGTATTTTTGATCAAATAAATGCAGGCTTGATGAGCAGAAGAAACTTCTTTCAAAAACATTAAAAATAGTAATGTTTCCAAACTTTTGACCTGTATTATATATATATATATATATATATATATATATATATATATATATATATATATATATATATATATATATATATATATATATATATATATATGAACTCAACATTAAATTCATAAACATCATTCTGTATAATGGAGGGTCGCTTTTGAAAAGATATGTATACACTCTATCAGTGCTATCAATGTGTACTACAGCTCATATAAATGGCCTAGAACATTGTCCGGTAACACTTTATTTTACAGTGTCCTTGTTACATATGTTACATGTACTTACAGTAAATGATGCATAAATACATGCAATTATCCCTCAACCAAATCCTAATCCTACCCTAACCCTATAGTAAGTACATGTAGTTGCTTATTATTACACAGTACTTAAATATATAATTACACTGTAACAATGACACCTTAAAATAAAGTGTAACCCACTGTCCTCAGGAGCCCATTATGCAGACGCTGTTCTTGGGTTTTTCTCTTTGAAATACCATCCATTCTCCATCAATACAATAGATGAAATATTTTCAAATACTTTCGCTGACATACAAGGTTCATTCAAAGTCACACATGTGTTATCTTAAGTCTCTGACATTTTTACACAACAAAATGGCCACTTCCAAGGTAAGAGGAGCCCAATAAATAGAGGATTCATTTGAAATAATCTGAGCTGACACTAGCTTCTCGCATTAAACCTTGAACTGCCTCTGCATGCGTGAACACTACAATTTCATTACCGGTGCAGTAGGCGGCTATCGCTCTCGGCTGCGATGTTCATAACTAGTCTTCATAATGCTTCAAAATCTCAACATTTTATTTCAAAACAATCATTTTGCAGAGTTATGGTGCTTAAAATCCATTCAGACTGACGATTCTCTGAAGAAAATTGGAATAGTGGGGGGAAAAAGATGGAAAATTCCATTCCATCCACAAACAACATCAAAACACTCATGAAAGAGGTCATGGAAAGGCTGTTTTGCGGTTGTATGATGAAAAAGCTCTTTTTGTATCATTTGGTGACAGTTCTTTGTCCTCAAGTAACCCTCTCTATCAAAAAAAGTAACTGTTTATGTTTTAGAGTGTTCACTCTCAGTCAAAGGTGCATAAAGACAGATGGTTCAGGTAATTATTAAGGGCTGATAGTGATTTAAAATGGCCCGGTGCTAAAAACATGCAGTTTAAAGGCATTCTTTCAGTGCGTTGCTCTAACATCATCTTCTTAGCCCCAACAGATTGGAAGGATTTTTCTACAAGCTGTGATAATGACACATTAAGTCCCAGGGAGGGCTTGTGTACATCACAATTCTTCACCGCCATTCCCTATCATCACTCAGGTTTCCCACACAACATACTCTATTTGGCACAGGGCTCGGATAGGAAATAGTTTAATTGACAAATATATAAAATGACGCTGTCAAATCCCTGTGGTTGGGTCTTCCCATACCAAAACGTCTAAGCTCAGTGGTGATAACTGAAAAAAAAGGCAAACTACTGTAAATTGCTTATCTAGTTTTCAGCATAACAAACCTGCCACAGAGGTCCATAGATTAATTCTTAAAATAAATAGGGATACTTGCCTTTGAAATTAGTTTGGCCCCTAAATAAATTCTCTCGCATTTTTGCAGTATTAGCAAGTGGAAAAAGGCATTTCAGTTTTGGATTTCATCACCTGCTAAATTAAATGTAATGAAGTATGCAATTTAAATGATGGAGGTCCATAGCAAAAGTGCTGAATGGCTACATTAAGACATAAAAATGCCACATTTTATAGTAGCGAGTCTGCTGTTTATTTGGATTGCTCATGTTAAGTGTGGTTGCATGGTAGAAAGAAACAGATTCATTTACATTATGATTATAGTCTACATTTTTTCTTCTGCTATGCCATTCCGAACTGCTAAGTGCCAAGCAAAACAAATATAGAAAGGATTTATTTAGCAAGCAGAAAACATCTGTCATCTCTAAGCAATGGCTACATCTGCATATGAATGGTTAGCTCTTCAAAACATTTGCAACCAAAGATTTTCTATGGTCGCTACAATATTTTCAGCTGGCATAAGAGAGGTTCTGCATGATCCTATGTGTCGTACGATGTGTTTTCTCTGAATGGCAGAAGACCCCTTGATTTAAAGGTAAAGTAGCATCACATTTACAAACGTGTCATGCAACAATTGGCACTACTGTTCAACTGTTATTCCTGTGGGATTCAAGAAAACATCATCTTCAACAATAGCTAATCCATGGGAGATGCATACTGTATAGTGTATTATTGTACTATACTACAAGTAATGAGGGCTAAATTATATTTGTTAAAAGAAACAGAAGAAAGAAAAAAGCAATTTTCTACGAGCAATTTTTCACTTTGCACTCGACAAAGAGATTTTTTTTTTCCCCTTCAACAGCGAAGCCAAAGATTTTCACAACTTCAGTAATATACTGTCACAAGTGTTGTTGGCCGGTGATAAACTATCTCTATGTGCTGAACGCAAGTACTTGCAATTCTAGACAGTTTGTTTTAGAGCTATATTGTAGTACAAAACCATCAGTAAACTTGCTTTTAATTGCATACAATGAAAAAAACACAAGAGAGGGGAAAAAAAAAACAGTTCTGTGAGCAGGGCGCTTGTGTGCACCATTTGTCAGGTTTATTATAGTCCTATAACAGGACCATTTTCTCTACTGCTCCCCATGCACAATCCATCACAGAAGAAATAAGCTAAAGAAGAGAACAGCAGAACGTAAGTGAGTAGGAGTAAGCAGAGCAATGGAAGAAAGAAAAGCCAAACAACACAGACTGTGGAATTTGTTTTAGCAAACTTTCAAGCAATGTCATCATGTTACATTCCCATGGCGCAGCCTGGGGTTGCTTAAATGGCCCAAGGACACAGTTGTGATCATTTCTGAATCGCTCCTTGCAGGGTTCAAACCTACAGCTTTTTGATACCAGACGGTACAGATCTTTTACCACTAAAGGCCAATACACACTGCACCAATGTGGACAATAACCAGATTACAGTATGTCGCTTTCACACATTCACAAAATGGCAACAGACAGCAACAGCTAGGGACTGATCTTACAAAACCCAGCAAAGTGTCTGTTGCGTCTTTTGGTTTAGTGTGAAATTGCCTTTTGCTGCACAACACTACTGTAGAATCAAGAGTTGTAAAATCATTGATGTAGATCAATGCAAGTGAATGCTATACGAGTAGGCTGGAGGTAGAGAGTCACACTTCACAGGCTTGAAGTTCAACACTCAATAGCAATAATACATGACGCCTTTCAACCACAAGTCTTCATTTAATGATATGTAATAGCCTTCTTGAGCACTGTAAAGGTGTTTTGCTGGATGGCAATGATTCATCTGCACCTCAATACTGGTTAATTAAAATGAACTGAACTGATCTGAACTAAATCACAAAGTGAGTGCATTGCAACAGAAGAAGGTTGACTCTGATCCATCTGTTTAGAGTGGTGTAGGGGTGTAACGGACAAGTTTCGTTATGCTTCAGTATGTGCTATGTTCAGGGAAAAAAGGATCACTGTCAAATAAAAATAAAGAAAGTAAGAAATTATCAAACTACAAGCAATAGCACAACTAAATACAAAGAAACTGCTTTTCAGGTTAGTTATGTAACTAACTCTAGTTTTCAGGTACAGAAATTGAATAATCAAATGTAAAACAACATTGTATATAATCTTCACTGTATAAATTAAAGTTATTACATTATTACAGTACATTATACAGTAAATATATTTAAGTTACAAAAGCTGTTCAGTCAAGAGCAGTAAGTGATTTCCTTGTCTTTTGTTTGATTAACACTAAAAACACATACAGCAGGAATATTAGGCTGCTGTCACTTTAAGACATAATGCATGGATCCAAAATACTGATACTGATACACATGCATTGGTTTTCAACTGTTTACGTTCACTTAAGACATAACCTACTATTTGCTAGGATACTCGCCAAGATGGGCATCTTGAAATAATTTTTGTGTGAAATTGTCTGTTCAAGCGCAAGACTTGAAAGAGAACTCGATATTTGAGCTCAGATGAGTGCACACACAAATCTTCTTACAGTGTGCGCAAGTTCTCTTTAGCATCTTCTTGTGCTTTAATGTTTAAATTGGCCAGGCTTAAATGAGTTTAGTTCAAACACAGACAGCAACAGTTAATCACTACAGTCTCCACTACATGTCCCATCATCCTCTTCGGTTCCCACCTGCACACTATCAGCCATCACCTATCACCTGGACGTTATCAATCACCATGGACACTAATGATCTTCACACCTGTCTGTTTTTGTCTCGTCATCTTCTGTGTATTTAGTTCCTGCCTGTCTTCAGTTTAGTGTCCGGTATTTGTTGGCTTATCACGTTTGGAATAAATCCTCTTGTTATTTGAATCTGATTCATCTTCATCTTCATCTTCATCTTCATCTTCATCTTCGTTTTCATTTGGGAACCGAGCGTTACACAACGCAGGTCTCATCTGCGCTTGCATTCTATCAACACCCAGGTGTCGGTGTAAATGACTGGTCATATCAGAGCACACAGCACTTGCACTGAACAAAGTTTAGGGGTAGCTAGAATGTGTATCAATCGAAAGAAACATTAGCCTAACTCTGTCTGTCTGTTTAACGGGGTTTTTTCCACAAACCATATTACAGATGCGCATGCAATCGCCAGATTTGAAAAGGGTTTATTAGGAGTCTGTCATTATTATTAACTTGATTGAAAACTAATTTACATGAGGAGGGGGATCCCATCTACATTCGAAGGATAATTAGACTACAAGATAATGGAGTCAGTACCACAAAGTGCACAATACAGTCTGCCTATACTGCAAAAAACTGGGATAACTAGGTTAACACTGAATTCTTAACATATTCTCTGCTGAGTTCAGAGTACACACTGAAAAAATAGGCTCAGCACCAAAACTCCACTTGTCCACACTATGTTGTTTGCAAACATAGACTTGTGAATACTGTACATTGTTGATCTGGTACTATAAAATAAAAAATATAAAAAATATAAAAATAGGATGCAACCTCAATCTCACTTATTTTTTTACAATTCATCACCTCGTTCACTTATGTGTGTCTGGTTTGCTGTGTGTTTTTGTTCTTTATTCCCATGTCCACACTTCATTAAGTCTTCGTTTCTTCTTGGACGTGAAAAGTCGTAGTAATTCTTCCTTAAAGTCTCACGAGTTGCGATTCATAATCAATCACTTCAGTTTTTTTTTTTTTTTCAGAGCCTCTCCCAGACTTGCTGTGCCTTTTATAATTGATGTCCTACAAGAGAAGGGTCAACCTTGGTCTCAATAATTTAGAGCTAGGGAGGAACCATGAAAGAAATAGAAAGCGTGAGGGAGATGGATGGATGAGTATCGATCAGTGGAGGCCGAGAAAAGCGTGTTCCTGTGTGGAAAGAGAGAGAGAAAGACAGAGAGGAAATGAGCAAAGCCAGGTCGTGTCTGCTCTGCATTCTGGTGAATTTCATCCAGCACTGCGCAAAAAGAACCGAACCGCCAGTCTATTCTTGAGTGCTGTTTTTTGCATGATGGGAAGTCATTACTATGCAATTAATCATGTGAGTGACAGGCTCATAGTAGCAGCCCACAAAGCAGAGGACAGTACCGGCCTGAAATCAGTGCTGTGTCAAACGTTCACCAACAATCTTCCACTGACGTGTGAAATGTAAACATGGGGTGGACAGCCGTACAATCTTATCCTGCCAAGCCATCCTTAAAAGATAAATCTGATGTAAATGATTGAATGACATCAAGAAAAAGAGCAGGCATATACAGTAATAGGCAGATTCTTATGATTTAATGTCTGGCTTAAATCAGATACAGACCAACACTGCAAACCCTGATGTGCTATGATAGTAAAAGTAAAATGTACTTATGTACATGTGCAGCCATGTACACATATATATATATATATATATATATATATATATATATATATATATATATATAAAAAATCATTATTAGTTTCTTGCCAATGCACATGTAGTCTGTACAACATGTTTGAAAAAAAAAATTGTTAGTAACAATGAAAAGTTTGAAGAAAACATATGTGACCCTGGACCACAAAACCAGTCTTATGGGTAATTTTTTAAAAACTGAGATTTATACATCATCTGAAAGCTGAATACATAATCTTTCCATTAATGTATGGTTTGTTAGGATAGGACAATATTTGGCTGAGATACAACTATTTGAAAATCTGGAATCTGAGGGTACAGAAAAATCGAAATATTGAGAAAATCGCCTTTAAAGTTGTCCATTTCTATTGGCGATAGTGCTGCATCCATTCACAAAAATAAATGTTTTATACATTTAAGGTGGGAAATTTACAAAATATCTTCATGGAACATGATCTTTACTTAATATCCTAATGTTTTTGGCATAAAAGAAAAATCAATAATTTTGACCCATACAATGTTTTGTTGGCTATTGCCACAAATATACCCGTGCAACATAAGACTGGTTTTATCCAGGGTCACATATTTTCTTATTGGCCACACACTTATGCTGTTCATTGAAGAGTAAATTATACCGTATAATACATGAGGTAAGGACATGTAACTAGTTGTAATTTGAAATCAAATGTTTTGGTTCTACTTAGCCTTGCTTGTATTGTGTTTTGCCATATTATTGTTACAGTTTTTTTCAATTGTTTACACACAAATACTGGTACTTGAGACACAATGACCACAACATGTAACTCATTCACCACCCCCCTGAACCAATTCTGCTAAACTACAAGCACAATTCCTACTTTACACTCAAATTGCAGTTTTAAACACACTTTTTTTCAAAACACTAAATACAATTCTCTGCTTTTGGCACAATTTTTCTCTTTTCTCACAAAAAATCTCTTGTTTTCACAAGGAACACACTGCCATTCAAATATGCACACTGACTCATCACATGGGCAAACACCCGTCACACACTTTTACAATTAGCAATCAGAGCTTTAGCATAAAAGGGCAACAGGTGAGCTCTTCAATGGAGCAATGGATGCCAACTTTTTTGTTTTTTACTGTAACTGTATACAGTCAATTCTTCTGTTGTTTTGTATGTAGACCACTGTATGTACAACTTTGTGTTGGTTGGGATGTATACACTGTGTACATTGTTTTTGTGGGAAAAATAAAATATATTTGTTACCGTGTATTTGTGTGTTCTGAGTATAAAAACAATATTCTCAAATATTTTACAACACACTTATGTATGTACTGTCTGTAGTAAGTGTAACACTGAACAAAAAAAGGCCTAAGTCATTATGATGAATGGAGAAGAAGTGTTTTCCATTCATCATAGTGTTTTACACTGAGCACATCAGTGTTCAACTGGTTCTTATAAATGGCTACTCATATGATGGTTTGTGTGTGTCATTTGAAAACAAAATACCATTTTGAGAAGAAATAACATTGTTTTGAATGTAAAGTTTCATTTTGCAGGAGAATTGAGGGTTTTTTGTGTTTTTTGATTTATAGAGTTCTGAGAATATGAGGCATGCTTTCAGAAAATGTGTGTAAACAATCGAGCCCAAACAAGTCACATTAATTGTCTCATGATTAAGTAATCTTTAAAAAAAACCTTGTATAATAAATTTCACCTCATGTCAAATTTAATTATTTTCTTGTTGCTGGTGTAACATCATTAGTACAATTTCAAGAAACTGAAATTATTATGTGAAGACAAAACCATTTTAATCGCATATATGTGACCCTGGATAAAACCAGTCTTATGTTGCACTGGTATATTTGTGGCAATAGCCAACAAAACATTGTATGGGTCAAAATTATAGATTTTTCTTTTATGCCAAAAATCATTAGGATATTAAGTAAAGATCATGTTCCATGAAGATATTTAGTAAATTTCCCACCTTAAATATATAAAACATTTATTTTTGTGAATGGATGCAGCACTATCGCCAATAGAAATGGACAACTTTAAAGGCGATTTTCTCAATATTTTTCTGTACCCTCAGATTCCAGTTTTTCAAATAGTTGTATCTCGGCCAAATATTGTCCTATCCTAACAAACCATACATCAATGGAAAGATTATGTATTCAGCTTTC
Source organism: Abramis brama (assembly GCF_963993115.1). Classification (NCBI taxonomy): domain Eukaryota; kingdom Metazoa; phylum Chordata; class Actinopteri; order Cypriniformes; family Leuciscidae; genus Abramis; species Abramis brama. Next base: position 15,260,557 of record NC_139979.1, read on the forward strand.
ATATGATGTATAAATCTCAAGTTTTAAAAAATTACCCATAAGACTGGTTTTGTGGTCCAGGGTCACATATGGCTTTCTAATAAACCTCTGTGACAAATAGCTTGTTCCTCTTTTGTGAGTCGCTTTGGATAAAATGTACATTTGTAAGGGTTACAGTGCAAGTAAAATGGAAATCACATTGCATTTAAACTAGTGACAAGGTGCCCTTGTAAGAGCTAATGCAGTCTTAAAGTTAAAAAGTGATTCATACTTATAAGAATTATGAGGATTGGTTAATTACCTTTCACCATTTATGGGGTTTTAATGAGAGTTACTGTAGTCAGAGTTTGTAAACTCACTTCAATGTCAGTCTCTGATGGCAAAAAATCATTTGTCATACTCCACTCCTGTAAGCACGACCAGATGGCACGGTTTGTGAGGATTTAGTATGTCTGAATGATCACTCAGAAATGTAGAAACAGACAATACTGCATCAATTTACCTACAAACGTCTCTGCCTTGCTCTCTCTCCTCCAGAGTCAAAAGCGGTGGCAGGCCACCACAATCCTTTTGTTCGATTTAATTCGGCTGATTGAGAAAGGAGGCTTGGCTGGCATTTCAGACGAGTAGAGGTTTCCTCCAGACACGGGAATCATTACAAGCTAATTTACCCCTCACACATGTTTTCTGCCTCCCCACCATATGCTGTTTATTTACCTTCTGAAGGAATGATAATGAATTTCCAGGGCACTTCATTGTCAATTCGTCAGCCTCTCTCTTTATCAGAACTCTCTACTGACACACTGTTGAAGGAGTTGATTACATTTGTGCATCAGCCAGCTTCGCCCGTGCTGGGTCAGATGATGACTCCACGTCTGACTTCCAATAATGAGAAGGTTTTTATTTTTTATTGCATTAACCTAGATGGGGCCCATTCACGTATTTGTCAGACTGTAAACAAACCTGTCGCTACTACAACTATGAAACTAAAAGCTACTGAGCATATGGCAGAGTATTGATACAGATATAAATACGTCTTAGATACACAATTTCAGTGGCTTTACCATGAATACAGACAAGTTACCATGATACCACTACCACCAAAAATTGTCTGCTTTACTATAAAACACATACTCATTGCAACAGCTTCACTAAAATGTAACACACTCGTTGCGACCTGTTTAACAGATGCCTAAGTTAGAACAGCCTACAACCAGTGACAAACAATAACAATGCAGTGAAAAAAATCACCAAACTATGACCAGTTATCTAGCCCTCTAAATATGAAAAAAAAAAAATCATCATACCTTTAGCCTACTCAGTAGAGCTGCTTTCTTCATAGTGCAGGAAGTTCATAGGGTTAATGTGTCGCTAAAGTGTTAGCAAAACCCTTTTCTTAGCTAAAATGTTGCTATAGTAGCCTAATATTAATGCTAAAGCATGCACTTGGCAATTGTGATTTTTAAAAAAAAAGTCTATTCTATTTCATCATTAAAATCCATTTTCACTTTCATCTCGACTGAGGGGGCAGGGTGGTCTGGTTGAGGGGGCAACTGTCACATTAAGAAGAGGATATTAAGCAAAACATTGTCAGCTTGTTAATTGCTGAAATGTGTGTTGCTGTGGAAACAGCCTTCTTTACAATTGAAAGAGAATTTAGTTTGTTAAAGGGATAGTTCACCAAAAAAAATGATTCTGTCATCATTTACTCACCCTCAAGTTGTTCCAAACCTGTATGAATTTATTTTTTTCTGCTGAACACAAAAGAAGATATTTTGAAAAATGTCAGAAACCAAACAGTTGATGGACCCCATTGGATTACATATAGTATTTTTCCCCATACTATACTACTATGGAAGTCAGTAGGGCCCATCAACTGTTTGGTTACCCATATTCTTCAAAATATCTTCTTTTGTGTTCAGCAGAAAAAAAAAGAAAAAAGAAATTTGGTTTGGAACAACTTAAGGTTATCAGGTTTGGTACATGATGACATCATTTTGTAAACCATCACTTTAAGAAATAAAGACCCACAGCAATAACTAAGTAGTACTGACACAACAGTAGTACTGAAGTAGTGTTACTATTAGTATAAAATGATGTTTTGCTTGTTAACTACTTTTAAAATGCTGTTTACAACTGTTGATTTTGTTGATGTGCTTTGAGGGTTTGATATTCCACATAAGTAAGATTTGAACACAAACAGCCATTAAGAGTCAACCTTCAATTCAGTAGGTAATGGTTATTATTATTTTTAATCATGTATTTTGTTGCTTTTTTGCTATAAATAATACAAAATATATTTCAATTGCGATTTTGACTTGATTTTTTAAAACAAGATTCAATACAAAGACTCCAATCAGTGGCATAATTTTAGCTTTGAAATTGGACTGGTTTGTTGTTGTTGTTGTTGTTGTTGTTGTTGTTGTTGTTTTTGGTCACTGGCCTGGTGGTAATCTAGTTTTGATTGGTAATTGACTTATCATTATCTGTCAATGTTTGTTGGAAACACTCCACAAAATTTTAGCACAGTGTTAGCAAACTACAAAGTTATGTATAGGGCCTGTGTTAAAATCCTTCTCAATGATTCTACACCAACCATTTACTCCAGTTCCTCAAATTATTTTGCGCTTTTTTGGAATTTTGCAAACATCACAGTGTGTTTGGCCTCCTCCCTAGGCAAGCGAGGTGCAGTCAGGCACACATTAGCATGGGAGCAATGATCTAAAGCACTAGTTTGTCTTTCCCAGAGGCCAGAGTACCTCAGGGGATCAGCTCTCAACTCACATTACCGTCACTTCACGTCAAACTCACCACATGACCTCAACCATACCACAAGCCCTCCACCAGATATGCTCATACTCCAACAATCAGACTAATGCATGCGCAAGCATTTTGCAAACAACTTGCCAGTTTATCAAAATGTCTTTATATTATCTAGAAGACTTTGGGGGGGGGGGTCTGTATGTGGGGTTTGTCTTTTAATATGTGGTTGACAAAAAATGATACAGAAATTTGTGTTTTATTAATTATTTTTGACTACCTTCATACTTAAAGCTACACTATGTAACGTTTAGTCCTCTAGCGGTTAAATACTTCAGCTCCAATTCCTGCACAGATGAATCTGATGGCTTGAGGCTCACTGGTGTGTCCATAGTTACAGGTGATCATCTTGTCAGTGCAAATGTTACTAATGACAAAAAAGAAATCAGTTACACTTTAGTTTAGGGTCCAATTCTCACTATTAACTAACTATTAACTGTGACTTTTGCCTCAATAAATTAAACTTAAGTTTAGGTACTGGGTAGGATTAAGAGATGTAGATGGTCATGCAGAATAAAGCTTTAATATGTGCTTTATAATTACTAATAAACAGCCAATATCCTAGTAATATGCATTCTAATACTTAATAATGAGAATTGGACCCTAAACTAAAGTGTTACCAAGTTACCAAATTCTTACGAGCAGGTAAGTATGGTAAGTACAGTATATGCCTCTGTTGTTTTGACTTGTTGAAAACAATAGTTTCAAACTAACGTTACAGAAGTTTGGCAATGCTATTATTTGACATAATGACTGCTATTCTTTTCAAATAAGGTAAAACGGTGGAAATATTATAACTTGGCTAGTAGGATATATTTATAGGCAAATGAAACAGTGTAGTAACTGGTTTAAAGATTTGCAGTGTTACCAATACCAACAAAAACAATGTTTTGTGAACCTAGTAACCAGCCAACTAGGGAAGCATGGTGATTTTTTGCCGTATTCAACTGGGGTGTCTTGCCTTTGAAAATTGTGATATTCATGATAAACCGAGGGAAAGACTCAAAATATGCTCATCTAGTGGCCCAGTAGCCCCAAACAGTATGTGAAAAACTCTTAAAACTGTATGACTGTTATTAAGTAATTGTGTATGAATGTCAACTAAATACCAAACCAATTGGCATATTTTAGACAAATAAAGTGTGTTAGACTTTCAATTATCAAACATTAAACAATGTTCAGGATTACTAATAAAAAAATATTTTTACACTTTCTGAATGTCAAAAATGTGTGGAACATATAATTAATGTAATAAACTACTCTTGTGGACACCTGTCTGAACATCAGAGGATACATTCACCAAAAATGACCCTGGTTGGTAGAAAAGAAATGGCAAAAATGACTCGCAAAATTTAGTTGAGAGAAAAGGCATCAGCTTTTTGACTCAAAGAACTTATATTCATTCCCATTCTGGCTTGACAGCACAATAATGTGTGGGCCTGTGAGAGTGTGTGGGATGGTGTTTTGCTGTGGGGCTCAAAGGCTTCGGGGGGTTTCAGAGCGGAGTAAAGCTCTGAGGTGATCCCCTCCGGAACTGATCGCTCCCTGCCCTGGAGCGGCTCCCCGCTGCATGTTTTGGAATGGCGGGAATATGGAAGCAGTTCGGGTGTTATTTGCAGGTCTGGGACTGTGTGAGAGGCAGGAGGGAGAAGAGTGGGAGAGGACGAGAGGAAGAAAAGAAAAGATTGGAGTCGGCCTGTTTTAGATTACTGCAGAGCAGCTGGTATAGTTCTACAGATGGATGACAGACAGGTGGGCTGATATTATGGGCAGCTTTGAAAGACAGGTGCCAGAATGTGTAGGACGGACAATTCACACAGAAAGACGAGTTAAAACATATTCTGCAAGATGGTCAAATTATTTTTCGGTGCATGAGAAGAAAAACAAATCCTTTTTAGGTTGACTAACGTAATAGAGACTGGTGGTAAAGTGATAAAGACGACAATAATTCAGCATGTTACGACATGCTGTTACTCAACAAGAACAGTGTCAAAAACAGATGTTGCCAGTCTCTTCTGGCACGCTTGCAATTACATCCAAGATCCCATTAGATTAACTTTCCCACTGTAAATCAATCAGCTCAACGATCAGAACACAGATAAATCATTACAGTGCCATCAGTATCAGACGGCAAAGATCTGCATCAACACACTGTCTTTATGCTTAATGTCACAGCAAATGGTACGAATGAGTCAGATGGAGTATATGAGGTATGATCCCGTTCCCACACGGAGCTCCAAGGTTGTGAATGAATGTGATCCGCCTTAATTCAAACAGACACCGCTCTGATACCTCCTTGCATCTGAATATTCATGACAGCTTGTTCAGATTCACGTCCCGTGGCTGGAATAGGGTTCGTATACTCGGTAGAGAAGGAAAAAAGAAAAAGTTGCAACTGCATGTAAAACATCATGTGATGATGATGCAAGCCAGGCTGTATCGAGGATGATGAAAAGACCCCAGTCTCTGGTCTTCTACCCAAGAGAACGATTGCTTCCTCCCCTCGCACATTCATTACAATAAATGTTTAATGTCATCAACAGGACAAATGAACTCATAAATATGCAGCGAGAGGCACGCATGGTGAAATATGGAAAATGGTGGACACTGCAGCTCGGATGTTAAAGGAAGCAAGGCTGATACTGATGGGATTACAATCATGTGTGTGGATTTGTTGGAATTATGTCTTTTGCCGTGTGTGTGAAATCAGTAACAGTGGGGTTGGTGCATAGTATGTCTGATATTAAAGAGAGTTCAAAATTCATTTATTCACACTCTCATCGCAAACCATATGCCTTCCTTTCTTCTGTGGAACATAAAATATGTTTTTAAAGCGATCACGACATGAGAAATCAAATTTGCCTTGATCTTTTGACATATAAGAGGACTTTGTACCTGCAGTTTTTATTTTTAAAATATCCTCCTCATCATAAACAAAGCATTTATTTAATCTAGCTCCAAAAAACGGCTCGTTTCGATATTGCGGGATCTGTGACATCACTACAACACACTCATTATACAGTGGAGAAAGAAAAACAAAAAACAAAAATTGGGGGCTCCTTGATGTATTTTAAATATATAACCCTATGACAACAGATTTACAAACATCTTATCATTAGAGACTATAACAACAATCATGAACTATCAAATACGTTAAGAAAAATATCAAAAAGTGGAGCATTATAACTTTGCAAAAGATATTTAAAAGGGTCTAATAATATTTTCATTACATTTACAAGCACTACAGTCTCTGAACAAATGGCACAGATCAGTTTAACAGAAAATATAAAGGCATAGTTACTTTTTGTCCATTTTTTTAATTTTCAGTCTACACTCATTGGACAAACTCAATTTAATTGAGGGCAGGATTTCCATCCAATAAATATGTAGCCCCAACTCATAGAAAAACAAAGAAACGTATACATAAACTAATATCTTCAAATGCTTTCAGATTAATAAACGCTGTCTGATAAATACTGATTAATTCTGTTAAAATTTTGCTTCAATGAAGTTGCTTTTTGCAGAATTTTAGACAAGATTCAAAAGATGCAAAATTGGCATAAAAGAAAAAGTTTTTGATTCCCCTGAACAACTTTAGAGAAAAATAGAGATTAGATGATCAGACAGCAAAATGGAATGAGAAAGAAATGCATTTAGGGAACATTGTCTCCTTCTACTCCTGCAGTCTCTTATAATTGCATGGACATCCACATTGCTCCACCCACACGCACTGTATGAGCAACTAAACAACTTTGCTGTCTAAATGTAGAGTCTCTTTTGATGCGAAGAACAAGAGTACAAAAGAAACTGAAAGATATTTTTCAGGAGAAGTTTTGTACCAGCTTCTTCTTTCCCTCGTCCTTTGCTAACACAAGGTACTGTATTGCATCAGTCTTGCATATATACAAACGTCACCTACACAAACATACATATAGTGTATTTGAGAAGAAAGTTAATTTATCTAAAACCTATTACAAGCTATCAAAAAAGCCAATACATCATTAAATAATAATATCTTTGTATATCACTAATCACAGCCATCTACAGACATACACACACTTTCTAAGATAATTTCCAAATTAATATCAACATGCTGACTTGAATGTTGTGTGTGATGGATTATTCTAGCTCCCATTAAGAATCCCAAGTGACTCTAAAAAAAATTATTCATCCACACACACACACACACACACACCAAGAACTCGCTGTTAACTTATTCCATCAGCCAAATGGTAATACAAAAAATAAATTTCCAGAGCAAAAAAACATTGTTCCACATACTTATCAAATACAAACCTGTTACAATAAACAGGACTGTCCAATAATTCACTCTGTCTGCAATATAGCCTGTAAACAGAGGCACTTACACTAAAAGCAGAGCCCCTAGGAGATTGGGAAATGAGCTGTGAACAAACAGATGATACGCGCTAGTTATATAGTCCAGGACACAAGAGACTCTCTCTTATGACACAGTGTAGGCCCAGTAAACATGACTGCTCCTTTGGAACCAGCAGAGCGTGATTAGTGTCATGCAGAAAGCGTTTGATAACTAAGATCTATGACCCGCCACTGTCTAAACGCGGTCTAAAAGCTTGGATAAAGTGGCACTGATTATGGTGCACAATGTCAGCAAGTGTAACACACACACAGCAAACATAAACATGTATGTACATATGCACATAATTTAACTTTATTTATTTTTAGCGCTAAAATGGTAAATAAAAGAGTAAAATGGTCTACTCTATTCATTGTTAACAATGGTTTGCTTTAACCTGACATGCTCTTGGACAGCTGGTTCTACAAGAATACACTCCCTTCATTTCCCTTTTCCTTTCATCACTCTATCAGCCTGTCCTCTAACCCCCACTTGGGATATAATGCTACATTTAGACAGGTATGAAGTGACCCAGATCTGTTTCCCCACCATTATTTTATTTTATGGTCTTTTTTTCTAAGGTACCTGACCTTTTCCAGAGAATCTAAACAAGAACCCATATTTTTTTATTAGTAATAAAAAAAAAAAGTAATATCTTGTTCCAAGAATGATTGTGTGTTGTTGAGGTACTTTGCATGCTTCTGTTAAAGCTACACTGTTGTGAGTCTGCCTAAAAGAAGGCGAGCAGGGACACGGTTGCTTAAGCTAGCATGCACATGCTAGATATTTTATAAAACGTATGGGCTGTATTTGAACCCTATCCAATTATTTTGTAAATAATCGTAGAATAAATAGGCAAATTGCTCTAACTTTATTTGGGGTGCAATCAATAATGAGCCTAATTTACTCATATTAAAGGACAAGTTTTGAATAAAGCAGAGTTTCCATTCCATGGGTTCAAGTGAAAACTTTTTTGATGCACATCTTTGTCTTTATTTAGTTAATTTGTTTCCACATTTATGCACGTCCCACGTGTATATATATATATATATATATATATATATATATATATATATATATATTGGCACTCCTGGTAAACATGTTCGAAGACTGTAAAAATAAATCTGCATTGTTTATCCTGACAATTTTGAACTTTTTATATACTTTAGAAAATTTCAGATGGCACTTAGATGCTTTTGCATCTGAACTCTTCATATATATATATATATATATATATATATATATATATATATATATATATATATATATATATATATATATATATATATATATGCAATATAACAGTATTATATATATATATATTAAATATAAATATATATTATATATATATATTGTCTCAATCAAGCTTTTTTGTGAAATATTTAAAATGTTGAATTTACCTCAGAATCTGATCTGATTAGATCTTTAATCAGAGAGTAGAGAAACTGCACAATCTGCTCCAGCACAGTAAAGCTCCAGCACAACCAGAGGTGAAATAAAACTGAAGGAAGAAGGATTGGGAGACAGGAAAGAGAAAAGGAAAGCTAGGAGTGGAGGAGGAGCACAGAGGGTTTAATCTGTTCCACTCCATTCTGTGTTGTGTCACTCAGTTGCCACTTTGCTTCCACAGACTCATCCATCTGTGTGAAAGTGAATGTAAATGTAAAGGCTGTGGCATGTCTTCTCAGTGTGTGTGCCTAAATATTTAAGGCCTTCAGAAAAGTTGTTTGTGTACATGCCAAAGACCACTGGGGAGCTGTTCCACTCTCCTTTCGGTCTTGTCTTCTCACAGATTCAGACTCAACTAGATTTACTGAAGTCGTCAAAGCATTATTAAACAGAACACACATGCATACACATAGGCCTACATATATAAACATGGAGTTTGTTAATGTGTGTGTGTGTGTGTGTGTGTGTGTGTGTGTGTGTGTGTGTGTGTGTGTGTGTGTGTGTGTGTGTGTGTGTATGAAGAGTTCAGATGCAAAAGCCTCTAAGTGCCATCTGAAATGTTCTTCTAGAATGATAATTTTTATCAATAATTTCACTTAAATGGCAATGCAAATTACCTATTAATAATCATTTAAGTGAAATTACTTAACTTAAACATACAAGCTTTATAAAAAATGATCATTCTAGAAGAAAATTTCAGATGGCACTTAGAGGCTTTTGCATCTGAACTCTTCATATATATATATATAACTCTTATATATATATATATATATAAACTTGAGTTTGTTAGTATATACAGAATATGGTTTGAACCAAAACAAAACATAGGGCCAAATAGAATATATACTGTAGCATTAATTAAAACTGATTTTGGACCAAATGCAGGTGGATTTCAGCAGTGGCATGTAACATTTTTTTTAATATATAATATATACATTTTTCAAGTTTATTCTTTTAAAAAGGGATCTGAAATAATAAAATAAGTTCAATGTAGTGTTATCAAAAATATCGATACTAAAGATTTTGTGCTCACACCCAAAGTGCGTGCAAAGTGGCTAGTAACTTACATACAGTGAGGAAAATAAGTATTTGAACACCCTGCTATTTTGCAAGTTCTCCCACTTAGAAATCATGGAGGGGTCTGAAATTGTCATCGTAGGTGAATGTCCACTGTGAGAGACATAATCAAAAAAAAAATCCAGAAATCACAATGTATGATTTTTTAACTATTTATTTGTATGATACAGCTGCAAATAAGTATTTGAACACCTGAGAAAATCAATGTTAATATTTGGTACAGTAGCCTTTGTTTGCAATTACAGAGGTCAAACGTTTCCTGTAGTTTTTCACCAGGTTTGCACACACTGCAGGAGGGATTTTGGCCCACTCCTCCACACAGATCTTCTCTAGATCAGTCAGGTTTCTGGGCTGTCACTGAGAAACACAGAGTTTGAGCTTCCTCCAAAGATTCTCTATTGGGTTTAGGTCTGGAGACTGGCTAGGCCACGCCAGAACCTTGATATGCTTCTTACAGAGCCACTCCTTGGTTATCCTGGCTGTGTGCTTCGGGTCATTGTCATGTTGGAAGACCCAGCCTCGACCCATCTTCAATGCTCTAACTGAGGGAAGGAGGTTGTTCCCCAAAATCTCGCAATACATGGCCCCGGTCATCCTCTCCTTAATACAGTGCAGTCGCCCTGTCCCATGTGCAGAAAAACACCCCCAAAGCATGATGCTACCACCCCCATGCTTCACAGTAGGGATGGTGTTCTTGGGATGGTACTCATCATTCTTCTTCCTCCAAACACGTTTAGTGGAATTATGACCAAAAAGTTCTATTTTGGTCTCATCTGACCACATGACTTTCTCCCATGACTCCTCTGGATCATCCAAATGGTCATTGGCAAACTTAAGACGGGCCTTGACATGTGCTGGTTTAAGCAGGGGAAACTTCCGTGCCATGCATGATTTCAAACCATGACGTCTTAGTGTATTACCAACAGTAACCTTGGAAACGGTGGTCCCAGCTCTTTTTAGGTCATTGACCAGCTCCTCCCGTGTAGTTCTGGGCTGATTTCTCACCTTTCTTAGGATCATTGAGACCCCACGAGGTGAGATCTTGCATGGAGCCCCAGTCCGAGGGAGATTGACAGTCATGTTTAGCTTCTTCCATTTTCTAATGATTGCTCCAACAGTGGACCTTTTTTCACCAAGCTGCTTGGCAATTTCCCCGTAGCCCTTTCCAGCCTTGTGGAGGTGTACAATTTTGTCTCTAGTGTCTTTGGACAGCTCTTTGGTCTTGGCCATGTTAGTAGTTGGATTCTTACTGTATGGGGTGGACAGGTGTCTTTATGCAGCTAACGACCTCAAACAGGTGCATCTAATTTAGGATAATAAATGGAGTGGAGGTGGACATTTTAAAGGCAGACTAACAGGTCTTTGAGGGTCAGAATTCTAGCTGATAGACAGGTGTTCAAATACTTATTTGCAGCTGTATCATACAAATAAATAGTTAAAAAAATCATACATTGTGATTTCTGGATTTTTTTTTTTAGATTATGTCTCTCACAGTGGACATGCACCTACGATGACAATTTCAGACCCCTCCATGATTTCCAAGTGGGAGAACTTGCAAAATAGCAGGGTGTTCAAATACTTATTTTCCTCACTGTATACATATACACTCACCTAAAGGATTATTAGGAACACCATACTAATACTGTGTTTGACCCCCTTTCGCCTTCAGAACTGCCTTAATTCTACGTGGCATTGATTCAACAAGGTGCTGAAAGCATTCTTTAGAAATGTTGAAAGGATAGCATCTTGCAGTTGATGGAGATTTGTGGGATGCACATCCAGGACACGAAGCTCCCGTTCCACCACATCCCAAAGATGCTCTATTGGGTTGAGATCTGGTGACTGTGGGGGCCATTTTAGTACAGTGAACTTTTCCCCTTTTCCTTCACTCTTTTTACCTTATTGTCCAACCTTAATCAACATGTGCTTTCAATACATTACTGTTATCTCTCGGCAACGCCCTTTCATCACGCGCAAAAGGCAGCGCAATACTGCCAATCTGCGTCCCATTCTCTCACCCACACACACTCCTCTCTCTCTTTCCGTGGGTCTATGGAATTGCCAGTCAGCAGTCAATAAAGCTGACTTCATTCCAGCCTTTGCATCTCATTCTACTCTTAATATCTTGGGCTTGACTGAGACCTGGATTCGTCCAGAAGACTCAGCAACCCCCGCTGCTCTCTCTAGCAATTTCTCCTTCTCTCACTCCCCTCGCCAGTCAGGGAGGGGTGGGGGTACAGGGCTCCTCGTTTCTAACAATTACAAATACTCTGCGCTCTCTTCTCTATGCAACAACAACTCATTTGAATATCATGCTATTACACTCACAACTCCCATTAAGATCCATATTGTAGTCATTTATCGTCCCCCAGGTCAGCTGGGTAACTTTGTGGATGAGCTGGATGTGCTGCTGTCCACTTTCCCTGAGGACGGCACCCCACTTCTAGTCTTTGGTGACTTCAACATCCATCTCGACAAGCCGTATGCAGCAGACTTCATCTCTCTCCTAGCCTCTTTCGATCTCACACAACTCATCACCACAGGTACTCACAAATCAGGCAACCAACTGGACCTGGTTTACACACGCAACTGCACCACAGACAACATCTTGGTGAGACCTCTCCATGTTTCAGATCATTTCCTCATTACTTTCAGCCTACAACTCTCTACCCCTGCACCACCAACCCCACCACCAGTCACTTTCAGACGAAACCTGCGCTCACTTTCCCCCTCCCATCTTTCCTCTACCGTGTCATCTTCTCTTCCCCCACCCTCACAATTCTCATCTCTGGACGTGAATACCGCAACGGATACCCTATGCTCCACTCTAACCTCTTCTCTAGACAATATCTGCCCTCTCTCCTCCAGGCCAGCACGCGCCACTCCCTCTAACCCCTGGTTATCTGAGGTTCTTAGGGAACACCGGACCGAACTCAGGGCAGCAGAGAGGAAATGGCACAAATCAAAAGACGCATCTGACCTGAGTACGTATCTATCTCTCCTCTCTTCCTTTTCTGTTGATGTTCATGCTGCAAAATCTTCATACTTCCACAACAAGATCAACAACTCCTCCAACACACGACTACTCTTCAAGACATTCAACTCTCTCCTCTGTCCACCTCCACCACCACCCACCTCCTCCTTAACTGCTGACGATTTTGCGAACTTCTTCACCCACAAAACAACAACTATCAGCAGTCAGTTCTCAGCCCCACACACACAGGAACCCAGACCGACCCCTTCCACAGCCAACATCCCTCTGTCCTCCTTTTCTCCACTAACCGAGGAAGAAGTATCTACACTTCTCCTCTCCAGTCACCCTACCACCTGCCCTCTAGACCCCATCCCCTCACACCTTCTACAAGCCATCTCCCCCACACTTCTTCCAGCACTCACACACATCATCAACTCATCCCTCCATACTGGCATTTTCCCTACAGCATTCAAGCAAGCTCGGGTTACTCCACTGCTTAAAAAACCAACGCTAAACACATCATTTGTAGAACATTACAGACCTATCTCTCTCCTACCATTCATTGCGAAGACACTTGAAAGAGCTGTTTTCAACCAAGTAACATCCTTTCTGTCTCTCAACAACCAGCTGGATGTCAACCAATCCGGCTTCAAGAAAGGGCATTCTACTGAGACTGCATTACTGTCTGTCACAGAAGCCCTACGGATCGCAAAAGCTGCTTCCAAATCTTCAGTACTCATCCTCCTGGATCTGTCTGCTGCCTTCGACACTGTGAATCATCAGATCCTTATGTCCAGCCTCTCATCACTGGGTATCACAGGAACTTCACTCCACTGGTTTGAGTCCTATCTCACAGGTAGGTCCTTCAAGGTCGCATGGAGAGGCGAGGTATCCAGAGCACATCAACTGACCACAGGGGTTCCCCAGGGTTCAGTTCTTGGTCCCCTCCTCTTCTCCATCTACACCACATCACTGGGACACATCATGCAAGCACACGGTTTCTCCTACCACTGCTATGCTGATGACACACAGCTCTTCCTCTCGTTCCAACCAGATGACCCCACAGTAGCTGCACGGATCTCAAGCTGCCTGGCGGACATCTCGACGTGGATGAAGGAACATCACCTGCAGCTCAACTTGGCAAAGACTGAGCTTCTCATCCTCCCTGCCAATCCGTCTCTACAGCACGACTTCACCATCCAGCTAGAGTCATCATCAATCACCCCATCAAGGTCGGTGAGAAATCTTGGAGTAACGTTTGATGACCGGCTGACCTTCACAGATCACATTTCAAAGACAGCTCGATCATGCAGGTTTGCACTGCACAACATCAGGAAGATCAGGCCTTTCCTAACTGAGCATGCAACACAACGTCTCGTCCAGGCCCTGGTCGTTTCTAAGCTTGACTACTGTAATGCTCTTCTGGCCGGACTTCCAGCATGTGCAACTAAACCCCTACAGATGATCCAAAATGCTGCAGCTCGTCTTGTCTTCAACGAGCCAAAGAGGGCCCACGTCACTCCTCTGTTCATCTCACTGCACTGGCTACCTCTCACTGCTCGCATCAAGTTCAAGGCATTGACGCTTGCTTACAGATCTATCACAGGCTCAGCTCCCTCCTACTTTCACTCACTCCTACGAGTCTACATCCCTACCAGAAGCCTACGATCAGCCAACGAGCGACGTCTCGTGGTTCCATCCCAGAAAGCCACAAAATCACTTTCCAGAACATTCTCATTCACAGTTCCATGCTGGTGGAACGCTCTCCCCACCCTCATCCGGAATGCAGAATCCCTGACAACCTTCAAAAAACATCTGAAAACCCATCTCTTCCGTGAGCACTTATCCACATAAAAAATAAAAAAAAATAAAAAAAAACCTCCCCTTTCCCTCTAAACCTCACTTATCGGGCTTATGCTACTCTGAATAATGCCTGAACTTTGTATCTTGAGCACTTCTTGCGCTGCTTTTTGTTTTTGCCTCTTCATGATGACTCGCTTAATCTAGTCCTACTTTGTAAGTCGCTTTGGATAAAAGCGTCTGCTAAATGACTAAATGTAAATGTAAATGTAAAACTCATTGTCATGTTCAAGAAACCAATTTGAAATTATTCGAGATTTGTGACATGGTGCATTATCCTGCTGGAAGCAGCCATCAGAGGATGGGTACATGGTGGTCATAAAGGGATGGACATGGCACGCTCAAAATTGCTTAAATCACCTTTCTTTCCCATTCTGACATTCAGTTCACACCCCTAAATGCATTGAAGCAACTGCCATGTGATTGGTTGATTAGATAATTGCATTAATGAGAAATTGAACAGGTGTTCCTAATAATCCTTTAGGTGAGTGTACATATACATATAAATATATACATATATACATATATATATACATATACATATATATATTCATACAATGCTGGTCAATTTTGCTTTGTGACTTCCTGAAGTTTAACCTACATAGGAGATATTGCACTTTTTATTAAAATGTTTCCGTGGTGATTTGAAGAATGGTAAATAATGAATGCTGATTATTTTTGTATAGTTACAGCATGAGGTTAAAGAGTGTTTCTACCTCCTTTTGTGTTCAGTAAGGGAACAGCTTGTCTTTTGGTCTCTTATCCTGTTTCAAGTTGGTTCAAACCAAACCTTTCATTATCCCAGAATTCACAAGCTTATTTTGCTCCTTTCATGTTCTTTTCATTTACAACTTCCGTCTCTTTTATAAAATTTTATGTTGAGGAACTGAATCAACAATGAGGTGAACTCCAGGAGAGCCAACTAAAATCACACTTTTGACATTATAAATTCAGATAAATACTTATCAATTGAGTTTACAAGCAGTGAGAGAGAGAGAAAGAATGTATGAATCTGAAAATAATAGCAATATGGTCATGGTGTGGAAAAGGGAGATCACTAAGCTAAGGAAATCACCTCTTCTCTCTCCTCTGTCTGAATGAGCTGTGAAAGCCATCATTTGCCCTTCATTTCATCTATCCACTCTTTTTGTGATATGTTAGCATGTAAGTGTGATGGCACTGGGGAGACACATTAAAGGAGAGTGCACACGTGAACAACATGCTTTTGTGATGCCTGTCTAGCGCTGACAACTATAGTGCTCCCTTTTTTCCATCTCTCCCTGCAAATGGGTGGTAATGTTCTCCATTTCAGCACCCATGACTACCTTTCTCCCCTGATTTCACTCCTTTATTCCCTGACCTTTTACTGCCCCTTGATTTAGATTAGAACACACCTCTCTCCTTCATTTCAATGACCTTATCCGTGAGGTCAGGAGTCAGAGGTCAGTAATAGGACATGGTATAATTCTCTATTGGTATTCCCTGTGGCTAGGGGCAGGACTTTCTACAGTTGACTACACATGTACAGGGATCAGTGAAGATTGGCAGTTTATTGGAGCACGCTTGAGAGCACACACACCTAGATCTCCACTATACAGAATAAAAGCTTCATACAGCTGAGCAGACTGCTTAATGTTCCTGTTTCAAGACAAGACAAGAGGCATAAGCAAGACATATCAGCATTAGGTTCAATAGATCTGTAATTTAACACATTATTATCAGCGACCAACAGCATGAATAAAACAAGAAATTTGAGAATTGGGTATCCATATATTCAAAAACAAATGACATACTCAAGAACAAATGACATACTCAAGAACAAATGACATACTCTCCCTAAAGCAGGTACTTAACGCCCAGATTTTAAGTCGAACTTCAAGCAGCAACCCAATACAGAACTAAAAGTTTATTTAGTTTATTGTAAAAGTTCATTTAGTTTATTGTAAAAGTTCATTAAAATGTCCTTAAATCATTTAAATGTAACTATATTATCACATACCGAAATTGCTTATTGTAAAAGCAAATCAAAATGTTCTTAAAATTATTTTTTTATATATATATTATCATGTACCCAAAAAGCTCATAGAAAAAAAAGTTAAAAATGTTCTTAAATGTATTATTATTACCATGTGCCCCAATTGCTTATTGCATAAAAGGAACTGAAAATGTCCTTAAAATTTTATATTTTAATTTATTACTATTACCAAGAACTGCATTGGCCCAACAATATACAAAAATATCCTTACATTAATTAAACATTTTAATGAAATAATATCACTTTGTACCCAAATTGCTTATGATACAAAATCAAACAAAAATGTCCTTAAAACTGAACTATTAAATTGAATAATATTACAATGTACCTAAACGTCTGTGTATAGTACAAAAGTATATAAAAATACCCTAAAATTGAAACTTTTACATTTAATGATATTACAGTGAAACTAAACTGCTTATAAAGTAAATAAAGTAAATAAAAGTGCTTAAAGTAGCCTAAATAAAAAATGTCCTTAAAATGTAAAGATTTAAATGTCTTAATATGACCATGAACTGTATAAGCCCAACGACATGAAAACACTTCCTTAAAATTAAACATTTACATTTAATAATATTATTATCTTGTGGCCAAATTGCTTATCATACTAAACAAAAAAAGTCCTTACAATTATTTATTTTTTTAATTATTACCATGTACCCAAACTTGCTTCCAAATATAAACAAAACTTTCTTTAAATTAAATATATAAATGTATTAATATTATGAACTGCATAGGCCTCGCTCAGAAAGCAACGTTTCCAAATTCACAATTTCAATCAACATTTAACCTTGGATGGGCAAGAAGTACCAAACAGACGTTCACAATATTACAACAACAAACAACACTCGCAGCTGCTGAAAGCTGATACCTACACCCCTGTGTTCTAATGGGCACGATGTCCGAACATCTGTTACCAAACACATAATGACAATCAGAGTTTTCCTCCAAATGGCATAGCTCATCAGGGGTAATTCATATCAGTGTCTCCAACTCAAACAGAAGCCATGGTGCTGACGCAGAATAACACTATACAAGCTGGGACTGACAGATCGGATCTGCCAGAGCAAAACCTCACATTTACGACAGGTTCACTACTGTCCATGGCCTCCTACTGCTTTCTATAGTTTACATTTCGTTATGGCACTTTGTACAATACAATTCTATAAGCAAGACCACTCAAATTGACAAAAAAGTTGGTGGCTCAGTCATTTAGGAATTGTTTTTGAATAACCAAACCTGATCTCATGGTAAAATAGTGACTAGAGATGCACAAATATAATAAAATGTTGGTCAATGCAGATAAGCAGATGAGGGTTAAGTTATGGCTAAATTAACAGCTTTGTGAAAGTAACAGACAGATATTTAAGGCATTAAGAGGGGACACAAAAGGAAACATTTGGCAGAATGATAAATCGCTATTTCATTGTATAGAAAAATATGCAATGGTGAATGCTGACTGAGGCTATCAACATTCCATCAAACATATCCTGTTGTGTTCCACAGCATCTTTACAATGAATGCATTGCTATTTTCAATAAATAAGTCAGTGTGACATTAGTGATATGCCAAGGAGAAAAAAAACAGAGTGAGTGGGTGGATGTGTGCAGGATGAAGGTATGAGCTTCAGAGAAAAGGGATGGAAGGATGAATGTCTTATCTTGCAGCTTCGATGCCAATTTCTCACATGACTGACAAATGCGCCGGATTCATGGCAGTGTTTGTCTTCCTCAGCCTGTCAGGAAAGCCATTCTGACCAATCAAGTGACAGCCGAAGCCTCTAATCAGAGACAAACGGCGCACGGTTGGTCCATGGACACATCTCTCACGTAGGCCCCTGTAAATTGATTGGCATGATGTCGAAATACATTACAGCACTAAAATCCTTGCTGTCCAAAACCAATCTGTCTGCTGCCATCTTTTCTGCCATAGTGTCTCCCGGTTCTGGTTCTGATATAAACAAATGTTGAACACAAGCACAATGCACATGATCGGTTCCTTAGCTTCCCGTTATTTATCTCTGCTTTGCTCTCAATGCACATTTTTATGGCCTTGCCAAGGAACTGTCATCAGGGGTATTTGTCTGAGCCAATATAAAACAGCAGGCCCTGTCTTACTGGATTTCCAATGGCATACCTTCAATCTTCTGACAAGAACATCGACTTGCCTCTTTTCTTGCACAACACAATGCTGCAAAGTATATGGCAAAACCAAGTCAATACTAAAAAAAGAATGAAAAGTAACTAAACCAGTAATTTTGTCGTACAAGTTCGGTTTGACTGATGACTGTGTGTACAGAGCTTGCATCTCGCTAGGATGTCTGTGAGGGATCAAATGCACGTCTTCACCAACTTCTTGCTTGTCATTGCCGTGATATTAATGTCAACATGGTTACGTCTCATGTTAAATGTAACCAATCAGGACAAGAAAGATTAGATTCAGCTCACAACTACAAAGCCACTGAAATACAGTTAGCAGTCAATCAGAAGTGCAGTGATACAATATATAGTATAAATAACAAATAATTTAAAATAACATGAATACTAACAAGTGTGAGAAGTGGTGCAAATTTTAAAATCTGCAAAAAAGTAAATATATGTGTATATATATATATATATATATATATATATATATATATATATATATATATGTATATATATGTATATATATATTTTTTTATATATAATTAATAAAGCTGCTGCTGTTAACAGTGTTATTAAAATTTTGTTAACCAAATTTTTATCAAATTCAAGAACATGAAAACCACTCATTGCTCTTAAAAAATTCTGTTCTTCTTTACATGCCAGAGTTTTAATTTGTTATTAATATTCATAATAATATTTAACCTTAGAAAGAAGGAAAGTGTACAAATAACCTTGTTTTTTTGTAGCAAAATAACAAAAATAACTGTGAAATTTCACTGGTATTGAATCGACTATTCGCTACTGATATTTTGTTATCATGACAACTGCACTGCAAAGTTTTCAAAAAGCATAATGAACTCGACTGACAAACTCTTTTAAATGTAAAATTTCATCTTGAAACAAAACCTTTCGGAGCTTCTTGAACATTAACAGACAGTGAAGGTTTAATTCTAATGACATGAATTGGTAGTTTCTTTGAATGTGATATCCTCTTGAAGGACAATGCTGTAGAGCCCTGAAGCAAAGCACTAAACCTTGAGTTGCTTTCAACACATCAAACCTTAATGACCTTTCCACCCTGAATCACTCTCATTCAACAGTCAAATCTTTCTGAATAATGATCGCCGCCCATGGCAACTTTTTATAATTGATAGCTCATCTGGAACTCATCTGGGAAACTTACAGTACATTCTTAGAAGAAAAGGTTCTATATAGAACCTTAAAGAGTTCTGTCAGACATTTATACAGAACCTTTTAGGGGTTCCCATCATGGGATCATTTTATGGCTTTCATTTCCAATAATTCATTTTGTTTAAATTTTTTTATTAAATGTTATGTATTAAATAGCTCGTAAACATACTTTATTACAATAGGAAAAAATTAAATAACCTGTTAAACATGAAAGTATAATGCAATCATTAAGACATTTCTCTTTATCTAGAACCTTTTTGGCATAAAGGTTCTTTAAAACTGAGTCAAGAGCCCTATGATTCTATATAGAGTGTTAAGTCTTGTTAAATATTGTTAAATATTACATTTTAAAATAATTGTATGAATATTTGAATTTATATATATATGAATATTTTAATATATTTTAACATGTAATTTATTCCTGTGATGGCAACACTGAATTCCAGTCCACATGAGCCTTCAGAAATCATTCAAATATGCTGATTTGACGCTCAATAAACATGGCTTATTATTATCAATGTTGAAAACAGTTTAATATTCATTATTTTGGCAGAAACTGTGATAAAAAAATTCAGGATTTTTTGTTGAATAGAAAGTTCAAGAGAACAGCGTGAAAAATAATTTATTTGTAATAATGTAAAAGTTGTTACTGTCATTTTTAATCAATTAAATGTAAATTTAAAAAAAATATCTTACTGTCTTCGGTCTCTCCAGTCTCTACAAGTGAGAAAATAAAATAAATCAACTAATCAAATAAACATATGCAAAGCTGACAAGGGCCATTGCCTGTATAGATTGCATTTCTCATCTTTTTTTAGCCATGAAATTCCTCCCTTGTCACCTCACACACCTATTAAAACCACAAAGAATTGTGCTGTGTGAACATGCACGCACGTTTTTAGCGCTGTATACTCACGAGAGTTACATTTTAAACTGTTTTATGTCATTTCCAGTCATTAGTTTTTCGATAAGTGAATGTTTGGAAATGGTGTGGCTTAGACCAGCTGTTGGTCTGATGCAGAGAATTAGATAAAAAACAGCAGTGATGAGGCCGGTGAAATTGCAGGTTTAGTGAGGTCAGGAGAGCTGTGAACGAGGCATGACGCAGAGCAGGGTCTCCTGTGTACTGATAATGCGCTCGTACACCTCAGACTCGTCCTCAAGCTTTTAGACATTCATCTGGGGCTTCAGAGCGCTCTGCCTGCTAATGCATCAAAGGTGTCAATTCCTCCTCTGAGCTCTAAGGAAACATCACAAATGTATTAAAGAGAGAGAGAGAGCAAGAGAGAGAGACACAGTGATAGATAGATAAGAAGAGCATATGAGAGAGAGACAGAGAAAGAACATCAAGAGTTGGCATAATGCCGGGCACTAAAATCGTCTTCCCACACTAACAACAAATACAAACTGATATAGACTGACAAGCATGTGTTTACACACACACACACACACACACACACACACACACACACACACACACACACACACACACACACACACACGTGCACATTATGTGGTTGGTTGAGGAGCATACTCACAGCATAATTAAACATTCTTTAGCGGTTCTATGTAGCATCATGCTAGTTTTCAGCAAAGTACAGTGTTCTCAACTACACTCTAAAAACTGGGTTATTTTTTTCAACCAAATGCTGGCTTGAGCCTACTCTTTTTGGGGGTTATTTTTCCAGTGTTGGTAGATTTTGTGTTACTCAGCTGCTGGGTTATAGTGGGTCAATCTCACTGACAACTGAAACAGTGCACCCTTTTCCCCATCCTCCAACGTAACAACCCAGCAGCGGTTTTACTATAACCCAGCTGTTTAGTTACAGAGCAAAGGCTTTTTACATCATCTTCAAGAAAGCAGTTCTCCGCATTACTTAATTTGCATTTCTTCTGTGAAATACAGCTACGTTTAATCTATAAACCAAATATATAAAGTCATTACTGTGCTGTAAGTAACTTTATTTTATGCAACAACACACAGGGACGAGTCTGTCAGCTAAACGTGTGTTGCATTTAGCGTTTCTTGATTTTATTCATAAAGATATTGAATCAAATTGCTTTTAATGTTAAAATATTTCCCCAGAACTGTACACTGTTTATTTATGGGCAAGTTATAAGGAGTCAATCAAGGCATTTTTCTGCTATCAGTAAAACCAAAGTCTGAGGTTCGCCGTTCCCACACCAAACACCAGCCCAGCTCCAGCATGAGAACCAGCACAATTATGGAAGAAAACAGATAAAAGATGCTACAGTAGTTGGTAAACTT
Organism: Abramis brama; assembly: GCF_963993115.1. Classification (NCBI taxonomy): domain Eukaryota; kingdom Metazoa; phylum Chordata; class Actinopteri; order Cypriniformes; family Leuciscidae; genus Abramis; species Abramis brama. The sequence goes on from NC_139979.1 coordinate 15,282,730, forward strand.
TTGGTGAAGGAGTTTAAATGTATGTTTGTTAAACGAGTTTAATATTGTATACATGTCTAAACACAATGGTTGTGTAGTGTATTTTACAAAATACACTAGCATTCTTATAAAAATGAAGTAGCCTAATATAAATCCAATTATGTTACATAATTGTATATATAAATCCTATTATTATACATAAGTATGGTGGTGCATTGCTGCCACATACTGTACATATTATTTTTTCCACTCAATTTTCTCGTAATAACGAGATGCTATGTTGTAAAAATAAAAATAAAAAAATAAAACATTTTCTTGTTACAATGAAATATTTTCTCGTAATAACGAGATGTTAATGTCATTAAAATGTTTTTTGGTATAACACTTTATTTTGATGGTCCCTTTTGAACATCCTGTTGACTATAAGTAACTTTGCAACTACATGTCAACTAACTCTCATTAGAGTATTAGTGTACTGTCTGCTTAATATCTGATAACTCTTTATTGTGATGGTCCTCCAACAGACACTCTACTGACTATAAGTAACTTTGCAACTACATGTCAACTTATTCTAACCCTAACCCTACCAGTCTACTAATACTCTACTAATACTCTAATGAGAGTTAGTAGACATGTAGGTGCAATGTTACTTCTAGACAACAGAATGTGTTAAAGGGACCATCAAAATAAAGTGAAACCACGAAAGGTTATAGCGAGATATTATATAGTAAAAACTACATATTTTACATGGATAAATCACTTATCACTTGCCTTCGATTTGTAGTGCCTGCATTAATGGACGGTTGCCAATTTTGAAAAATAAATAAATAAACTAACTTGGTTGAACTTGACAATAAACATCAGTATTTCGAACGGTATATTTCGCCATACACAATACCCTACCATGTGTGTGTAATCTTCTATTTTAATGCGCAACATTATGTGAATGAGGCGATTACCAGCGCTGCCTGTCGCCACAGTCATGAGATCAATCTGCACACTGCTTGAGTTACTCCCAAAGGAATAACTGGAACTCACTCTTCTAATTTTATTGTTTTTATTTTAGCGGCATGTTTATTATGATTATCTCCAATCTGTCTACAATATAATGCTATCCAATCATTGCACTCAGACCCGGAGGATTTCACTCGTTTAAGATGATTAAACCAGTTATTTTTGAATAATCGACTCTGGGCTGGAAATATTTCTTTATTTGAACGACTTCAGTTTGATTTAACACTTGATGATTGTATCGGAACGTAAAGTAAGTGCATGAAAGCAATATAAGCATTCTAATTTTAATTTGTACAGTCTTTACTCACAATTAATGTTTTATGGAATACATAACCTTGGCTAATTCTAATGCTGCACAATGTGATGTTGTTTGTATTCCATTCTTGCATTTCTTTAATGAAGAAGATGATCAGACTCTCATGTATTGTGGCCACAGGCTTGTGCAAGGAATAACATGACAACATTTTTCTCATCATACCCGACTAATGATTATAAACTGTGGTTGATGTGTTTAGATGAAGTATCTGTAATGAACTGTACATTAATAAATCACAACAATCCTGTGCTATGGGCACTGCCATTGATACAGGCTACAGCGGAAGTTATTTTACTATATTATTTGGAGCTTCCACTTTTCAAACGCGGACTGTGTTAAAGGCCAATTACCCATGTTTTCACATCACATACAATACATATCATTTGAACTATCTCATTATAATGGAAAAGCATTATGACATATCTCGTTATTATGAGAAAATATATTGTTTCAATGACATATCTCATTATAACAAGAAATATATAATAAAAATATTAAAATAAAAAATATATATATAATTCATTATAAAGAAAAATGTACACTAAAGATGCTGAGTTATGCTGGGTTCAGCCTGCTAGGTCATTTTATTGGGTTTTTATTACTATTTTTACCCATGTGCTGGGTCACTGTAACCCAAAATCCTCAGCTTGTTAATATATTTTAACATTTAAAAAAAAATTTTTTACCTAGCTGCTGTGTCATTTTTACTGTCAATACAAATGATGAACTCCCCTCACATACCTACCCAGCGCTGGGTAAATGTAACCTAGTGTTATAGTCTGTGCCAAACCGGTTAAAGCTGGATACGTTTGTCAACTGTCAGTTTGTGTTATTATGCTAATACATTTTTATTATTTAAAATGAAAAACATTCAATATCAGGTTGACTGACCCGGCACTGTGAAAAAACAACCCAGCATATGGGTTAATGTATAAAACCCAATACGTTGGGTCAAAATAACTCAGCATGTGTTCTGTCCAATATTTTCCCAGCGCTGGATTGCCAACTAACCCAGAAATGGTTGTTTTTATTTTTATTTTTAACGACATAGCATCAAATTATAAAGAGAAAATATATATTTTAAATTACATAACATCTTGTTATTACGAGAAAATATATTGTTTAAACGACATAACATTGTTATTGTTATTGTTATTGTACGACATAATTGAGTGGAAAAATAATATGTATGTGGCAGCAATGCACCACTGTACGTAAGCAACCCAACTTGCTGGGTAAGCAAGTTTAGTCCTACATTTATACAGTGTCTGGGTTAAAAGCATCCCACTTCAGGTTGTTTTTAATCCAGTGTATTGAGTTACATTGTAGGTTCTACAGAACATTATCAATGCATCATGTAGTTAGTCTCTAAAGAGCAAGATAGAAGTTCTTTGTTGAACTTCTTAAAGTGTAAGTTGCAGGTTAACCACCACAGCCAATTAATGTGTAAATTAAAGTGCTCTATATGTATACATCTAATTATTTCTGTCTTAAAATGTGTTAAAATAAAAAATTTTGGGGTTTCTTCGAAGGTAGCGTGTTTTTTCAGTTACTGGGTGATGACGTCACAAGAGGAACTCGCAACCCATACTCTGCTAGATTCTTACTGTATTATGGCTATTTGGAGAACGACTGAGGATGTGGGAAACCATCAAATTCTTTATGGACCACAGCCCTACAATTTTTAACCGGTCAGGCGTGAGAGAGGGGAGCCATGGCACTCAAATAGTTATTAATGCTTGGTGTGAGGAGAATTAGTGGAGGGTTGGCCAGGTGTCCTGGTGAGTAACGTTAGCTACGTTAGAGCTAGTCTAGCCTGGTGCAAACTTAACCCGGATAATATAACGGAACAAGCAAGTCTTTTCAAAATATTGCCGTCATGTAGAATAGCAAGGAGGGACAACGACTGAAGACATTATTTACTTACAGTAAGTCAGTCCAAATCAGAGCTGTAACGTTAGAGATGCACACACTGCACAGGCATCAATCGCTAGTCTCATCGACGCCTCAAACGTCATGTAATACCCTTCCTCAATCCACGCGTTATCAATTTCTCACGATTTAATTAGCGATGTTTATTGTCAGAAAAGAAAAAGAGAGATCGATGTCCCCATCACTGTGTTTGTGTGGGCTATGCCACCCAATTGAATCAGCAGGGGAGAGTATGTGCTGCCGTGAGGTGAATGCGTTTTGGAGTTTAGTGGAACAGCTCGACCTGCGACCGGCTGATCTGACGTGCCTGAACCCGTTTGTTTTGCGAATAGCTTATTCTCATTTCAGGCAGGATCACGGTCCCCTTGAAGTCAGCACACACGAGTATGTTTACAGTTGAGTTATTTTATCCATAATTTTTTTTATCAAATAAAACATACAACCAACTTTTCTGAAGTTATGTAAGGCATCTATAGCTGCTAGCGTACGGTAACTCTACTAGTGAGTTCCTCTTATGACGTCACGCCCCATCTAGTGGAAGGGAGCGGGAGCGGTTAAAACCACTGTTAAAAGTGCCAACTTTTCATATTATATCAGCATTTTGGTATAAAAAAACAATGGTGGGCGGTTCTTATCTTTATGTTTAATAAACACATTGCATTATCTTCGTGAAAAATTTAACCTGCAACTTACACTTTAAGGTTCTACTATGCCATGGCATCAGTTCTCAAACCTTTTGGTGTGGAAACCATTTTTTAGGTTCCACCACCATCACACAATTAAACTAAACTGAGGTCAAGTTGTTATAAGGTGCCTGTTTCGCACTAGCTTTTCAAAGTCCAGCCATACAGTTCTTATAAAGTGTGAATCTCGGCTGTAAGATCTAGCTTGAATTGGTTATTGGTTATAATAATTAAAAAAAGAGTGCTGACTCTTACTTCATACAAGTGCTAGCAAACAGTACCAGCAGTTTTCAGGCACTCAGTCAATGACACTTCTGCATCTTGAACGCAAGTTGTTTTGGATAAATGTGTCTGCCAAATGCATAAATATGAATATGATACTGCAAAAACACAAATACTTCTATTATACACACAATCAAATCTGTAACATAACACCACAACTCAAATCTGCCGAATTTTTAAAAGGCAAACTAGAAATTTTTGGTTAGATTGCTCATTAAGTTGCATTCGGACAACTTTGTTACCTACATTTACACAAGAGCAAGAGAAGCTAATCTACAGCTAAAAAAAAAAATATTAAAAAAATCACCGTATTCTCCCATGACCCTATCTGCATCCCATGTGGGGTTGGTAATTGGAACATTAAACAGCATAACATCTCTTTACCATCCACTAACAACATGAATTACAAATATTACGCTTAAATAGCCAAAGCTAAATTCATGCACGCACATATCCACACACAACCGTCCCTCACAAACAAACACACACACACACAAGCGTAATGATTAGTGATTCTATTCCATCATCAGCGCTTTTATGCTTGTCAGCGTCATAAACTGCCTCACCAGCGTTTTTTTATGTCTGAAATTCCCCTTCATAAACTCACCTGACTGACAGACATTTTTATGAGACCGTGTCTGAGGATTCTGTATCTCTCTGATTAAAATAAGAAATAACTAAATCAGTTTACCCTTGCCTTGAGATAATTAATATACCAAGCAGGTCTTTAAAGAACCGTATAGCACAGGGACTGACTGATTAAAACAACCTACAGTAGAGAATCAGCTGTAAATATAATGTCATCCATATATAGATAATAGGCCTATGCAGGATGTGATCAACTGTAATCAAAGTATTTATAAGAGGGGCCTCAGGCCATGCAACTTTGTTACACCGTCACATTATTTGTTCGGCTGTTCACTTTAAACTGGTGTCTTGACACTGTCACCTTCATTTTCCTCTTTCAGAAGGACTATATGGCAGCTCTTAAATTTTTAAAACAAGACCAATGAATACAAACCAAATTAGAATCTACCGGCTGCCCTTGCAGGGAATGAATGTTCACAGTGGAGGAATAAAAGATTAGTGAATGCTGGAAAGGCATGACTATGCCAACACACTGTAAAAAAGAAAAAAATAAGAAAAAATGAATGTTTGGAAAAACAAGACCGACATACTGGTTTAAACATAAAGTATGAAAATAGGAAAATGGCTTCTATCACTCATTATGAAAGTTTTGGCACTCAACTAATAAGGTTAAATTCAGTTCCAATCATTATAATTACTCTGCTGAGTAAAGAATTCAGCACACAAACATAATATTTGCTGAGCAGTGCTGAATCTAATCAGCATGTGCCGAGAGGACAGGAACATGGCAAAACTCTTTACATATTCACTCACTCAGCAAAGCCAAATGAACAGCAATCAGAGAGTCCTTCATTTGAAATGAATCTTAAGTTTAAATAACTCACCTTTAAAAAACACTAATAATTTAATAACAGTAGCATCTGGATATGTTTCCATTTGTTTCACAATAGACAACTCCCATTAGCTATTCTTTTTTTAATGTATAATATGACAGCATAATGCAAGTCTGCTTTGCCTTGCTTATGTAATTTTTTTTAAATTACCCATTTATTGCTATCCCTAATAAATTACAATACTGTTCCACCTTCTTTTTATCCTTTTCAAATATGTAGAAACAAATATGTGTTGCTATTTGCGGCCACATTATAGTAAACTTAAATAGTTAATATGAAGAACTTTTAGAAGGCCAAATAGAATTATTTGTATGCAACCAGTCATTTTTTAGAGACATCAGTATTTTAACAGTGCATACACATCCAAACACACACAGATTCCACTGAATTTTAAAGCAATTTGCAAGCTTGACAGGCATATGGAGTGCCTTGCAGTAGAAACTGTGACAAACACTACTGTAAAGAAGTTATCTGACAGCAATGCAGGACAGATAATTCAAATTACAGCCTCAATATGTGACTGTGACACCGGTGCTGATGATATCAAATTAGCACTGCCCCGGGTTCTTATCTCGTGCTGATTTGAATCAATGACTGCCATAAACTGCTTATAATGTGACATAACATATAATCATTCTATGCGAATATTTTGACATACAGAATGCCTGAATGTGTCAGAGCAGGTGGTTTTTACCGTCGTCCTGGTTATTATGCGGCCACAGATGAATGTGGGAGGTGGGTGATAGGTAGTCACATCATCATGATGTGACTTTACAATACGAATTATATCGGTATTACTGACACCTGCCCTGATGAGTCAGAGCGATATTGTCATATGAGCTGTTTTGGAAAATGCCACGTTTTCGGTGCGGAGTGCAGCCACATTACTGACACAATCTTCCTCGCAGAGAACATCAGCATGGAATCCACACAGAGGGCTGATGAGTAAACAAACCCACAGCTCTGAATACAAACACCTCCACATATGCGCACGCACACACACATAGGTAATCTTAAGGGGAATGGGAGCGTGTAATCTATGGTAATGACAGCCACCCACCCTGTGTGATGGAGTGTTCCCAGGCCTGACGAACAGAGCTTCTCATCAGTCAGGATGCTCAGGCATTACTAATGGATGTGAGGGGGCAGAGAGTCACACCAGAATGATTATAAGTGCAATACTTAGAGTGATGTGCGAACAGAAATCTTCCTCCTCATTTGTATAGGGATCAATGATGAATGAGATGAAAACACTCATAAATTCCAGTTTGAAGAAGAAGAAAAAGTGATTAACTTGTAATAAAGTTCTGATGCACAACATGAACAACATGATGTAACTGGAGCTAAAAATACACTAATTAAGTTGGGGCACAAAATAAATGAAAGGAATACGTGTGTGTGTGTGTGTGTGTGTGTGTGTGTGTGTGTGCATTCTAAAAACCATGGGTTCTGTTTTGCTCATGAAAGCAGCATGCATTTTTTTAAACTCTCATATTAACACTGCACAAGTGCACAAGCAGAAGCGTAGGTGCAAGTAGAGCTTTAGCGCTCAGCCCATTTTTGCCACGCATCATGAACTGAACTCAGCAGAAAATGTCCAAAATGCACTATAAATCTTTTTACCAGCAAAAAACTTTTACAACAGTGTTGTCACAATACTGGAATTTCTAACCTCGATAAAATACCTTGAAAAAGATATTAAATCACATTTTTGATACCATGAAGAAAAAATGCCACATCATTGAGAGCATCAAATATAAACACTAAAGTTCATTTTCTTTTGAACATAGTCAAAGTATTTTCTTATTAACTGAAACTCCGCTGTCTGAGATTCCATAGGCCTGATAGCTCTTAGTGGGATTTCATAATAATAATAATAATAACATCTTCGCTTGCGAGAGTTAAACCCTCCAGCTTGCATTTTTGGAAGAAAACTGCAGGGAGAATTATGTGATAAAAGACAAGGGATGCAGCAATATTAAAATGATGGCCAATACAGATATTAAAATATTAAATTTTAATTTTAAATGCTGCAAGAGAATTAAACAGAGGAAAAAATAACGTGAACAATTACATACCTATACAATATTGGTACCACTAAATTAATAAAATATCTGATAATCTATAAGGTACCAATATCCTTAAAAAAACTTTCTGTGTTTGATGCACAAAAACAGCACGTTCTATTCAGTAAATCTGACTGAATCTACACACAAACCTAAACCAACACTTTGGCATCTGGATATGTTTCCACGTAGATCAATTATTACCATTTGAGTGTAAATGTGATCCCCCTCATCTTTTAAATTAGATTATAGGATTATTACAACAATTCACAATAGGCAACTCTCATTTATGATATGATAGCCGTAACGTAATCTGCTGTTACAGTTACACTGCTTTGCTTATGTAATGAATGAAAACATGAATGAATGAGTGTAAACACATTGTAAAAAACATGCTTATGTAAATTGTTGCGTACAATTCAATAGGACAATTCACGCAGAATGGATTTACGCAGAAATTCATTCTGCCTGTGTTTCGTAAATAAGGCCAGATGTGTGAGGGAGAGAATTATTCAAAACTGAAAGTCTAGATGACGGCTGAGTTTTTTCTTGCCAGGTTATTTATCTTAATGAGAAAGTGGTGCATTTGAGAACAGCGCAGAGACTTATCAGATGACTGAAATGCTGAGGCACTGATGCATTATAGGTATTTTCACCAAAAATGCTGTTTTATGCTTTTTCAGGCTGAATAATACCCACTGCTGCAACCGCAAGTGAATATACTGTATTGGTGCATGTTTGTATGTCTCAGAGTGAAAGCCAGGGGGCTGGGAGTGGATTTTGCTGTTTTTCCGGAAATTGAGTGATTTTGCTAAAGGCAGTGTGTGTACGGGGAAGCTGGACTCCTCTTGCTTGGTCTTAAAAACTTAAAAACAGAGAGAAAGCAGCTGGTCTACACACACACACACACTCAAATCACACACATTTGGCTGTAATGACTGTGTTTGGGTTTATGTGTGTGAGCCTGATGAGTGTATTGTGAATAACTGAATAGCTCATCAGAGGGAGAAAATATCAGAGGGAGAAAACATCCACATGAAGAGATCCAATCAACACTGCCACAGACAAAAAAGGGTGAAACTCGCGTTCATTAGACTGAAGAGTGCTCAAAGATTCTCCAACTTGCTTAAATGCTCGGACTCGCCCACTCACACACACACTCATACCAAAATAGATGTATATACGCATGTACTGTAAGTGTATATCTGATTAAATATGTATGCCTTGCCTAAAGCACTTTTCTCTCTAAATTAAGTTAATCAATTAAAACATAACTCTCAAAGGTATTTTAAACATGAATAATTAAAAGAATTTAAATCATATCGATTAAACATACATAAAAATAGCAGCTGCATTAAGAGAGGCAGCCTTACAGAAGTGGACTGGAGTCACGGGGGAAATTTACCAAGAGAGAATCGTGCCCACTGAGAGAGCAGTTTATCTACGTTGTTACAAATCAGGCGACAATGCAAACACATCCACAAATCAGTGCTGAACGCCATTTGCATGGTGCACTTCACCATTCTGTCCGGTTCTGTGCTACTGTAGGTTGTGGAGAATGTACAGCATGCGTTTCAGGCATCTTACCGTTTAAAATGCCGAAAGTGTGTTCACTACACTGCACGTCTGGATACGTGCCCAGTTATAATGCTCTTTCTCATTATTTTTCTCATCATTTTATAAATAACTCCTGCCGTGATCAATAGAAAATGTAAACAAACATCTTTCTTGAACCTTTTTCTGTTTACCATCTGCTTTCAATGGGTAGTAATTGCGCAATGTTAATTGTGCCAGGCAAATAGCCCAGAGTTTGTGAATAAGACCTAAATTGGACAGAACGGAAGCATGTTTGAGCAAAGCATGACAATGTATGAAATAATAGTTTTTTTATAATTTATAATTTAAATATAATTTCCCAATTTTTCAGTAAATATGATTATTTGCCATTAAAAGTGGCAAACAGTCATACAGTCATGGCTTAGTGCTTCAGTCTATACTGCACCTGTAGATGTGGAAAGGGCTAAATTGGAGCTATATGGTAAAATATTTTGTACACAGATATTATCAAAGCAACGAGTCTGGCGGATTGTCAAGAGCTGGCTTCTGGCCACATAAGAATTCTTTTGCCTCATTATTTTGGTTATTCATGCTGTTCAGATCAAAGAACCCCCCCCCCCACACACACACAAACAAACAAACACATAAACCTACCTATTCACTTTCACACTTATGCATAAGACGTTTGCACAAACAGGATGTCACCTAAATCCATTCAAGCTGTAAACAAAAGAAAATATACTGCCCCAAAGCCCAAATGCCATTCAGATACAAACTTCGTCTGGACCCTGAACATTTCTGTGGAGTGTAGAAGACAGCGACTCTTCCGACCTTCTTACTTCAAGCATGTACCGTGTCAACAGACACACAAATGCATGCACATGTCAAAACAAAACATACACGCTTTCCTGTTTGCTTCTTGATTCCATTCAGAGGAGGGTTTTCACAGGTGTGCGCATCCTAAACATACCACTGTTTATTCTCATGGTCAGACGCTGCCACTTTCTGTTTGCCCTTGTCGACTGACCTCAGTCCAAAAACATAGAATGTAAATAAATAATTAAACTGACTTAGAAATGAGGACAGAACTGAATATATAAAACACACAGACAAAAACAGACATGCAAAGAGAGAATATCACACCCTCCAGGATCCTGCTGTCACCGTAACCTTGACCCCATGAGTTTGACTATGCCCGAAGCAGTGCATTGTGGTCTAGTGGATGCCTCCAAGTCAGCATGGATAAAAACTGTGAGTCATTCTCTTATCGCTGCAAACTGCTAATGTATTATACGGCCTAATGAAAGCTGGAGGGAATCAGCAACATGTAATAAAACAACATCATAATTAAACAACTAATGAGAATACAAATATATTAAATATATGAATATTGGCCCAATTTAGGAACTGTTGCTAGTTGAATTAGCTCACATTTGCTGCAAAGTGAGTTAGTTTTGTCCATCTGGGACTCGCAAACTACTAAAAACAAAAACACTTGAACAAGGTTTATTTCAATCTATTTTGAACATGATGCACATATTACTTAAATTTACAAACTCTGTATTGTATATTTAACAAGTAGTTTTTAATCTTTTTGATGCCAAGTTGCAAGTGAGCCCCTTTCTAAAATATATTAAGGCAGGTATAATTAAAAAGCTGTGATTAAATCACACACATGTTGTGTGAGAAAAATATTAAGTGATATAAACCCAGGAGCACTGGAACAAAAACATGCCCGTGGAGACATTTCTTCAAAATTATATATTACAAAGCGGAGAAAAATATGTTCTAAAAACGTTTTGCTAGCGTTCCCATTAAAGTAACACTTTATAATAACTTTCATTAATAAATCATTAACAAACATTATATAATGCTTAACAGATCATCAGTTAATTTATATTCACAAAGAAATATGAGATAATGTGCTTGTTAATGTTTACTAAGAATGATATGCTTACAAATGTCTTTAAATTTTCCATTCATATGATCATGCAATACTTCAAATCTACAAAAGACTTTTACAGATGTTATACAATTATTAAAAGCTTTTTAGTTAATATACATTTGAATGCTAACACGTCATTAAACTTCAATTCTAATATAATACCTAATGCACTTTTTCACATCCCAAGGCGTCATATACTGACGCTTTTGACATTTCGTCTACATCCAACGCACATGGCACCCTTTAGCGTCAATATGAGACACAGATAGATATGGGCCAGAAGGTGCCTCCTAGTGGTCTAACCCTAACCCTACCCCAGACCTAAACCTACCCATAACCGAACAAAGCTCTGTGCGTGTCATATTGACGCTAAAGGGTGCCATGTGCGTTGGATGTAGACGAAATGTCAAAAGCGTCAGTATATGACGCCCTAGGATGAGAATGCGTTGGTTTTTGTAGTTATGAGTGATCCAGACAGTAAATTGAACAATATGGACCCACTTTATATTAGGCGCACAGTCACATAGAGCCGAAGCACAACCAAAACAATGTTCTTCCACAAAATGCATGCAGTTTTGTTTTTAACAGTTAGAGGGCCAACAGTACCTTTAATTAATATCTTAAATGAACATGTTCATTTTGAAAGCCATAAAAATACAGTTTGTAAAATGAATACTCCACGCTTTTGCTGGTATTAACATTCAATTATATCTTGTATTTTAAATTAATTGCAAGTAATTGCCTCTACAAATTTCACACGACACATATTAAAAACATAAAACAATACTTTCTTTACTTTTATTTTTATTTACAGTTTATAGATCATATGCTTCTACTAGTAGGCTATGTTTTGTACAGTTCACTTCACTCACAAGGTAATAATAAAAAAATAAAAACAATTGTCAGACACCCATGTAGGGACGTCACTACACACGTTTACTATCACAGACCATAATTACAGATGTTACTGGAAGCTACAGCAGCCAGTTGTGAGTCTGGTGTGTTTGGGAGGGGGGGGGGGGGGGGGATAAATAATTAAAGAGGGGTTAATAAGAGGCCAAAGAAATGAATTGCCTGTGTTTATCTTTGTGTTTTTTAATAGAATTCTTTCTTCATCATGCTGTTCAGATAGGATTGTGATTAAGGGCATCTCTCTCACACACACACACACACACACACACACACACACACACACACAATAAGCTTTGAGATGAGAAAAATGAGATAGAAATGGAATCAGAGTGCTAAGTGTGTTGAGCGGCAAACAGGACAGCTGTATAAAACCTGCAATCGTGCATTCAATCTCTGCAGCAGATCATAAATCCAAGTTATGATGAATGAAGGAGCTTAATAACTCAGTGTGAGTGGGTAATGAGGAGCACTTCTAATCATATAGTTTATAATCAACAAACAGGCTGCACACATTGAAGCTACTGCCGAAACTTGTGTCACTGCAGTTCATTTGAGGGCAACCCTGTTCACTTATGCAATTAATACAAACAGGAGATTTCCTAAGAGAATGCTTGAGTGTGTTTTGATTAGATTAATAGAGACTCTCATTTAGCTGCATGACATCAGGAGAGTTTGCTTACTCTTTTCCGGTCACATTTTTCTTTATATATATGGGCAGGGCCAGGGAAGACAATCCAGTGCTCTGGGCAAAATAGGAATATGCCGCCCCCTACGTTAAAATTTTTAAGAGAAAAAAATGCCAATTTATCACATATTGACCTCTACTGTTGAGGTGTAACAGGTGTAATGAATTAGTTGACTCACAATTTAAAAGAGGACCTTTCTTGCCTTTCTAGCAAGAAAGGTCCTCTTTCTTGTTATCCAATTTGCGACAGATTTGGTGCTCAAATGAAATTTCAGCCAATCCATTCAAACAATCTGTTTACATGCACACCTTTCAACCGGACTGAATTCATTCCGATTGATGAATCCGAACGTAGTGTTTACATGAATACTAAATAAAGTGATCGGGTTGATGTGCGCATTTATATGTCACAAGCTTCAAATCGGATTTTTTTTTTTTTACATGCTCACACTGCATAAATACAGATCCATGTATTCGTCCTGAACCGTACTGTACGATCCACACTCCAATCCAGAAGGGGCCATGCACGACAATGCAACCCTGTTTGCTACCAGTAAAAAGCTCAGAAGAAGAAGAGGCGATCAATCGATATGTTTACATCTCTCAACCAGTGTTTCAACTGCGGAAAGATATCAATAAAACAGCTTGACAATAATATCTCACTTAGCATTACATTTACCTCAGGCATTTAGTGTCTACAGCAGGTTAGTTCCCTAGAGAAATAAACTCTAGAGAGAAGCATTTCATATATATTCATTATATTTACTTAACCTGTTAGGAATGTCTTGATTATATAATGTATGCTTAAATAAATTTGTCATGAAAATTTATGACAACCATAATTATTATATTTCAAGAAGTTAATGCAAAATTTGCCTTTTGTGCAATTTACAGTGCATGTACTTTTCTATTTGAGTGTTATTATTAGGCTATATCTAAAAATAAATAGTAATTGAATTTAATCATTTGAGCTCTTTTGTTAATTGTAACCTTTAATATTATAGTTATGTGTAATTATGGGCTTCCTATGTAGTTTACAACATTAGAATTTTTTTATCCTCAAGAATTTTTGTAATTAATAGAATTTAAACGCATATCAATATTTGATTTTTCTTTCTTTTTTTAATAAAATAAAAAAGTTTAATAAAAAAAGAAAGAAAGAAGAAGCAAATTTGTGTTTAGTTTACTCCCCCCTGCTGTACCAAATCAGTACCGAACTGTGACTTCAATACTGAGGTACGTTCCGACCATCATGTTTGTGTACCGTTACACCCCTAATATATATATATATATCGAATTTCCAAGCACATTTAGTCAGGATGCTTAATGGATAACAGAGCAGAGATACGGTGATTGATGAAGTAGTTAAACTGATGATTAGTGAGACTGTAAGATTTTGTGTTGCTTGCTGTGACAATGCAATTACTGTTCCCTACATGTACTAATAATCACTGAAATATCTACTGAGGAAAAAGGGTTTCCTCAGAAACGTGTGCGATCTTAAAAACAGCTGCTGTGAAGTGTCCAGGGAGACAAAACGGTTTTGCTGGAGCAGGGAATGTTTGGGATTGGCCCAATAAATTGAAGTGTAGTTTATTTTGGTGTCTGCAAGAAAGAAGAGGAAAGGAAATGCATGAATATTTCTGCTATTAAGCAGCACTAGCATACTGTTATATAGAAAAACACAGAGAATGAGCCTCCCTCCACTCTCAAAATGTCAGAGGAATATTATTTTGTTTCCGCTGTATTAAATTTAGCCCGTTACAGTCTTATCAGCTGAATAAAATTAGCTTGCTTGTTGTACCATCACTGTATTCCTCAGCTTCTCACTTTTCTTTCTTCATCGCCCACTAAAATACACACACAGAAAGAGAGAGAGAGAGACTCTCTCTGGAGAAATCTTCTAGTTCATCGAGTACATCAGCAACTGTATTGACAGTGACAGGTAGCATAACTTGTATGAAGACCTCTCTCTTTAAGTTTGTTTATTGCAGGTTACTGTGTGGCTAAATGTCAGTACACCCTGCCTGAAAAATCTCCAGGCTTTAATTAGTACTCTCAACAGATGGCTTCTCCTCCTCAGCTTTGTACTCAAAATTAGAGCTCCACACAACAACTTCATGCATACAGTCACAACAACAACACGCATTGTGATTCACAGTACAGTAATGTATCTTCATACGCAAATCAAGAATAAAAATACATAGATTTGGAAGAAAAAGAGTAAGTTGAGATGTAAGCATACTAGGGATACACAATATATTGGTGCCATATATATTACCACTCTTAGAAAAAGTTTCAATGTGGTTCAATATAGAACCCTAGTAGGGTTCTTGACTCAATTTTAAAGGATCTCTTTATGCCAAAAAAAGGTTCCATACAATGAGAAATGTCTTAAATGATTACATAATACATCATGTTCAATGGTTATTTCAATTTTTATTTCAATAAGTCATAAAGTATGTTTGAAAGCTGTTTAATACATCAAATTTAATTAAAATCCTTCAAATGGTTCCATAATGAAAACTCTTAAAAGGTGTTATACATGTATAAAGCGCCTGAAAGAACCAATTTCTATATAGAACCTTTTCTTCCAAGAATGGCAATATTCGGGATGTTTTAAATAAATTGGAATCAGTTAATATTGGATATTTAATTCTGCATTCTCATTTCTGCATTAGATTACTTAAATGTAAAAAATGTAATATAACGTTCACATAGGGCCCTATTTTAACGATCTAAGCGCATGGTCTAAAGCGCTTGGCGCAAGTTCACTTAGGGCATGTCCGAATCCACTTTTGCTAGTTTAACGACGGGAAAAATGGACGACGCGTCAGGCGCATGGTCTAAAAGGGCTGTCCCTATTCTCTTAATGAGTAATGAGTGTATTTGGGGATTTACGTGCGTTAAACCAATCAGAGTCTCATCTCCCATTCCCTTTAAATGCCAGTTGCGCTCGTGCCATGGCAAATTCGCTATAAACATGACGGAATTTGATAGTTGAAAGCCCGAACGCGTCTTTAGAGCGCAAATGGAACTGCTCATGTGCGAGGTAAAAGTGCGCAAGCAGACCATCTACGGGACTAGCCGGATTCCACCATATCTTTATCGCGCTCTTTAAATAACAAAAATAAATAAATAAATAAATATTGCCTATTAATTTTAGGGGCCCTATTTTAACGATCTGAAACGCAAGTATCAAACGCGAAACGCAAGTAACTTTGTGGGCGGATCTCGGGCACTGTTGCTATTATACCAGCGGGATAAATGACTCTTGCGCCTGACGCAAATCAAAAATGGGTTGGTCTGAAGTAGCTACATTACTCATAGGTGTGATTTGGGCGTAACGTGAAATAAACCAATTAGAGCGTCATCTCACATTCCCTTTAAAAGCAGGCGCGCTTGTTCCGTGGCGGATTGCTATTATAACGGCGGATTTGCCAGGCGCACACCTGGAGCGGTTCACAGCCGAGGAGACCAATGTTCTCATCAGGGGCGTAAAAGACAGAGAAGTGGCATTGTATGGGGATGGGAGAAACCCACCCAAATAAGCTTCAGTTAAAATGTGTAAGCTAGGTTGATTCCTTATTTTTTCACATCTTCATGGACACCACAATGATTTCCCCCGTGTGGAATATTTTTCCTTGTAATTATGTATGGTTTGCAAAAATGGCAACTGCTGCGTCTGTGAAGATGGGAGAAGCAAAGTGTATGCGCGTTGTGCACACGCTACATTATGGCCAAGCATGCACCCTTAAAATAGCATCTGAATAACGCGACACTGACTTTAGACTTTTCCTGGTCTGTGTGAATTGTTTTCTGGAACTGCAAAATAGCACCAGGGAACGTTTGCGCCAGAGTACACCTCCTCTTTTCACTTAACTGCTCCTGGGAGCGCAAGTTCATTCCCTAATTTACCGACGTGCGTCTGTCGAGGGAAAAGTCTGCTGTGCATTGGGTGCAAAATAGGAATGATACATGCGTCAGTGTACAAAGTCAATTGCGCTGGGTGCAAGATAGGGCCCTAGACCAGGTTTCAGTTGGTCAATGGTGCAGTCTATTTCAGTTGCCTCAAAATAGCAACGTGCCAACAATGCGCCAGAACACACCTCGTTTTCAGACCAGCACGCCCATGGGCGCACAAATGGGCGCAAATGCATTTGCTATTTAAACAATGTGGCGCAGGACGTGAAAATGATAACTGTGTCAGACTGAAACTAGCAAAAAAACACTTGCATCATGCTTGGCGCTGCATTGCGCCAGGTGTAAGATATGGCCCTTAAAGTTAATCTTTAAAAACACTAATAATAATTCATAACGCTGTAATGTGATCTAAAGTAAATCTCTAAATTAATATAAATTTTTCATACTGTCTTGTTGTGATGCCTAAAATCACCAGTAACATTTAAAACAACTGATTTTTTAAAATATATTTATTTAGATGAAATAGTGTAGAATTTTTATATATTTGTACCAGTCGGCCATGACCTGGATATTTTTTGGTGGCACAATATATTGCCCATTGTGTTTACATAAAAATGAATGTCATCAACATTTTGGCTTTAAACCGGATGAAAGTGGAGAGCCAATTAACGTAAATGAGCCGGTAGTTCAGTAAGCGCTGTCTGCAGCTTTGTCAGCACACACTACAACAATTCTGAA
Organism: Abramis brama; assembly: GCF_963993115.1. Classification (NCBI taxonomy): domain Eukaryota; kingdom Metazoa; phylum Chordata; class Actinopteri; order Cypriniformes; family Leuciscidae; genus Abramis; species Abramis brama. Next base: position 15,300,244 of record NC_139979.1, read on the forward strand.
GTGGTTATGCTGTTATGTTTACCTTGTTCAGAGGGGTCAGTGCACTACATTCTGGAAAACTCATTCCTGTTGGTTACGGTTATTATGGCCCACACAAAGTTTGTTATTTCAGGTTTTACCATCTTTCTGGCCACATTTGGTCCCCACAATGGTCCTTACAAACCTGACACATAGAGTCCAGCTCCAGCCTCTGAAGGACTCCTTCTCTCATTCTTACCCAATCGTTAGATACAACAAAAAATGTAGTCTATCAAAAGAATTGCACAACCTCCACCTTCACCTCTGACAATGTTATCCCCATGACAACAAACCCACTGTAGCAACTCACTGTTAAAATGACTGCAGTAACCAGCATCCCAACTTCACTTACACACAACACAAGAGCACACAGCCTCAATCATATCAGCACAAGAAAAGTAAAAATGTGGGATTTGTCTCATAAACATACACTATCATTCAAATGTTTGTGGCTGCTGGTTGATTTTAATGTTTTTGAAACAAGGGGCCCTATTTTAACGATCTGAAACGCAAGTATCAAACGCAAAACGCAAGTAACTTTGTGGGCGGATCTTGGACTCTGTTGCTATTATACCAGCGGGAAAAATGATTCTTGCGCCCAACGCAAATCTAAAATGGGTTGGTCTGAAGTAGCTTCATTATGCATAGGTGTGGTTTGGGTGTAACGTGAAATAAACCAATCAGATCGACATCTCACATTCCCTTTAAGAGCAGGCGCGCTTGTTCCATGGCGGATTGCTATTATAACGCCGGATTTGCCAGGCGCACGCCAGGAGCGGTTCATAGCCGAGGATACCGACGTTCTCATCAGGGCCGTAAAAGACAGAGAAGTGACACTGGGGATGGGAGAAACCCACCCAAATTAGCTTCGGTTAAGCAGGCATATAATAATTTGAGTAAATGTGTAAGCTAGATGTATGCCTATTTTTTCACATCTTCATGGACACAACAATGATTTCCCTCGTGTGTTAATATTTTTCCTTGTAATAATGTATGATTTGCAAAAATGAAAACTGCTGCTTCTGTGTAGATGAGAGAATCAAAGTTTATGCACGTTGTGCACACTACATTATGGCCAAGTATGCGCCCTTAAAATAGCATATGAATAACATGCGCTACGAGCCATTCCGCTACGGGTCAGTGGCGGAATTGTTTTCTAAACCTGCAAAATAGCACCAGGGAACGTTAGCGCCGGAACACGCCTCCTCTTTTCGCTGAACCGCCCCCTCGGGAGTGCAAGTTCATTCCCTAATTTACCGACGTGCGTCTGTCAAGGGAAAAGTCCGCTGTGCGTCGGGTGCAAAATAGGAATGATACATGCGTTGGTGTACAAAGTCAATTGCGCTGGGTGCAAGATAGGGCCCAAGGTCTCTTAGTCAAAAAGTGTTTATCAAAGTGCTGTACACACATATCCCATATCAATGATACAAACAGTCAACAGCACAGAATAAAACAATAAGACAACTGTCACATAGCGTCAAATGCCAAACTCTAAAAATAAGTTTTTAAGCTAGTTTTAAAAATAGCAAGTGTTTGAGCCTGTCTAATGTACAGGGGCAACCTATTCCAGAGCTTGGGAGCCGCCACTGCAAATGCTCTGTCACCCCTGCTCTTCAACTTTACCCGTGGGACAACTAAAAGCGAATGATCATCAGACCTAAGTGCTCTTAGCAGAGCATACAGCTTGATCAGGTCAGAAAGACATTTAGGTGCAAAACGAAAGTTTTTCAAAGTCTTTTAAAGTCAGGAAAGATTTCACCTTGGTTAGTTGTCTCAATTGAAAAAAACTAGTTACTACCGAGTTAATCTGTTTGTCCAGTTTAAAATCACAATCAAAATAACACCTACATTTTTTACATAGGGCTTCACAAGTGGATTCAATTCACCAAGGTCCAAATGTATTGATTCATAAGTGCCTCCCGGCGTAAACAGCATAACTTCTGTTTTATTTTCATTAAAGCTAAGGAAATTTAGTGCCATTCAGGCCTTCATTTCCTCAAGACACTGCAATAGAGGCGTTAAAGTGCAAGTATCTTTTCGTTTCAAAGGCAGATAAATTTGCGTATCGTCTGCATAACAATGAAAAGAAATTCCAAATTTCCTAAAAATATTTCCTAAGGGAAGCATATACAGGGAGAACAAAATAGGCCCCAAAATGGAGCCCTGGGGGACCCCACACATGAAAGAAGCCGATGAGGAGGTAAAGTCTCTGAGACGAACTGATTTCGGACAAATAGGATCTAAACCATGCCAACGCAGTACCCTTAATACCAACACATTGTTCTAAGCATGTAATCAAGATCTTATGGTCTACAGTATCGAATGCAGCCGAAAGGTCTAGTAAAATTAAAATAGCACAGTTCCCTGAGTCAGTAGTAAGTAACAAGTCATTGAAAACCTTCAAGAGTGCAGTTTTTGCACTATGTAAGGATTTAAAACCAGACTGAAACACTTCATGAACACCATGTAGATCTAGAAATTAATTAAATTGTCCAAATATGACCTTCTCCAATAGTTACTGACCCCATACATCTATGCTGCTATTCCATACGACTCCAATTCTACCAGAAAAGGAGCATGTAAAGTCCTTGACAGCAAGGAATTTGTCTCAGGTTTTCGGACACTGCCGGACTGAGATGGATCAGTGGATTGAGATGATAACTTTTAATGATTTTCTTGTTTATCAGCATTGCATTCATTCCTCAAATTAAGCTTATCATTAACCATTGTTCTTAGAAAAGATTGTTCTTAGAAAGATGGAGAGGGAACAAGGCACCTTAGAGACAGATGTAAACGTGTTCCTCTTCCCCCTTCTCTTTCTCTCCTCTAGACCCATTTAGAAACACTTACAGGCCATTAACAATCATTTCCTCTGATTAGAATGGCTTTTGAGTGCCTGGACAAATTGCTTTCAAACATGTTACAAAATCCTCAGGCCATTTAGACTGAGTTTGCCGGTACCCAGCAAGACCCATTCTGTCATTCTCGCCAGCCTTGTTAAAACAGTGTTAGGCTGAGATACTTTGAGCTGCATCAGCCTCAAGCACTCTCTCCCTCTCTCTCTTTCTTATTCTATCTTCCACCTCACCTTTCTTTTAATTCATTGCATAATTACAGTAAGTGAGGGCCATTAATGAACATCCAATTCTGCCTACGGTTTGAAAACAATGTGGATTCTTGTCTATTGTTACTTCCTCCCACGCTATGTCAGGATTTTTTTCGGATTAAAAGCAGAAAGACTGGAGGCACAGGAGACCGCTGCTATGTGCCGCTGTGTGCCTGCAAATGTAGGATGACCCCTTTGATTAATTAGACTCTCATAAAGCATTTAATCAGTTAATCGGGCAAATTAGCATTGCAGAAATGACCCACAAATGTGTTTAAGTGAAAAGGGTCCATCATTGTGTGTTAAGTAAAGTCTGTGCACTGTGTATTTTTCTGCACAGTAAGCCGAAAGGAGAGAGTGATTCATTAGCCTTCCTGTGTGATTAGAGTTCCCCGGCCGTGTTAACGTCAGGACAAGCCAACACAAAGAGTTTCAGACAGGCAAACTCAGAGGACGGCTGTGGCCAGGCCTGGGGCTGAATATTAAACGCCGCCTGCTACACTCCATTAGCACAGCAACAGCGCTAACGCTCCTCAAAAAGAGCTGAGCTAAGTACAGCAGTAGCCACTCATTACCACAACAGCCGGAATCATTAGTAAGCCACTTACATTGACAGACAGTGAGAAAAACAAAACAAATAAAGTATCAAATGAACCTTTAAACTTTCAAAATAACATATCATTATGCAAAATAATAGCAATAGCTGTAACATAACATATATACTGTAGCACTAAACCACATAATCACATGCCAAATGAGATATCAAAGCTTCCAGACTGAGTATTTGGGACGTGTTGATTTGCTTGTGCATTGAGAAGTAATCGTCCCCATATATACTGATTGGCTTCCGCAATTTGGCTTCCATTGTATCATCCAGGTAATTGCTGCACATTGGTTGTGGTTGAGAAGATTCCCCCGTTTGCATAGGCGCTTTGAGTACTGTGAAAATCGCTATAATGTAACAATTTATTATTATTATAATTGACATTTTTGGTCCCCATGAGGAAAACAGCTTATAAATCATACTAAGTGACATTTTTTGAAAAAGTACAAATGCAGAACGTTTTCTGTGATGGGTAGGTTTAGGGTTATGGTTAGTCTAAGTGGATAGAATATACAGTTTGTACAGTATACAAATCATTATGTCTATGTTAAGTCCCCATAAGACATGGAAACCCAACGCGCGTGCGTGTGTGTGTGTGTGTATTTAACAGCCTCAACTCAGACACATTTAAACAAGAAACTACTACAGTACGCTCATTAGTGTGTGTTTATAGTGTGCACTTGGACAACTGCCTCTCCCTACGAGGCCAAAAGAAACTTATGAGCACCTGCTCGTTTTTGTTAATTATTTTTTTTATTTGGTACAGTGTCAAAATGCAAGTTGTGGCATCACAGATAACAGTTTCTTTGGCAGCTCTTAACTAGAAAGCACAGAGTGGAATTATATAAGTCGACTGGCAGCGGTTCAAAAGAATTCAAAATCTAATATGCAAGTAGCAGGAATAGTAAACTCAATAATCCATAACTATAGACTAGCAATAAAATATCCTTGTTAACTTAGAAGGCATTAGGTAGCCGGTGGTTATCAAAACAGCCTGACATTTCCTGGCCATAAGGCTCATGAGTCATTAAAGGTCATCTGACTAGATAGGTAAAACATGAAATGATGAAATAAATAACATTTTAAGATATATTTAAAAAGAAAAGTTATTTTAAATTGTAATAATATTCCACAATATTTCCGATTTTTGAACAAATAAATGCATAAAATGCAATCATAGAGACTTAATTTAATTTAAAGACTTTGAACCCACCTAAAGCAAATAACAGAAAATTATACCTCTTCATTATTGTTCGTTCTTCATTATGAAGAAAAAGCTTAACTAATAGCAAAAATCCAAATGAATTGTATAAGAAAATTAAAATCTAAAAACATGCTCATCATAGAAGACAATGTTTGTGTGAATTTGTTAATTTTGAATAAATAGATAGGACAAAATAAGTCTCACTTATAGCTCCCAAACCCCCAATATTCAAAGCACACAAATCCATGAATAAATGCCACTTTATCTCAGCTGCAGCCATGGCAAACCGACAAGCCCCTTACCTAACGCAATAGCTGCAATGTTTTAGAACTAATTAAACTCACTGCCTTCACATAAATTGTGCATTTGTGTCTCACTCATGCAGGCAGAGCTATCAACATATGCCTCTTCAGTAGTATGCATGTTTTAAAAATGTGGTGGGAGTTGGCAGTTTGGAATGCAAACTGGGTCTCTGTTGCAGCTCGACATCAAACATCCACACCACGTCATGGGCACTGGAGTGAGAGGGAATAACCCAGATACTGAGCGAGTTCAGCTTAAGATCTGCTTGGAGCCTCTCCACATAAAGTGGAGATGGAGCCCCATAAGACGAGCTTGATGGTACCGGGTGAACCACAGTGCATACGAACAGGTGTTGACTGCTGTAGCGGAAAGCTGATCCACATAAGTACTCTGGGACATCTCACTGAGACTGAGACATTCCAGTTCAATGAGTTAAACAGGAGACTCAATGATGGGGAACATTTCAGTAAGGTTTAGTTTTGTTAAACAGTGCTACACCACAGGAAACAAAGGAGGTTTCAGCTGTTTTGCTGTTCTAAAGAGCAGAATCTGTAGAATCTCTTATTTATGACAATGTATGCTGGTCTGGAGAGGAGAGAAATTGGATTAAAAAAATGATCAAGGAATATATAAAAATGATATTCATACAAACAATGACTATGTGTGAATACTTCTCTTAGGATGTGCATGTTTTCTTTTCTGAATTAAATTCATTTGAATATTTTTTGAGGCATAAAGTAAAAAATTTCAGGATGATACAGGTTCTTAGGGCAAGGTTAGTTATAAATGTTAAGAGGTGAGACTCACCAAAAAACTGATGTTTATGAATGTTTAAAAATGATATTTATGAATGAATAATTAGTGCATTTTTTTATTTATATTTTTTAAGTAAAAATCATTTCAAAACATTTCAAAAATACATACTTGATGGTTACACCTCATGACATTTTTATAAGAAACTTTTCTTTGAAAATGGTAGGCCTGGAAACATATGAAGCCACAATAAATACAAAGAGTACATTTCTAAGAACCAGGCACATCGGGTTTTAACTAGAATTTTGCTTTCTTTATTGCAGACAACATTATACTGTATGTCATTAAAACAAACAACCTGCCAACTTTGCACCAGTGAGGTGCCCTCTAGTGCTGGGATATAGAACAACTGGAGCATGGTATGCTTGTTTTGAGTGTGTGCTGGTGTACACTGTATATAGGTGAATATTATAATTACCACTAGTGTTTCTTCCTTTATAACAGATAGCACTTCCTATTACTAAACCAAAGCATATCTTTTGTTAAATGAGAGAAGTTTCCATACATATTTCTTTTGGCCATAACAGCACCTAATTTTCTTACACAAAGCACCACGTCAGAGAACGTCAAAATGAACATGTTAAAGGCATTAAGCAAAGCAAAAATGATTTACTGCATATCTGACTTTGATTGTTAATCTGGATGTGATGCAAGACAATGGGGCCGTCAGAGCGGCTGAGAAACTCGAGCATGTCATTCTGCAGTCTGTGTGCATGCCTGCATGTGTCTAAGAGGGTGGGTGTGTGTGTGTGTGTGTGTGTGTGTGTGTGTGTGTGTGTGTGTGTGTGTGTGTGTGTGTGTGTGTGTCCTCCTCTTGCTTTGAGTTAGAGTGAACATGGCACTCTGATTTAAGCTGGAGCAAATGCACCCTTCACAACAGCTGCTCTGAAATTACCCATCAAAACCATCACCACTGACCCCAGCTTCTTTCCAATCAGCCCACACTGTCTGTCCATCCTGTGGGGAAGACCAAAGTGGAAAACACACACACACTTCCCTTTCTCAAGGTACATCAGGTACAAGTCTCAATTTGCGTATTTATGCCGGCCTTTGATGTGTACAAGTCTTCACAAGCATACATCATTTTCTTGACAGGAAAAAGTCTGGACCGGATGCAAAGTTTAGGCACATAACCCAGTATAGCCCAAATTAAGCATGTGAATGGAGCGGGAATAATACTGGCTGAGAGGGAAATGGCAGGTGAAACTCTGCTCCCATGTCTTGTTTCTATCTGCTCCATTATTGCTTTAAGCACTAAACATGTCCTGATATATCCTTAATTTACCTAATTAGGCTATATTACCGCTAATTAGCTGCAAGCTCTATTTGAAGCGACAAACAACAAAAGGAAATTTTAAAGTCATTCAAACTCTATACAACTACAATATCACATGTGGAAGAGGCCCACGAAGCCCTGCAAAGAATTTCACATACCTGCGTATCATATGGATTCACCTGCAGTTCGGGATAATGTATAACTTCAAATATGACAGACATCTCAGGAAACAGTTTTATCTGTTTTACAATGTATTAGGCCATCAATGCATTTCAGTTGAAGCAGCTTGTAAACACCCACAGCAGAGTTAACCTAGCACCAGAATAGTGCTTGAGGTCAAAGTTTAACATACAGCTCAATTGTCTGAGCCCAACAGTGCAAGACTTGCCATCAGTCTGTTAGGAAAGCGTCAGGGGTCTGCTCTGCGTTCAAACCACAAATAGGCTAAAGCCACCAATGCCTCGTAGACTCACAAGCCTGACATTTGAGATATGCAGTGATGCTTAACACATTACATACATAAAATCTCTCATCCCTGCAACATAAAAACAAAATGCTTTTAGGATTTTGCATTCGAATGCAGTTTACAAGTGAAGGTCATGTTGATGGCATGAGTTTCATAGATCATCAAATCCTCTCTTCACCTGTGCAATAATATTTATATTTCATTCAAAGGTGTTCCCACTTATATGGCCAACAATAAAGTATAGCCATGTCAATATTTTGCTTTCACATGCGTTTTATAAACATACTTTTTAACTAAGAGATCTGGAAACTAAAACACAAAACCAATCCAAACGAACAGAATATGCTAAATGAGTTGCTAATAGCGAATCGTGGTGATATCGTTAAGAAACAAAAACGACTATTTTACCGGTGATTCGCCTCCGCTTTTGCATAGCGGACCCCGGAAAACTCCTTTGATGCTCCGGTAGTGTCCATTGCTTAGGTGCGTGGAGCTGATCACAAGGTAGTAGCACGCCATCCGGTCCAGCGTCACCCATGAGCGGGCTACAGGGACGGCCAGGCGAGCAAGTTACTTTGGAGAAGATCTCGCAGGGGTTACACCGAGTGGAAGTAGACAGAGGACGGTCTGCGAGCGCCGGTCCGATCGCTTCAGTCAGTCCTGGACGTCGTTACGAGGACACGCCGATAAAAATACGAATCTGCAAATCGGAAACACTGTGCCACACTTCTGTCACATCCTCTGTCTGTTTTCCTCTTCAAGAAGAGGCAGGCACCTGCTCTCCAGCCCAGACGGATGTTACTGGATTTTGCTCTGGAGTTGGCAGGATTGTTCAGTCCCACAGACTCAAACGTTTAGCATTGTTTATATCCAATACAAGAAACACTTCAACTGAGGTCATGTCCTCTCAAACACCCTCCAAAAAGTCACGCCTGTAGAGTGATGTAAAAAATAAACATTCTAGTGCTAATTCAGTAGTGTGGTAGGCTACTTTTAAATCTGAGTAATGTTTCGCGTGATTTCAATTGACCGGTCAACTCTCTCACGGATTTGCTCTGCTGGATGTCCGATCGCATATGCTTTTTCCCCTGTGCCGAAACGAACTGCGCTCATAGCTGAGTCCAACTGAGTGTAAAGCAGAGGTTCCCTCTGTTTCTCTCTCTATCTCGCGCGCGGCGGCGACACTCTCTCTCTCTCTCTCTCTCTCTCTCTCTCTCGATTAAGGAGGGATTTGAGGGAGAGTAATAAAGCTTTCAACTGAACGTGGGCAGTTTTTGGCGCTGCCATGCAATCAGTGCTTTAAGAAAACACCTTCATGTGCATGTAAAACCTTTACTATCTACCCATCCATCCGTCTACTCATCTACCCATCCATCCATCCATCCATCCATCCATCCATCTATCGTTAACATAAACTGCACTGATTAGGCTGTGGATGGCTACAAGAATTACAGTTTTTCCCAAATCACTTTGGCTCAATTCTCGAATGAGAATGTAATATACCTTGTATACACTTTATATAAGGTGTCTTTCACTATGTACTAACATTTAAATAAATCATTTGATACAACACACTTATTGTGTACACGTCTTTACATTGTACTTGTAAAAAAATGGCTGCATGTAATTACAGCTGTAATTAAATCTATAATTAATTACACTGTTGACCCTTCACTTACACCTTAACCCACCTACCCATACTAAACCTGTCCCTGACCTTATCCCACCCTAATAACAGCACATTTGTTTTGCAATATAATATGAATGAGTACAGGTTTTAAAAATCTCAGTGTGATACACAAGAGCATTCAACCTGACATTCTTTTATAGTGTCAACTAAAAAGAAAACATGAAATTTGTATATACAGTGGGCAGAGATTGGCATAAATACATGGAAATGTATTTAAAATACAAATACAAAATACTGTGTGGAAAAATGTATTTAAATACATCTCTGCCCTTTCTGTCATTCTTTCTGTCATTCTTTTTGTCATTCTTTTTGTCATTCTTTCTTTCTGGCAATTACAAATAAACATATGCAAAATAGCAGCCATTTATATACTTATTTCTGGTTACAATGTAGTCTATTACCTGTGGTGAACACTATTAAAAAAATCATACTGTATGTAAAACTGGGGGAACTAGATTGCTAGATAGTTTTCTGCTATCTAGCAAAGAATATGGATGGACGATATGACCAAAATCTCATTTTACTTCACAGTAACAATATCATAGTTTCACAATTCTCAATATCAGTTTTGATTCCACAGCATAAACTGAATTTCAAACTCTTTTGAGTTTTTTTTTTTTTTTTGCAGTAGTCCAATGCTTTTTAAGTAGTTTTATGTTTATTTTATGTAAAGTTTATTAAAATGTATTAAAATTAGAAAGTGTATCTAAAATTTAAAATTAGAATTAATTTAGATTCATTTGACACTATTTACCCCTTTTTTATTATTATTTTTTTTTACGTACAATAAAACTAAAAGCTGAAGATGTTTGTGGAGTATCATTCATCAGTGTTTGTTTTTCCACTCCAACGTTAATTCCTGCCCACTAAAAGCTGCACGGATAAATTTGCTTACCCCACAAATAGGCCCATCTATGTAAACGATTTAGAAAAAGTTCCATCAATTCAAACATTATATCATCGCTATGATATGTAGTGTCATATCACCCAGCCCTAACAGTAATGCTTTAAAGGTCCCATTGCATGAAAATTTCACTTTATGAGGTTTTTTAACCTTAATATGAGTTCCCCTAGCCTGCCTATGGTCCCCCAGTGGCTAGACGTTTTGATGGGTGTAAACCAAGCCCTGGGTATTTTTGAGAAAATGAAAGCTCAGACGGGCGAATCTAGAATCTTCCCCTTATGTCGTCATAAGGGGAAAGGTTACCTCCCCTTTCTCTTCTTTGCCTGCAAAAAACATGTGGCTGCCCATGAGAATATGAGCTGCGCGAGCGCGATATTGGTTCTTCCTCGAGAGACATCATGGCATGCAAACGAGCGAAGCATGGCAGTTGCTCAGTGTTTGGATGTGCCATTGACCACAAAGGTATTTTTTTAGTTCCTTCATCCGAGCCTCTGAAGAACCAGTGGGTTATGTGAATTTCACAACAAGAACAAAGAACAATCTCTTTCCAATCGCCCAAGCTGTCAATCACACAGCACGAGTTTATCTGGACACTTGTCAAAACTCGTTATGAAATCAATGACGCTGTTACGTTGCACAACAAAGCTCTTACTGTACTTACCTCATGTTTGCATTGGTGAAAGCATTAATGAGAGTGCAGAAACTGCTGCAATGATAAGATCTTCCTTCACACGATCAACAGGCTGTCATCTGCTCAATGCTCATCACTGCAACCTTTCATGTGATGGGAATAGATCTAAATACTTAAAAAACTTCTCACGATTCGTTAATCCCGATAGCTGTAATAGTAAAAATGTGTAATAGCTGAATAGTAAAAGTTTTCGAGATAGTTCCACATGCAATGCTAAATATTTCATATGCAAGCATGTCAGCCAATCACAGCAGTGGGCGTTTACACTGAAGTCTCTCAGCAGCCAATCACAGCAGTGGGCGTTTACACTGAAGTCTCTCAGCAGCCAATCACAGCAGTGGGCGTTTACACTGAAGTCTCTCAGCAGCCAATCACAGCAGTGGGCGTTTACACTGAAGTATCAAAGCAGACACGCCCCTTCAAACAGAGCGTTCAAATCAGAGGCTAAAATCAGGTTAGGAAATATGCCTTTTATTTCTAAATTATAACAACTTTTGATCTAAAAAAACATTCTAACATTATAAGGGCACCCCAGGAAACATTCTAAAATAATAAAATAATCCATGCAATGGGACCTTTAAACACATTTGACAAGCTAGTTGATAATCAACAACCGGTCAAGACTGATTGGCTAACGCTATTTTCCCACTCGTCTGTGCTCTTTTATTTTTTCATGTTAACTGAAGTGAAAAATGCACTATTTTAACTTTAATCAACAAGTAGAATTGATCATGACATTCTCACCTTATTCCAAGAAAAAAAAAAAAAAAAAAAAAAAAAAAAAACCTGATCCAATGCTGAGCTAGTGAATGTCTAAACTAGTTGATGCACAAAATCAATACCCTGATAAAGAGGTTAACTGGCAAAAAGTATTTTATGTATTTTGAAAATACAAAAATACTCATCTTAAATGTATTTAAATACAAATTACATTTGATTTTTTCCAAAGGCTTTAAAATACAAAATAGTATTTTGTATTTCAAATACATGTATCTGAAATACTGCCCATCCCTGACAGTGGGTACGGAAAGTATTCAGACCCCCTTAAATTTTTCACTCTTTGTTATATTGCAGCCATTTGCTAAAATCATTCAAGTTCATTTTTTTTCCTCATTGTACACACAGCACCCCATATTGACAGAAAAACACAGAATTGTTGACATTTTTGCACATTTATTAAAAAAGAAAAACTGAAATATCACATGGTCCTAAGTATTCAGACCCTTTGCTCAGTATTTAGTAGAAGCACCCTTTTGATCTAATACAGCCATGAGTCTTTTTGGGAAAGATGCAATGAGTTTTTCACACCTGGATTTGGGTATCCTCTGCCATTCCTCCTTGCAGATCCTCTCCAGTTCTGTCAGGTTGGATGGTAAACGTTGGTGGACAGCCATTTTCAGGTCTCTCCAGAGATGCTCAATAGGCTTTATGCCCAGCTGCACTACTTCCTGAACTTCAGCCAGCTCCTTTGTTTCCTGTCTGCCATTATTGGACAAACTGATTAATCCAGGTGTGTCTGATTATTGTTGTTGTGATTACTGAGGTCAGGCACACCTGGATTAATCAGTTTGTCCAATAATGGCATACAGGAAACAAAGGAGCTGGCTGAAGTTCAGGAAGTAGTGCAGCTGGGCATAAAGCCTATTGGGTTTAAGTCAGGGCTCTGGCTGGGCCGTTCAAGAACAGTCACGGAGTTGTTGTGAAGCCACTCCTTCGTTATTTTAACTGTGTGCTTAGGGTCATTGTCTTGTTGGAAGGTGAACCTTCGGCCCAGAGCACTCTGGAGAAGGTTTTCGTCCAGGATATCCCTGTACTTGGCCGCTTTCATCTTTCCCTCGATTGCAACCAGTCGTCCTGTCCCTGCAGCTGAAAAACACCCCCACAGCATGATGCTGCCACCACCATGCTTCACTGTTGAGACTGTATTGGACAGGTGATGAGCAGTGCCTGGTTCTCTCCACACATACCGCTTAGAATTAAGGCCAAAAAGTTCTATCTTGGTCTCATCAGACCAGAGAATCTTATCACCATCTTGGAGTCCTTCAGGTGTTTTTTAGCAAACTCCATGCGGGATTTCATGTGTCTTGCACTGAGGAGAGGCTTCCATCGGGCCACTCTGCCATAAAGCCCCAACTGGTGGATGGCTGCAGTGATGGTTGACTTACTACAACTTTCTCCCATCTCCCGACTGCATCTCTGTAGCTCAGCCACAGTGATCTTTGGGTTCTTCTTTACCTCTCTCACCAAGGCTCTTCTCCCCCGATAGCTCAGTTTGGCCGGACGGCCAGCTCTAGGAAGGGTTATGGTCGTCCCACACGTCTTCCATTTAAGGATTATGGAGGCCACTGTGCTCTTAGGAACCTTAAGTGCAGCAGAAATTTTTTTGTAACCTTGGCCAGATCTGTGCCTTGCCACAATTCTGTCTCTGAGCTCTTCAGGCAGTTCCTTTGACATCATGATTCTCATTTGCTCTGACATACACTGTGAGCTGTAAGGTCTTATATAGACAGGTGTGTGGCTTTCCTAATCAAGTCCAATCAGTATAATCAAACACAGCTGGACTCAAATGAAGGTGTAGAACCATCTCAAGGATGATCAGAAGGAATGGACAGCACCTGAGTTAAATATATGAGTGTCACAGCAAAGGGTCTGAATACTTAGGACCATGTGATATTTCAGTTTTTCTTTTTTAATAAATGTGCAAAAATTTCAACAATTCTGTGTTTTTCTGTCAATATGGGGTGCTGTGTGTAGCCTGGTTCTACCAGACTCTCGTACATTTCATTTGTACAGAGAGTCTGGCCTCTCTCCATTGACAAGCGTTAAAGGAGAAGTTCACTTTCAAAAAAACTTTTGCTGATAATTTACTCACCCCCATGTCATCCAAGATGTCCATGTCTTTCTTTCTTCAGTCGCAAAGAAATTAAGGTTTTTGATGAAAACATTCCAGGATTTCCCCCCATGTAATGGATTCTATTGGGACCCAAACGGTAGAAGGTCCAAATGACAGTTTAAGTGCAGCTTCAAAGGGCTTTAAACGATACCAGACGATGAATAAGGGTCTTATCTAGCGAAACGATCGGTCATTTCCAAAATAAATAAAAAAGTTTAAGTTTTATAAGCACAAACGCTCGCCTTGCTCTGTTCTGTGATGCGCGTTGAAGACGTCACGTAATACGCAATTACGTTGAAAAGGTCACGCTTGACGCGTTTACAAATGTGCGGAAGGAGGACCATATACACATTTTCAAATGTATTTGTGTCAGTTTATCGTTTAAAATGCCCATTTCGTGTGCGTATCCTGGGTGTTTTAATATTAAAAAGCCAAAAAGAACATTTTCTTCAGGACAGAAATTTTTCAAGCGTGACCTTTTCAATGTAATTGCGTATTACGTGACGTCACGAACGCGCATCACAGAACAGAGCAAGGCGAGCGTTTGTGCTTATAAAACTTAAACTTTTTTATTTATTTTGGAAATGACCGATCGTTTCGCTAGATAAGACCCTTATTCATCGTCTGGTATCGTTTAAAGCCCTTTGAAGCTGCACTTAAACTGTCATTTGGACCTTCTACCGTTTGGGTCCCAATAGAATCCATTACATGGGGGGAAATCCTGGAATGTTTTCATCAAAAACCTTAATTTCTTTGCGACTGAAGAAAGAAAGACATGGATATCTTGGATGACATGGGGGTGAGTAAATTATCAGCAAAAGTTTTTTTGAAAGTGAACTTCTCCTTTAACTTCCTTGTAGGCGGGTACTCTGTTGAAGTTTAAAACTATTGGATCTGCCCAGAGTCACTCTGGATCTGCCATAACCAATCGCTAACCTTTGGTCGTGACGTAACCCTACAACTGAAACTAACGCACAACATCAACGTCATCATTCTCAGCCACTCCCTCTGTTCGCTGATTTGGCCGGAGAAAACCAAAGAATACACCACAATCCCAGACGTAGTACTGAGGGGAAATAAAATTGAGTGGAAGTACGCAGGAGGGCGGAGCCAGGCTATGCTGTGTGTACAATAATGAGGAAAAAAAATTAACTTAAATGATTTTAGCAAATGGCTGCAATATAACAAAGAGTGAAAAATGTAAGGGGGTCTGAATACTTTCCGTACCCACTGTATTTCCATTATGAAAAAAAACAAACATTTTAAACATTTTGACCAGTGTGGCTCACACAATGAATAAAACACTTTTTATTTTGGTGGCATTGGGCAATTTACTGAAACATTAACTAGGTTTTGAAGCATGAATCGAATGTTTTGGGTGAATAATTACATTTTGCAGACATACAATAGAGTTCTGATGTTCAAGCAAACAGTTGTGACAATTTAACTTACAGTTTAGAGAATGTTACAGTTTTTCTCAGTCGCTTTGGTGCATTTCTCACATCACTATTTACATTTGCACAACAGTTAGTTCAACCTCCACAACATTTAGTCATTTGTGCACATCATAGTAGCAGTTTCTCATTCCGTCCAACAAATTGCAAATGCTTTTGGACATGCATCAATTGCTTTCATACAACTCTCTGCTGTTTTATTATCATTTTCTTATGTCATGTCAGTCAAAATTAACTAAACTTGTGAATGCTGAATAGTCATTCCATATAAAACTAATAGTCCTCATTTCATTGCTTGAGTCATTACATACAAAAATGTTGAACTAATTGTCAAAATCTGTCAAGCAAATTTTACACATTTTTTAAAATCTTTTTTTTTCCTGAAAATGTCTCCTAAATTGAACAGTTTCTCTCAGGTGAATCTCAGCTTTCACTGATGAGGAACATCTGGATGTGCATGAATGATTACAGTACTATGTACTGTATGTTGTATGTTCAGTTCCAATATGTACTGCAATATTGTTTACAGTTGTGCACAGCTCTACCCAAAGGGAGTTTATGTTTGTTGTAAATAAGGGTGTATTTTGTCTTTTGCACAATGCTGTGAACAAATTAGAATTGCAAAGAGCATATGCAGTAAAAATGTGAAACATACATATTCAGTGTCTTGTACTCAGTTACCTCACTAAATACAGTAATGTGTAACTTTACTGCCCATCACCAAAACTGAATTTCAGCTCCAGGGCCTTCCTAAAGCTCAGCGATTGTACACACTGTAAAGTAACGATGGCGTCGAATTTGCCATGTCAATTAGAGCGCGAGTCCGATGATGAAACACTGGGAGAACTAGTTATTCAACGTTGTTCACGTGCAGCCAATGAAGACCGTATGTAGGCATTATATTACAAATAGTACAAATTTGTTAAATTGTTACGTGTGAATGTTATGGAAGTGAGACTGGAATAACTGACGACTCATTTTGGCAGTTCAGAATCGGTTCTTTCTTTTGGGAGAGAATAACTTTATTTGTCATGCAGTTTGATCTTTGAAACTTACATTCACAAACAGCTATATTACAATATCTGATTATCTGAAAAGCATAATAGGGCCACTTAAAAAAGTACATTAACAATCAAATGTTCATGTTACTCACTAATTAGTTGTGTAATGAATTGACAAATGTTGGGTAATCTAATTTATTTTAGTGTGTCATAGCTGTTAAATTTAGCCTTTGCTCAACACACGGGATCAAATCTACCCAAGCAAATATCATATTATTACCTCAGTTTTATTAAATAGATTAATTGTTTTTACAGTGTATTTGCCTGAAGCGATAACCATAGCAACAGTACACCACTCAATCATTATCAGAAGAAACACAGATAAAACAGTATAATTTTCACTTTATCACTTCAAATTTTCATAAAATAGGCCTATATTATAAAATTGTCAGGGTTTCATTTAAAAATTGTAATGACAGGCTAGTTATGCTAAAAAGACCATTTAAGGTGACCTTCAACAGATAGCTTGCTGAAAAATTCTTATTAAATTCCATTTATATTCCATTTAAAAATGTCAGTCCTCCTGAAAGTCATTGTATAAACTGCACACTGCCTGATCAGACCCTTAAAAAATGACTTTTGTTAGTGTAACCTAATGCATCCACCCAGGCTGATTCAGTCATAAAAAAATAGGCCTAGTATTTTTGGCTTGAATAAAACCTTTCAATTATGACGTTACCACAGGAAGCACATTTTTAGGTTACTTGACAACGAACTTGGCAACTGCACTACAATAAACTGCCATTTAAAATGAATACCCTCTTGTATTTGCTACAGTAGAAAATGAAAGTCATTTAAAACCATTGGAAAAAGTAATAAGAAGTGTAATGTTGGCCGCAGGGAGAACTGACTGGTACTGTCCACTGACTGTGGTGCTGAAACCAGAGAATCTCCTCAGGATGAGAGAAACCCTGAAACGATTCATTATACTTAGGGGTAATGAAAGCTATACCTTTTTTTGGCCGGAGGTCTGGAATATAGATGCAAGTCAGCAAGTCTTGACTTCAATAGACTATACTGTGCCATCAGGCAAGGATAATTGCTCATTACGTTCCCTTAAAAATGGTTGAATCGATCATAATGAGCTTTTGTGGAGGTGATGTTTTTTAGCATGCAGACTCAAGACTCTCTCATTCAACAATACTTGGAATACCCCACCCCCCCAAAAAAGCACATTTTGCATTGGCTTAGTTAAACAAGGTTTTATCGTATCTGAATGAGGTTTACATCTACCAGATATCCCTTATTTGTATATGCACAGGAAGCATTTCTTTTTCTTGCAGATTACGTTCTAAATTACATGCTTACCATCTGTTGATCACAACAGTCTTATTTGTGAAGTCACTGTGGATAAGAGCATCTGCTAAACACTTTAAATGTAAATGCAACACTATTAATTTCTCTCTTGCTCACTCTCTCTCCAATAAAACAAAATTTTGTGCAAGTATACGACACAAATGTGTTATCATCGTGCACAGGAGTCGCTGAAGTTGCTGTGTAGTTTAGCAGCACTCTGAACTGCTGATGTGCCATTATCTTCAGGGTGAAAATTCTTTTGTGTATATTTCAAAAAGAAGAAATACCAAATACCAATTGCTCATCATGAAAATATGCACATGCAATCATTACGAAGCAAAGACTTGTCTGTCATTTAAAAGAAAAAAAGGCTCTTTGAATTGTATTCAGGAGTTACTGGATATCTAATCTTTCTAAGTTTTGCCCCCAGCTGGGGTTTTCGTCTTATTCTTTAATTCTCATCCAACCCCTTCACTCTAGCTGCTCTCTTTTTCCTGTCACTTTTTCATATGTCCTGATGGAATTATGAAATATTAAACAGACTTTTTTGGTCCATATTTCTTCAGTTGCTTTGTGTGTTTCTCACTGCGAGGCAAAAAGGAGACTGGCATGTCATGACACAAACGCAATGAAACATGCACACACACACATAAATAAAGTGTGAATTCTAGGGGTCACAAACAGTATATTTGGATTCAAACATACTGAAGCAATGACTGGAACTTTCTCAGCCAGTGGAGACTGAGAGAAATGAAATATTCAGCAATCTAAATGTAAATGTAAGAGAAATTTATTGTTGGGTTTTCTGCACAATTACAGAATGCTAAATTTATTGGCTGTTCCTGCTGATATGAGACAGAAAGAGAGCTAACTTGAGTAAGGGCAAGAGACGAGCCGCAACGAAAGCATGACATGAATCTGTTGACATAGTATATTTTGGTTACTTTATATAATGTGAATACATGCCAAATCCATAATGTACAGAAGAGGCCAGAGTCCACACATCCAATTACTTTAGAACACATTCTGTTGATCTATTTCTATAAATCAGTGGTTCTCAACTGGTGGGTCATACAGGGACCTCCTTCCACCTTCATTACCCTGTTGTGTTGGTCACCGCTTGTGGTTCAATGGGTCCTAAAGAAAACCCAGTTGAGATCACTGCACTAAATTACATTACAGCCAAGCTCTCAGAACTTCATTTCACATTCACATACAAGTTGGAACTTAAAGGAATAGTTCAGCCAAAGATGAAAATGCTGTAATTTATTCATCCATATCGCATTTCAAGCTAATATTTTCTTCTGTGGAAACACAAAAGTTCATGTCAGGAAGAAGCAAGAGTCATATGCACTGCTTTTGCAGTTCTGTTGCAGTAGCTTCAACAATTTGTCCAATTTCAACAGTATGTTGGTTCTGATCTACTTCCTAAAGGAAATAAGCCTTTCATTTATTTGTTATTGTTTAGTTCAACTTGATGAGTCACAACACAATGTGATGTATTCATTTCTGTGTTCTACAGAACATAAGCTACATACAAATAATTCTGAAGTTATAACTACACGACACAGAAAGTGCTTTGAGTTGTTGTTACTCAATAAAAGAGTTAAGTAATTCAGCAGCTGACTTTTTTTAATACTGCAATCACTTTGTAGTGTATTTTTCGTTTACTGTTGTGAAATGGAAAATCAATAATCGCTAATCGAGAATCGTTAATAATCGAAAATCGACTGTAATCGAATCGGGACTTCAATAATCGTAATCGAATCGAATTGGGAAATCAGACAGATTAACCACCCCTAGTAGCTTGGCAATATCACCATCCAATCTGGTTGTATGGAAAAGAACATCATCATTTGCATTTCACAGAAGAAAGACATGAGCACATGACGACATGTTTTGTTTCCCAGATGTTATATTACTAAATATTGACTGTGTAACAAAAAAAGTTTATTGTAAAAAAAAAAAAAGTTAACCAAATTAAATGCAGTTCTGCATATATGAACAATATGCAAACTATATAACATATTGGAATATTTACTTTTTAGTTTTACATTACACTTTGTTTTCCAAAAGTCTCTTGTATTTTGATGCTCTCAGCAGCCTATAAATTACCACACAAAGACTATTGTGTTCAGCACAAATCATGTTGGGAAGTATTTTCCCATCTCTTCCAATCGATAAGCCTATTTATTTTATAATCCTAAATATGCGCAATTACATGGTTAGTTGCATTTTATTATTTGCATTTAGCATTGTTTTTCCTGCTGTCTGTTACCCTATCAAAACAATCCCTCGACCCACCAGAATCACTACTGCACATAATATTAAGTTGGTGAATGATTCTGTGCCTCTCCTTAAAGGGTTAGTTCACCCAAAAATGAAAATTCAGTAATTACTCACCCTCATGTTGTTCCAACCCCGTAAGACCTTCGTTCATCTTCGGAACACAAATTAAGATATTTTTTATTAAATCTGAGAGCTGGATCACTTCTCCATAGGCTTCTAAGGCATTATAACTTGCTGGCCCAGAAAAGTTATTATACACATCGTTTATATAGTCCAAGTGACTACAGTGGCTAAATCTTAAGTTTATCAAGCGACGAGAATACTTTTTGTGCGCAAAAAACCCAAAAAAAACGACTTTATTCCACTATTAATTTCCTTCTCTCTGGGCCTCGAGTTAGTTCACGTAGTGTAACAGCGTAGCGCTTCTGGGTTGTACGTCACACGCATCACACACATGACACAGAAGTGGTACGCTGTTACACTACGTGAACTAACTCGAGGCCCAGAGAGAAGGAAATTAATAGTGGAATAAAGTCAGGTTTTTTGGGGGGGGGTTTGCGCACAAGAAGTATTTTCGATGCTTCAAAAACTTCTAACTAACCCACTGATGTCACATGGACTACTTTGATGATGTTTTTATTACCTTTCTGGACATGGACAGTATATCGTACATACATTTTCAATGGAGGGACAGAAAGCTCTCGGACTAAATCTAAAATATCTTAAACTGTGTTCCAAAGATGAACGGAGGTCTTACGGGCTTGGGTGAGTCATTAATGACATAATTTTCATTTTTGGGTGAACTAACCCTTTAAATGGACAGTATGGAATTTTTCGCCACTAGGGGTCGCTAACCTCTTTACAATAACAAAGGCGTAGATTGATGACGCAACATTTGCTAAGAATTATGGATCTTGTCGTCAACGTCAAGCCGACCGATCTAATAATGTTTATGGATGACTGAATACATCAATGTTTTTATCATGACTGTGATATAAGGCAGTTCGGGATTGCTAAGAGAAAGCTATCAGCTCCACACGCGACACGAGTCCCGCGGATATAAATCAAATCAAAATCAAAATCAAATCAAGTATATTTGTATAGCGCTTTTCACAATACAGATTGTATCAAAGCAGCTTCACAGTATTAATTTAAAATAAAATAATACAACAAGGTTTGTTTCTAGTGGAATTTATTGATTGATAGAATAAAATTAAATATCCCCAAAATATCCCCAACTGAGCAAGCCAAAGGCAACAGTGGCAAGGAACCGAAAAAAACTCCATCAAGTGACCTAATGGTGTCCTAAAACTCCATCAGGTGACCTAATGGAGAAAAAAAAAACCTTGGGAGAACCCAGGCTCAGTCGGGGGCCAGTTCTCCTCTAGCATTTATGAACTAGAGGCCGGATTGTAGTTTGAACTGTAAGATTAACAATATTATATGAATGCCTGGCCGAAAAGATGCGTCTTTAATCTAGTTTTAAACTGGGAGAGCGAGTCTGAGCAACGAACAGTATCAGGAAGACTATTCCAGAGTTTCAGAGCCAAATGTGAAAATGCTCTCCTTCCTTTGGTTGATCTGGATATCCTAGGTATGACCAAAAGCCTTGAATTTATTGATCTTAAAGAGCGCGATGGATTATAGGGCAATAGAAGATCCGTTAAATAGACTGGAGCTAAGCCGTTTAGGGCTTTATAAGTTAGTAGCAATACCTTATAATTAATACGGAACTTTATAGGTAGCCAATGTAGTGATGATAAAATCGGTGTTATATGATCATATTTATTTGATCTAGTAAGAACTCTAGCGGCTGCATTTTGGACTAACTGTAGCTTGTTTATTGAGGATGCAGGACAACCGGCTAATAAAGCATTACAGTAATCTAGTCTCGAGGTCATGAATGCATGCTAACTTTTCTGCATCAGAAACTGATAGCATATTACGTAGCTTAGCAATGTTTCTAAGGTGGAAAAAGGCTGTTTTTGTAACATACGAAATATGATTTTCAAAAGACAGGTTACAATCGAGTATAACACCCAGGTCTTTTACTGTAGAGGATAAAGTAACAGGACATCCTACGATGTCAAAGTTGTATTGTGAGAGGTTCTGTGGGCGGTTTTTTTAACCGATAAGTATTACCTCTGTCTTGTCTGGATTTAATAAAAGAAAATTACGCGTCATCCAATCTTTTATATCTTTAACACACTCTGTCAATTTGGATAATTTAGCATTTTCATCCGGCCGTGATGAAATATATATTTGAGTGTCATCAGCATAACAATGGAAACTAATTCCATGTTTCCTTATAATATTTCCAAGTGGCATCATATATATTGAGAATAATAGAGGGCCCAACACAGATCCCTGCGGCACTCCATAGTTTACTGGAATTATGATAGATTTTTCTCCATTTAAATAGACAAAATGGTAGCGGTCAGATAAGTATGATCTAAACCAGCTAAGAGTATAATACTCTAAGAGTATTGTGTGATCTATAGTATCGAACGCAGCACTTAGATCAAGTCAAACTAGTATTGAGATACAGCCTTGGTCAGAAGCTAAAAGTAAATCATTTGTGATTTTAACGAGCGCAGTTTCAGTGCTATGATGCGGCCTGAATCCTGACTGAAACTTTTCATAGATATCATTTTCTTGCAAGAAAGAGCCCAGTTGGGTGGACACAACTTTTTCTAGTATTTTAGACATAAATTGAAGATTTGAAATGGGTCTATAATTTGCTAGATTATTATGATCTCATTGTGGTTTCTTAATGAGAGGTTTTATAACTGCCAGTTTAAATGTTCTTGGAACATGACCTAAAGATAAAGATGAGTTAATAATATTGAGGAGAGGCTCTTCCACTACAGGTAACACTTCTTTCAGTAGTTTAGTTGGTATAGGATCTAATAAACATGTTGTTGTTTTAGATGAAGTGATAAGTTTATATAAAAGGAATAAGGGATAAGGACATTTCATTCTACCGAACTACACGCAAGTGCAGAATTACTACTTACAGGTCAGTTTATTAGACAAATTAAACTTGTGAGGTAACGCAGCGCTGTTTCACTTGGTCTAACATTACACTATCACACTAAACTGCATTTGAATGTGTTGAAATGTATGTGTTAGTTTGTCTGTATGAGACTAGCAGTAAGCTAGATCAACATTAGAATAACATACAGATCATATTCTGACATTTTATCATTGTTGAACTATATAACATTGATTAGTTTTATGTAAATGTGCTCACCTGTTTAATAAAGTACATGTAGGAGCAGTCGAAGACTTGGACGTGGAGCTCTCGTTTATATACTGTCTATGGGAGCTCTCGGCATCTCGAAAACACCGCGCTGATATTGATTCTCATTTTAGTTCTCCTTTTTTATCCAAAGTCTGCTTGCCATGGTCCATAATGTTTGAACGAAACAACAACAGTGTGCAAATAGACATTGCGAACTACACATTTGTCCACGTCTGTCGCTTTGGTTACTATCAGACGGCTCTGGTTCATAGCTCTGGTTGCCATGGCAGCACGAGCGGAAACCAGGGACAAACGCGGATATGACGCCATTGACGGCGACAAAACGGAAATAAAGAAACGGGACATGTCTTCGAATTAAATTACAAATTTCTCCTGGTTTGAAAGTTGTTGGAAACAGTCGGGATAATGTAAGTACACAACTAAAAAAAATATATAACATAGATATAGTGATTTTTGCTATTTTTAAAGCAAAAAAGTTACATATTGTGCCTTTAAACGAGTCTCATTATATTGAATTCAGCTATGCAAACACCAAGAGAGACATACTGAACTTCCAGAAGCTAAAAACAGAACACTACAGACCTCCCAAAATCAGACCACATGCACACACACTCAAAGACACACAACCATTAAATACAGACACACACAAAAACAGGAGAGAAAAGTGAAGCTGCAGATGAAAGGCTAGGATTCCAGTGGTTGAATTTCATTCCGGCTGGCTTTATGTGCCCTGACTCCGACTGGGAATTTCATTACAGAAAACCACTCCTGTGTGAGAGACAACCTCAGGTTATACATCCAATAAGGTGAGTGTGTGGATGTGAGAATTTGTGCATGTGTGTGTTTATTGCAGTTCCAGTGACACTCAGTAAAAATACATAAAGTGAAGGTCAGAAGACAGCAGACCCCTCACACGCCTGTGCAAAGGCAGTTTTCTAGTGTATAATATGAAGCGGCACACACGTTCATACTTTCAATTTGGCCTTTCTGAAATTGCAAAGAGTACAAGAAAACATATTTTGAATATTTCCTACACTTACTGATGTTTAAAGGAATAGTTTGAAATGAAAATCTGTCATTTGCTCACACGGAACTAAATTCAAAACCTGTATGGCTTACTTTCTTGAGAGAACCACAAAATAAGATACAATATTTATAACAGTACCATATCAGTTGTTGACATATTAGAGATTATTTCGTAAGTTGTTTATACATGCTAATTTCTTCAATTTGTACATTTAGTTTACCTTTGTATCATCTAACGCACCCTTAAAGATCTTTAAAAACAGCAATACCTTAACACTGTTAAATGTAATATTTTAGCAAATGTCAAAATGAATATCCATTTTTCACACTGCACATTGTGTAGTGTTGTGATGCCTAAATGCATTCACTTATAGCATTTCTATGATCTAATTTAGTATTTGGTGTTTTATTTTTAATTTATTTAAACAAAAACAAAAAAGTATTGTCCATAAATTCAATGAAATGCATCCCCTACACAATCTGCTCTTTTCTATACACTGAAAGTAAATGACTACTTCAACCAAAAATTTCAGTTAATAACTACTTAAATTACTTACATTTATAAAGTGAAAACTCTTTTCTTTTGTGTTACAGAAAAAAAAGTCATACAGGTTTGGTAAAATATCAGAGTGAATGGATTTATTTATGGGTGAACTATCCCTTTTAGATGGAAGGAAAAGTGACACTCTTCTTTCTCCCCTTTCCTCTTTTACACCGTGGCAAACACAATCACTCACACAAACAACAGCATATCAGTGGCAATGGTATGACCTTCACTTAACGGGTCGAAGAAGGACCAAATTGACAGGTTATACAAACACACATCATTTTATACATCACAAATACATGTGTGCACGGGCGTACACATAACAATTCAATCATGGCACAAAAACAGTGATAATGTGCTAATTCAGAGATGTGCCATTTTAATTGGTTCTATAAAAAGACAAATATGCAGTCCCAGTCCCACACACACACACACACACACGGGAAGAACAGCAGAGGGTCGTCTAATCAAATCTGGTAGGCGTGCTGTATGCATGAGGGCTGAGTAAGCAGAATATCCCTCTGGAGTCTGAGGGGTTTTTGGGGTCCTTGAGATGTTCTGACATGCCCTGACATTTGTGCTTTTTTCAGTTGCTTATAAACATATTAATGGCAAAGGTGTAAATTCACTCTATTTAGCACAAACAGGGCTACCATAATATGTGAACAACTTGCATGTACATGTTTGTATTTTTGATAGAATAATGTTTATGCATGGTTTTTTAAAAAACAAAAAACTAAAGTTTCTGAAATAAGGCCATAAAACACATTCTAAATATATGTAAATAAGACTTTTGACTAATGGATGTCGTTGCCTAGTATTTTTTCTTCAAAATTATGTGAAAATCGTCCTGCCTAATCATTCCCATAACACAATACATTGATTTAAATCTTGTAAAACACTTTTTGTTTGGAAAGGCCATATGCGGGTGGGCGTGATTCACACCTATGGAGTCAATGGGGCCGCATAATGAGGCTGCATAGGTAATGAGCCTTTCATTCAGGTGTGTGAATGAGCCACAAGAATGCAAGGACAATATATAACTGGTTTGTTGTTTTTTCCACAAATTTTGCTTGCAAATTGTACAATATCCAAGGTAAACATTTCTAGTAATTGTGCAGTTAATTGTTCTCATACTGTATTTTCAGATTTGGAATATATTCTCTTCCCAAATGTGTCACTAATAAAGCATAATAAAATTATTTAAAGATAAGGCTTATAATGACCTTTTAAGATTTTGTTTACATCTATCCTTATATATATATATATATATAATTTTTTTTTGTTTAAGGTTATACAATTACAACAACATTTATAATTGTAACAATATTTCCAGTGTAATCTTTCTTTGTATTCGCGATTCATATTAAAACAGTATTTTTGACAGCTGTAGTAACTCCACAACAGCACGCATCTTTGCGTTCATTCATTCATAGTAACGCGATTCATATTAAAACAGTATTTTTGCCAGCTGTAGTAGCTCCACAACAGCACGCATCTTTGCGTTCATTCATTCATAGTAACGCGATTCATATTTAAACAGTATTTTTGCCAGCTGTAGTAGCTCCACAATAGCGCGCATCTTTGCGTTCATTCATTCCGATTAGAACAAAGCAAACAGAACTGACCTAATTCCTCAGCGGGATCCGTTTGCTCCTCGAAATGATACTTCCAGAACTTCTGAGGTAAATTTTTGCAGGATTATTATCAAGACAGTATTATTCCTCACAGCATCGTAAAGTACATAAGTCTGAAAGTGAACTCGCGGTGTGTGTTATCCAGCTGATGGGCGTTTTACAGGTTTGTTTGGATCGGCTCACATTTGCGTTTGAATAGCGCGTGCTCTCCGTGGGCGGAGCACATTAAAACTTAATTAGCTGAGATGAGAACGACTGACATCTCTCTCTTTGCATACATATTACATAAACTGTGAATATTTGTTTTTTATAAAAATTACTTCGTTTAAAAGATGAGAATTCAAGCTTCATGCCTGTATGTCTGAATGCCTGTTTGACTGAGTATTCACTGAGTTATGGTTCATTTTCGGACGCGTTTCAGAATGGACTACACTGACAGAGAGGAGGCAGAACTCGCTTCGTGTTTATTTTTCTTTATTTGGCAAAAAGCACAACACTTTGTTTTTATTGTGAGTATACACAAAAATAATACACATTTAACAGAATCGATTGATGTATGAAACTCCAATGGAAAATCAAAGTCAACCGAGTATTTTTGAGTTTCTTTTACACTGCTAAAAAAAAAGCGAGCTGGTATCGCCGGCGATACCGCCGCCCTCTGGGGGATATAGTCCTCCTTCCACATCTTAGTACCTCTGAAATAAAGTATTGCACACACATATTAAATCAATGGCTATGTTTGCATTATCCCCCTGTGCTCTTCTGACCTATTGCTCTGAAACAGCCCATATTATCCAGCCAGGAAGTTTCTCATCCAATGTCAATTCCTGCATATGAACAATTTTGGACTTTATCCAGAGGAGCATATTGCCTCATCCTGAAAATATATTATTTATCTGCTGAGAGGAAAAATACCAGGTTAGGTTATGATTCTCCGTGATTAATGGCAGTTTTTGGCTATTCCCTTAAACCTCTGCATTCAATCCGTGAAAGATATGATATAAGTGGATAATTATGACCGATACCTGTTTTAACTGATAAATGGCTAAATGGCTATATTAAATAAACAATAAATAAACAATAAATGGCTATATTAAAATTCCATTTTGTCTACATAAATAAAAAATACGGCACTAAACACAATATTATAATGTACAGTATAAAAATTGGATATTCACTTTGTTTGTGATTTGCTAAATATTATTACATTTAACAGTGCTAGTGTTTTTTAAAGATTAACTTTAAGTGAAGGCTAAAGTACTGTACTCCAAATGTAAAAATAGGGGAAATGAGCATGCTATATCCAACATAAAATTTATATAAACAATTATACTGTGCATCCATAAATATTTCTGTTTTTTTTAAATATTGTTGAAGGTTTACTTTACAGTTAAAGTAAGCTTCCAAGTAAATAATTTTAGAATGTATGACACATGCCAGACATAATATTCTTATGTAACAATATTCAATCCCTTACAAAAAAAGTATACTTCAAGTTCATTTTATTAAGTATAGGCCTACTTAAGTAAATTTCTTGTAGGTGTACTAATCTACTTGTATTTATTAATCTAGTTTACGATTTATATATTATTTTTGCACTTTAAGTAGCCTATACTATGTTCCTATTTAGGTAAAACAAATTGTTATAGGCCTACTTGAAATATAACTTTAATTGTACTTTTACTTTTTCCATTTTAAAAGCATTTTATTCTAGCTTCAAATCCTTTTTTATCAACACTTGAATGTGTAAATTTCATTTTAAAAAAAGCAACATTTTAAACAAAAAGCTGATAAAATCGAATTTTTTCAGACCGATGATCAAAACTGATTTTGAAAAAAAATCAGATACTCAGAATTAGGAACATCTCTGTTTTCTTTATAAATCAATATTTTAAAACAATGTAAGTTTATAAGACAGTGTGTAAAACTATGTGAAAAAAAAGTATTTTAAATGGCCGTTTATAAGTCCATCAAAGTGCATCTATCCATGATAAAAGTGCTCCACACGGCTCCGGGGGGTTAATAAAGGCCCTCTGAAGCGAAGCGATGCGTTCGTGTAAGAAAAATATCCATATTTAAAACTATATTGACAAAAATAACTTCCGGCAGACGGCCGTATGCATCGATTTAAGGCGAAAGAGTAACCTTTGACCTGATGCATTGACGAACGTGGAAGCGCAGAGGATAAAGCAAAACAAAACACCAGTCACGAATTAGAAGTCTAAAACAATAATTTTTAAAGAGAAATGTCGGAGGAGCTTGAGTTTGTTGCCCAGCCCTGTTTGTTTGAACCGCAAGAGGCGTCAAAGCTTGTGCTACTCCTACATACGTCATACATCGTCAAGTGTTACTCTTTTGGCGTAAGTCGACTTGCATAGACCGTCTGCCGGAAGCTAGTTATTTTAGTCGATAAAGTTTTAAATATGGATATTTTTCTTACACGAATGCATCGCTTCGCTTCAGAAGGCCTTTATTAACCCCCCAGGGCCGTGTGGAGCACTTTTATCATGAATGGATGCACTTTATGGACTTCAAAAGAGAAACGGCCATTCACTGCCATTATAAAGCTTGAAAGAGCCAGGACATTTTTAATATAACTCTGATTGTATTCGTCTGAATGAAGAATGTCATATAAACTTAGGATGGCTTGAAAAAGTAGAACAGGGCTACTTTTTCTCTGTGTTTTCTAAGAATACTAAAGAATACTAAAAGCACTTTAATGACAAGGCCAACCACTTGACAGCTTAAAATCATGCCGAGAAATCGCCACATAGATGTGATAAAGGTAGGAACAAGTTCAAAGAATCTAATTTTTAATCGTATATTATTAATCACCAAACAGCCAGGGGTATTGCAGAGTCAGACCGAAGCATAAATTCCCCATTCAAAGCACATTTATCTTTCAATTACTGCAGGAGTGAGTATGAATTTGCAACAGTACATAATCACACTGCAGGTCAGACTCAAGCTCACTCTCACTCCTTCAATTTAAACTGGGAATGAACATGGCAACTTCCATTCCACTTAGGCTAATATAAATTTGTTCTTAGTATTCCGGGACCGAATGTGTAGCTACAAAGAGAATGTGATTGTGTGCATTGCTGTCATGTTTAGGCACTTTGGCTCATCAGAGTGTGCATTGAATATGAAGCAAATCACTAATGAATTACTGCCAAAGATTATTACAAGGTTTATTAGTATCTAGAGCGTCACACTAATGTAGATTTGCTGGAAACATATAAGACTTTGTGCTGGTTTACAGGAATGAGGCAACGATGGCACAGAAAGACTGTGTCAATTAAACAAATTAGGTGTAAAAGCGAGCAAAATGAAAGCAAAAGTTATAGTCGATCTGAATTAAAGCTCATTTATACCGAAGAGGGACTCGATTATCTTTTAATCTTTCCTAATCTCTTCTTGGCCACGTTTTCTCAGAGTTCTCTGAATAAATTGGTGCAGCTATACTATAACACCCACTTCCACCAGAGATAATGAGCTCAAATGATTGCTGGAATTCATGTCTAATCAGTTGTCTTTTTGAATGGAGTCTGAAGTGAAGTCTCCAGGCATTTATCATGATTTACACATTTTGATATTATGAATAATTATTGCTTTAATTAATATTGCAATGACTAGACTTAGATCCATAAATAGATTGATTAATTTTGGCTCTGAACTTGTTTTTAACTTACAAATATAATGAAGCAGAATCCCTGATGTTTTGTACAATAATCATTACAATCATTATAATTTAAAAAAGGATGGTTTGAGAGTGTCTTGAGTCCTTCAATTATTACTCTAACCTAGTAATTTTCATTCTTAGAAATTAAGGTTTTCTAACTGGCAGAACCTTTTTAAATACCACATAGAACTTTTTATTCTCTAATTGTTTAGAAAACATGTTTTGGTGCTTTGAAGAACACAAAAACCAAAATATGTATCTAAAGAACCTTGAAAAAAAGTTGATGTCTGTAGCAGGGCTGCATTTATTTGATAAAAAAAAAATTAAAAAAAATACAGTAATATTAAGAAATGTGACTGCAATTTAAATGAACTATTTTCTATAAATATAATTTATTTCTGTGATGGCAAAGCTGAATTTCCAGCTGCCATTACTCTATGTATACTCTTATGTACTGAGAGCCATTACTCTCAGTGTCACATGATTTTTCAGAAATTATTCTAATATGTTGATTTGGTGCTCAAAAACATTTCTTAGTATTACCAATGTTAAAATGGTTGTGCTGCTTAATATGTTGGTGAAAACTATTAAAAATAGGATTCTTTGATGAACAGAAAGTTCAGATGAACAGCATTTATTTGAAATATAATAATTTTGTTACAATGTAAAAGTCTTTCAATGTGCTGTCACTTTGTGCCGAACCTGTTTCTCTATAGTCCACTGTGATGGACTAAATAACTTATGTGGATCAGGAAAGAGAGAAAGAGGTAAGAAAAATAGAAGACTTTAACAACATGAACACAAAGACTGAAGAGAAAAAATTCAGCTAAAGACATTTAGCTGAAGCCATTCTAAACGATTGTGTTCAGTAATCGTATCAGCTATGGATAGGAGACATTAAATGGAAAGGCTGTTGTGTGCAGAACACTTTTAACAAAGGGGGAGATGAAACGGCTTAGCTCAACACCAGCAACTTTCACAGAACGCACACAAAACAAAATGTACTGCGAGTGATTTAACAAATATTAAATCAATAACAAAAGACATAGATGATCGGCTAAGACTTAAACTGAGGGAGCATGTGTGTGTGTAAATCAATGTTTGTGTGCGAGGGGGTCTTAACGAGAGACATCCTTCCAGAGCCAGGCAAGAGACAAAGCTGATTTCTCATACACTGATTCACACACACTCAAATCTCTCTGGCACATCTCTAGCTCAGCTTCCTGGCACAAAACTGCAGCGTGCTTGTGTAGATTCATTGACATTGCGTTATCTCTCTTCTTACTTTGACATTATGGATGAAAATTTTAGTCTGTGTGTGTTAAATGAACATGGCGGTTGGTGTGTGCTATGCATGTGTTCGGGAGGTTATAGGAAGGCTGTTAAGATTTATTAATATTAGTAGAAGAGCAATGAGGCCTAATGTGACAGGAGGCGATAGGAAGGGAAAGTAAATGTCAGACCTTGTTCGCACTAACCCATAATACACTATTCTCGTCCAAAGTGACAGACTCATCTATAATGCACAGCAGATTTAACGGTTTCTCTTTCACACACACACATACAGTACTCATTGTTCATTCACACTCTATTGTCTATCAAAGGAACTTTTAAGATGAATTTCGGACCACGGCTCAAATCAAACTAACACTATGATGATTTCTTTTGCACTCTTTTTCTCTCTGTGTCAGTGAAATCAGCATTAAGAGTTGGAAAGAGTGTCTGAGAGAGATAAAGAAGGTTATACAAAAGAAACACTAGGTGAGAGAAAAAGAAAAAGATGGCATGTCAAATAGAACATGTAAATATGAAGAAGTAAATATGTGTTATTATTTACTCAAGTAGTTTCAAACTTGTTTGAATTTCTCCTGTGGAAGATGTTTTTGTGGGATAATATTCCGGCCACTCTTTTCCATAATAAAAGTGAATGATGACTGTCCCTGTGCATAACATTAAAATTTAAACTGTTAGTCATTGACATCCTTCTCTCACCTCTCGTGAGCTGTTAACAGTTGAAAACATACATGTACTGGTGCTTTAAAGAACCCAGAAACCAAAACACTAAGAACCGAACATCAGGAACCTTTTAAATCTCCAAAGAATTATATGATTCAGCTGCTGGTTCATTGAACTCAAGATATAGATCAGTCAGATTTGTGAACAAATCATGGACGTCAATCATGTCAATCATGATCAAACAATTCATCAAAAAGACCTTAACATCCCCAGCCTTTATTCACTTTCTTTAGTTTATACGCACAAGAATAGCCAGGATGTTTTTTAAAAATTCAAATTTTTATGTTACACAGAAGAAAAAGTCATAAAGACTTGTAACGTCATTAAACAAAATGTTCGTTTTAGGGTGAACTGTCTCTTTAAATGTCTCCCTTTACCTGTATTCACACTATCATGTGCTAAAAATCAAAACATATCCATTTCATGGCGATTTGTAACAGCATAATCCAGATTTATCCTCTTCCAAAATTAGGTGTATTTGCTCCATCTTTCTTTATGTGTTGGGTGCAACGTATTACCATATCAATACTGGAGGTGGAAAAAAACATTCTGCACCAAGAAATGAGTATATTTTCTACCATGAATTGCTC
This sequence comes from Abramis brama, assembly GCF_963993115.1. Classification (NCBI taxonomy): domain Eukaryota; kingdom Metazoa; phylum Chordata; class Actinopteri; order Cypriniformes; family Leuciscidae; genus Abramis; species Abramis brama. The sequence goes on from NC_139979.1 coordinate 15,333,075, forward strand.
ACCTAACAAAGAGGGCCAAGTAGGGAAATCCCCTCAGGGCTGCCATCATGATTATGAGAATTCTGGGACTCAGGAGAGATTGAAGTGGAAGCATTTCAGCTGTCTATTAGGAATTTCCCATCTGGACACAAACCCAGCACAGCTGCAAAGTATAAGCCTGCAGAGTAGCAAGCAGGGGGTAGATGAGGTGAATTTAGTGGGGATGCTGTGATTAATTGTATTTTTGAATGACAAGAAAGAGAGGTAACATGAACAAGGATACAATGTGTCTTGCTAACAAATGCCACTATTAATCACTGCTATTCTGTTATTTATATGAAGTGATTTGAAGGAGCTGTCAAGGACATGTTCAGTAAGTGACTACTTCTTTAACTACATACATTTTAATTCAGAAAAAACTAATTCTAAAATAGTGTTTCATGCTAGAGTCAATTTAACAATTAACAATTAACACTTAACAATTATGAACTTGTGAAACCATTAAACAATAGCGCAAATAATGAACTAAACTGGCTACTTTCCATTCTAGTTATGAGAAACAGATACTTCTGGATTTGAAAAAGAGGAAGGGCTTTGATTTAACTATTAAAATGGCTCATTAACCAGCACAAACGTAGAAGACATGGCATACTTGCATAAGGCCGATATATTGTCAGGCTTTCATTATTTAATAATGCACAACAAATAACATGTCAAGTAAAAACAAATGGATTTAGTTATGTTAAAGATAATAAAAGCTAGTGTGCACAGAACATGCCTAAAGGGTTAGTTCACTCAAAAATGAATTAGGCTGCTCACCCTCATGTCGTTCCAAATCCGTAAGACCTTCGTTCATCTTTGGAAAACAAATGAAGATATTTTTGATGAAATCCGAGAGCTTTCAGTCCCTTCATTGAGAGCAACGCAATTTACACATTCAAGGTCCAGAACGATAGGAAAGACATCATGTGACTCCAGTGGTTTCTCCAATTTTATGACGCAAGTGCTTTGTTTGCACACACACACACACACACACAAATAAAAATAAATAAAAAATTACCACTTTATTTATGAAAATATTGACCTGCAATCCAGTAGGGGGAGCACCACGACGCATGCTTGTTGAGTTTACTCAATACCGGAAATTGGTAACACTTTACAATAAGGTTCTGTTTGTTAACATTAATTACATTAGACATCAACGAAAAATACATGATGTTAATTAAAACATTTACAGATACATTATTAAAATCAAAAGTTAATCTCTGGACTTAGTACTAACAATGAACAGTTGTATTTTTATAAACTTAACGAACATTAATAAATACCGTAACAGTTGTATGATCCTTGTTAGTTATTAATGCATTAACTAACGATAACTAATGGGACCTTATTGTAAAGTGTTATGCAGAAATGATTTATATATTTTCCACAGAAAATATGTCAAAGCAATAACAAACCACACATTTTCTTCAGAAGTCTAAAAGTTAACAGCTGGCCATTCATAATCTTATACTGAAAAGCACAACAGGAAGTGGTTGATCCACCATGAAAGCAGCCTTATGTGTGTATGGACCGTGAGAAGTTCACGTCTGCCTGACATTAATGTTAACATTTGTGCATGACATGATAATCTAATTATGTGTGATGTATTCGATAAGCATAACAAGACATCCTTGAAGATGGGCACGGTAGAATTGACCAATCAAAGCACAGACGTGAACGGTCTGTGAATGTCAAGCAGAACAGATTGCATAAAGGTAGCTCACCTAAAAACACTGAGCTGCTGTTCAAAATGTTGTGTGTGGGTTTTTTTCCCCCACACAAGAACAGAAAAACCTGAAATTTGACCAGTGAAGTCATGGTTCTGTTCTGAATGTCTATTATACAAGAAAACATACCTCTAAGGAATAAAGAATACTGAACATTTCTGACATTAATTTCTAATATAAAACCTGTCTGTGAAACTATTTTGAAGGGAAAATCTGAGATATTATTACTACACACTCTGTAATGTCTTCTCTTTGAAGGAAGCCATATTTATCATTTCAAACAGCCATCCTTAAAAAACTTGTTCCAAAGTTCATGATCATATAATGCGTAACTTTGTATGTTAATGTATAATGCAGTTCAGTTCAGATCTGCTGAATCTAACGCACGTAGCAATATTTGCATGACCAATTTGGCTGCCAGCTTTCTGCAAAGGTCAGTCCCAACAAGGTCACCGAGAGGGGTCACGGGGTTAAAACACTTGAAGTGTGCAATTAACCTTGTGCAGGGAGAAAGGAAGAGTGATACACACAGAGAGTGAGTGGGGGTGGGGGGGTGTAAAAAGAGAGAAATAATTACGCTAATGGAGAGGAATTAGATCAGTAGCATTTAGTGGAGAAAGCTGAGTAATTGAATTAACCGGGTTTTGAATAATTCCTCTTGCATTCTACCTGTTTGCTCATTAAATGGATTTGCCATGGATAATTGAACCTTCTTCTCCCAAATTAATCAGTGTGGTTGAAACTTCACTTCTGCTGTTGTGGTGCATCTCTTTTCCTAGAAAAAACGGAAATCTTTGGCTTATTTCATCAATTACACAATAACAGAAACAATAGAGCCAATGGTGTTATAAACTATAATTATATCTCTCTTCCTCTCCTCCGTATTTCTATCCTTCCTTTGGGTTTTGTTGTATATCTTGTTGCCAAATTCCGCCCACAAACAAATGAAAATCTATTGCCAGAATAAATATAGAAAGATTTTGTGATGTTGTGTTTATTTAATAGTGTGAGCTGGGAACGTATTTTAGGTGGCTGTGATTGTAGGTTGCAGTATTTTTCAACGGCACTGGTCCATATTGGCTGGATTCCGCCACCACCATTCTTGTCTGCTATTGTCTATCTCATACATTGTTCTATTGTTTCTTTCCTCTGCCACACACATATGAACAGGCACACACACACACACACGCACACATTAAGTCCCAGCAGGAACAGTCAGATGTTTTTCTTGCCCACATCTGTGATACCTTGTAAACATGAATAATATTTGTACACCTGACATGCTTCGACTCCCTTTCTTTCAATCAATTCAACTCAATTAAGATTTACTGGCATGCGTGATCATTTAAGAAAAGCACTGGTTATGCTTCTTCAAAATGAACAGACCTTCAAAATCGAATTAACTTATTGTCAGTACACCTACTTTCTGTATCAAAAATAGCCTATATAACAAAACATTCTAATCATAAACAATTGCTTTTAAAACTTTTTAAAAAAATGAATGCATAAATGAAAGGTAATACTAATGAGCAATATTAAAGTGCCCATATTATGGTTTTTCAAATATTCCCTTTCATGCAGTGTGTAATAGCTGCCTGTGAATGTAAACGTTCTACAACGTTGTAAAGTCAAAAGTGCATGATAAATAAAATTATTGTCTCCCAAAAGAAAGAATCGACTCAAACCGCCCAAACGAGGATCTGTAATTCGAAGCTGCGTTAGGGTTCTACGTCACTAGAAAAAAACATTTTCATAATGCCCGCCTATGTTGTACGTTGTCCGCCCGCGAACAACTTGACCCGCCCACAAACACGTCATTTTACTGATGACTGTCTGCTTCTCAAAGTTCAACGCGGGATTCGGAAAACGCTTGCTCTTGAAAGATTGGTTGTACCCAATTTATTTGGATCAGCTTGCTCTTCAGAATCACATCCTGTAAGTATGATTAATAATTGATGCATATATTGTCTACTGGGTGTTCAAAATATGTATGGATATGTTTAATATCCATCTAACCAGCTAACTCACGTTATTAGGTCCTCAGGTCTTTACTCTGGCTCCCAGTTACATTTAGGATTGATTTTAAAGTATTATTACTGGTATATAAATCACTTAATGGCCTAGGACCTCAATACATTGCAGATATGCTCACTGAATATAAACCCAACAGATCAATCAGATCATTAGGATCACATCAACTAAAAATACCAAGGGTTCACTCTAACCATGGTGAGTCTGCTTTTAGCTACTATGCCAGCCGCAGCTGGAACCAGCTTCCAGAAGAGATCAGATGTGCTCCTACAGTAGTCACATTCAAATCCAGACTCAAAACACTTCTGTTTAGCTGTGCAAATGAATGAGCACTGTGCCACTTTGCGTCCGACTGATTACACTGTATTTTATCTCTGCATTCTCCTTTTGATTCTAAACTACTCTATTCTTCCTTTTGATTCTAAACTACTCTATTCTTCCTTTTGATTCTAAACTACTCTATTCTTTCTTTTGATTCTAAACTGAACTCAAATGGCACTGATTGATAACCAGTGTTTTGTGAAGGGTATTGTAGTAGTGGGGGAAACCCTGATGGTCCTGATGACCAAATTTGAGAACGGTGTGATTACTAACGAGCGTCACCTGCGCGCCGTACCGGCCTTGTATCTCACGGAGGAGCTACGGAAGCATAAAAGGAGGAGCGATGACAGTGAAGGACGAGAGAGGACCAGGCCTGAATTTCAGTCGTCCGTGAGGGGCTGCCGCCTTTACTTTCATTTTGTGTTTATTTATTTATTAAAGTTTGTGAACATTCACTGGTTCCCGCCTTCTTCTTCCGTGCCGGTGTCCGTATTCGTGCCGGTGTCGGTGTGCCTGTGTCGGTGTGTCCTTGCTGGTATGTTGGTGTCTGTACCGGGGTGTCCGTACCGGTGTGTTCGTGCCGGTGTCCGTGTGTCCGTTTCAGTGTGTCCATGTCAGTGCCGGTGTCCATGCCGGTGTGTCCGCGCCGGTCGGTGCCCGTGCCCGTGCCCGTGTGTCCGTGCCGCTGCCGGTGACCATGCCGGTGTCGGTGTGTCCGTGTTGGTGTCCGTGCCGGTCGGTGCCCATGCCCGTGTGTCCATGCCGGTGTCTGTGTCGGTGTGCCTGTGTTGGTGTCCATGCCGGTCTGTCCGTGCCGGTGTCCGTGTTGGTGTCCGTGTCAGTGTGCCTGTGTTGGTGTCCATGCCGATGTGTCCGTGCCGGTGTGTCTGTCTGTCCATGCCGGTGCCGGTGTCCGTGCCAGTGTCCGTGCCGGTGTCCATGCCAGTGTGTCCGTGCTGGTGTCAATGTGTCCGTCTGTCTGTGTCCGTGTTGGTGCCCATGCCGGTGTGTCCGTGTTGGTGTCCATGCCGGTCTGTCCGTGCCGGTGTCCGTGTTGGTGTCCGTGTCAGTGTGCCTGTGTTGGTGTCCATGCCGATGTGTCCGTGCCGGTGTGTCTGTCTGTCCATGCCGGTGCCGGTGTCCGTGCCAGTGTCCGTGCCGGTGTCCATGCCAGTGTGTCCGTGCTGGTGTCAATGTGTCCGTCTGTCTGTGTCCGTGTTGGTGTCCATGCCGGTCTGTCCGTGCCGGTGTCCGTGCTGGTGTCAATGTGTCCGTCTGTCTGTGTCCGTGTTGGTGCCCATGCCGGTGTGTCCGTGTTGGTGTCCATGCCGGTCTGTCCGTGTTGGTGTCCGTGTGCCTGTGTTGGTGTCCATGCCGATGTGTCCGTCTGTCCATGCCGGTGTCCGTGCCAGTGTGTCCGTGCTGGTGTCTGTGTTGGTGTCCGTTCCGGTGTCTGTGTCCGTTCCGGTGCAGGTGCCAGTGTGTTGGTGTGCCCGTGCCAGTGTCCGTGCTGGTGTGTTGGTGTGCCCGTGTCGATGCCGGTGTGTCCGTGCCGGTGTCTGTATTGGTGTCCGTGTCCGTGCCGGTGTCCGTGCCGGTGTGCCTGTGTCGGTGCTGGTGTCCGTGACGGTGTGTCCGTGGTGGCGTCCATGCCGGTGTCCATGTTGGTGTCCATGTCTGTAACAATAACAATATCTGTATTTAATAATTATGTATAATTTATACAGTGAAGTCTGTGTAGTGTTTTATTTTTATATTTGTTCATTTAATTTCTTTGCTTCTGTTAAATACACCTACTGCAGCTGAAAAAATAAAGCACTGTTTATTTCATTTGTATAATATATGTTGTGTATATGTAATGTGTATCTTTGTTCTTATCTTTTAATTAACGAAATAATGACAAAGATTTTTAATCTTCGCTACTTTGGCCTAAATGTCTACCATTCTTTTTTATATTTTGTTACCTTGTAAGGCTTTTTTTTTTAAAATAGAGACATTAGTTTGGCTGTAATGCTCAGTCAATAGTAAAACCAATATGAAAAAGAATCGTGATAAAATCGTGAATCGTGATTTTCCTGAAAAAAATAGTGATATATTTTTGCCATATCAAAACAATAAGTAGAGATATGTTAGTACTATTTTTTATCATAATTGGTAGAATCAGATTCATTGATTGTGTGTAAAGATAATCTTGTGCAATATCTGTTACAAATTGCAGAGGTTCAGTAGAATACAACTTAATTATCAGACAGAACTATCCGAGTGAGAATAGAGAGAGACCAGAAGCTTTATTTCTGTCAGGACCACTATTGTCAAATACGATTGACATGATGGTTCTGTTTTGGGCAAGAACTCCTTGCGCATCCATGCAGCCTAGCATGATTAGAGCAGGGAGATCAGCAATAACCCCCCCCCCCCTAGGGTTAACAGAACAGAACCAACATAAATTGCAGATATCATTAATGTCAATATTTTAATGTACAACATAATTTGAGAATTTAGTCTGACTCAAAGGGGAATCAGAATGCCAAATCCTTACTGAAAGAGAGGAGAAGCTGGGGATGGAGGAGGGTAATTGTCTCCTGAGAAACGTGAAAGTTGCTGATTATACTGAAGGAGCTTATATAAGGATGCTGTGATAGGCGTCATATTCCTGTATAGGTAGATGTGGATCAGCTGAGAGTCAGCTGATGCGAGCTTGACTAATGTGACCTGCCAGAACTAACGCTACGCTTGATTATTATTAGTAGTAGTAGTAGTATTTTAAAGCACATTCAGACAAATCCATTCACAATACACAGACACACACAATGACTCATAATTTATGACACTGCTATTAAACTAAAACTATTGCTTGGGTCTTCAGACCCAAAATCACAAGGCAAAGTATCCATTTGGTCTCCATTTAATCCCGTTGTTGTCTAAGACGCAATTTTAAAAATCTTTAAAAATTATTTCTATGCTCTCTCATTCTATGCTATCTTTTTATCTCTATAGTTCTACTACAGGACAAATCCACCCTACAAGTTAATCTGACTGACAGAGTAAAAATATATTACATATACAATTTGTGTGTGTCTGTACTTCTTAAAGACAGAAATTAATTTTCTGAGAAAAAACAAATGAACTCAAATTCTCCAAACCCCTTTCAGAGATTCCCGTGGTTTCCCACTGCAGTAGAAAAAGAAACACTGACAATTGTATGAGTTCAAAATACACCCAGATACGGCCAAAATTGGTATGCTTCAGATTTTCCTTGGCAGATGACATCTGTGTTCTCACAAACATCTTCTGCTCATACAAAAAAAAAAAAAGGGAATTTATGAGGTGGAATTGCTCAGCAACAGAAGCCAGGAAGAACATATTCTGACCAAAATCTGTTTTGTTCTGGTGTTTGTATCTGAGTCAAAACTGTATCAGTACAGAGGAAGCAATTCCAGCTCTTCATATCAATTATGTAAGAAGATAAACACTTCACACAACACACACTGTATTCTCCCGATACCTCCTTCAAAAACATGACAATATGTGCAAATTAACTCTCATGCTCATCAAGCTGTCAGAGAATCAGAGAGAGAAACACGCCACAATGTTTCTTGTCATTCTTTTTATGTAAATCCGTCTCATCACTTTGTCACTCCCTCTATATGAGTAAATATCATCCATGTGATTACTCCTCATATGCAATACTGCATATGATACACTGTTTAGCAAGAGCAATAATGTCATATTCTGCACTTAACAAACCCAGTAAACCCCAGATTTCAACACAGGAGGGAGAGCAGGAAACGTTCTGTGTCGTGAGGACATGACCTTAAATATTCCAGCTTTTGACACAAACACAGATGTATTTGGCTGAAAGAGAGAGAGTGAAACAGGACATCTTATAAAACCAATTTTTGTTCAGGGAAAAACAAAAACATTACAAGAAATTGCAGTTTAAAATGTGATTTAATGCCTTTGAATAAATGATCAGATGAAATACTTTCAACAATAAAATAAGTTTTGAAAAATACCACAAAAAAAAGAGGATTGACACTAACAAAATCCTGAATCATAACCACAAGTATGGGGATCCAGCACATGTATTTTTGTACAATGAAACATACTGATAACATCTTAAATGTGAGCAAATATAGGGGGGGGGGGGGTTCTGATCGTGATGAACTCTTCTTGAAAAACTTTTTTCTTCAGAGAATTTAATTATTACAGAGTATCAGCCTTCCATATCTGTCCTTGGTATTTCAGGCACCATAGCAAACATTTCTTTCTTCATCAGTTACCATCAATGCTGTGCTTCCACGTTTCCTGTTGACATCTCGGAAAACACTATTTGGTCTCATTTCCTTACGATATCACATGCAAATGATAAGATCTATTCATGTATGGGAGAGCTGGGAGGCTGAGATTGTATTTAATTTGAGTTCACGTTGGCAGACCATGTTCCAGTTTAGAGTTTGCAATAATGAATTTCATATGTGTTCTTTTCAGAAAGTTTTCTGAATGATTCTCACCACCCATGTTTTTTCCTACACTAAAATTATATTAACATACTTATTGTTTATGTCTTGTGGCTATTCTATTGAAACCATGAGTATTTTAACTTTTACAAATTGGCCTCATTCACTTATAAGTGGCTTATAAAAGAACGGGTGAGTAAAAATAAATTGTGGAAATGAACATTATCCCATTATGCTATAGATTGAGCTTAACTTGTACTGATTCTGGAATATTCCTTTAAACCCACAAAAGTTCTGTCACAACTTGTAAGATCTATACAAAGATCTGTACATCTGTGACAACACAATCCCATGCATACCTGAACCATGTGTCCTTTTTATGGCATGGTAAAGCATTTCATTCAAAACATCCTTTAGAAAACAAATCTTCTGGATTACATTTTTCATGCATGTGTAGCATAACACAGACACTCCTATTCAGGAGAGGCACGTGAAGGGTGGCCCAGACTGCAAGTAGGCACATGCAGTTATAATTATATATGACAAAGAACGAAGTCTCTCAGCCAGTCGAGTAGGAATAATGAGGAGCTATGTGATGTATTGCTGATCATTCAGGATTCATGCTGTGACTTCGCCCCTCAAGTCTTAACCCTGGTAAGGTAGCCCTTAATGTGGGGGTGAGGGTGTCCGTTGATCTATTATGTGATCATAAATAATCTCCATGTGCTTATTACTAGTGGATGACAAGTCCATGGGTTTTGCAGATGGGTGGAGGTGTGGAGGCGGGAGGGAGCATAGAAAGAAAAAAAGTTTATGGAAAGTCCTCTTGGTGAATTTACAAACAACAGAAATAAATATTTTGTAATGTTTTGATTTATAGCAGAAAGTGTTTCTGAAGCGTTGAGATATTTCGCCAGACCGCCGCAGTTATTCCACTGTTGCGCAACTTACTTCCAGGCAGGCCTTGGCCTCAAAACACACAGGAGGTAAAGAAAACATTATGTAACTTTCGACAGAGAGAGAGAGAGAGAGAGGGGCGGTTGCTCTGGAATTTCCACATTGGACTTTATCCATTGCCAAAACAACCTCTCTCTCTTTTCCCAAATCTAAACCCCCACTGAGCTGTGGGCAGGTCAGAGGCTCATGAATAAATGCCTCTCACGCACACGTGCTTATAAACAGATCCATGCAGGCAAGAAAAAGCCTCAGTCCCGTGAAGAAATGCCTGTGGACACAAGAGAAATTGCAGAAGAAATAAAGAAAAGTAAACGCTGGTTTTGATCACATTACGATCACACTGCATTGCTAAACGGCTTTTGGGGATATGACGACAGTTATTGGCACAGAGAATTCAGAAATTTTGCAATAAAATCAAGTTGTTAGTCAGTAATTTCAACTGTCAGGGTCTCATTCTACAAGAGGAGATCTGTGGATTTTCCAGGGACTGGTGCACAAATTCCGAGAAATAAATTAATTTCATCTTTATCCGTGAGTATTTGTTGATTCTTTTTGAGCATAATTTTAAAAGGCAGTTTAATAAAAAAAACATATATAACGTTTTTATTTTTAGGTTTTAGTTTTTTGCCCTTAGATTGTAAACTGTATTTTGCAATATATCAAACTATGTACTTTTAAAGGAGCAAAATAAATTAACTGGATTTATTAAGCATCCGAATGTTCTGCAGACCATAATTAAATTTGATTACACCATTATCGCCCAAAAAACAAAACAAATATATAAATCACTCAAGCAGAAATATAATCATAGCCACAGCACTTGTAGCAAATCTGAAATGAAAAGTGTAATTGGTGTTTTTAGTGCACTTTGTAATAGCCATTACTTGAGCATTTAATAGAACTTTACTTCCATTACGGTGTATGGTGTCTTCTCTTTAATTTTAGAAATGAATTCAGACTCGGTCGCAATGGCAGAGCTGCATGGAAAGATGCATAAACAGGAGACAGTGTGCATCTTTGGAACGGGTGATTTCGGACGCTCGTTGGGGCTCCGTTTGCTCCAGTCAGGGTACAACGTTGTGTATGGATCCCGGGACCCTAAAAACTCTCTGTTGCTGCCTAAGGGGTCAAAGGTCATGGCTCATGCAGCAGCAGCTGGTGAAGCACATGTGATTTTTGTGGCTGTGCAGAGGGAGCACTATGGATTTTTGAGCTCCCTGGCTTCAGATCTTGAGGGAAAGGTGCTGATAGACGTCAGCAATAACCTAAGCAGGGGTCTCTACCCAGAATCCAATGCAGAATACCTGAGCAGGCTGCTTCCAGGGGTGACGGTAGTCAAAGCCTTCAACACCATATCTGCCTGGGCACTGCAGTCTGGGGGACTAGATGCCAGCAGACAGGTAAAACATACAAACATAAACACAGTGTTTATCCAGTCAGGTGGATGGAATACACTATATTTTGATGGTCCCCTTTCATTCAATTGCACCCACATCCCAACTAACTCTCATTAGAGTATTAGTAGACTGTCTGCTTAATATCTGCAGACACTTTATTGTGATGCTCCCCCAACAGACATTCTACTGACTATTGAGTATTAGTAGACTGTTAGGGGTTTGCAGAATACATCAACATGTACTTGCAAAGTTATAGTAACTTATCTGTTACTTATAGTAACATTACTTAGTTAGTCAACATACTGTCTAACGGGACCACAGGCAGGTAAAATACATAAATAAATGTAAACGAGTAAAGACATGTAAATGTACAAAAACTAATTTTGTTCAAAGCAATTAAAAGTTAGTGAGAGAAAATGATGATTAAGACATAGAAAGCACATAGCTAGCAAATTCTCATGCATCAAATATTGCTAAATGTTGTTAATCATTTAAGCAACAAAGGGGCAAAACACAGAAAAGCTGTTTTGAACAGAGTTGTTTAAAATGTAATGAATCAAGCTTAACGGACTGTCTTACAAAACAGCCATAATGAAGACACACGGGCTTAGGTGTTTGCACGAGCTTTTGTTATTATAGTACGAACAAAAAGACAAATCAGACGTGACAAATGCATACAGCTGCACTTCATATTTCCTGTGCTCCATCTCTACTCTAAGGCAGATAAATGACACCTATCATAAAACAAAGAAGCACAGCATTTAACTCTGATCACAGTACAAAAGACAAACTAATGCATGTATAAATGTCCATGGCATTAGAGCTGTTCACAGTTCATGAAATGAGGCAAGCTTTTTGTAGGAAAGTCATATTCACATCAGCAGGTGGTGGATGAGAAACTGGCCAGATGGAATCTGAGCTCTGGCATACTATTATTATCGCTATGTTAGTGCGTATGTTCTTTGACACCTGTTTGTGTGTTTCTCAATAAAAATGAATAGTCACACCCGGCCAAGCAGTTATTATTTCTCGTTTTGATTATAATTTCTTGTTCTATTTTCTGAAGGCCAACTGTGACAACATATTGTATTGTTCAGGCTCAGACAGCATATTGCTGTGAACTAAATTTAATTCCCAGAGGATATTTCACTGCTGTCTAAAACTATTAAAGTTGCATTTTGTTTCAAGGGTTTTGTAGGTCAACAGAATGGCAGCTTGTTAGAATAAGTCAGAAACAATGAAACCACTTGAAGATAATTTGTCACATGAGTAGTTTTTGTGGTAGCACTTTACATTATGGTTCTATTCGGTAACATTATTTAATGCATTAGGTATCATGAACTTTTTTTTATTTTATTTATCCTGGTTACAGTTTGTAATTTATAAATATACTATTGTTCATTGTTAATTCATAATACATCAATGTCAATTTGAACTTGAAATCTTATGTATTAATATATGTAAAATAATAATAATAATAATAGTAACCAAGATAATGTGCATTGAAGATGTTTGGCCTTAAAATCACACAATTTCATTTCTAAATTCAGTGTTCAAAACTGTGTTCTTGCCTTACCCGATTCACATTGAAATAAACTTGCCATTTTATGCTTCAATCACAGATGATGATAGAGAGTCAAAGTTAATTTGTGTATGTACAAATTAACATTAAATGATGTAAAATTATGTTTTGTTTATTGTTATTTCATGTTAGCTATTGCATTAATGTTATCGTACAAAATGTTACATTTACACAATTTTATGTAAAGTAAATTAATTCTGTTTTCTATTACATGTTACATTGTATATATTGTTGGACTGTTTTCTTCTTCTTCTTCTTCGTTTGATTAGGTACTTATCTGTGGTGACCGGGCTGATGCTAAACAGCAAGTGGTGGACATTGCTCAAAGTCTTGGTTTCACTGTCTTGGACAGAGGCTCCATCAGAGCAGCTGCTGAGTTAGAAGACTTGCCATTGCAACTCTTCCCTCTCTGGAGACTTCCTTTCCGCATCGCCATTGGTTTAACAGCTTTCATATTCTTCTACGCGCTCACAAGAGATGTTATCTATGAGCGTGTTACCAATGGTAAAGACAATTCTTTTCGCATTATGGTCTCGCTGGCCAACAAGGTCTTTCCCATCGTCTCCCTGGTGATGCTGTCCCTCTGTTATCTGCCGGGCGCGTTGGCTGGATTCCTGCAGCTTTATAACGGCACTAAGTACCGTCGCTTCCCTGATTGGTTGGATCGCTGGATGCTGTGCAGGAAGCAACTGGGCCTGTTAGCGCTGGCCTTCGCTTTTCTTCATGCTATTTACACTTTAGTTATTCCCATCAGATACTATGTGCGCTACAGGATAAATGTCTACGTAATATCATTGGTAAGTTGAGTACTTTTAAACGTACAGTATGTCATTTTTTTCGCCGCTAGGGGTCGCTAACCTCTTACAATAACAAAGGCGTAGTTTGATGACGCAACATTTGCCAAGAATTATGGATCTTGTCATCAACGTCAAGCCGACCGATCTAATAATGTTTATGGAAGACTGAATACATCGATGCTTTTATCATGACTGTGATATAAAGCAGTTCGGGATTGCTAAGAGACAGCTATCAGCTCCACACGCGACGCGAGTCCCGCGGATATAAAAGTAATATGGACATTTAATTCTACCGAACTACACGCAAGTGCAGAATTACTACTCACAGGTCAGTTTATTAGACAAATTAAACTTGTGAGGTAACGCAGCGCTGTTTCATTGGTCTAACATTAGCCTACACTAGCACACTAAACTGCATTTGAAAGTGTTGAAATGTATGTGTTAGTTTGTCTGTATGAGACTAGCAGTAAGCTAGATCAACATTAGAATAACATACAGATCATATTCTGACATTTTATCATTGTTGAACTATATAACATTGATTAGTTTTATGTAAATGTGCTCACCTGTTTAATAAAGTACATGTGGGAGCGGTCGAAGTCTCGGACGTGGAGCTCTCGTTTATATACTGTCTATGGGAGCTCTAGGCATCTCATAAACACCGTGCTGATATTGATTCTCGTTTTAGTTCTCCTTTTTTATCCAAAGTCTACTTGCCATGGTCCATAATGTTTGAACGAAACAACAACAGCGTGCAAATAGACATTGCGAACTACATTGTCTACGTCTGTCGCCTTGGTTACTATCAGACGGCTCTGGTTGCCATGGCAGTACAAGCGGAAACCATGGGGACAACGCGGATATGACGCCATTGACTGCGACAAAACGGAAATAAAGAAACGCGACGTGTCTTCGAATTTAATTAAAATTTCTCCTAGTTGGAAACAGTCGAGATAATGTAAGTACACAACTAAAAAAAATATATAACATAGATATAGTGATTTTTGCTATTTTTAAAGCAAAGAATTACATATTGTGCCTTTAAATCTAAGGCTCGCTTATTCTAATATGTGCATCCAGTTTATTTATCACCAAACAGCTGTTTAAAATCAACATGAAATCTAAATGAACCCTATTTAATTCCTTAAAAGACAGTTCACCCAAAAATGAAAATTCTGTCATCAATTACTCACCCTTACGTCGTTCCAAACCCATCAAACTTTTGTTCATCTTCAAAACACAAATGAAGATCTTTTTGATCTTTCCCTATCCTATCTATCCCTCCATTGACAGCTACGCAACTATCACTTCGCTTCAAAAATTTCATAGAGATCGTAAAACTTATATGAATTTAGCGGTTTAGTCCAAATTTTCTGAAGAGACACAATCACTTTATATGATGAACAGATTATATATCTCAGATTTGATCAAAAAGATCTTCATTTGTGTTCCGAAGATGAACAAAAGTCTTACGGGTTTGGACGGACATGAGAGGGAGTATTTCATGTCAGAATTAAAAAATGTTGGTGAACAATCCCTTAAAGCACATTCCAGGTAGGCTATTTTTGTGAAAAAAATTGCTTTATTTATTTATTTATTTACTTAGTTAGCCTACTTACTAACAAACGTTTCATCAATAAATAACATCACATTACGAAAGTAAAATAGATTAAAAATGAACTACAGTACATTAACTTTGTATTAAAATGTGTACATCTATCCAGATGAAAGCATCAATAAATATGCACAAAGATCACAGAACAATTAAAGTGATTAAAAATATATATTTTCTCAATTCTGTTTTGCAGGTAAAAGATAATAAAACCTATGAGTTTGACAACACAGCAGCCTGGCGTTATGACTCCTACTATTCCATGGGAATTCTTGGATTTGGGCTGTTTGTCTTATTAGGAATTACATCCCTTCCATCTGTCAGCAACTCCCTAAACTGGAGGGAGTTCAATTTTGTACAGGTATTACGTCCACAATCTGTGGAAATGCATACATTTGAGTGTCACTGGAGAAGATTTTACTAATTGCTGACAATAATGTTTGTTAAAATAATTGTTCCTTCTTTCCTTTACAGTCTAAACTGGGCTACATGACCCTGCTGCTCTGCACCTTTCACACATTCCTATATGGCTGGGATAGATTTCTGAAAGCTTCATCATATAAGTGGTGGATGCCTCAAGCATACATGTTGTCTCTGGTGGTCCCCTGCGTGGTTCTGATCCTGAAGTTAATCCTGATCACGCCATGCGTGGACCGCAAGGTCACCCGTATCCGTCAAGGCTGGGAGAGACAGAGCAAGACTTCATCAAACAGCAGAGACACAAAGACAAACCAACCACTCATAGCGTAGCCAAAAACTATCAGATGAAACTGAGACTTAATTGAGCAACTGACTTGGGACTTGACTTAGACTCAAAATCTGTAGGTCTACAAGATCTCACTCTATAACCTACGAATTCCATTCCCGACATATTTAGAATGGTACTCACAAATGCATATTATATTATGACCACTGATTGTAGTGCATCACAACATAACCAATCCATATCATATATGTTCATATTAGAAATCGTCTATCCCTTTTAAAGAATACAAAGGCAGCAATGGTGGCAGGACTTTTATTGGAGCACACTTCTCTGTATTGTGTAAAGTACTTGTCTTTTTTATTACCTGCTTCCTCTGGGCTATTTCCTCTCAAGAGCCTCCCAGTGGGCTTTTTCCTTTAGATATTATCGATCCAAAACTGAGCAGCAACTTACTTCTTGAACTGTTTTTGGGTTTGGGCTTTCCCGTCTGCAGAAAAGCTCATCTTTCTCTCTCTTGTGAAGTATAAAGGAGCTGTCAATCACATTGGCTTTCACCTTCACTGGTGAATGGCCCTTTATGTACTTTTATGAAGAAATGCAGGCTGCAAAGAATGTAGCTTAGACCAAAATAGCAAGGCTCATTTTATAACAAATATTTCTGAAAGTCTGTAAACGCACAGTTGAAGAAATTGAATAACTTCTGAGCACAAAACATTGTCAATAAATATTGGATGGTCACTGATTTTGATTTGATTTTTGTATCACTTATATAAAATCAAAATAAAAGCAGAAATGCATGTCATAATGACATTTAAACTTTTCAAAATCATGATTCATACGCATAGATGTTTGTAAACATACACACACATACATACATATATACATATATATATATATATATATATATATGAAGCTAATTTTATAAACTAATAAATACACACATTTTATAAACTCGTGAGCTCGATGATGTTTTGACATAATCTGATCCATTAGGTGTTTATTAATGCCTGTGTGGTGTTATTTTTGTAAAGAAAAAATATTTTGTTAGTAGTTATTAATAAAATAAAAAGGTTCCATCTCTCCATTGCCAGCTGGGATGTAAAAACTTTGATGCTCAATATCTCAGAACTACCCTAAACGGAGATAGAACCTTATAATTCTAAGCTCACAAACTAATAAAACTGAATATCGGTATCTATACTCCGACATTAAAAATAGATTCAAAGTTGACTTATTAATGAAATTACATTAAATGTCAGTTGAATCATTTAAGCATAGCCTAATCATTAACCCACCATTTAGGGCTATCAGATATCTTGGTTATTGACCTTGCAGGATAACAATAAATATATATAACCACCAATGACAATTTTGGAGCAGTCCAAATTCTTTTAATTATATCTATGTGGTAAACCAAAGTTACAGTTATGTTGTGTTGTAATGCTGTGTTTTACGTAAACATATATTTTGAAACAAAAGAATTATTACTTACATAGATGACAGCATCACTAATGAGGTGGCAGGACAGGCTTTTAATTAGAGAGATCATGATGCGTAATGAGATGTCATTTCTGTTTTTGGCATTAATGACATAAAAGATAAGCAGGTAAAAGAGAGCAGTCAGTCCTGTGCAATGCAGACATGACGTCTCCAGAGTGCAAAGAGTTGCACAGTCAGTTCTTCAATCTCTGTCCATCTGTCCAAACCAAAACTAGTCTGGTCTCCACAGACCAACCTCTGACCAGAAGAATCCATGTTGAAACTGTACACTGTAGTTCATTTATCATACAACACGATTTCAGTTTGCTAAGTCTATTTGCTTTCACAGGAAATAATAGCCTTTTGAATTATTTAGGCTTGAGGAAAAAGGCAAACGAGTGTCTCTTTGAATGAAACCGTGCGCCTTTTGGGACTGCGATCAAACAATCAGCAACACACACCAAGCACATTTGTTGTGGCCTCACCACAGACGTCTCTCAGGTGATACAAAGTATCGTCATAGAGGGAAATGATGAAAGGCTGTTTGGGTTACATATCAAAAGTGCCTCAGCACTGACGATTCTGTGTGTCCCCGTGTTTGTCTCTATTGCCTGTGTATATTTCCTCAAAAAATTCAGCTCTTCTCTTGCAGAATGAAGCTGGCCCCATTTTATAGATACTTTAAAAGCAAATAGAATACAGTTACCTCTCTATGTTGCTGAAAAGATGCTATTTTGCTTGGACTGGATACAAGACAAGCTGGTAGATGATAGATGGTAGATTTTCTTCCAACTCGACTTCAAAAAGATAGAAAAGTGAACCGGAATTGAGGGATATTCAAAGAATAAAGAGGTTTTACCATTTGACTTTATTGGACAATACAGAAACAGTATAGCCTATCAGCAAATTGAATTAAATTGACCAACAGAAATTTATTTTCTTGGCTAAATGATCACAGAACTGGCAGAAAAGATCAGAAGTATCTGTAGCACATCAGGTGGGATGACATGACGCTTTCTTTAGTTGCTTTTCAACTCATCAGCATCTCCTGAAAAATGCATTAACAACATGCTGCTGGTTTTGTAGTGGATCCTTCCCAAAAAATATTGTAAAAAGGTTTCTCCGTTTTCTAATCTTGTTAGTTTTACAAGCGATTTACCAGTGTCTGTCTGACTGACCATTGAATGTTTATGGGCACTTTAAAAAATCTACATTGTCACAATGCCATTCCTGAGCCGACTCATCGCCTTTGACCCTTTGGGCAATAGAGTTGAGCTTAATTTTTCTGAAAAGGCTTTCCGACTTAAAAAAAAAAAGAAGAAGAAGAAGAAACAAGATAAGATAAATAAGATAAAACTTAATATGGCTTGCTGTCTTAAAGGGATTGTTCACCCAAAAATCTAAATTCTCATGTAATTTCAAAACTGTATGACTTTCTTTCTTCTATGGAACATAAAAGAAGATATTGTTTTTGTTGTTGTTGTTGTTCCATATACAATAGAATCAATGTCACCTATGGTTTGGTACCAACCTTCTTCAAAATATCTTTTATGCTGCACAAAAGAAAGTCATACACGTTTGGAACAACATGAGGGTGAGTACATGATGACAGAATTTTCATTTTTAGTGAACTATTCCTTTAAGTCTGGTCAAGCTAGTCTGTTGGCAAATTTTATATGGGATTTTTGGCACTTTTTCAGGAGATCTTCTTGCCAACCAGCTAAACTACTTTAACCCAGCTTTGAGATCACCTTAAACTAATGTATTCCAAATAAGACCAGCAAAGCCTTAGGCTTGTCTGCTGTTGTTTTCAGCAGCGTTATATAAAAATGTGTTTGGAAGCGATAAGTGGTGCCTGATTTTACACCTATTAACCATGTCTTATAATATCACAGTACGTGTTTGGAAATTAAAATGAGGTATGATTCAGTGGCTCTGTTTGTGTATGTTTCCACTCACTTGTGTTATTGAGTTTATATTATGTCATTTTACCTTTGAACCTGTTCCAAGATGCAAGGTAGTTGTTCCCACAGGAATGAATCAGCCTACTAAATAAGACTCAAATTTCACCCTTCATCTAAACATAGACAACCCTGGTGCCATTAATATAATAAAATACAATAAATGATTCATTAAAAATCAATACAGCCAGGATACTAGCAGTGGAGAGCCCTTCTCACCACTACCCTCTAATAGATAGAGTGCTTAAAGTCTGCCATTGTGGCCCACCAATGACTTCACTTCTCTGGCAACCTTGTGTGTCCACAGCAGTCCTGACCAGTTTTTACATGTACACTATAAACTCCTGGTACAGCTGCTGCTCTGCAAATGATGTTGAAACAGCTCAAAGGATCATTGGCACATGGCTCTCAGCAATCCAGAACATCTATTCTAAATGCTGTCTCGGGAAAGCTGAATTAAGAAGAGTTCTCTAGTCAGCAGCACGAACACTTTTCTGCCTTCTGTAAAGCGAGTTAGGTCCATCAGCAGATGCACATCAAAGTACAGGGACAGCTTACATCTCAATGTCATTACACTGTTCAGCCACACTGTTCCATTGGACACATGCACATGCTCACACTGCAATAGGACTTAGCCTAATTACTTCCAGTCACTGCACTCAGGTTACATCTTGCACAGTCACTTCATCTTTTTCCTCTTTACTGTCTATTACTATAGACCTTATGCGCCAGAGAAACAAATGTGCAGCCATCTTTACAATTTTGTGTTTGGACGTAATGGGTGGAGCTAGATGGTCCAGACACACCCTAATAACCCTATGACTAAACATAACTCCACACATTAAGTCCACAGAGATGGAAATGGATTAGAAAAGCTCCACCCATTAGGTCCAGAGAGGAGGAGCTGGACGTCATTTGACTCTACGGAGAGGCGGGGCTACATAAGGTCTATACTGCAGCAAATTATGCTGCCTTCACATGCTAAATATGCACTACTTTACCGACGAGACAAGTCGATGTAGCTGTTGTGGAAAAAACTAATAAAGAATTCCAGTGACAGCCGCATTCGTTCTCCCCTCCATATGTTTAAAGTTTGTGTCCCGCCCATCTCGGGAACTTGGGTATCAAGATTATACCCGAACTTCCCAGTGGTAAATACGACTTACGAGGGTGTTCATCTCCAAAGTTTAACTAGGAAACTTTTTTTTTTTTGTAGGAAACTAATTATTTACAAGAATTCCGAGAGCACATGAAGGCAGCATTAGGGATGCCAGATCTCTCTAGAAAATTAAGCGACCATTATCATAACGGCAAAGCAGTCAATAATTTATTGTGCTACAGGGGCCAAACAAGCCCAAATCAGGACTTAAATTATCCCCTAAACACAATCCATGACTGCCAAAAACCATAACTTTGTGAAAAAAAGCCTATAAGTAATAAAACATATTACATTAAAAAGTAGTGTAACACACACACATACATACATACATACATTCATTCAAACATACAAATTACACAAACACAATCGTTCAAAAGTTTAGGGTAAGATTTTTTAATCCTATATGTCAAAGCTGAATTTCAGCATCATTACTCCAGACTTCAGTGTCACATGATCATTCAGAAATCATTCTAATATGCTGATTTGCAGTCCTTCGAATGAAAGGGACAGGAATGGAGAGTGATAAAGAGGCAGAGTGTTCATCTGTGTGAGCAGAATTATGGCCTGTCACCTTTGCCAGGATCTGCTGAATGTGAATGACATGATATTGCAGAGCTATAGTAATTAAATTTTCATAAGCCACTTGACAAGTCGCAATAGCAAAATACACATTGAAACTATGCGAATGAAGATATAAAGTTTATGATTATGATAAACAGCAGATTATCATTGTGTATAATTGTATAATTCCATTCAGATTTTATTATAGGTGTGTTTCTTGTAGCTTGAATTATGCATTGCGTTTTGTTTTAGGGATAAAGAAAATGCCTGTAAACTCCTGGTAGAAAATCACCAGTATCTTTTCTGTTTTTCTATGGAATTTATATATTTATTTATTTATTTATTTTACAGTGTGATAACTTTCTACAAATTTGTTAATGCAACTTGAGTGCTGGTGTCATTAACCCAACAGGGGAACAGAGAACAGATCCTCCTTTGAGGATAAGCTGGATTCTGCTGTTGTGTAACATGACATAAAATCAAATAATATAAAAAAAAGGGACAAATAATATTTAATAATATACTATGTGTTTGTTCTCATTTACTTGAGAAACATTTTGTACAGATATGTTTGTGCAGACGGTTCTCGTATTTAAAGACTGACACTGCATTTAACAGAATGTTTGATAGTCTTGCAGAATGTTCTAATAATACATAGTTTCTGCAGTAACACATTGTATCATTATTATTTCATGATCTCCCATCAGTTGTATCATTAGACTGATTATACAAATGTGCCCTTTCCATCATTAAAAAGCTTAAGAGGTCTAAGAGGACTAAACAAGCCTGATAATTTCTTTTACAGAACTACAGTTAACCCCAAACAAGCACTTCTGGAAAAA
Organism: Abramis brama; assembly: GCF_963993115.1. Classification (NCBI taxonomy): domain Eukaryota; kingdom Metazoa; phylum Chordata; class Actinopteri; order Cypriniformes; family Leuciscidae; genus Abramis; species Abramis brama. The sequence goes on from NC_139979.1 coordinate 15,354,691, forward strand.
CTAAAAGCACAAAGTATGGTTATTTACTGTTATGTCAAAACAGGAAGCAGATATAAGTCATTTACTAGGAATAACATCTAAAAAAGATAACAAAACCAAAACACTGAATCTATTGAATCTACTGAATCTCTGAAACCCTATTTATTTCTCCCTATATTTTTTTTCATGGTGCAAAGAAAATCAGTGCAAAGGGGAAATACCGTATACTTCTTCAATAAGAGGCACTTTAGATTACTTTTAATTAGAGATGCACGATGTATTGGCCAGCAATCGGCATCGGTCGATAAAAGCAATTTTCACTACGATTGTTTAAAAACAGCCGATGATCAGTGCCGATTATATCCTGTCAATCAAAAGGGTGCAGTAAAACATGACCGACTGCAACAGACACTGTGTGTGATGAAAATCTCAAGTGTTGAGTTAGTTAGGACAAGTTAATGTGACAATAACGCATTAACAGCTACATAAAAAGCAGGCTCTATTTGACCCTATGAATCACCCATAGTTCAAGCCAGGGTTGCCAAATCTACAGTTTTTCCCTATACTAAACATTATTTGTAGCGCGCCTCTCATCCAATAATCACAAACAGCTCTGTGCTTTGTTACTTATAAAAATAAACTAAGTGTCACCTTTCAAATTCTGTCCATTTTATCACAAAATTCAAACGATAAATGGCATTTTGACACTCTTAAACGTACAATATGTAATTTTTCTTTCACCGCTAGGGGTCGCTAACCTCTTACAATAACAAAGGCGTAGTTTGCGGTAGGGAGTTTGCGGTAGTTTGTAGGTTGCGAACTACACGCAAGTGCAGAATTACTACTCACAGGTCAGTTTATTAGACAAACTAAACTTGTGAGGTAACGCAGCGCTGTTTCACTTGGTCTAACATTACACTATCACACTAAACTGCATTTGAATGTGTTGAAATTTATGTTATTTTATGTGTTAGTTTGTCTGTATGAGACTAGCAGTAAGCTAGATCAACATTAGAATAACATACAGATCATATTCTGACATTTTATCATTGTTGAACTATATAACATTGATTAGTTTTATGTAAATGTGCTCACCTGTTTAATAAAGTACATGTAGGAGCGGTCGAAGTCTCGGACGTGGAGCTCTCGGCATCTCGAAAACACTGCGTTGATACTGATTCTCGTTTTAGTTCTCCTTTTTTATCCAAAGTCTGCTTGCCATGGTCCATAATGTTTGAACGAAACAACAACAGCATGCAAATAGACATTACGAACTACACAGTTGTCCACGTCTGTCGCCTTGGTTACTATCAGAGGGCTCTGGTTACTATGGCAGTACGAGCGGAAACCAGGGAGAACGCGGATATGACGCCACTGATGGCGACAAAACGGAAATAAAGAAACAGGACGTGTCTTCGAATTAAATTACAAATTTCTCCTGGTTTGAAAGTTGTTGGAAACAGTCGGGATAATGTAAGTACACAACTAAAAAAAAAATATAACATAGATATAGTAATTTTTGCTATTTTTAAAGCAAAAAAATTACATATTGTACCTTTAAATGTGACAGATCACTGTAGCGCCTCAGTTCAAGCAGCAGCGCGAGTCTTTTCTTCCACTTTAAACCAAATTATATCAAGAAAAACATGCATGAATATAAGAAGGTAAGTTGAAAGATACAGTACAACTTACCGAAATCCGTATCTCATGTAATCACTCAATCAGTGTTTCAAGTTTCAACCGTGGAAAGATGTCAATAAAACAGCTTGTGAACATTATCACTTAATGTTGCATTTACCTCAGGAAAGTCATCCATTTGTTAGCTTTAAAATGAAATAAAAACTAGAGAGGAGTTTACAGTATTTACTGTTAATTATGTATGTTTGAATAAATTTGCCATGAAGACAAGTGCTTATGAAAACTACCTTATACTGTATGTGTAACTGAGTTTTACAAACATTTCAGCTTTTATTTGAGTGTAAATATTATATATGGAAATAAACAGCAGTTGAATATAATAGAGTGTACTAAAATGAGAGGGTTCTCTGTATAGTTTGCAGCATTATTTGAGAGAGATTTTTCATCCACCATCATCAAATCATTCTGAATAATCAGCTATCGGTATATCGGCTGAGAAATTTCATATCGGTACATCTCTACTTTTAATTCTTCTGCACATTTAAAAATAACACATATTCAAACTGTTTCATCTGTCAAAAGGTTCTGATCATGGCCTTGGTCAGCATTCAAGTAAATTCTGATATGGTATATGATGATGTGTATTAGTTTTTGAAGAAACCTTTAAGCCTTACAAGTTAGATGGCAGTGAATTCTTGATGAAATTTCTTAAGTAAATATGGTGTAAGGATATTTAATTAATTTAATTTTCTAATGTTTCCTCATGGTGCTTTCCGGTCAATAATATTTTTTTTTTCTAATACTGTTTAATAGTTTGTTTGTTTTCTCCCACAATAAAATGTTCTCTAAAATGCAAAAGTACAATGTTAAAATTAATTATTATGCAAAGTAATACTTCATAATATATTTTGAAGGTAAAAAGTCACATTAAAAAACACTGTAAAATAAGTTGCTGCCTTAAATTTTTAAGTACAAAGTACAAACAACTTGGATGTTTAAGTCATTTCAACTTAAATTATATTAAACTGACTGATTATAAAAAAAGAAGAGTTGAATCTTGTTTAACTTATAACAAAAGTTGAACATTGCTTAACTTACTTTGATGAGTTAAAGCAATGTAAAAACATATGTTGCCATTATTGAGCATATTTATTTATTTATTTATTTTACAATTAAGAGGGAAAGCCTAATTAAATAGATAAAACAGAAACTTTAAATGTAGTTTACTATATATTTAAAAGGAGAATGTTTTTTATGAAAATTAAAAATAAATTCAAAGTCCCCCTTTGGTGACAGAAATTGTCAAAAAGTGATAAGCTATCCAGTCATCATCTAAACGTTTAAAGCTTACATGTTATCTTCTATATTTGACTGGCACAAGCTAAATGTTCTTGTTGCTTTCTATACCTTGGCTATCAACCATATTCTATTCACGATAAACTATTAATGAGTTCACTGAATTCGATTGCTATCCAAAAGAGAAAGAGATCGCCGCCATTTCCTTGTCCTAGAGTAGCCGATTAAATCGCAGCCAGACTTAAAACAGGAGTATTTCCTTCATCATGTTCCTCTGCGACCGGGGTCAAGAGCTGTACGCCTCCGCGTGCAGTCACCAGTCAAACAGCCTGTCCTGCGAGAGCGCACGCCAGACAACATCAAAGAGATTTCATACCCAGCGAACCCGCGTTACCACGGCAACACGACACCTAACCCTCATTACCGTATCTTCATATTTAATAGAGCCTCTTTTCCGCCTTTTCGCTCGGAAACAAAGCTCCCAATGAATTATTAAGCACTCATCTATAATATATACGAGCAAGCGCTCGTGTCGCTACATGACTGTTTTTCATAGAGACATCCAGCTGCTTCACCCTATCAGTGCTCAGATGCTCTGATCGGACTTCTATAATGCTCTGGGCCAGATCCCTTCGAGTGAGTGGCCCTTTACAAAATCCAAATGAATGTGAAGTTTTTATAGTCTCAGGCCTATGCCAAGGGACAACATGTTGAATTAAACAATGTAAAAATAAAAAAATATATAAAAAAGGTTAAAGAATGACTGTACTCTGCATAGCTAAACAGGACAAAAAAGTGGGACTATCTATCTATCTATCTATCTATATATATATATATACATATGTCTGTCTATCAGTCTGTCTATCTGAGCAACAATACACCTTAAATATACTTTATAACATAGATCAAACACTCTCTTAAAGCTTTTCTTTATTTATTTCAGGTTGTATTTTATCAGGTCACTTGTTTGTTTTGAGATGAGCTGCAGAGAACTGGTTGCTATGCAAACACGCCTATCCAATTACCCATCACCTAATACACACAGAGACCGAATGACAAGAGACAAATTTCAATTTTATACAGACATACATCTTACAGACAGCAAGAGAAGGAGCCCAGCAGACAGCCTCAAATCAGAGATGATATTCTCCTGTTTCTGACTCAGGAAACCACAGGAAACAAGAATATACGTATTAAGATGGCTAATTCGTACGACCTCACTCGTACGAATTTGTACGATTTGTCTAAACCCACGTAATGGGTAGGTTTAGGGGCGGGGTCAGGGGTAGGTCATTCGTATGAATTCATACGAATTGGGCAATTCGTAAAATATGTACGATTTTGCAAAAATCGTACGAGTGAGGTCGTATGAATTCGTACGAATTAGCCACCTCGTAGAATTTGTACGTTTCCCCGTGAGATCGGGTTGGCTTTTCAAAGGGGCTCATACACAACATGCAGGTAAACAATTAAATATTTCATTATGTTTAGTTAAGTGTTTCATTTCCATTTGTTTTTAATTTTTTAAATTGTAATTTTACATTTTTATGATCTAATTAATTATTAGCTTTTCATGAACTTCAAAACCCCATTGGGAAACCCATAGAGCACACAACACAAGCGCTATGTTTGCATTTGTGTTGCTGCTTTTAAATAAACATATCTATATAAGGTCTCAATGGTTCATCTATAAAGGCACAGAGACATTACAGTTTTTTTATTTTATTATTCGCTTTGGTAAGTAAGGAGTACATTTTCGGAACTCCAAACTTATCACGTAAGTCATTCTTTCAAATCCAGATCTCATGCTTTCATTCTAATTTGTATATATTTTCATTCTACATAATTATTGTTTCAAAACACAACGTGATTTTTCCGGATCTTATGAAGTCATAACGTTCCTCATTTAAATAATCCCCGCCCACGGAATACGCAAAAATGTTGGAGAGGTCTGGTTGAGGTGTTTAAAAAAGATGAAGAGTGTTGTCGCTTTTTTTTTCCACCCAGAAAAAGTTTATCCTAAGGCTGACAAATGGTTAAATGTTCCTGAACATAACCTCAATGTTTGTCTGCACTGCACATTTTACAGCGAACAGCTTCGTAAAGCACCTCCTGAAATGAGCTGTTTCCATTTTGTCGGGACAATCTGTTGTTTATGGGCCACAACTTGTAAGTATGTCTTATTATTTGTGTTGTGTTTTCTATTAACGGTTCCAATTATACGTTTTATGTAGTTGCAATGGTAGCTTGTAAATCAAGGGCAAAGCTTTGCCTCAGCTCGCCTGCTAACTAACATTACAGTATTGATGTAGTGTTTACTGTAGATTTTGTAAGCTCTTGCTTTTGTAAGACTGTTCACCACCCCTTAGGAAAATTATCCATAATTTTGTGATCGACGATTACTGTTTGTATTACCATAGTTTTTCGACAAATTAAATGGTGGATAACATCATATCTATGAGAAGAAGAAGAAGAAGAAGAGAAACATACCACAGCCTGTGAAATCCGTTCAGCACAATCTTTTTGTTCGTTAGCAATGAACGTCTAAATCAGGCTCGAAATGGTTTGAAATTGACGCCATCTTTAATATTTACATCTGAGTAGAGCTCGCAGTTATAAAGGGGCGTGACATTTCCCGAGCACACGCATCACAACACACTGGGTCAGCTAACCAATCACATCACATTTCGTATTTCGGAAGGATGGGCTTCATCGAAAATCCAGACTGGGGAGAGAAGGGGCTGTAATAACGTAAATTGTGTGAAAAATAATGCCTTTTTTGAACAATCAAGCATGGAAACATATTCCAGTAGGCTACACCCCAAACATCTTAAAAAAAATAAATAATTAAAATCGCCCTTGTCCTTGTTGCTGAATTCATTACAGTAATACAGGCTACAGATGTCACATTACTCGTGTAATTGAATCCATAATGTTTGTAAATAAATATAGACAAATGTATTAAACTGATGAAATGTTTGAAAAAAAACTGCACTTTTGCTGATCTGTTTTGATACTACGAATTTTGAAAAATGTACCAATTGCTTGTGAAAATTGCGGCAAAGCAAAAACTGTAGTAACTACCGCATTCTGCAGGGACTGTGTCCAAAATCTCATTCTGTCTGATTAGGTACTACATTTGAATTTGGATTTACTTCTCGACCATTAAAAATTATGTTTTAGCCAATAGCCTACTACAGTACGAATATAGGTAGTATGAATGAAATTCTGTCAACTGTCACGTGACCTACCAGCGTCAGTTGTGTCGCTTCACTTCATAAATTCCCTCCCGTGGCCTCACAGGATAGTAAAGTGTCCATCGAATGCAACAAAGGGTGCGTCTCAATCAGCTCCCTAGTTCAGTAGTCAGGGCACTGATCAGGGAGTCAGGCATTATAAGGGCTGTCTTAATCGCAAAATCCCTGCACTGGAACGTTTACTCCCTAAAAAATCCTAGCCTGACTACGTCAGACTTCGTACTTCCGCTCAATTTCATTTCGCTTCTGTACTCAGTCTGAGACAGCGTAATAGCAGAGCCCGTCTACGGAGAGCCTGCCCACTCCCTATTAAGTCCTATTGTACCGAATTTTGGTTGTAGTTCCACCAGAGATCCACTGGGGGCGATCGCCCATGAGTGCAAAATGAATGGGAGTCTATGGGGCTATACGGCTAAATTTGTCTCTTTCACCCGATTGCCGTTGAGAAATCTCAGATTTGATTGTAGGTTTTGCAAGTTCAACATGGGTTATAGGTCGAAAGTTGAATGAACGAGTACTTAAGTCATTTTGATTTCTTACAGGTTGAGTTGTTGTTGCCCATAACACGCTAGCATTCTGCTAATGAACGCTGATTGGTCAGTGAAGGACTGATTACGACCAGAGATGCTGCTTGATGGCATCGTGGCATCCGAAGCGGGACCAGAAACAAACAAAACAAAAACTCTTCTAGCAGTGTGTTTACCTGTGTCAGCTGTGTTGTCGATGCCTCGAGAGAAAAGAAAGTGCAGAGCGCGAAAGCACCAAAGTGACTGAAGGATTGCCGTAAAGCAGTGTCTCTGGTCATACGATGTGTATGACGTCATTGACACTTTAAAATACTTTTTAAAGCAAATAAGTGACTCTAAAAAATCTAACACATTTCTTTGCATCTCCTTTCGAATACAACATTCAAATTACTACACAAAAAATTCTATCCTGAGAAAAGTGGATTTTGATGTGTATAGCGCCATAGACCTCCATTTATTCTGCACTCGTCCTGTGAGCGCCCTCATATGGAATCAGAGTGGAACTGCAACCAGTTCAAAAGCCGGAAGTTTACTGAGAGTGAAACTTCTCGCCTTATTAGACATTCTCTGGTAATAGCTTTCCGTTTTCCTCCGGCCTGAAAACAGCCGGCCAATCAACGAACAGAGGGCGGGCTGAGAGCCGTGACGACGTAGACACTGATTGTACCGTGGATGCGTAGATTCACTTCACATAATCTGCAAAAGTTGTTCACAGCCATGTTCACTCCGGTATTTCGCTCGATGGTTTTGTTTTCGCATCATACATGTGTTTACAGTGGAAGTTAGATGCGGCTGAGCATGCGCATAACACACGCCATAACCAAACGTTATGTGATTGGCTTACGGGTAACCAATGATTTTAAACTTCAGACAAGCTTTGACTTCAGAAGCTTTAAACTTCAAAACGCTTTTCAATTATAACATGCCAGACTCTGTCTACGAAGCAAAGCGAAGTAGCAGAGTTTGGTATTACCAGGCTAAAAAAATCCTGCAATGCACTGCAAAAACCAGGGAGCAAGGATGTTGATTTATGAGCTCGGGAGCTGATTGAGACTATGTATAGCTACTACTCTTTTGGCGTACTGTTTTTCGCATACTATATAGTAGGGAAGTATTCGACGTTTCGGACGTCTGGTCAAGCAGGCCTGTGTTGCCTTGTTACTTTCAAGTAATTCTGTGAATTTTGATGCAAACAGAAAGTGTATGTTTTCCAGAAACCACCAGAAACATAAACCTATATAGGCTTCTAGGCTAGCCTACATGTTTTAATATTTAGACCATTTCTATTATTGATTGATATCAGGGTGTGAAGAGAGTTTCAACTAGTATAACAAAAAGTTTTTATGAAAAACATTGCCTACCCTATAGCTTTAAATGGAATCATGGGTCAGATTTAGCCTATTGGATAAAATAACAATTATTTCAGCTTTTATTATTTATTATTTATTCAATAAATAAATTAAATTAAATTAAAGTGCATTCCTTACATGTAAGGTGTCAAACAGGCTTCAGGAGGTCAAAAGGAAAACATATTCTTCTCACACACACACCAACAAACCATTATGTCCTTTTCTTTTTTTAGTGACCCCCAGCTTCTGTGAGTCATTTCATCCGTAACAACCCAGGGGTCTGGGTAAAGAGACTGATCACACACTGATATTTGAGTTAAAAGGCTAAATCTTTCCCTCAATCTGCCTCATGCACACACAACACAGCACGTGATGTCCGACCATCGGTTATTAGAGGTGAAAGTCAAACCCCAGCAGTGTGAACTCTCACATCTTTGGGAATCAGAGGACTCTGTTCTGCATCACTGACAGAATGTTTACTTTTGTATTATGATAGAGTGATCAGAAAGTATATTTCTTATTTCTTGAAATATTCATATCATGAAGATAGATTGTCTCAAAAAAATCACTTTCTCATTTTGTTAGTCAGAAAACAAACATTCAAGTTTTTCATTAATGCAGATGGCAAAATAACATTAATTATGTGCACAGTGCATCTTGAGACAAAACAATGGCACTGTTTACACAAAAGACGCTTCGCTTTAGAAGGCCTTTATTAACCCCCCGGAGCTGTGTGGAGCACTTTTATGTTGTATAGATGCACTTTATGGACTTCAAAACATAAACGGCCATTCACTGCCATTATAAAGCTTTGAAGAGCCAGGACATTTTTTAATATAACTTCGACTGTATTTGTCTGAAAGAAGAATGTCATATACATCTAGGATGACTTGAGGGGGAGTAAATCATGGGCTAATTTTCATTTTTGGGTGAACTATCCTTTAAGCCGTTATTGTCTGTGAAACCTACCCTGGTAATCCAGAGTTCTCGCAAGAGCACAAGTTGAATTTGCTCAGCGAGTTACTCTGGTGTCGAGTAATGATGCTCATTAAATATGCACCTCAATCTGAGCTGCACCAATCACATCAGGTTATCTGATATAGGCGGGCCCGAGGCGAGCTAAACAGATGACGACAGCGCTGTGACGTCAAAGTCATTAGTAAATATTGCAAGATGGCTACGGATGAACACCAGTTGTTTGAAACGGCTTTGGCCGCTACAATGAACGAGTTAGACTTGGCTTTTTATGTAAAACAGGAACAGAAGACGCCGCTCAAATCGTTCCTTTGCAAGAAGGGCGTTTTTGCTGTTTTGCCGACCGGATACGATAAGAGTATAATCTACCAGTTAGCTCCGCTGGTAGCTGGGGTTTATTGTTGTGATTGGTCGTAGTGTTATCCAATTGCGTGCAGTGAGATTTTCAAATGCACGCTTGGTGCCGCCCCTCGAGCTGGGCGATTTTCATTAGTCGACGCCAAACCATTAATCTTTTAGATTTAGGTCTGGATTTCCAGGCTACGTGAAACCATGGGTATGAGTACTACATTCAGTTTTCAAAATAAAAGTTTTTAACATTGATAACACCATGAAATTAAAGGTACACTATGTAAGATTTGTGGATTAAAATATCCAAAAACCACTAGAATGATGTTATATTTTGTTGATTTGTGTATTTACATTATCCCAAATGTTTCTGTAATGAGGTTAGATGTTATGGGAAGAAGGAGGCGGGAACCGGCGAACATTCAAACAGATTTTAATACCAAAAATAAAACAAATACCAAACGAAAGTAAAAGACAGCAGCCTCTGTCGGGATCTACGTGCAGGTTCGGTGTGATCGGGGCCTTAGTCTTTTTGTTTAAATCTCGTTTTCTTTATTTACCGCGAGTAACATTTTTTTCATGCCTAATATCGATCTTGCTCACTGCAGTGTGCAACAAGTGTATCATATAGTATCCGCCAAGCATTATAACAACTTTCAACACACTCAAATGTATCTAATATGATAAAACAGCGCTGCATTACCCCACATACACATGACCAGAAGAAGCGTAAGTGGCATAATAAAAGCTCCTCTGCTCTCGAACAGTGTGTCGTGCTTGTCTCTCATTAGCAATCGCTCCAGCGGCCTCGTTCCGCTCCAACGGCTTTTACAACGTCAATAAATCTTTACATTACCGGTCATCCATGAATATGATTTCTGCCTGAGTCCCGTCGTATTTGCCACCAGCTGTAGAGGTAAAGACAACAACTCCCATGATTCCTTGAAATCAAAGCTCCATCAAGCCTTTGGTTTGAATAAGTGACCTCTAGTGGCGAAAACTTACATAGTGTGCCTTTAAAGGGCAAACATTCTTCTTAAATGATTTACATTATTATACTATATAGATATAGAGATAGCGATAGATAGAAAAAAATCCACATTTCATATACATTTACTAAAATATTATATAATTTTTTTTCTTTAAAGGGGTGGTTCGGGATTTTTGACATCGGACCTCATTTTTAAGTCAGCCTGGTTGTAATTCATCAGTGGAGACATTTTTTTAAAAAAATTATCCAGTCCTTATATTTGGATAGTTAGCCGATGCTAGGCTAGCGCGAGTCAATGGTATATGCTAGCCAGCCATTAAAAACCGTTTTACCCACTCCACAGTGCACCAAACGCAAATCAATTATAACACTAGACTATCGATGCAAATGTCCGTTGAGAGAATAATGTTAGAAATCAAACTTACCTTTCATCTCAATGATCCCAAAGGAACTAGTTTCTCAGCAGCTGCGGAATTTTACTTTGCTCCGGTTAGTAATGCGGCAAAAAGTAAACACAGAACAGAAGCGCACTACAGTTGTGCCAGAGGCAGGTAAATACACTTGCGTCATGTGTGTACCGGCTCACTCGGTTGCCTAGGTAATCAATATCACTCCGCTGCTGCTGTAGACAAGGCTTATGATTACAGGGAACAAATTATAACTAATGCAATGTGATGAAAGGTAAGTTTGATTTCTAACATTATTCTCTCAACGGACATATACATCGATAGTCTAGTGTTATAATTGATTTGCGTTTGGTGCACTGTGGAGTGGGTAAAACGGTTTTTAATGGCTGGCTAACATATACCATTGACTCGCGCTAGCCTAGCATCGGCTAACTATCCAAATATAAGGACTGGATAATTTTTTTAAAAAAATGTCTCCACTGATGAATAACAACCAGGCTGACTTAAAAATGAGGTCCGATGTCAAAAATCCCGAACCACCCCTTTAATATTTAAAAGGTTTTTATGACTGAACAGTCAAGGGACATGTTTGTCACCATATTTTGAGAATGACCCAAAGGCTATAAGCTTCTTGATTAGACATTTGAGCTAGGTCATGGAGAACATTACCCAGATGGTCAACAGCCTCTTGAGCCTGTTTAAAGCAATTTAATAAGGGAAATGACATGTAACAGATATCTTTTAATGAGCAGAGGAAACATGGATCAACTTGGCACTCTCCTTTCCCTTGACAGTTTGTCTTTTCTCTTATGAATATTAGCTTGGATACTATTGTATGTGTGGGTGAGTGTATGGTTCCTAACAGCTTGTCCAAAGCTCTCCAATTTCGTTCAATGCTCAATATTCTTCTTGCAACATGCTTGTATTTATTCCATATTTTGTAGAGAGAAACTTAGCTGTCCTTCATGTTTTGTTTTATTCTGATTATCCCCCCTCTGTCAGCAGCTCAGGGTCACAGATGTCGCTCAGGCCTTTGGAACATTTTTTCCATTTCTTATCACTTTCTCTCTCTCTCTCACCCTTCCATTGTCTCTCTTTTTTATTTGAAGCGCAGCCCTTATCCATTTCACACATCTTATTTTCTCAAGGGGAGGACTTTGTCCCCTGCCCCACATGTAACCAAACTCGTGTCTGTCTCTTATCAGTTACCTTTCTTTCACCCAAGGTTATCACAATGCATCACAAACCCCAGTTTGCTCTTCTCATACTTTTTCAAATCTAAAAAAGATGACATTTTCAATGGATTGTCAGCTACTCAAAACAGCACCATTTTGTCCTTCACCCAAAAAATATGCAGTGTGAAAAGAACAGATAACACCAAAATAGTTTTTTTGTCTGTCTGCATGAGCACAAGAAACTGAAAGTGACATTGATTGGATGTGGGGTCATTTTTCTCTGCGTGCTGTTCAAGTGCATCTGTGCATGGCAGAGCTCTATCTCTGTCTGCAGTTGCTTTTGTTTCTATGGTGTTTGATTGATTGTTAGTTCAGGTGTGTCTTGTTAATTTGCTCTTCAGTTCTGTCTATATAAACCCTGTGTTCTGTCTGGTTCTTTGTCAGTTATTAACATTACTTGTTTTGTTCCCGATCTTGTCCCTGAGTATCCGTTTGTTAAAGTTTGAGTTTGTTTTTGTTTAATAAAGCTGCTGCACGTAGATCCTGCTTCCTCCATCTCTGTAACCAATTGTAACAGAATAACTGACCAACACTGGATCTAGCAGCAGTAAAAATGGACTTGGCTGGCCTTGACCTGAATGACTACCTCATCAGAGTCCTGATCGAGAGAGGTCTCCCAAGATGGCCACTCTTCCAGAGCCTCGTCCCGCCATGGCCGCCCTTCCAAGAGCCCTCGGACAAGATGGCTGACGCTACACCTGTGTCTCCGGACATGATGGCTGCCATTACACCTGTGTCTCCGGACAAGATGGACGCTGCTACGTCTGTGTCTCCGGACAAGATGGCGCCGCCACGCTACCTGAGCCATCAGACAAGATGGCCGCCGCCATGCTGCCTGAGCCTGTTCCTGAGTTTGAGACTAAGCCTGTTCCTAAACATGTTCCTGAGTCTTCTCCTGCCCTTAAACCCATAGCGCCGCCCAAGAACATTTTGGCTATGGGTCCCCGGCCGTAGTGGCCAAGCCTGGCCTCTGGCCCCCTGAACTGTTGGTGTCGCCCTGGAGGCCTCCTGTCCCGCTGTCCTCGCCGTCGTCGGCCTCCAGGACTTAAGAATAAATAATGCCACAACATTGCAGAGCTTCTGATTGTGAAACTGCCGAGGTTTGAATTCCTGAAGAAATGGGATAACTTTTCAAAGGTGAGAATGTTTTGGTTTGTGTTTTTATATGAATTAACTTAATCTCTCAAGTGAGAACGAGAAGTTTAAAACTTACAGGCTTCCGTACAACGACCGCCTGCAGCATCTTCTGGGATTTCTAACGGTTCGAGTCTGCATTCGATGCATCCTCGATATCAAGAACACATCTGGGTACTTTCATGCGTCCTATGTACTTGCATTCTTGAGTATTGGAATTGAACCTTGACGGTTGATGATGACGTAGTATACGTACACAAGGATGCAAAATCGCTTAAGAACGCATATTGAGGAACGTCACAGTCAGTACTGTGCATGCGCATTAGTTGGTCTAGCCTCAAAAATTATTTTTTTTGTCATGATTTGATTGTTTAGAAACAAAATTGATGAGACTGTTGTTGTCAGATTTTATTGGTGATTTCAAATTTGAAGTTTAATCACAAGCTTGGCAAACATTTTTTGATATTTGATATTTCCCCATTCAAAGAGACATTCACCTGAATGCCAGAGAAGCGTTTCAAAGATGGCCGCCGAGTGAAATTACTTGTCTTAAATGGACTTTGGCATTACGTCCCAAAGCTTGCCTACTATTCTGCTATACACACTCAAAAGTATGTATTTTACTTCACTAAAAAAGTGTACATAATTTTAGGGCATAGTATAAGTAGGCAAATTGGTGTGCATGGCATCAATCAGACAACAGAAACAAGCAAATCCTCAAGCACATGTACAAGACCGCCGACAGCCAAAATATCACAAGAAATTTTTAACAGCTGCGAAAAACTCGTCTGAAAAAGTTAAGAGGAAGTGAAATCATGTGCATGACAACCACACACACAGGGAGTCTCACATTTAGAGGTCACGCTCCTCACAATGTCCCCTTGGTCCGTCTTCCTCTCAGACTTACTTTATTTCAAACAGTTATTTCCTTCACTTTTTCAAGGAGTGGAGTTGAAGGTCACGTCTCCAAAGGCTTAAGCCCGTTTGAAAGAGGACATGTAGGACGTTTTTTTGTGTTAGGGTATGTGCGCACACACGTGTGTGAGGGAAAGAGGTCTCACACTCAGTAATCACACCTCTGTGGTGTAATCCGTGTTCTTCAGGCTGCACTACAAAACAGATTTACCAGATTTATACAACCATCCACGTGTGTGTGAGTGAAAAGTTTACAAAGAGGTCATACACATGTCATTGTTTTATGTCTCAAAAGCATCTTTATAGCGTGCAGGCCTTTTTTTTTCTTTTTTTTTTAACTGGCCACAGTGTGTTTATGATCATGCTGAAGTCACAAAATGGATTTCTTCCCCAGATTCTGTTTTTAAAGTTATTTTGGTGCTGGCCAATTGAATTAAAGATGGTTTGAAAAATCATAAGAGCACACAGCATGTTCATCCAGAACCCATTTTCTTCATCTTAAGACCATTATCGACATGGTGACAGCTAAAAGGGGGAACATTAACCACAAACAGAACAATTCACTGATTCAGAAAAAACAGATGAATCACATGTCCTGTAACTGAAGCTGTGCTGTTAGCAACCATGTTGTTATACACATCTCTAAAATAAAAGTTTGAATGATTCATTCACAAATCAATGATCAGATTGCAGAGGTTAAAAGCTCACTGAAGAGGAATATTATCAGGGAATAACAATCTAAATTTACCTCAAACATACCTATCGTGTGACTTCAGAAGATTTGAAGATTGATGATTTGTTTTTGCTAAAAGCATGTGATCCATGACTTCCAAAGCTTCATTCGCCTGAGAACCATAGCCCATATGAACCCTGCCTATGAAATAAGACTGTTCATTTGTTTCATTCATTTTAATCACTTTAAAAGTGACTTTTATTTATTTCTTCTAATCAGTTGCAGAAGCAGATCTGAAATTAGCGGGACACAGTATTTTGGTAAGTGCAATTCATCAACGTACTCTGTGTTGAAAAGCCACAATGCTACGCAAAGCTTTGTTTCGTCACCAGAATAAAGTTCACAAGTCATTTGGGCCATTTTTATGATGCTTTTGTGTCCCTTGTGAAGTTCGAACGCCTCAATACCCATTTATTGTAATGAAAAGAGTGACCAGTGACATTCTTCAAATGTCTCCTTTTGTACTTCCCAGAAAAAAGAAATGGAATAGGTTAGTACTGGTGAGTAAGTGATGACAAAATCCTAATTTCTAGGAGAACTAAACCTTCAAAGAATCACTCTTTTGAACTCCTATGGCTTGGTCAGAATAATTTATTTGAGAACAGATTCACTCATAAATCCCCATGAATACACCGTAAAAACAAATTTGTTCAGTTTAATTCATTCAATTGTGCAAACTTGTTGCCTTAATTTAATTAAGCATAACTTAATTGTATCAAGTTCTTTTTTAAGAATTCTATTTAAGTTTTGTCAACTTAATTCTATCTGTGATCTGAGGAAGTGTACTCCCAGAGTGCATTGAGGTGTGCATAATTGCTTTGTTTTACTATTTTTGGCTTTATTTTACCATTACAATTTTATTTGCTATCGTTATTGTTATACTGACAAGAGACGGCAAATAAAATTGTAATGGTCTACATAATTAAATGAATAATAAAAAAAAAACTTGTTACCATTGTTGTGGTTTGCATGCTGAATGTTGAAGTATTTGTGTGACTCAAGCAAACTTGCAAGGTATTGTCACGAATATATAGGGATTATATAAACCCAATTAAAAGTTTATGCCTTAAGTGTTAGCAATAAAATGTTAAAAGATCATTATTATACATGAAATATAGTTATGATATATATCATTAATACATTCATTCAAAACATGGAATAATTTAAGTATAAATATATATAATATTTATTTCTTCACTTCCTTTGAAATCAAATAACTGATTTCATGTTGCATCACTGCATCAATTGGAAGAGAATTACAATGATATAAATGAAGTTCCAAGAGCCCAAACAAAGGGAACACTAATTACAATAATGGTTAGAAATTTTAGGAAATCAACATGAATTTATGAAGTCAACTTATGTGACTGGAAAATGAGCAAATGCAACTAAGAATGATGACTGCAGAAGTGGAAGAAATGAGTGAAAAAAGTCCATTTGCCCCGCCGTTTTTTTTTTTTTGCAAAATGGTACTCAAACCAGTCAAGTAATGTTTACTTGGGTTTTCTGAGTAACGAAGGCATAGCATGCAAACAGTACAGATTACTAAATTGTTTAAGTAAGTTCAACAAATTTTTGGACATTAAGTAAAGTTAAATAAAAAGTCTTAGTAAGAACAACTGTTAAATTTTACAGTGTTTTCAATTACGTAAGAAAAGCAGCAGACATGTGCAAGACTATGACTGTGTGAAAGTGTTATGTGAAAGTGTTATTAGCAGCTTGATAGCAGCAGAAAATAACAGCAGTAATAACTTTTGATTCGAGTGGACACATAGTGTGAACTTGTTTCTAAACACATATTTTTAGAGTATGCTATCCCAGAGTAATTGGAATTCAGAGCTGATGTCTTCCTGTCTCCATTCTCGCCAGACAGGTCACAAAGAGCATTGCAGTTGAAGAACAGAAAAATAAGGCTGTGATGAAAGAAAAATAAAAGATAAACAAAACCAACAAACTTTTGAGCCAACGGCGAGACACACTTCAGACAGGCTCTCAGAGTCATCATCATGTCATAATGGAACTTGCAAACACCAGGCAGAGAAAGACAGGCATAGCAACCTTACAGTTAGATAGGTGGTAAAGAACAATACAACAGGGAGAGCGAGTGAAAAGATATAGGGGTAAAAGAAGATGAAAAGAAGGGGGTCTGATTCGCTTCAGTGGAGATGTATACATTTCATTCATGTTACCCAAGAAAAGCAATCAGGGGGTGTGAGAGTGTGTTTGGTCACCATACCTTGACAAAGACACCAAATAATACTGATGTGCACACATAAGATGAAAAGCTCTTGGTGCTTGCTGCAGAAAGTGACTAATACAACATCTGCAGATCACCAGAATATATATATATATATATATATATATATATATATATATATATATATATAGGCTATATACTATATATATTCTGTATACACCATATAGTCACTAAATGGTATAGCAAAAACTATGTTTGTATTGAAAAACAACTCCCAACATTGGTATTTGAGGCTGATCATGCCGTTTAAAGAACTAGATGTCTTCACACCACCACAGTTTACACTTTTCAGGGAAAAATCCATCTACAAATTGCTTATATTTGTTTTTACATAGGCTATTATATGGAATACTATTTTAAGGTCAAAATAACACTTCATAATATGTTCTAATTAAGGGTGTTGTTCTGGACGCCACAGTTGTGATGAGTTGTCTGTTGAGTGGATGATTCAATGACTCACTCATAAAGATAGAAGACATTTGTTTTGTTCCTGAATTACTCATGTTTTGAACAAATCTGTTGAATAATGATTCAGTAATTTACTCATAAAGACAATGGCTGTGTCCAAAATGGCATACTCTCTTGAGTAGGTATTTATTTAAAAGAAAAGCTAAAAAAGTATGTTCTATATAGTATGAATGTAAACTGGACACTCCATTCGCCATGTTGCCCTTATAACGTGACCTATCAGCATCAGTTGCGTCTAGTCACCGCCCTTCACAAATCCTCTCCTGTGGCATCATGGGATCGTAAATTGTTTATCGTATGCTCACTTCAGAATCTCGCCAGAAGAAGTATCTTGGAACTTTTTGCCTATTCTTTTATGTATTTCTTAAACTGTGAATTCTGATATATTTATTTTGTCACAAACTGTTAACTATATAGTAGGAATGTGATTTCAGATGCAGCCAATCACTTGTCAATACCTTCTAGCGTAACAATGAAAAATTGTAACATTGAAAAATCCTCACCACTAATGACTAGAACAAACAGTTGAACAGAAGTGTTCATATAACTGTGCTTCAGTGTGAACTCAGCTCAGTCTGGTTATTTAAACAGATCCCCAAAGCCTACCCCTCTTGATTTCTGAAATATACATTTGCAATAAAAATCAAATATGACATCTGTACTAAGAGAGCTCTAAAATAAGATCCTTAGAGGAGGCCAGAGCTCACAGCTCATCACTGTTAAACTATCATGAGTGTGATTGACAGATACTTAACTTCACTTAACCCGGCCCACTAACTACTCCTCTGCTCTTCAAATGCATCTCAGTTTTACAAGAAGATTGGATTGAGTTTTAAAGGCTCGGTTTTAATATGTCTTTCTTCAAACGGCATAAAACATAACACAAATCTATCTCAAAGGCTTATGGTAACTGACTCAAAGCACCTTGAGGTACATATTGGAAGCATATGCAAATCAACCTGACTTACCGCGAAGCATGTCAAAGTTCTGATGTGTGCATTAAAGACTGTAAAACGGGCTGCACCTCTCTGTGTCGTTAATGTAAATCACACCATTAACCAGATGACTATGTACGCCACAGAGAGCTGATGGAATGAAGCATAAATCACCAAGGGTTCAGTGACTGACTGTAACTCTCCCCTTTTCGCTTTGTGTCTCACTTTCACTCTCTCTTTCCAAAGTGCCACTTGAAAAAGGAAGTTTTGCACTGCCTCTAAAAGTTTATCCTCTCCATTCACCTCCGGTTGAGTCGCCTCATTACTGAAAAATGTTTCACTTGCCCTTTTCTTCTCGTAAATTCAATATAATAAAGAACAGCCTTGTACAAGATCGAACCATCTCCCTTCTCCTTTGAAAGATGGCTGAACTTCCTTGAGATGCTACTGAATGCTGGCACACCAACTAATCTTACATTATATATTCCAATCCAAACGGCATTGTTCATTTACAAAATTCAAGAGTCCATCTCTTCAGAACCCTAATCCAGCATCCAATCAAAATGAAGGCTATTATATTAGATTATTGCCTGGTTTCACAGACAGGAATTAGATTAAGCCAAGATTAGGCCTTAGTTCAATTAGTACATTTAAGTAGCTTTTATAAATGTGCCTTAGAAAAAAGCATTACTGGTGTGCTAAAACGTATTTTAAGATATGTCAGTGCAAGTTGCTTTCAGTTAAAACAGCTCAAACATGCATTTTAGTCTGGGACTAATCTTAAAACTTGTCTGTGAAACTGGGGGAATATTTATTAAATGAGGTTATACTTTCCTAAATACTCTTAACATTTGAGCATGCATGTCACAACAGATTAGGCTGATTCAGACAAAATCATCCTCTACAAAATGACGCAAAATGTTATTTTTGTTTGCTGCATTCATGCTATTACTGAACCCAGAATAGACCGCTATTCTGCATCTGTGCACCCTGTTTCCATTAGAGAATAATACAACTGGAACAGTTAATGAAGGGTTTGATAAACTCAGTCACTTACATTGTTCGTTACAGAAAACCTGGAGCTTTATGGCTGAGCTTACCAATCAGCTCAAATATTACTTCAATTAAGACATATTTTTGAGAAAGTAGTAAGTATGCCTATTTTTATCATCAAAAAAATAATGTCAAATTTATTTTAGGCCAACTAAGTGAGAACTGCGCTATGAATGAATCAATGTCGCCATCTGCTGGTCGTCTTATGAATAGCTTCTTATAGTAGACCCGACTAAAATTAGTTCTCTCCTTCGCTATATGGCAAAACTAGTCTTTTTAAATTAATTAATCTATATTTAGTGAATAATAACATTATGACGCATTAGCTTGGGGGTTAATTAAAAGATTGTGTGCTTTCACTGTATCTGAAAGAAAACTTATAGCCTATTGTAAAACCACCACCTCCAACTCAAATGGCAGCACAGTTCAGCCCTGTAATTGTACTATGTGTAATGTTGTTATTTTACAGAAGCTAGATCATATTAAAGCAAGAGTGCAGTAACTGAGCTTCAAATCTATAGGTTCTGATTCTGAAAGTCAATGTGTAAGCCTACGGATAAATCTTCTCCTAATGTCTGACCTCTCTCAAAAATCTTATAAGTACATACGGAGGCAGTATTATTATTACAAATAATTTATTATTGACAGTTAAAAATTAATAAAAGCGTGTGTGTATATATATATATATATATATATATATTTTTTTTTTTTAAGTTAACCTTACACTGAGCGTTTTACGGATTTTTTCAGATGCTGAAGAGATCGGCCTACTATTTGGATTCAATGCAAATAATAATACAAATAATAAATGGTTTGTTATCTAACTTTTTCTAACTCAAATGTATACCGACCAATCACGATATGCTGTCGAAATCACGTGTTGCCGGTTCACACTGACGCAGAACCTCCGCGACCGATAGTCCCTCCATGTGAATGTCGTCGCCAGTCTTATAAAAGCTAATTTGACAAGGTAAGAAAGCAGTATTTGTTGTATCGCCACAACCGTATGATAAAACATGTTTATTAAACTGTATCGATGTTTACTGAGTTGCTGAAAATTTATTGATAACGTTGACAGTTTCATAAGCTTATTGCTGCGCCTGCCCAAATCGCAAGGTCAGAATAGACTTCTGCCCATGACAGATAGCAGCTAGGTAATTCAGGCATAATAAGACATCTGACAGATCTTTACATGCTGTTTACATGCAGTATAATTGAAAAGTGTCGAAGCTCAAGATTATTTTGTTGAGTACTAGTAAAATATAATTAGTTAAATAAATCATTTAATTGTTCACATCGACGAAACATCATATATATATATATATACACATATACATATATCGACATCTGACTAGTGTTATTTTTTTACATTATTTGGCTCACAACTATTACTTTTCTTATATGTGCTGTCTGGTTGATTCTTAGGTGCTCAGGTGAGATGTGGGTGTAAATGCTTTGATTGATTCGGTTGTTGAATAGAGGAAGTTCCCTTTCCAAAATGACCAGCAGGCTGCTGTGCAGATGGGCGCGATGGTTTCCTCACTGCTCTCAGGTTGCCGTGGCCTCAGCCCGACCACAGACTTCCACAGTTCACCATACAGAGCCGCTGTGCCCGATGTCCGTGTCTTCGATCCGACCTTCTGCTAGGCACTTCTGTCAGGGCAATGAACTGGCCAGGATGGAGGAGACACCATTTCCATATGAATGTACAGAACTTGTCAAACTTGTTGAAAAGGCATCCACTCCACAGGAAGTGCTTCAGTTGTGGGCAGAGCAAGGCAGATCTGCCAGCGATGCTGCCAGGTGTCTGGTCCAGCTGAACCTGCGGATCATGGGGAAGGGCGGCAAAGAAATTCTGCAGGACCCGCGCTTCGAGCACATGCTGGAGACTGTAAACGCTCAGGTAACAATGACAACCAGTCTGAGTAGCAGCTTGAATTGAAAGTCACTTGTCACTGATAAAGATGTATTGGGCCGGTGGACGATTATCTTGTTGTTCTCACACAGGTGTCCTCAGTGTGGAATGGATCTCTGGTGGCTCTTCTGCGTACGCTCACTATGTTGGGTGTCCCTTCTGATGCCCCTGTACTCCACTCCATCCAGAATGAAGTGCTTTGGAGGATCCGGCGCCTTACTTACCGTCAACTGGCCTACCTGGTGGACTGGGTAGGCTTTCAGCGCAAAAGAGGGTGAGATTCACATGCTTGACAAAGCATGATTCACAGTCATAGACATTAGCACAATTTAAAAATAGACCTATAAGGGATGACTAGTCAGTTGTTGAATGAACTAGTTGATTAGTGGGGTAGTCTGTTTATTTATTCAGATTTTTGTTTTAGTTGTAAGATTTTAATAAACATGCAGACAGACTAATTAAAAATAATTCCAAATTTTTGTGTTGTGACCAGAGGTCGCATTAGACTTTCTCATTGTCTGTCATTTTGATGGACAGGGTTATAAAAATTCCATCATAATCTATTATTACCTGATTATTACCCATCATTTTAATTTTCAAGACTTGATGGCTTTTCATTCACATCTTCATTTTTTATCATGCACTTACAGGACAAGCATATATGGTAGATTATGCAGTTTTGACAGAAAATATTCAGTTAAAGCGACCTCTGGTTGTGTCTTGGTTTCCCAAAAATATTAAGCACAACTGTTTCCAACAGTGATAATAATAAGACATGTTTCCAAATCTGATTTCAAATTCAAATTTGAGCACCAAATCAACATATTAGAATAATTTCTGAAGGATCATGTGACACTGAAGTCAGAGTAATTCAGAGTAATGAAAATTCAGCTTTGCATCACAGGAATAAAATACATTTTAAAATAAAAATGTTATTTTGAATTGTAATCTTTTACATAATATTATTGGTTTTACTCAATTTTTTCATCAAAGAAAAGCAGCCTTGGTGAGCATAAAAGACACATTTCAAAACATTTTTAAAAATCCTATCGACCCCAAACTTTTGAACAATATTGTATATCAATAGAGAATTTGTATGTGCCTGCATTGAATTAACTGATTTGTATACGTCAATAATCCTGCAACAAAATGAAAAAAAAATCACCACTTTTTTTAAACAAGTTCTTGATGCTGTAGTTGATAGCTGATTTGTTCTTGTAATGTGGCTGCTTGTGTTGTGATAGGTATGAAAACAAAGCGCTCACCACAATCCTGCTGAAACAACTGGAGCTGCGCTGGACAGAGCTAAATGACAGTCGTACCATCACCATTCTCATGGGCCGTGCTTTGCTTTTCTCCCCCACTCTAATGGACAAACTGGAGGACAAAGTGAGTGCACACACTTTAAAACACCTTTAGCCACCTAGCCAACCAAACATATTTGAACACTTTGCATTATATTGTATTAGGCTTATGTAACCAACGCTGAACTGTATCTTGTGCTTTCCAGGCTCTGGAGTTGGCAGAGAGCTTTAGCGCAGATGATATCCGGAAGGTGGCATTAGCACTGGCATCTCAAAACAGGAGGGCCATTTCTTTGTTACGGGCTCTCTCATACCACCTGAACCAAAAATCCTCCTTTGAACTGAAAACGCCGTTGCTGCTTGACATTGCGTACACTTATGGTCAGTGAGAGATTGTGATAGCTTGGGTTTTTGGCCTAGACTTCCATAAATAACTGTAAACATCTAATTATCCTCTCATCTTCCTTTGAATAAAAGGCAAGCTGAATTTTCACCAGGCACAGGTTCTTCAGAGAATAGCGACAGAGCTATTGCCTAGGTTATCAGATCTGAGTTCCCTAGATGTCACCCGCTGTGCCAAGTCTCTAGCCTTCCTCAAGTGGCTCCACCTGCCTCTGTTTGAAGGCTTTGCTCAGGTTAGAGTCTTTTTTTGATTGCAATAGTCTCTCCATCGCCAGTCTCCATCTACATACACATACTTTCTTTTGTGTCCCCCTCTCTGTTGTTTTTCAGCACTATGTGAATTATAGTGAAAGCTACAGCACTCTTCAGGTCTGTAATCTTCTCATGTCTTTCGCCAAACTCAACTTCCAACTTGGCAGAGGAGAGGACTTTTACCATAAGGTAACCAATCCGAGTGGTAATATATTGTTATTATCCTTGATTAACTGCAATGCACTGTATATTTATGTATGTATGTAATAGGTTTTATTGTATGGCTACAGGTACACAAAGCTCTGGAAAGGTCCTTTCAAAATTTAGAGCCCTTCCTGAAAACAGATGTGGTCTGGTCGTTGTGTGTGCTGAACCAGGCCAATCCTGATTACATCTCTTCAGTTACAAAGCATGACTTTCAGAAGAAACTTTCAGGTGCGAGGGAATGAATGTGCTAAAAAATATTCAGAAAAGACTATACTCTCATTTTGGGAAAACTGATGAATTTATATTTCTTGTGTATCAATGTGATTAATATAATTTGCTGTTCTCATTCGAAACACACGGTGGCAGTATAGGTGCATTGTCCAATGTCTGTCTCTACTTTCATGACCGATTGTAGGCAGATCTAACCTACAATACCTTTCAGAAGTTTGGAGTCAGTATGTTTTTTGTTTTTTTTAAACAAATTAATACTATTATTCAGCAAGGATGCATTAAATTGATCAAAGGTGACCCAAAAAGACTATCCCATCATAACAAAAGACTTCTTCACAAAACAATCACAAAAACATTCCACAAAAATATTAAGTGGTTATTAAGCAGTATGTTTTCAACATTGATAATAATAAGAAATGTTTCTTGAGCACCAAATCAGCATACAGTCTCTGCCAAATACATCAAACAGTTATTTTAATTTGTAATATTCCACAATATTACTGTTTATACTGCATTTTTGATCAAGGCATGGTGAGCATAAATCTTTCAAAAACATTTAAAAATATTGTCAACCACAAACCTTTGAATGGTAGTGTATTTTAAGGAATAGTTCACCTAGAAATGAAAATACTGTCATTATTTCACTCTCATGTGTATTTTAATGTATGCAGTTAATTTTTCAATGTGGAACACAAAAGAATAAATTGCAGAATTGTCACACGCTTCTTTTTCATAGGCTGTCAAGCTGTGCACCATATTTCAAGTCAGTCTGCAGTCATTATCATGTTTTTGTGTAATTGTGATGTTTTCCTGACTCATCCAACAGGTGGCTTTGTGGATCGGACTGAGAACTATCGGCTGAAATTGCTGCATATCTCTGCCTTTGCTCAGCTGGAGCCTCTAGGAATCACTATTAAATCCCCTGCTGTCCTGCTGCCAGCTGCCCAGGGGAAAGTGGAGACCAACACCCCTATGCAGAGCAGCCTACACACAACCCTCCAGAGTCTGACCAACAGCCGGACACAGGCCCTCCGCACTGCTGTCAAAACTGTATACGGCTGGACAATAGGTGAGTAGCAACTACAAGGTAATAAACGTCATAGGTTTGATTTCCATTCATGGGTCTAACAGAACCTCCTGATAATTTGTATATCTGTTGATCTATGTTCACCACAGATGGAGAGCTCGTGGTAGATTCAGAAAATAAACCTATTGATTTGGAGAACTTGAAAGCCCCTCATTTACCTGGAGGCGGTGGACCTGACGCCTTACCTGCAGGGGCACGACGGTGAGTATTCATGTGAAAGCTTTGTTCTAAGATCACATACAGAGATGATTTCTGATTGTGTCAATGTGCTTGTGTCTATTTGCAGAATAGCATTTTTGTCTTGGGAGTTTTCTAACTTCTGCCTCAAGAGCAAGGATCTTCTGGGCCGCTTTGCCATGCAGAAACGCCACCTACAGCTGGCTGGGTTTATAGTGGTGGAGGTGAGACAGTGAAATACAAGCGTAGGAGATGAAAACATATCTCAGTTAATTTGAAGTATTAAGGCCTGTTGTGTTCACACTAACTGTATTAACATCCACATTAACAGATAACATTTTATTCATAATAAGTGCACGCTGCAATTATGTTGGAGAGTTTGGAGTTTTTCCCTCTTTTCCACCTCACTTTTTAAATTGCTTATGAATGCCCGTGCAGCTGTGCGCATTTTACT
Organism: Abramis brama; assembly: GCF_963993115.1. Classification (NCBI taxonomy): domain Eukaryota; kingdom Metazoa; phylum Chordata; class Actinopteri; order Cypriniformes; family Leuciscidae; genus Abramis; species Abramis brama. The sequence goes on from NC_139979.1 coordinate 15,380,217, forward strand.
TTCGCTTGTAAAGCTTTCGAAATAACGTCAATTCGGGGCGGCAATTGCTTGAATACTGGGTTCATCATTATTCTTTATGATTACGTTTGCAGGTTCACTATTAGCATTGGGTTTATTCAAAATATTGCCAAATAGGCGCTTTAACATTTCGCTTTGAAACCAAATCTTCCGCCATCGTCTTGTCAGTAAGCTGGCCTCACTCTCGTCACGTGATAAAATAAATCTACCTGCTGATGGTCTTCCAACACGCAATAACAGTTCTTATATGATACAAAAAAGTTCTCTCCTTTTTATAGTTCCAGTGTTGTTAGCCTGATTAGTTCTATTCCTATTGTAATAGCTATTACATGGCAGGCAGTCCCCCTTGATTTTGGGTTATAAATAGCGGCAGTAAAGACAGAACTGCGGAAAAGGACTCAGGCTCTGTCTGCAGCATGTAGGCCAATCCTGTTAGCCCTCTGCCTCCTGGGGTACAGTTTAATAGAGTTGGCTGGACTTGTCTTGACTTCCAACTGAGCACAAGGCTGACATAATGCTCCTGCCATTTGATGCGCTAGCTGACACAAGCCATTTTAAAAGGCAAGAGTTCATAACATTTCTCCATTTTCTGAGACATACATTAGCAAAATTCACCCATTGTCTATTTTCAACTGTGTAAACTGCTTTATACATTGCCACACAAAACCATCACATTCGAACCAAGCAGAATTCTGTTGGTCAATGCAGCTTGAACCTGTTGCGAAATCTGTGAAATTTGGGAAATTCTACATTGCATGGACTCCTATTGAAAATAGGAATTTCGCCTGTGAATATTTGCTAAACAATAACAAATGTGACTGCAATTTTACTCTTGAGTATATTGATTTGTTACAACCCCACTCCTTTTGTGTCCCCCTACAGGTGCCGTACTTTGAATGGCTGGAGCTGAAATCTGATTGGCAGAAAGTGGCTTACTTGAAAGACAAATTAGGGAAGGCAGTGGCTGAGGACATGGCTAAGTGAGCCATCCAGCCTGTCGATAACTTTGAATGTTTTGGACACAGGCAGCTTATAGACATCAACAGGGCCAGACAATGACAGGACTTACAGGTGAAGTAAGGATACAGATATTGAGTATTAGATATACACACAGAGAGAGACTGTTACAGCATCCTCAAGTTCCATGATCCACCCGAACATCAGAGTGGAAATCAAATGCGACTGGGAGCTGTGATCCATCTCTGCAGGAACAGAAAGCAGAGCCTCCAGAAAGCAGCAAATGCTCGGAAACAACAGAGTTGTGTATCCACTGCCTTCCCAAAAAGGAAACTGAGCCAAAGAGCTAGACATATGTTGTGAAATGAAAGTGTGTGACTGATCTGAAGGGCATAAGCAATGTTCACCACAGAGGGAAACAACTCTACATCAACTACACTAAATTATCAGAGCGTTGTGTTAATCCTCCACATCCTCAACACAACTGGACGTTCACACTCTCTACTTCTTAATAAATACATACACCTACTGTTTTTGATGTGGTTGCCTAGACAACACATGGGGCTTTCCTTGTTTCCAAGGAGACAGTTGTTAGGATGGAAATATTTATGGAGAAAGGGATTGAGAGTTCAGTACTTAGAGATACTTTCATTACACTTAGAGAGCGCCACTCTATTATTGCTTATTAATGAAAAAGTAAAATGATACCAACTCTACTTGCCTCACCTGATATCTGTACATTTGCAAATGTGCTTGTGATTTAATTAAATATATGAAAATAGGGTTGTATGTAAGAATACATATCGGATGACAGTTTTTGCCTAAATATTTATTTTGGAAAGGCCATCATTGCACTGTTATTTGCTGCCAAGCCTGGAGTTACATGTCACTCTGGTCAGTCTTAGTGGACCTCTCTCTTGAAATCTTGAAAAGATTTTGTACAAAGAATGGATTTTGCCACTAGACTTTCATCTCAAGCACCTCAGTGTTTGCAATGTGTGGTATCAATAAAACTAATCTCGTATTTTCATCAAAGAGCATATGATGACTCATTGCTGTATTTTCCCCAATGTGGTTTGCTAATGTTGGCTGTCTGTCTGTAGTCATGCTGTGATGTTTTGTGTAATGAAAATAACATTCTAATGAAAGGTGAATCTGGTCTTAATTTATTTCGATGATTTGTACACAGATTGATTGCATCAAAAGACACAGGTTTGGTTTGCTGTTGTGCTGAGCAAATGTCCTGATATGGATCAGAATCTAGTCTAATAAACGTGTTTTTAACAATGAGCTGACTATCAATTAACAATAAATACTGAAATTTGTCTAATGTTTGCTCAGATATGCTGTGTTTACCTTTAGGGTAGGCAATTTCGGAGCACAGTCTCCAAAGCCACGCCTCCTTCAAAACACGTGAACGCTCACAACAGAGATTGAAAAAGCTTCACGAAGTGTTAAATAACCTCATGTCTCATTACACATAACATTACAATAATATTGCACGTAAACAACTTACAGAACTCTGACTTACTTGTACCACCTGACTGCTGCAGATTCATTTTGCCGTTGATAGTGTTGAAACACAAATCCGAGTCTGAGGACCGGAACAGCCGGGTAAAACGTCATGGGTTGCCATCTTGTAATTACGATTACGACATGGCATAAACTTGATGTTTTGGTTCAGGAGGATCTGTAAAAAGTGGCTGCTGTTCCTTTGCAGAGCTCAGTTATGGCCTCATGGATGGAACACGCTGATGACGTGTCTACGCGAGCAGGGTAACTATGTATATGGCTGAACTATGTACTATGTACTATGTATATGGCTGGAAAAACAGTCCCGCAGTGTTCCGAGACACGCGCTTATGACTGCACATGCATTCTGTTTCTGTCTGTTTGTTATTCGGATATCTCTCGAACCGTTTGTCCGATGGATTTCAAACTTGACAGGTGTCTTGCTACGGGCACAAGTAAGTGCAGTGCAAAGTTTGACGTTGTTTGGATTAGAAATGCAAAAGGTATCGTTAAATATATCGGTAAAAGAAGCACTAAGAAGGTTGTGGTTTAAAAATAAACATTCTGACATTAGAGGGTTGTGGTTTAAAAATAAACATTCTGACATAAACACTGTCAGCTAAACATTGTCACTGTTTACTTCTGAATATTATATTTTATTCACGGCCATCATTTGTAGTAGCCTATTCACAAACTGTCTGCTCAAGCGTAGCGTTCACTGTGCCCTGCTCCCTGAATCGTCGCGCTTATTCATTTGTGGATGTTAACTGAATCTGTAAGTCAGCTACGCTGTTTACTTCTGAATATTATATCTATCTATAAATTACAGGAATGTCTTTCTGGCTGGTCCAGGCTGAAAAAATATTTTTTTTAAATCATCATTTAAGTGTTTGGGAAAAAATTGAGACAGTGGTTGTCAGATTTCATTGGTGATTTCAAACCACTCCACTCCATACAGCTCGATAAGCAGCGACAGTTTCACAGGATTGTACATTTTCTCTTTGCACCCTGCCCATATCCCTCTCATTAAGTCTGTTTTTTTTCCCAATGTGCCAAACTGTTCTAAACTTCAACATCCCTTTTAATTTCTTTTTCATTTTAAAATCTGTTCACCGGCTAAAAATCAAAAAATTGTCAAGGGATGGACATTATTTAATGCCGTACATTACTGTTCAGGAACAAATCACAAGATAAAATGTGCCCGGTGCAAAATAACACCACTGTAGGGTAGAACATATACAATTGGAACACCTTTTGCTTTTAACATTATGCTACCACACAAAAACTTTTTTTCATGTGATCTTTCTTTTGTCTACTAAATAAATTATGGTCAGTAATACATATAAATAGTTCACATTTTAGTTCATAAAGACATGAAGTACTTTTGGTCCAATGTCAGGGACAGTTGAACCTGTTCTCTTATACAGTTAAAACATATTTTTAATACTCTAAAGAAAACTGACCTAATCAACTAATTTCAAATGTTAACATCTGTAACGGTGGCTGTTTCGTAGCAACAAGAGTAGGATCCAGTTGCAGCAAACATTTATTCAAAGAAACATAATAAAAGTAAATCCAGGCAAAACTGATAAATCCAGACACGGGCAAGGAAGGCAAACAAATCTATCACATCCATAGAGGGACAACACCAGAAAAAGACCATGAGAAATTATACACAAGGGTGATTGGCAAACAAGACACACCTGGGAACAATCAGGAACTAATCAGGGTAACTATGGTAACAAATAAGGCAGGCACAAAAATAATTTCATTTCAGATCTTCATTGAATTCCTATTCTTTATTGTCGGCTACAACGGATAGTTTGCTTTTTAACAGCAGAACATCCAAGAGTTAAAGGTAACTTTTTCACTCTACTAAAGCATAAAAATACCATAATATGTTTGCATATATTGAGGAAACATGCTAAGTTCACATACTCGTTTCTCTGAAAAACACTTCTACAGCCAGTTATTTTACTTTGAAATGTGCGTTTCCAGGGGCTCGTTCTTCGTACGTCGCTAACTCAGTTAGCTGGATTTGATTGTTGACGATTTGGCATGATCTTGGATTGTTTGGTTCTTCGAAGCTCATCCTGGGGCCTGTACCATGAAGGTAGCTGAACAAACTCGGGGTTACAGGATTAGTTTTGAGTTGACAAAACCAAACCGATGCAATCAGGCTTTATTGGTACCATGATGCAGCTCATCAACTTTCTCTGTCAACTCAGGCTTTGATCCTCAAGCTATGATTACTCCACGCGCGCGTGCACATAAAAGAGTGACGTCGGCACTGAACAACCAATTGCGGGTAGAGCGAGAGCGATATATTTTTCCGCGGAGGAACGAGAGATAATCATTCAGAATTACGATGAATTTAAATATGTATTTCAAGCTCGAAACAATACGTTCTCTGCTGCCAAAGCAAGAGAAGACTGTTGGAGAAAGATTGCTGATTCATGTTAATGTGTTAGTTAAACAAATACGTTATATATTTATGTAACATTATGTATGTGTAGCCTATACGTGTAATATAGCCTATAGCCTATTTTTATAATATATAAAAATGTGCATGGATGTACTAAGAAAGATTAATATTCATTGATTTTTAGATGCAACCCCAACTCCAAATGTTCTTGGCAGCAGATAAAGACAAAATATAAAAATATAATTCAAAGTGGTGAGTATTTACTGCAACCTTTTATTACTTTTGTGAACATTTTATCATAAACACTTGTTTGCAGCAAACAGAAATAAAGAGTTAAATTCAGAAAACCAGAATACACTGGCGGAGGAGTTGTCTCTGAGTAGGCAATAAGGGACGGCCGATTATGGATGTGATTACAGGTGCTGTACAATCTGACCCTGGTGCTGGCTCCTCTAAGCAAGTAACACTGGGTACGTGTGCAATACATTACTACTTTTTTAAGTTTTAAATATGGCTGACTGTATGTTCTGCAGTAGAGGGAAATACAGTGTCCCTGTTGAAGCCAGCACACATACACACACACACACACACACAGTCTCCCACACAGAGGTCAGTATGCAGCAAACAGAACACCAAACATAACCTGCTTTACAACAGTTATGCTTTACATTGGCCTATTTTTATTTATTAGGGTGGAGGAAATGAAGACACTCTGTCTGTGTGTTCTCAGACAGTTTCTGATGTGAATGCACTGGGCTTTTTATTATGGCAAACATTTAAATGTGTGGCATAAAAAAGGGACTGGCCCTTACACATCTCTTTTATTGTAGGATTTTTCAGAACCTGCCCCAGAAATGGAGGCCTCTACCTCAATGGGCTTCAGAAGAAATGTGTAAGGATTTAAAACCCTTGACATAAATTACAGTCAGTCCTGTGTTTGTAGGAAGTCAAGGAACTTTTTCTGAGCCTCCAGAAAACTTGTAATGATCATGTTTGTGGTGGAATTATGTTTTAGGTGGAAACAGACTCAGTCAGGGCCCTGTACAAAATGAGTCTTGAACTAGACTGCACACTAAAGGAGTCTTGAACTAGACTGCTCACTAAAGGAGACTTGAACTAGACTGCTCACTAAAGGAGACTTGAACTAGACTGCTCACTAAAGGAGTCTTGAACTAGACTGTTCACTAAAGGAGACGAACTAGACTGGACTGTGAGCTGAGAAGGCTCCAAAAAAAAAAAAAAATTGGAGATCAAACAGCTGGATAAAACTGATCTCAGTATGTGAATTTATTTAACCAAGTAACACTTTAGTATGAATATTTATTAATGCAACTTTCTCTTGCTCTTTCTCCCTCCCATCCCACAAAACCAATAAAACAGTTTGAGACCTATCTGCAGTTTCAATGTGCTTTTATTAAGTGTAATATTGTATGGTGATTGCCTCTACATCTGCACCAGCTGGGTGGGCCGCTCTGGTGACTCTGAAGCGCCGAACACAGTTGAAATGTGCCTTTAGGATGCCAAAGGTCATCTCTATCTTCACTCTGGTTTTACTGAGGGCCACATTGAAGCGGTGCTGTGGCCCTGTCTGAGGGTCATGATGGGGTTATTGTGTAGGTTTTTCTATCTCAGTTCAAATTAACAGTGTTTTGTACTGTACCAAATTGAACTTGCTTTCCTCAAAGCGCTGACACAACAAAGACTCACGGAAAATTTGTGAGACAAGCACTGGAGCCAGGCCATTTGGCATCCAAACTTGTGATCATACATTCATGACCACAAGTCGTCTGCAGATGAAATGTTTAGTAGATCATTGTTATATCTGTTAATGTTAGGCTACTATTAATTTAAAGATTCATCTCTCAGAAAATAATCATCTCACATATTCACATCATCTCTACTTGAACATTAAGGCTGTGATAGGACTTCCTATTAACATAATCTGCCTCATGTTCCCCTAGAGCAGTGGAGATTGGAGCAATAGACTGCATGTTGCAATGACTCTAGGGAATCCTATCATAAGATTAACAGAATAATAATAAAAAATATTTAAAATAATTCTTAACATGTATTGTATAGTAGCCTACATTTGTGAAATTTGCTTCTTTTAAAACAAAAAACAAACAAAAAAAAGTGTTCATGTGATGTCACCCTATCAATATATCTTACCGGCAATTTTATAAAAGTCCTCTTTTATGGACATGGTCGATAAATGTCCGGGAAACACTATTAATGAAACTATTAATGTACTCCTGCAGAGCGAGGACCACCTTGCGAATGGTTCGACAAACATATGTTTTCCCCTAGCTTCTGTGCGTCACCCACCGTGCAAGAATGTACCACTTGCAAAAAAAAAAAAAACGCAACGCAATATTTGCGGTACAGTAAGTGCATGAATTCGACGTGTTAAATTCTTTATGTGCGGCTCAAGAAGTTCGTAAAGATAAGACATTGCTTCCGCGGAAAATCTGTATCTTTCATACAAATAATTATCAGGAAAGGCAAGGGGATTTTGTCATGCTAAAAATTATTTCTTTACGAAGTACTCGTCTAACAATTTGCGCTGAGATGTCACCGGATTTGGAAGAAAAGGTGAATAAGTTACGTCACCTATATGTTTCTTTGCTCTCAGCTGATTGGTCAAACTTCAGTCTGAGATCTTGAATCCAGAACATAACCTGCCCCGGAGCAGGTTAGCCGTGCAGCGTAAGATACCATGGCAACGAACACCGATTAAAGCCGAGCTACTTTCATAGTACCTAAAACCCAGGGTTGGCGGAAACTAAACTGAAACATAGCTGGCTAGCCACCTAAACCGGCTTCATGGTACAGGCCCCTGGACTTGCTGTCATAGCAACAGGTGCGCAAACTTAAACCTGCTCGCGAGCAGGCTTATTTCATGTAAACAGGATTAGATCGCGGCTTCACAAGCGGAGCTGATACGGGAAGTCCAGCGCAGCACTTTCTGAGATATATATTTTTTCTCGTGACTCGTGAGATTGTCATTTACATTATTAATTTGTTGGAAACGCACATTTATTTTCGACTTGTCAGAGTCGGGCTTTAACTACAGCACACACTGTGCCCTAAGATTATTTGCGAGTGGCTCTTTCCTTTACACTATTGGAGATGGGGAGAACTTGATGGAAAGTGCTGTCTGTCGTTTTTAGGTTTACAAAACAGTTTTATGTTTTTTTTGTGGCATTTCCAAGCCACTTAAGACCCAATGTTGTAAAGCAGTTTTTTTAAGCAGTTTTTTATTTTTATTATTTTTATTATTAGGCTATCATATTTTTTTATGAAGATCATGCAATCATGACCATGCTGATTACAGTATATGTCACTCAGGTTTATAGACCATAGACTGCCATCAATGCCTCAATGAAGGGGATTATGTGAACAGAAAGGGGGTTCACAATGTAAATGTGCAGCCCAGTTACTATTGTGATTCTTAATCTTAATATTCCAGATTAATAATATTATATCAAATAAAAAAGGCAGTTGACAAATCTTCCATATCACAAATGTGAAAGTAAAATGGCCAGGATCTGTGCATGACTTAAGAATTTTCAGAAATTCACATTTATGCACATTATTTAAAAGTGGTAAGGAAAGTTCCACAATTAAATATCAAGCTCACTGTATTACATACACTTATGCTGATCCTAACAGAACTGCATTTTTTCATAGGTGATTATGACATGTTCCTGCCTGCAGACAGGTGTTTTATGCCCCCATTCCCTGACCCAAACCAGTTACAATGCAGCATAGCCAGGACAAGGGCACACAATGAAATGAACTGGCTAACTAAAGGGAAGATTTCAGTGTCTGAAAAGACTGAGGGGTTGCACACCTGACAGGGCCTGTGACATTGTTGCATGTGCCATACTACACAACACTGCCAAAAAAACACTTTTCATTAAATGTTTAATAAAAGACAAATAGCCTATGCTTAGTTCCTTGAGTTTTATTTCAATTGTTCTTTGTAAAGAAAAGCCAGTGGTCAAGTGCCTGCAACAAGAGATATTAGACACATGCCTCATGCAACAAATAAAAAGGAAAAGTTGGCTATACACTGCCCACCTGTAGGCCTATGTCTCCTCTGTGTGTGCAGACTCTTCTGTAGGCCTTTCTGTAGATGTGGAATCTTGCAATTTATGTTGCAGCCATAAAGCATTCAAGTATAAATTAAGTAAAGTTATTTATGCACTTGCAGGTAGGCTAGTTCCTCCATATGACAGTTATCTGAGAGGGTTTATTCAATGGAAACAAATGGACATTACAAAGTCTTATACTTTCTTTCCTTTGGAAAGTTATAAAATGTCCACTTACTGCACATATTTCAGCCACCACTTTCTTGGGAACAGATACAAGTGTTGGTGTATTTTGTAAAAGTGCACAAAAGAGGAAAACACAATGTCATTACAATGAACTACACTGGGGAAAAATGTGATCAATAACTCATATTTTTACATTAACATAAGTTTATCAGTTTTCACTTTCACAAGTCAAAGCAATTCATACTCAAGATTTAACAGTTGAAATGACTATACAGCCTTAATTTAATGCAGCAAAAAATATTTTACAGTGTAGGCTACTAAGATATTTTTTCTCAGCCTTTTTCTTGGTTGCTTTTATAAACAGACAACCATTTATTTAACAGTGCCTTTTATAAAAGAGACTATACTATAACTAAAAATTACCATTATGTAGAATATTTTTGTACTTCACTTTTATTTGCTCCCATGTTCTAGTGTGGTGACTGACATTACAATGCACAAAGTAATTATGCAATTATGATATTAAGTAATAAAAACATCTAACATGGCCACTTCTAACGGATTTAAATTGTCTATTACTTTTTGCCAGCCCTCTTTCCTGGCCTTTGCAGACTTTGAGGTGTTCCCTGGCGTTTTGATTAAATATTAAAATTCCGAATAAACTTTTAGTTCTTGCTCGGCTGAGGAGAAAAACTGAGCGCGCTCTTTGGCCACGCTGAACAGCCAATAGCAGCGTTGCTGATCAATGTTTCTACTATCGATACATATCCCCTTTTAAGCCAGCGCATGAACGCGCAATTATCTCAGATAACTCAATCCAGCGATACTAATCATAAACAACAGGTGAGTTCGAAGAACCCAATTAGCCGGATCATGATTAGCACGATGAAATCATCTTGGATGTGTCATTTGATCTCGGATGTAATAAGCAACGTACGAAGAACGAGCCCCAGGCTGGAATGTTTGTTTTTGTTTTGGTCTGTGATACTGCACATTGGCAATTTTCATTGTCCATTGCGCTCGTTCCTATTGCGTGTGCTCAGACTGGCAACCCGTGTGAGTGCTGTCTAGTCTGAGGAGCAGGAGGCGGGAAAAACGTTGATTTCCAATATTTTGAATTGGACTGCAGTACCTATTTCGACCACTAGTTGTCATTCTTACAGACTGCACCTTTAAATAGCCCATCAGTAAATCACTTAACAATTAAGATTAAGAGTTCAAATTAGGAATAGTTAATCTGTAAATCTTTGAACAACAGTTTTAAATTACAAAAATATGAAAATTAAAAACTGTACAACTGTAAAAACAAAATAAATTCTGTCATGACAACTCTCTGCTGCTCCAGAGCATGTACTGGGACTTGCTACTGCAAATACATTCACAGAAAACACATTTACCGCACAGTCGATCTAAACAGGTAGGGAAGAGAGAGGGTTCTGAAAGCGAGCTGCAGACTGTTAACAGCAAACAATGGCAAGTATTTGAATGTTTGAGCAGCAAGCTCATTGGCTGCTGATGTAACAGCAACCAATCAGCTGTGCTATGTAGATAACGACATGATTGCTACCAATCAGTTAAAGACCTATCAGCCTGCACCATTCAGAGTTTCATGCCAGAACTGTAATAACATTCACTCAGTAAGTACTCACTCATTCACATACTCACTATGTCAATAATCAGCTTACTCTTATTCATTTACTAATTGTGGTGTTAGATGCAGTTGTTCTTCCCAAATATCTAGGCCTTAACAGCATCCGAGACAATAGGATTCTACAGCAGGTACAGTGTGTTTCAGCTAGCACTTTTCCCTAAATTGCACGATAACACTGAAGGGCACCATGTTATGATTTATGTAAATTTTAGAAAATCAAACCTCAAAGTTCAGTTTCACGGTCATAAAAGGACAAGAAGCTATATTCAATGTTGAAGGGAAGTAGTGAAGTGAAAATCTTACTCCTAAAAATAGACTTATCTTCAGATTAGAGAACCGTATGTCCTTTAATTTTTTCCCAATTGAATAGGACACTGCTAAGCATGTGTGGAGCAAAAATCATGGATCAGGTTTGATGCATACGCAAGTTATTTAATATGATTTAACTGTCCCTCTGTTTCAACTGTACACTGTCTACCCTACCATCGGAAATAATACCACCGTACCAATGGGCCATGTGTCATTGATATTTTTAGGATTCTTAATTTTAATAACTTAGTTTAATGTTTATTTTTATTATATTATGAGAAGTAGTGATAGCCAAATTAAATTATGAAAAAATAGAACTCTGGTTCGATTTAGGCTACTTCATTACTCATGGTAGCTTAATGATATGGCATTAATGAGCTCAGGCCATGTCATTTATGTCTAGCGATGTTTTTTTTTTTGTAAAGGCTTTTATTGCATGTTTTATGGCCAGGCAATGAGTGACATCAGTGCAAGAGAAAACAAGTTTTTTGTTTTGGTCCTTCTGTCTTCCTTACCTTGAAGGGCAGGTTGACCCAGCTTGGGTTAGTTCAGTCAGATTGCATTATGCAGGGGTGCCTCTGAAGAGCCTTGAAGAATGAAGGAAAACTGACCTCTCTGCAGGCTATAGGGTAGGAGATGAGTAGCTATTCTTCCTCATCATGCATATCTCATTCTATTTATTCGAAATCAGGAACCATTTCAATCCATTTAGAATGTTTTATTGAGTCCGGTGTCAAAGAACTTGACTGGCTTTCACAAAACTGTTTTGTGATAATGTAATAGCAGTAAAGGCAGAATCAACTCCCTATTAATACACAATGGTTTTGAAAGTGCATTTCTGAGTAAACTGATCCATAAGTTTACTAAGAAAACCTGTGACCCCTTTTTCACTGGATTTATTCAAGTTAGAGAGCCATTTTTATGTATGTTTTTCTTTTTCACTTTCACTTTTAATATGCATGTATTGAGAGAATTGAATCATCACTGTCTGACTGTTCCAGTAATAAAGAAAGCTATCCAGTTCCCTAAAATTCCAGCAAAAGTTCTGGATGTTTGAAAAAGAAAGTGAGATGCAGAAAGAAAAGAAAAACTCAGGAAAGTCCCCAAGTCTTGCCAGTCTGCTGAATATTGGATTCCCTTTTTCTAAAGCATCCATGAGTTCTCCCTCACAGTTGCCGTGGAAACATAGCTCTGTACTCTGTAGCTAAATTTACTGCAGTATCCCTCACTCTCACTTCCATGAAGATCAGTTTCAATGATTTAAGATGTGGGTTTTATCTCTTGTTGATTTAAAACACAAACACAAAAAGCATATTCTACTGCCTCTTACTTTTGTCATTTTAAGATACTCCAAAACTGTTTTATGAATTTATGAATTCATTATCAATATAACACATCATCTAACACAATATTGTAGTTACAACAGTATCTCACTCTAACAACCTGTCAAACTCAAACAGACATACCGTATGTGTCTGTATGGGACAAATGTTTTTCAAACTCCTGATGCTAAAACTAATGCCAGGGAGCAAGTTGCATGTCGTACACTCTTAAAAGAGAGAGGGAAGTGGAGAATGAGATTTTATTGTTTCTCTGCAGTATTGCTATCATGTAACCGCTTCTTGCTGGAAAAAGTCACCATGAAATCAAAATTGACAATTATCTTTATTGCGTTTTTATTATAAATGATTTATCCACACACATAATAATTTTGTTTTTAAATTCAAGGCATTCACTCTCTCTTGCAATGACTTCTCTATCTATCTATCTATCTATCTATCTATCTATCTATCAGTGAGAAAAAAAAAATTAGGGTGGGACTTTTCATTTTGTTCATCGGGAATTGATTGGATGGTTGTGGTTTGCTATTGCTGTGATCTCATGTGAGTGACAGGTTACTGGAGGGGAGGGATTACTATCCCGCCCTCATGTTGGTGCGCACATCATCGGAGAAGTGATGTTATTGCGAAGTGGTGGGGACATTAATATTTTTTGATGAAAAATTACAAGGGCACACTAATTAAAAAATGATGTGCACGGATGAATCATTTTGCTATAAACACTGCAATATTCCAATTCCTAATAAAAATGTTCATGGGGGTTTTAACAGTCTCCCAACAGGTCTGTTTTGATGGTTGTAGAGTTGTTTTTTTAAATCAGCCAAACACCATCTTAGCCAGGCTGAAGGACCAGCTTAAACCAGCTAAAACCAACCAGCTTATGCTGGTTTAAATGTTGTTTTTTCTACCATGATTAGATGCATTTTATTTTCAGCGCACAGCATCTCTATCTGTTTGCCTGCTGTGCTTTGTATTACTATCCCCCATGCAGCCTCCAAGAGATACAGAAATCTGCTGACATCATTGTCCAAGACCCACTTGCTGAAGGGAGAGCATGAGGAAAGGAGAGAAAGAGAGAGAGGGAGGGGGAGAGCGAGGTTATGAGGCAGCACAGCAGTGAGGAAGGGAGGGGTAATGAGAGCGACAGAGAGTCCGAATGGGGCGGGCGCTCTCGTAATCAGAGAGAATACTGCAGCTCACGCTCAGATTTCCCATGCTGTTACCGGCGTGTCTCTGCAGTCCCTCTCTCTCTTTCTCACATGCACACTGACATAAATGCACACGCAGTGAACACGGATCTGTATCTCTGCTCTGAGGAGGCAACATCCTATACTCGTTTTCTCTGTCCTCAGTTTGCTGGCTCCTGTTTTTTAGGCAGTGCGTCAGAGACTGTGCTACACGGATATGCCCGGTGAGACTGCACATCGGAGCGGCCCCACGCAGGGCCTTCTGGACTCTGGAGACCCACAATCAGAGCTGCCAGGACCAGGTAAGCAAATGTACACCTCACTGCATGCTATATGAGGGTCAGAGAAGGACATACACGAAGGATGCTCAGCTGAAAGCATGTGTCTAATATATTTATCTGATAGAATAGTGAGCCACACCTAGAAACATCATCCAGCATTGTCCGAAAAGAGCATTGTGTGCGTTAAGTGGTTGTAGTACACACACACAAACACACACACACATACACACACTCCTCCTTCCTGCCTGTAATTACAAGAGCATGACACAGCATCACTCTCAGGACCCCAACATCAGTTGCAATCAAGGCTGTTTAGGACAAGTGCATAGGTGTCCATAACATGCCTGCATGGAATAACACTGATCTGATGTAACATGTTACTTTGAGATAAGATATTGATGCTATTTGTTTGTCTATTTGTCGAGGGAATGACACCCATACGTTATGTACGAAAAATAATAAATATCATCGTCAGAGAAGACGGTTGACTTTCCTGAATGTGTGTGTATATTTGAACTACATTAAACCGAGCATTAACATAAACAGTATTTATCATTCTATTTTGTGATAATGGTAGGTGGTGACATTTTGGGCACATGGTCCTTGATTTATCACCAATCAGTAAAGTTAAATGTCTTGGTGCAGTGAATGCACCAAAGTTAGTATGCTTAAATTAATACTATCATCACCTTCAACATTGATTAATTAGCAAAGAAAGTACAATCTGCAAAAAGGCATGGAATTTTCCAGTAAGCACACAGACGGGCACGTGTATGCGTGTGTTTGAATGAGTGGAAAGATTGCCCTAAAAAAGAGAACCCTCATGTGTGACAGTTTGTCGGCACTATCTTTAGATGACTGAACTAATAAGGAGGAGACCTGGGACAACGGGCTTGTAAAATCTGTAGTTGTCTCAGTCAACTCTGTCTCTAAATCAGATATGTGTTGAACTGTGCATCACAAAACAGCATGAGGCACGATGGGACAATAATGGTTGTGTTTAGTGGTGATAAGGGTGTGGTATTCAATAGCTGTGTGGAATATGACAGCATTTTTTAGGCCTACCAGGCGATGTTGCTGTTCTGTGTGTAATTTCTATTGTCAGCATTAAAATGTACTTTTTTGTGCTCAAAAAAAGAATCAGTGCATCAGCTATGATACACACACTTTTGTTACAAAAGCAAGTGCTTTCCATTTCTGATTTATCTCTTTATTCACATTAATATTTGAAGGCACTGTGAAAGTACCAGACATGTTCTTTTAATTGAATAATGCGTTGGCACAGTGTAAGAGCTAGATAAGCTAAGTGGATGTTGATCGGGTTTGCTTGGCCTGCTTCTATTCAGTCCCTCTCAATTACATCACAAGCACGTACCAAGGAATCAGATAGGATAGACATTAGATCGTCAGACAATTGGGGTTAATGTGTGTTAACAAGGCCAGTTCCATACATATAACCCACTTTGAAACTTCAACGTTTTTATGAAAATATTATCAAAGCCTTATTTGTTGACAAGTAGCATATTGCACCCGACACTAGAGATCTGCCATCGGGGGATCTATTGTTAAGATAACATGGATGTTTCATCATTTAGATTCACTTGTCTCTAAGGACAATGCATTGTTCAGTCAGCCACTGCTTCATAAAGCCTCATTACCATTTTGTTTTAAATCTAAACAATGCATCTCATTCTTCAGCATAATAATTGTCATTGAATAGAATTTAACGTTTGATGTATATTGAAAGCAATGGAAAAGGAAATATTTTATAGAATGCCTCTCTTGCATCAGATATTCCTCACCTGACTTGCAGTATTATGTACAATGTAAGAGCATGGCATTTGAAACTGTGTTTGGAATGTTGATGATGTTTACTCACTTCCATGGTTCCAGTTCGTGTATACCAGTAAAATCACAGATTTTAGATTTTGGATCCAAAGAGGTCAACTTTAGCACCACCTGCTCATCTACCTGGCATACAGCAGGGGTTTGAGAGTGAAGGACACTCAAGAAAGAGGTCAGACACACATACAGAAACATAACTCCATCTGTTGTTTCATATGAGGAGGGCCTCGAGCAGGTGTAACTTGGAATAGGACAAAGTGTGCAAAACTTGCTCTGGAAACATACACACAAACAAACAAACAAAAAAAAAGCTTAATTTGAGCCGGATCCTGTTTCAGAAAATGTCATATTTTTGCATTCCGGTATTGTTTTTAAACGATCCGGCATTAGCAAGTGCATTACATGATGACAGTGCGCGCACACGTGTGAGACAGACTGAGCGCAAGTTTTTTGTAGATGTATTTGGAGGTTATGTTTTGCTATTGGCTCTCAACATATATTTTTGACCAATCAGCTTGAACCAATCAAGTTTAAAATCACTCTCATTGGTTTGTGCTTACTGATTATTTTGTGTGCAGTGAGCAGCAGAAAGTTTGGAGAGAGTGTAGCTATATACCTGACTTTTTTTATTTATTTTTTTAATAAGAAATGTGTTATCGGCAAAATGTCAAAAAGACATTCAAGCATATTTTCATTTTTCATATCCGCGAGTAAAGCTGATCCCGAGAGATCCAGAGAAGACGGAACTGCACCCTTACAACTAATACCATACCAATCAGGATAGCTGAAGACACAAGCAACGGGAGTTAGATCAGAAATCGTTGTAATAAAAGATGCAACAACGTTGTCGGTGAGAGAATATCACTGATCAACTGAATGATATTTGGTCTCAATGTGGTCTACACTTGGGTGTAGGGCCATGCAGAAACTTGTGAATGATGTTATTATACTGTAGTTGTGCCATCACCTTTTAGTGATGTCATTGACCATACAACTTCAGTTTTTTAGGAACATACAGTGTCGGTAACGGCACCTTTAAATTGTTGTTTTGTATCCGGAAATAATTAATTTACAAATTAAGCACTGCCCATAAGTGATTTTGCTGTGCAAATGACGTTTTGAGGCAACAAAGGCCCCTCTCACTTGTACACACACACACACACACACACACACACACACACACACACAATGACCGCTTTGCATACAGCTCCAAAACAGTGCTGCCTTGTGCAGAAAACACAAGGCATGACGTTATCTTTTTGAATCGTGACTAAGCAGAACAATTAGCCTATAGTCTCACACAAACATACTGTTAAGTATGCACATAAATGTGCGATTTAGCTCAAATGGTTTGGTGATGTGTATACACAATGATATACATTATTATGGCCCAATAAGATGGATCTGGCCTGTGGTGATGTTTTTAGGACACAGAAGGAGAGATGAGTGGGAGGGTAAGTAAGATGGTGATACAGAGAGGAAAAACAGAGAGAGAGGAGTGAAGAGAGTGAGACGCGTCATGAGAAGGGCAAAAAAGACAATGGCCAAATGAGAAAGGAAAGGTTTTGGTGATAATCCACATTTAGTCTGTTGTAAGGTTATTGTAATGCTGGGAGAATTTAGGAGATTAAAGCGAGAAGGAGGAAATAATAATAATGGAGCTAATAACGGCTCCATTTTTCTACCGACAAACCTGTCAGATAACAAGTGCAGTGGGTGAAGACAGGAACTACTCTGTGCTAATCATGTTAGAAAAATTCAACACATACAAATTAAAATGCACTGAATGTCATGCATTGGTTGAGTGTAATGAGCAACATGACTATCACAGCCTGTTGCAGCTATGAAAGCTGACATTCCCATGCTCTTTAACAAAGTGTTAAGATATTTTTAAACCATTATCCTCAATCAATTATCTTAGTACATGTACTCACACTTACATTTCCTTGTTAAAAAATCCAGCATACCGTATGTTTTGCATGTTGGGACCATAGACTGTAAAAAAAATAGTTTGGGACTAGTATGGGATGCTGGTTGCTGGTCCCCATCATGGGAAGCAAAAGTGCTGGTGGACCAACTACACAAACTGAGTTTTACTTGAGAACACTATGATTATGCTGGTCCACCATTCAGACCATCACTATGACAGCTCTAAGCAGTATAAACCAGCCTGGATTTTTCAGCAGGGTTTCCTATTCTAATTGTCTTTTTTTAACTTTTCCATCCTTCATGTAAATACATTGTGTGTGCATCGCAGCAATGTTAGAAATCTAGAGAGGAAAAAGAGATTTCTGCTGACACTGCTGCTTATTTTGCTCTTTTTAAAATCCATGCTGTCACTCTGAGTTTACCATGCAGGCAAAAAAGAGCCTTGTTTCCCAAAGACGTCCAATTACTCCACGGACATTAAAATGCTCCCCACGGAGCTGACAATTCTGGCCTCTTCACACCCCCACCAAAAACCCTCACTGTCCTGAATAGAAGTAAAATAGTTTATATTACAGACAGTTCATGATATCTTTAAGTTTGATCAATCTTAGTGGAAAAGCTTATGTAGAAACACTGATACCAAATGGCAGTGCTTGAAGTGGAAAAAATAAAGTGTCGTTACTCATCAAAGGGGTGAACCAATCATTTGTTTACAAAGTGCTATGGGAAGACAAACAATCTTAACATTTTCTTATACTGAACATGTTAATTTCCTGTCATCTCTTGGAAAGCCAGGTTTTTCCTAATATCTGTCATCATTAGCAGAAAACATTTGACACACACGGGGAAAACCAATTGTTTAGTCAATAATTCAAGAAGGTCCATACTTAAGCTCTTGATTCTAACTTGTACTTGGCCTTATGAAAAAGTAATATAGTTCTTGTAATTGTTTAAATATAGCATTTTTACAATAAGAATATAATGCAGGTAAGGCCATTGATGGCTCCTTGTTAACATGCTTAGGGCAATGTTGACTTTTTTTTCTTTATCTATGGGATGTTTACGAAAAATAGCAACCTACACAGTTAGAAACTATAGCTACGACATACCACAGTTGTATATCTTTAGTGAAAAAATCTTATTTCCCTTACAGATTATCTAGCCATTATAGCCTGAATTCTACAAGTTAGTCAAAATTTACCACAATAAATGCAATATAATGTGATCAATTCTAGTAAAGTAGGTCATGAGTAGTTTAAAAAGCTTTCTAATTTAAGTTGGTGCAGGATGATGTTTTCGTCAGTCTTTTTAGTGGCCGTTTTTAGATCATGTTCAACTTTCTCTGTAGCATTTTACATTCTCAATAGAATTGGAATGGGTTGCACATTTATTATCAGTGTCGCGATATGAACGGCTTGTGCAAATCTTATCACACTTTTGGAGCACGCTGGTGAACGTGCCTACAGTGATTCGCGTGCTAAATTAAACAATTGGGCTTCAGTCACAGTTACAGTCATATTGCGTAGATAATTGATCGGTTTAGTTCATACAGCTTCTAAAAGCTCAGAACGCGCAATGTATACAATTCATTAATAGCCTGATTCAATATTTTGGTGTGGCTTGCCAGAGTACCGGCAACGTGCGAGAAGTTCTGGTACGCAAGCAAAAGTGAGGGAACACTACAGGTTAAAATACAGATGTGCCGGTACTGCGTACTGGTGTGTACCAGCCCACTTCGAGCACTGCCAAATGGATATCCATCACAACTTAAGTATTTTTTGGCCTGTACTGTTATCCCACCCTATATTACACTACTTTTGGATAGAGCTGCTAGTTGTCATACTTTAGAAAACTGGAATTCATTTGTTTTGCTGGATTTATTGCATACAGTCCACTTTAAAACACTTTATAGCTGCAGTTCAGATGACCTTTTGCTATACTGTATTGAATATTTCATACAGTGACATTTAAGTGGGACTACTAAGAGAGGATTCATGTTTGGGGCAACCTAGATGATCAGTTGGATGTGTCCAGTTTGAAGTGATTTTATTAGGCATTTTCAAAGAAAGATTTTTATCAAATTATCAAAATGTTTCTGTTTGCTGTAAACGGTGTAAATATTTAAGATATTAGATAGAATAGATCCATGCATAAATGTCAAATTCAATAAATCTATGCATGTTTTCATATATGCAGCTAAATGTAATAATTATTTTTCATCCAATCTTAGATCTCTCTGGTCAAACATCCAGCTCTTCAGCCTCAACTCCAACAGACAGTGCCTCCAGTCCTTCTCCCAGTAGCCCTCCAAAACTCTCCCCACTATGTACTCCTTTTGGACCCCGTCTGGTAATGGCCAAACCAACCACTTCTCCTCGCCCACAGCCTGAGGGTGCAAGCTTTGAATTAGAAGGGCATTCTGGAACTTTCGGCCGACCAATGGGGCGGTTTGGGAGAGGAGGCTGTAGACGAGGTCCTATGAAAATGGAACGGATCAAAGTCCTAACTGGATCAGAAATAGAAAGTGACTTTCAAGAGCCAGAGACCATGGACTCAAGGGTGGTAATGGGGCAAGAGGCTTTGCTTAGAAACATGGAGACACAGAGTGGAATGCTGCTAGGAAAACAGATAGGTCAAGAAATGTCTAGTTCAGGACACCAGTCCTCAGAACCCTCCAAGAAAGGTCATATCGGGCTGGATGAAAAAGCAAAACTAGACACTGGTCAGGTGAGTTCTATTGTAGATCAGGGTAAGAGTTTTACTTCAGTCCCAGAACAGGAGAAAACCATAGGTCAGACACTTGAAAGTCAAGTCCTAGAGTCCAAAGTGAGAGATGCCGAATTGACAGACAGCAGTACTCTTTTCCCAGACAATGAGGGAGAGCCATTGTCTTTATCTCAGGGTGAAGTGCCTTCCTTGTCATTTTCCGAGCCTCCCTATGTTGTTGACCCACAACGCATTGGTGTCCTTCCAGGACTGGATCCTGATCGCTACTATACAGCCCCTTCCACCCCCATTAAGATGGCTTACTGCTCACATCTCAAGCAACAATGGCGCCCAGGGAGCCCGAGCCAAAGTCCAGGCTCTCCAACTGATGAGTCTGATCTGTGCTCCCCTCCTACCTCTCCCTCTGGCTCCTACATGACTGCTGAGGGAGGCAGCTGGACCTCGTACACCTCCAGCACCTCCCACTCCTGCTCCCCAAACTTAACAGTTGAGACAGAGTTGCAAGAAGCTCCTGCTTGCTACGTTGGGTCCCTCTCAGAGATAGGCGATGAGCTTGGAGATGAGCGAACTGGTAATGAGAGAGATGTATGTCTGGATAAACCTGATATGCCAGAGTTGCTGGAAGATGTGGCCTGTGAGGTGGATATACTAACAAGAGACACATGTAGACCTCATTGGGTGACAGAACATGTTTCTATACAAGAGAGCAGCAGCAAGAGAAACACAGACTACCAACAGGACACAGGGATGCCTGAGGGCTCTCTGAGGCCTAGAGATTTCCAGAGAGCCCCTGATGCAACTCAAGGCTTTAATGATCCACATTACAGTCTTGAAATGAATTTCAATGCCTGTTTCTCAGAGCCATCTATGAGCCTGGATCCCCATCTAACACCAGAGGATAATGCAACTTCTGCACTTGATGCAGAAAACAAAACCCCTGTCACCCACTCTCCAGAGACTGTAGACGTAGACAGTAATAGCGTATATCTTGAGATGGGATCCTCTGCCCCTCTGTTCCATGGCTACTCTAGGGAGGATGGGCCAGAGAGTGATGCAATGATTCCTGCTTCTATGTTGCCTTTCCATGGAAGCCTGATATTCCAGGCAGATTCCATGGATATAACCCTGTTCCCCACAGAGGAGGATGAGCAGGGAAATGACGTGGATGCATATGCTGCTGGAGAGGAGGAAGCCGATGTAGATGAGTATGATGATGAGGATGATGAAGATGAGTGTGACAAAGAAGATGTGAATAATGTCGATGATGCTGAGCAGAAAGAGGCAGCTTTAAGGGGTGAAAGAGGAGTGGAAGACCCAAATGAAGATGACACCTCTGCATCTTTTCTAAATTCCCTTTCAGAGAACTCAATAAACGAGGGTGTAGATGAGTCCTTTGCTTATCCAGATGACACTGAGGAGTCAATTGATTCCACATCTTATAACGGGGATGAAGATGACCATCAGTACTGCACAGAGAAGCATGCTGAACTCTCCCAACAGTTCCCTGGGCCAGATGAACCTGTGCAGTCAGTAAGCCATGCAAAACCTGAATCCTCTGGCAGTGAGAGCGAAATGGAGATCTCCTCCGAATCATCTGAGCTTCTACATGTAGAACTGCAAGAGAATCTGCCAGACTGCAATGTTCATGATGAAAGTGTAATTGCACAACAAATTTCAGAAAAAAAGTTGTTGAAGGGTGAGCTTTCAAAAGGATTGACTGTACAGATCAAAACAATGGATGAGCAAGGCAAATTGAGTACAGATCCCTCAACAGTCATGGTGACATCAGAGACAGGACAGCAGATCCCCACAGATAATCCAACATCTTCTGTTGATCAAGACAATGTAAAGCAAAATTATAGTACAAATGAATCCTGTGGGGCAGGTGCTGCAGCTGCTGACATGTGCTACGAGACTAACGTAGGTGATAGCCAGGAACTGGATCATAAAAATGGAAATAGCTTGGAGTTAATTGACACATCATTGCAGCTAGCTGAAACTGCAACCAATGACCTAAATAAGGGAGTCCCCCAATTAACATACCTGGATGAATGCAGCCCCACAAACATTCCAGTTTGTGCCTATCCTGAACTGTGTGAGTTACCAGATAACTTAACTTCAGCTGATGTTTTACCATTTGAAGGTTCCATGAATCAAGATAATCTGACAGAGAATCAACCTAGCAATGATGATGTAAACCATAGCGCTCAAAATATGTCCTGCTCCACATACAGCAGACTTGTAATTTCACCAAAGAAAGAGAACTCTGAGAGCAGCATTACAGAAAGGGAACTTTCCTCTGAGAGTTGGACATCAAGGGATCCCTTGTCTTTAGGTGAATGCTGTGACTTTGAGGCTGAAAACCTGCTCATGTGTGAGATGGCTAGATCAGTGCACAGTAAGGGTTTGTCTGTGGCTCATAACATTGCCGCTGGAGAAGACATTATGGGTGACGATGAGGACAACAACCGATATTGTGACCTCCAAGAGAAGATGACAGACATTGATGTTGGTGTGGTTGAGTCAAACATTGCCAGCTGGAGATCGATTCAAGATCTTTCAGAGGCAGGAGGGGGTGAGGATGATGCAAATAACCTTCAAAATCCAGAGAGCAATCCACTCATACACTGCAGTTCTGATAAGGGTCTGGTGTCATCGTGGAATGATCCAGAAAAAACTTGCATACCCCTAATTTTGAGTGGTCCATCAGAACTTGCATTGAATATGCTTTCAGATGATGGGAAAGATGGGAAAGATCAAACTCCAAATACAGACTTCAACATTCCAGAGGATTTATCTTCAGACACATTAAGGAGGGAACATGCTGAAATAACTTCTGAACAGCCTCAGGATCTGGAATCTTGTCAAGAACTTGATAATGTCACATTATCATCGGCCATTTCCCATGAACACACTGATCTCTGTGGATCTTCTTCAAAAACACACCTTTCCAACCAATCAGATAATCTTGGCCTAGTTTCAAACCAGGGTCATTCAAATTCTCAACAAATTACCCAAACAAACACTGACTCGCAAAACAAGCTTGCATTCAATTTGCAAGGGGGATCGTTTGGCACCTTCACATTCAGAAAGAAACCAACTGATATAAAGACTGTTGACTCCTCAGAAGCAACAGTTCTCCAACAGAGTTCTGTCTCACATAAAGAAACAGCAAATTCCAATGATGGGGCTTCAATTGAGGTTATGGTTGAGAAAGTATTTCAATTGAGAGCAAACATCAAAAATGAAACTGTAAAAGATGAACCTAAACGCACTGACAGACAACAACTTGAACAAGAGACTACAACTGGCCCTCAGGATCAGGAGAGAGAGAAAGTTGACTCACTTGAGAGGACAGAAAAAGGAACAAAAACATGTCAAAAGAGAGAGGCACAAGATTTTACAGAGACCCTTTCATTTCTGGAACAGAACAAAAAGATTGATGGTGATTCAGATAAATCAGGACTTTCTCAAGCTGAGAGTGATGAGGCAACACTAAAAACAGCACAGAATGCTAATTCAGGGCATGCCACAAAACCAAAGGTAATTGATCCCCTTAAAACCAGCATTGCTGTTTTAGCCTCAATGGATAATAAAAAGATCCAGTGCCAAGGAAAGGAAATAGAGACTACAGGTAATCAAGCGGCAAGCTTTGATATATATTCAATGAGAGGGGAATTTGGTGAAATCCAGCATAAAGAGGATGTCTCTAAAGCAGAGAACACTGAACCTGTTCAAACACCAGAACAGTCAATTTTTAACTCTCCTGACCCTAGCTGTATTGATCCAAATGAGTCTGTTCATACAGAGCCAGTGGTTGCAACTCAGACAACAGACCTTACAAGACCAGATGGGCAGAAAGAACTTTCAGACAGTTCTTTGAGCAGTGTAAGTTTGACAGAAAGCACAAGAGACATCAATGACAATCACGTAAGGGGCAATTCATCCCTCAGGCTGGACAGCTCAGAACAAGACAGGGTCTCTCCCACATGTTCATACACAGTTATCCAGGAGGAGGATCTCTCTACCCCCATTCAGGAGTCACAGCCTGTCCATAACATTTCCCAAACATCTGCTATCTCCTCACATATTCAACCAGCTCCAGACAACAAACCCAGCCAGCCTGACTCTGAAAGTCCCCTTCCAACCACTGGAATATGCAATATGGAATTAGCAGCATGGGAATCTGTGGAACAAACACAGACTTTGCTTCTTATTCAAGACGCGTGCCATCATGAAAGTCAGAGAACAGCCATGACCGCAAAACCATGCAGACGTGAGAACCCTCCAGGTAAACTTTTTCTTCTTTCTTTAGGGGTTTTTTTTCATCATAGGAATTCCTAGTATTTAACTATATACATGTCATGTGTTTGTCTTTAGTATGTATGGGACACCAAACAGAACAGTGCCAGCCCACAACATCCATTGGAAAGAATGACAGTACCCCTGCCCAAAGAACACTGAATCAGTCAGATGAAAGAGAGACCCTAACCTGCATCAGTCCAAGACCAGACTCCTTGGTAAAAACTCGGCAAAACCAAGCTGAGCGACAGAGTATAGAGCAAGTTATATACCCAAATAGCTACAGATCAAAAGGCCCAGAGGACATGGATCACCCCTTCAAAAACAACAGTATGTGCATCATCCGTTTTAGCCATAAGGCATTAGCATCTCTCTCAAGTATCTTTATGGCTTCTAGTAAAGCAAAGCAGTTTTAGTGTTTAATTTTTTCTGTCTTTTAGTAGGTTCAGGTAATGAAACAGACAGTGATGGTTCAGTGCCTGAGCTTGAGGAACCCAGTGGGACATTGCAGAGAACCTCAAATCCACAGGTGAACTGTAGATTGATGACCCACCACCATCTTAAGCCGCAGTAGAGATGTAACCCACATACCAAAAAAATTATTTGGCTTAACTTCATTCAACTCAATAAAACTACACATCAAACTATCCCAGCTGAGTATCTTAGTCAACAATTAGCTAAAATAGGCGAAGCACATGTTGGCATACTAATTTTTATTAGTTTTAACCATATGTAATGTAACGAAAAATGATTGTACTGTAATTTGCTTTTTGAGTAAAGCAACATGCATTGCATACTTTATCTACTTGTTCTCAACCGAAGCAGTAGCTCCACTTTTCACCTCAATGGTAAAAAGAATAGGTAAAAAGTCCTAATATTAAAAAAAAAACTTTTTTGTTATCTTGATTTCAAAACTTATAAAATATAAGCATTCAGCATTTATACTCACCAGTTCCACTAGCTCGTTTGAATTAAATTTAACAAGCAGCAAAGATCACTTTTGAGTGCAGCACAGAGCATAAGCCGGAGGAACAGCAATGTTCTTGTATGTGTCATTGCAAAGTAAAATTATGCAGCATTTTATTCAGTGTTTCTATCTAGTTGAGTGTACTGTATGAACAATGTTAGGACCTACCATGCTCTCTTTATACTTCATATTTTCATTTTTTCTCTTATAGTTATCACACTCTCCTGCCGATGAGTCTGTCAGCAGAGCCAAGCAGAGTCGAAGTGAGAAAAAAGCACGAAAGGTGGGACTGCACATCTACAAGCACATTTCATGCAACTTTAAGACTCACTGTATTGTGCACAAAATCTCTGACATACTCTCTTTTTCTCCATGTGGTTGTTATAACAAGGCGATGTCAAAGCTTGGGCTGAAACAGATTCACGGAGTGACACGCATCACTATTCGGAAGTCTAAGAACATTCTCTTTGTTATTACACGTCCAGATGTGTTCAAAAGCCCTGCCTCAGATATTTACATAGTCTTTGGAGAGGCCAAGGTTGGTCTTCTCTCATAAAAAAACAATGCAATAAAAAGCTGGCTACAAATTCCTACAGAATTCCTTGCAAAATGAATGTTTAAATATTTATATCTTGATCTGTGTTCATTAATCTGGGCTTCCGGTCTGTCTCTTCTTCTCTTTGTAAGATCGAGGACCTCTCACAGCAGGTACACAAGGCTGCGGCAGAGAAATTTAAGGTTCCTCTTGACCCCTCACCTCTGCCATCAGACATCACTCCAAGCCTGACCATAAAAGAAGAGAGTGAGGAAGAAGAGGAGGTATGAATCCTCCATTTCCTCCATGAAGGGAAACATTTTGTCATTATTTACTCGCATTCATTCATTTCAAACCATGAAATAATACCAGAAGTAAATAATGACAGAATTGATTTTTTTTGGGTGAACCTGTATGCTTGAATGAATTAAGGTGAACAACATTCTCTTTCTGTTTGTAAGCTGGATGAAGGTGGGCTGGAGCAGAGAGATATCGAGCTGGTGATGGCACAGGCCAATGTATCTCGAGCTAAAGCAGTCCGTGCACTGCGCCACAACAAGAATGACATTGTCAATGCCATTATGGTAAGCGATTGCTTTTGTATTAAACATTCCGCATTTGTACATCTAGTGTTATACTTAATTTACACTAGAGTCCCTCTTACGTGTATTATGCTTCTTCTGGACCTCCCATGAACTTCTTTTGTGCCTAAATTAAACCATCCTGAACCCTCCTTTTGGCATTTTTAACTGTGAAGACATAATTTAGTCTCTTTTATTAAATCAGTGATACGGTTTACACGTTTTAAATACAGCGATAGTTCACAAACACACCCTTTGATTGCTATTGATATTTCACCTTTTCTGTCTGTTCTTAGGAGCTGACCATGTAAGAAAGGAAAAGACATCTTCCCCACCCCTTGCGTGTTTTCTTTCCCAAGTAATGCTGCTATACTGCACCCTCCTGCTGAAATAAATCTGTTACAACCAGTGCTGTTCGTTTCCCAACATTATCTACAAATCACATAAATGCACCTTACAGACAAATGTATAGCCATACATTTTGAACATACACACTTTTAATATTGCCTTAATGGTACAGATGGTAGATCAGAGGAATGTAGAAATAAAAGCTTATGTCCTCAAAATTGATGTTTTGAATCTGACCTGAATATGTTCTTTTAGAACTTCCCCCTGGGGTATATGCATTTATTATCTTGCAGAAATTGTGCATATGGCACTAACTTGATTATAGAAGTGTTTTAGCTCCCCAAAGTTGTAATTCTTTGAGCAAATTGTACAAATTGTGTAAACATGCACTATGACATCTGATAACACTTTCGATTTTAATTCATATTAATATACAAACACATAAGAATAATCAAACAAATACTGAAGAATGACCATAAAGGGATGAATGTTACCAAAACTGATTAGATATGCGTTCAATTGATTCAAAAAAATAATTTCTAATGCTGACATCCACATACCCAAGTATGTGGCCCACAATGACCTTACCACTATGAAAGTATAGTTTTGACATAACTGTATAACTAGCATTAGCTATAACACTTTAGGTTTAACATAAGCCTCTTCGTATTCAAGTTAATAAAAGCCTAAAAATGAAAAGTTATGCTCTTTATTCAAGTAAGACCTGTTATCTAAGGCAACCAAAGTCTGCGCTGTGCAGTCGCTGTTTGATCCTCCAGGTGAAAGTCTCTCCAATTTCAGCTGTTCTCTGTCCTCTTTCTTTTCCCCTCCCTACCTTTGCTCTCATTGTGTCCAGCTACATTTGGATCAGCTTTTAGGGGGCAGGACATTGGCCTGGAAGTGGCCCTGATTGGTAATGTTGCCGGCAGGGAAATAACGTGCCACTACGAAGGTAGAACCATCCGAGGCCACAGCTTTACCCACACCGAGTTTCTTCGAGCTTTTCCACACTACTGCAGTGAAGTGACCTAGAACAAAAAGATGATTCTTACATCAATTGGTGTGTATTGTAGCAAGCATCGGGATGTCTGAGTGGTTGTCACAAAGTGTTTATGCATGTTTGACTCACATAAACCATGTGGTGGTTGTGTTAGTGTTCAGTTAAATATTTATACCCTGAGAGACAGAGTGGAAACATTTGAGTGAAATGAGGGACTCTAGTACGTTTTATTCATTTGGCAGATGCTTATTCGAAGCTAATTACTGGTGATTGCATCAGTTTGTTTTCCCTGAGAATCAAACCCATGGTTTTGGATTTGACAACACCATACTCAACCAACTGAGCTACAGGAACACCCGTTCCTAGATTCCCAACCACATATTTACAGATTTAGAGTCAGCACCAGGGTTGCCAGGTCTGCACAACAAAACCCACCCATTTGCTAATCAAAACTAGCCCAATCGTATTCCAGGCTGGGAGGTTGTGTCCCCCGGTAAAAAAATAATAATATGGGTGGGGGTTGCTTCAACCAGCGGACTACAAAAACGACCTGTGGAAAAGTATCCCAATTCTGCGGGAAAACTGCAGACTTGGCAACACTGGTCAGCACAGATGTTATCCACTATCTATATAGTCACTTCAGGGCCCAGTAGTTCAAAAAGCTTAATCTGGATCAGAATTATCTGGATTTTGAAATCCCATGCTATCCAGGATCAGGGAATCCATCTTACTTTTGTGCTGGTTTTTCAAAGCAAAATTGAATTGGATCAGCCTGATCCAGATAAAAACTTTTTCAGATTACCAAATCTGGATTACTAGTGACATGGTCATGGAATGTTCTCCTGAGAAACTTTCGCTTGCAAAGAACTTTTGACTGTTTCATCTCTTATGATTGTGCCGATGTAGTTTACAAACAGTGATTAGAAAAAAAACACTTTAAATTAAATATAATATTTTTGTTTGATATTTACAGCAGTTTGGGGGATTATTTTATAGCGCCAAAAAATTTTTTTATTTTACTTTTTTTATTTTACTTTTTATTTTATTTTTTTAGGCTTAATAGGTAGCCTAATGTCTACTTCCAATTTATTACTTTAACAGGTAAACTAATCAAGATCAAAATAAAAAAAAATGTGTGCGTGTATTACATTGTATTTATTTTATTTTTACCAGTTTTAAAGTTAATACATTTTTGTCTGTGAAGTCCAGATTTTTGTATCAAAAGGTATCCCAATCTTACTAAAAAAAAAGTAAGACAACACAAACTGATGATTTGATCTAGATCAAAACCAAGATTGGATTTTGTGATCTAATCTGATTTCAGAATCCTTTTTTTTTTTTTACACATCATTTTCAAGATTTGATCCAATCCGATAGCTGAAATCCGATCAGATTACTTTTGAACAACTGGGCCCAGAGGATTTTGTACCAACTTCTGTAAAATTGGGAATCTTTCAAATATGTTCTGCCCTCTTGAGGTGGTGAGTAGTATAACCAGTATTTCCTGCTGGTTGAAGCTGATGACAGGCAAGGTGAATAAAAACTGAGGGGGTGAGTTAACATCTGTAAGCGAAACATTGCACTATTAAGATACTTTTCATAACTGAATTTTATGGGGAATTTCCTGTGCCTGGGAGGGCTTTGTAAAGCTTCATTCCTAAAGGATGAGTCACATATGAGGACTTAATAAATGAAAAGGAAAATATTCCAGAATACAGTATTACACTGACTGGGCCAAACTTATCCACTGTATGTGTTTGTATTGTATTTGGTTGCAATAAACCAAGGGTGCTCAATCCTGTTAATGGAAATCAACATTCATGCAAAGTTTAGTTTAATGCAAAATTACTTTGGACACCACAACAAATATGAGCAGCAGGATATGATGTCATGCCCTAGTGATTCTGTTTTAAATAAATAATACATTTGAAATGTTAAAGTCTTTCTGAACTGGACCTATGTGACTTATTTCAGAGTGGAAATGTAATATTGAAACAGAAAAAATACACCTCTTCACCTTCTCCAGCGTTTAAAGGAACACTCCACTGTTTTTTGAAATAGGGCTTATTCACCGTCTTTCCTACATTTAGATAGGTGGGCAAACGCATTTTTGTCTCAGTACATGCATTGTTTTAGTTTGGCAGCTAGCTTAGCATAATGAATGGAATCCTTTGTTGCCAGCTAGCGTGTCGTGAGTAAAAGTGATAAATAAATAAAAAACCTCATTACTTCTTGTGGCCTGTGTTTTCACAACGAGTACAAATAGCAATGCAGATTAAGAATAGGCGATTTCCTAGGCAGATATTGACTTGGGACTATATCGGGGTGAAGCACAGACGAAGCACTGCTACTTGGGCGCAGAGATATCACGCAATCCACTCCACTTTCCTGCAACACTGCAAACCATTTAGATTTAAATTTTGTATTTCTGTGTACTGAGCCAAGAGGTCAATAAATGGCATTTACATTCTTTCCCTACTAAAAAGAACATCTTAAAGGTGGGGTATGTGATTTGCAAAACGGCCGGCAGATTTTGAAAATACACAACTCAAATGGTCCTACCTTCTTTCCTTTGACTCCACCCATTCAAAGAACATGGACATGGATGGGGGGAGGGGGGGATGGTACGACCGTTTGATTGACGCACTTACTGTCCAATGATTCTAGGTGGTCTTGGAAATGATTGGCTGGAGTTTTTCGAGTCCTGCCCGTTCCACAGATGATTAAATTGCTTAATTTTTATTTCAGTGCTTCTAACTCAGTGGCTGTAAGTGGGTTAGGAATAGGATTTTGAAAAAATGGCCAAAAAAGAGAATTACATACCCCACCTTTAAACCAACCAAAGCTGGTTTTCTTGTCTTAGTTGTTGCGGTTTCTGGTCATTTTAGAGGGGTTTTTGGCAGTTTTCAGCTGCTTAGGATGCATGGAATGGGAGTGAATAAAGTGCAAAGTTCTATGACTACACAGAAAAAAATTAAGTTGTTGGTTTAGGTGTGTTTGATAAAAATCAGAACTAAACTTTGCAGGTAGGTTGATCTCCAAGAGCAGCAGTGCTGTAAATACTCTTACCAGTTGCAGAAGAGAATCCTGGCTGGTTAAAGTTGTACTGGTTCACTTCATTATACCAGCGATCAGACACATCTTTACCTGTCGGCACATGCACACATACATACACAGAGATTATAATGTGAAACAGACAGGGCCCAACTATTCAGTTACGATGAATTTCAAGTTAAATGTATTCCAAGAAACAACTTGAAGCTAAACTTCATATGACCCACTATACATTTAGTGACACTTTACAAATCACCCCAGACTGGCCAGACATTCCATCCCACTTAGTAATCAACTTTAGACCGAACAGGGAGGTAGTCAATTCATAATGAGTTCCAGCTGTTGAGAAAAGGAGAGCACTATCTGTCTGTGCTATTATATCTATGTAAATATGTGTCAGATGGACACTTTGAGGCAGAAGACAAGGATTTGTACCTGTTTGATCATAAGATGCCCATGCTAAATTTTCTCCACAGTTTCCTCTACTAGACTCAGCACTGTGCTTCAGAATCCTGGTGCTAGCAAGGCTCTCAGCGTATCTGCAAGAAATGCATTCAGCTGAAATGAAGGGCATTAAACTGTAGTAAAGATGAAAGTAATGTCAAAGAAAAGAAACGGGTGGATTTAGAAGACAAGAAATGAATAGCAAAGAGCAGAGCAAGCATATGGGAGAAAATACCTCACCTTGCTGCATCACGGCTCAGTTTACTGCTGAGTTTTAAAGGTGGGGCTTGATGTTTCCTCCTGTAATCATTATGAGTCTTCAGCACCTCCTCACAAAAAAGCCTGGAGGCTGCAAAATGAAATGAAAACGGAAAGCAGGGCAACTATTTAGTCTTTGCTAAAACTCAACAGATACAGCCTAAATTACATATTACTCAAAGCTAGTACTAACTTGACTATAGAACAGAGATGCACAAACTACTTCCCATGAAGTAAGTGCCCACTGTCGCCTTTGGCTTTTGGCTTGCTTAGTTGGGAACATTTAATATTCAACAATATTATTGATCTGCCCGCATTGACACCGTTATAAGAACTGAACTGAGCTGGACGATGACATCACTGTTTTCTCTAGAGCGGCTATATGTAAATTAACTAAATTAATAACTTTTTTTACTACAAAATTAACCATCACTGAACTAAGCTGGACTATGATGCTATTTTCTTCTAGATCTGCTGTACAGCAGAAAAACTTTTTTGCATTATTTTCCTGTAAAGCTGCTTTGAAAAAATCTGTATTGTAAAAATCGCTATATAAATAAAGGTGACTTGACTTGACTTGAGCCAAAGTTGGTCCATGATGTCCTTTGATTTGGCCTGCCATGCCATATCTAAAGAGTGGAGGAAACAACACGCCACTGAAGCATATCTTCAGTTTTGATTTGTTTTAACAAAGTTCTGATTTAACAAAAGATCATTTTATGTTTTATTTTTGCATTGAAATGTAGAGATTTTTATTTTTTATGTACATTTTAATATAACATTGGATATAATGCAACATTTACTTTCAGCCCATAGCCCTAAATCAGGTTTGATTTTTGGTCCTTCAGGGTGAAAAGTTGGAATAGAGGGAAAAATAAGCTGTGATTAACTTTGTAGCCTGTTAATGCTCGTATCCTCTATTATTTTTCACAAATCACCAAGTTATATCCACATGTCTTTGGTCTTTCTGAGTTGCAAAAATAAAGTCTAATTATATGTGTCTGATTTTAGTGTTCTATAAGTAATATTTCACTATAAGAATAAAATGTTAAAGGGTTTAATTTTAGTCTATTTTTGATTTCAAAATGTATTGCTTTACTGCTAACAATTTAATAAATTGAAATGTTTTAAATAACTTTAATTGTTTTAAACAAACAAAAAATGTATATAGAATATATTTTAGAACTTTTTTCAAATAAATATAGTTTTAATAAAGTGACTGAACATTCGGATAACGCTTTAAATGATGGCAAAAACTACGCTCTATTCGCAACAACTTTTAGTCTGGACAAATGTTGCCAAACAATTGTGCTTGCCACTTATTGCAGAGGCATAAATCCAGCTACATGATGCAATTGCTCAAACAAAGCAAGGATTGAGTAGCTAACAATCCCCAGCACACACACATACACACACACACACTCAGCATGATAAACCTGGCATATACTCAACCTGTGCTGACAAAACATCATTCAAGAGCAGAGGATGGCAGTGACAGAGACTAAAGAAACTATGTATTTGACAACATCACAGATGCTAAAGCGAGACATGAATTTAGAAGTGAATTGTGCATTTACCTGACTTCCCCATGGTAAGAAGACTCCTCTAAGCAAAGCTCCTTCGCTGTCACAGTTCCTGCCAGCTGTTACAATACTTCACTCTTTTTCCCCCACTCGTTTCTATCTCTGCCTCTTTCTCTCCTGTGTTTTTTTTTTTCTTCCAGTTTAACCCAGCATCTAATTCTTCATGCTCTGGAAGCCCTGAAACAGCACGTAAACAGGTTACAAACAAGCTTCAGTTCACTTCTTTATATCATTCTCTGGGAATGTATCTTCTTTTCTTTCTCTTTCCTCTTCACCACACCTCCTTCCCTTTCTATCTCTCACACTGTGTGCAGGGCAAAGGAGATTCTCCACTCAGGACTGTGGTGGTGATGACATCATCTGTATGAGCCAAGTGGCCTTATATGGTGTTGCCATTGCTGCTTTCAGCTGGAAGCACTGAGCTGAAACCAAGCCCAAGAGCACACACTTGAGTTAAACCCTGTTTATACAGTCTATGGTTAAACCACATACAAACCAAGAGCATGCAAGTGCTGCACAAGATGTTCTATTAAAAAACAATCCTTAGGTGAAAGAGTGATAAATTATTATCTGAAATAAAAAATTTAAGTTCAGCTCCTATTTTTTTAACTGGTGAAGTGTGATAGTGGACAAATGCCCAGTTTCACAGACAAGGCTTAAGCTACAGTAGTCCCAGACTAAACTGCAAGTTTGAGCTATTTTAACTGAAAGCAACTTGCATTGACATATCTTAAAATATGTCAGTGCCATTGTTTTGTCTCAAGATGCACACCAGTAATGTTTTTTCTAAGGCATGTTTATTAAAGCTACTTAAATGTCCTAATTAAACTAAGACCTAGTCTGTGAAACCAGGCCAAAGTCTGTTAATAAATCATAAATCTGGTGTTTTTATTGGTTATGACTGTCATTATCTATTTAGAGTGTGTCCCTGACCTTGATGCAGTCACGCATTGCATTTCTTTTATTATTATTCACTATTTTAAAGAAATATGAAAGTGCCAAAGGGTTTGGACATTGTGCCAAAATAATATGGATGTCGATGTATGACTCTTGCTTACCAGATAAACACTAGCAAGTGAATTACTGTCTGAGGTGTAGTTATATTTATCTGATTAGCAATAGAACAATTTGACATCAAGTTACATCACTGATCAATGTTCTGTAAGATCAGATTCATAAAGGGATGAAGAGATTCAATGAAGAGATTTTAGTGCAATAAGACACATTTAATGTAAGACATTTGATTTAAGTATAATATGACATTTTTGAAACATGATAAAACATTAAAGAAAAAAGACACATTTAAAAATTAAAGTAATTAAAAAAAAAATGGTTTAAAGAAATGTGACAAATTACTGATTGGATGAACAGCGCTGGGTAGATTACTTACAAATTGTAGTCCGTTACTGATTCCAGATTACATGACAAAAAATGTAGTTAGCAACATGATCTATTACATTACACATTTTAGCTTGTATACCACATTTTGATTACTTTTGACCTAACTCATTTATCACAATGACTTGAAGAGGATTATCTTGTACCATATTGATATAAAAATACAAAGAGAAAGAAAATATCTTTATCTTTCCCTTTCTGTTCATCTAGTGATCAAATGCTTTGTGCCACCTGTCCAGTGTCTGGTTTGTGTGTGCAATTTCACAAAACTAGAAGATTTTCTGAATATATAAATGATATGCTTTTTTAGAAAGGAAATTTTTTAACTTGAAAAAGAATAAAGAAATTATGAATTAATGCCATATGAATAATATGTAATTATGTAATCAGTAAAAAAGTTACTGTAGTCTGATGAGTATTTTAAAACATAATAAAATCGAATTACAAGCGCTTATTTTTTGGAATCTGATTGCGTAATCCAGATTACGTCATCGGTTACTACCCAGCAATGAAGCAATAAAGCCAGATTTCAGTTACAGACCTCTGGTGGTCAGAAATAAAAGTATATTTTTAACTCTATACAATAGCTTATAGAAGCTCTAAATCCAATGTGAACATACATCCAATACAGAAAAGTTTATTATATTGCAAAAAGTTATATCATTGCCTAGGTTTCTGCATGAAAGCTAAAATGTGCTCCATTCTTCACTTAATTATGAAGATCAGTGCAAAGGTGCATTAATAAATCATTAAACAAGACAATAAAACTCTAAAGAGATTAAGCTTCATCTAGTTAAACATAATTAGTTTAACTGTTGCAAAAGTTTGCTAACTGTGTGTCGCATCATTCTTTTTTGTAATTCCATGTGAATGTATTATCTGCATGCTGTGCTTATCTCCAACCCATACTGGCCCTAAGATCAGTTAGTATACTCTCAGCTTCATGTAAATTCAATTTACGGTCATGGGGTCTCAGAAGATAAGGCTTACACATTTCACACACATTCACTCTTTTAAACAGCCTATCCTGGTCTACACTCAGCACCCACCCTGGCTCCATGTGGAAAGCTACACACACATGATCCCACACATAGTATTGTTTGTGGTGAGGGCTCACACTAACACTTCTATCGAAGATGTTCACCTCAAGCTTATTCTCGTAGGTTTCAGAGGGGGATTGACAGCGCCACCACATGGCCCCACCATAGTATCCACAAACACCATCACCATGTTTTGGAAGTCGAGGACAATGGTCATAAATATCTATGTAACGAGGATGCACTACAACCGTATATTGAATCTCTTTTTGGTAAAGCGCCGTCTCATAAACACGCAGAACTGGACTTTGGCCACCACAGAATTGCTCTCCATAGTGCCAAAGAAGCTCTTTAAGTGAAAAGGTGAAGCAAAAGTTTCCATAGGAAGATTCTTTCTGGAAGGCCTTTGAGCTGGTGAAGTGCTCAAGGATGGGCGACTGGTTGCAAATTTGGGCAGCACTGCGATGAGGGAACAAGGACGTGAGGAAACGCTCTTCAGCCGAGGATCTGTCGTCAGATGTGACTGATAAAGCCCACCAGAGGAAATGATGTTGATCATCACTAGCCACCAGCTCAGATGGCTGTCTGAAGCCTGAATTGAGAAAAATACCCCTAAGACCTTCTTCTCCAGTGACATGAGACACGTTCTGGACATGGAACTCCACAGATTCAGGATAAGCAGGAATGCTGTTTTTATATAGGTACCCGTTCTGTATATTAGGCTTTTCTTTTAGGTCTGACAGACTCAAATGCTGTCCTTCAAAATGTGTCCCAAAACATTCTCGTGCATTTTGACGCATCATCTTATTTCTGAAACCAAAGAAAAGACGAGGATTAGCTTATCATCTGTTATAAAAGGTCACACAGTATTAAAAAACCATCCCGAAAATATACTTTAGTTAAATAAATAAAGTTCAAATAATGTATATGGAGGAGAACACGGTGTAATTTCTTGCAATTCCTGTCTTGCTCTTATTTCGCCTCTAGGTGGAAGCAAAGTTGCTACTTTGCTCAGTTAACTTCTAACACTTAAAATTCTGATGATTCTTTATTACAATTATCTTAAACGTCACATACAGATATCAAAGATTGAAAAAAAATCTCACTTTAAATAGACACGATGCTTCTTGAAATATTGCATCTTTAAAAATAAATAGGCTAGTCATTATTATGTTAAGAGTTCTTTTCAAATCGGGTTTTGAAAAGAGATTCATCCATTAGGTGTCATTCGGCCCAATAGCTAGGCCATATTTAAGGGAATATTAAAAAGAAAATAGACCTATTTAGGCTTTTCTGTATAGAACATAATAGTTCAAATTTTGCTAAAATGATTAAGATTTTCATACTTTCATTCACACACAGTAGAAGCCATAGTCAGTCATGGTTAACATCAAATGCTTTCAGAAAGTAGATAAATATCACTCTTTGAGTGTTTCTTTTTGAGAGATTTGAGTCATTTCACCTCTTTAGAATTACATTGGGATTAGTTTCGGTTTAACAGCCTCTAACAGACTTTGCCTTGTGTCGCGCTAAATCGAGACCAAATGCGCTACAGCTTACTCACGAACATACATCTCTTAAACATAAAGTATCAACTTCATTTTTTAAATTTGCCATACCTTAGTTATCGCTCGTCAAGTTCTGTTATTCTGCCGTTCTGCTGAAAGGGATATGCATGCAGCTTCCGCCCAGTTCCCGCCTTCTGGTTTAAAGTGGACCTAACCACGAACGTTCGAAACTAGAAATGGCGCGCATATAGATATCAAAATTGTGTAGATCACTGATCAACATCTGGGGGCTTGGAAAGTAGCCTAGTGATGATTTAATTTTAGCTCCTGGTATTACACACATAATGGAACCAGACTGAGAAAAGCTAATTCAGTTTTGAACAGTTAGACCTGCAACTTTAAGATATTTTACACATTGTATTGTCCTTTACAGTCTTGTTTAGTTAACATCAGATTAAATATAGCATAAGGTTCTGAGTACAGTTCTATTTTATTGAAGCCTGTATGGTATTACCACAGATGAGGACATTTTCAGTAGGCCTATTGTGAACTCATTTTATAGGTTAGTTTCCTGCATCAAAAAGTACACCCCAACATTAACTTTATAATGCACTGGAAAACTTTAGCATCTCAACACACAGTTGACATTTCAGTTATTTGAAGTAATGTTAATATGCTGGTGTAAATAATGGTAAATAAAGTAAATTAAAGACAGTCCTAAAGGTGTTGTCAGACCTAGTTTAAAAAATTGTAAACTGTAAATCTAATTTAAACAATTTTTCAAATCTGTATTTAGCCGTTTCTGTGCTGGTGGAAATTAGAAAAAGTTTGTAAATAAGAATGAAGAAAAAATAATGTAAATATGAACTATGTGAGACACTTAAAGTGTTAAAGTGATACTTGTGTATCATTATCAGGGTTTCTGCATGAATGTGACAATCTTTTCATTTAAAGTCAAAGATTAGTGCAAAGTTTAATTTCTCAAATCTTCAAACAAGAGGAAATCTATAATCAAGAAGGAAGTAAATCCTCCTATAACTGCTGAAGTGTTTAATTTGCAGTAACAGAAAATGTTTGATTAAGATTGTGACCAACAATTAAAGTTCCCAGCAGTTCTAAAAGATATCAGTCCTTTAAAAAGATGCCACTAAAGATTTTTTTTTTGTTAAAAACCTTTTAATTTCACAGCAACAATGCTATACCTGATAGGAGCCATTAATGCAACAGAAATACAATGTACACAACAGGGTTCACAAACATTTCTTACAATTGTGCACTTTAAGAATTTCAATCGAACTAACATGAGTGACTTTACTATTTACTACTGCAGTGAGTTTAGCTTCAAGCACCAGCTTAGACCATACTGGCCTTAAGATTATCTAATACATGCTCAGCCTCGTTTAAACTCAGTGGAGTCTCCGGAGCTCTCAGAAGACAGGGTTGAGAAATTTCACATGCATTCACACTTTTTAACAGCTTGTTCCGGTCCACATGCAACACCCACCCTGGCTCCATGTGGAAAGCTACACACACATGATCCCACACATAGTATTCTTCTCTGTGGGTGTTCACACGAACACTACAATTCAACTTGTTTACCTCAAGCTTCAGCTTGTAGGTTTCAGAGGGGGCTTGACAGCGCCACCACAGGGCACCATCATGGTATCCACACACACCGTCCTCCTGACCAGGAAGTCGAGGATAATGGTCATAAAGATGTATGTCATGAGGGTGCACAAGGATCTTATAGAGAATCTCTCGCCGGTAGAGCACAGTCTCAAAAACACGCAGAACTGGACTTTGGCCACCACAGAATTGCTTGCCATAGTGCCAGAGAAGCTGCCTAAATGAAAAGGTGAAGCGAAAGTTTCCATAGGAAGATTCTTTTTGGAAGGCCTTTGAGCTGGTGAAGTGCTCAAGGATGGGCGACAGGTTGCAAATTTGGGCAGCACTGCGATGAGGGAACAAGGACGTGAGGAAACGTTCTTCCGCCAAGGATCTGTCATCAGATGTGACTGATAAATCCCACCAAAGGAAATGATGTTGATCACTAGCCACCAGCTCAGATGGCTGTCTGAAGCCTGAATTGAAAAAAATACCCCTAAGACCTTTTTCTCCAGTGACATGAGACACTTTTTGGACATGGAACTCCACAGATTCAGGATAAGCAGGAATGTTGTTCTTATACAGATACCCGTTCTGTATATTAGGCTTTTCTTTTTTTAGGTCTGACAGACTTAAATGCTGTCTCTCAAAGTATGTCTCTGTAACATCGCGGTTATTTCTGCGCTTCATTTTCTTTCTGAAACAGGGGAACAGATAGTGTATAGGGTTAGCATCATCTGTTTAACAAGGTCACTCAGTGTTTTTCTCTTGCTAATAGGACTAGTTTGGCTTTCCAGCTAAAACAAAGTATGTAATCCATTGTCAAAAACTTAGATTTGGTAGGTTTAGTCGGGTCTGTTTTCCTTGTTTAACAGATCTGCTTTTAAAAGTCATTTATTTAGCCTACTACATTCAAAACGGTTTTCTACTGCACTATTTCCCTGATTTATATTTACCCCAGGAACGAAAGTTTTAAAATGAACGTCTGCGCGCCACCAACTCTATAGTTTCCTCATGACAAAGAAAAATCGAGTCCATTAAAGTCATTTAAAAAAGGAAACGCAATTATTAACAGTTGCACAACTGCCCGCATCTCTCATTGTCAACAATAAGTGAATAATTTTTCAAATAATACACTAAATACACCTTTGAGAGATTTTTATGACTACCGAACATTTTAAGTTTCGATTGATCGCATTGCGCAAGATTAAAAATAACGGCCATATTGTGATTCTGAGAAAACGCTCGTTTTCACGTTTAAACAATAGGTTTAAACCCGTGCATGAATTTAAAATTACATTAAACATAATTAAATATTTTTTACGCAAAAACAACGATATTACCTGCTACCAGAGGACGCTGCTTCAGACAGCACTTCTCCACTTCTGCTACGAGAGAAACGCCGAAAGCATGGGTGTTTTTTTTTAAGGCGAGAATCTCCTCCTCAGAAACAAACACACACACAGACACACACACGCGCACTCGGTTTCGCTATCTTTGTGGGGACTCTGTACTGTACAAACTGTAGGCTATCTTCTATCCCCTTAACCCTGCCCATAAACCTAAACCTACCCATCACAGAAAACTTTCTGCATTTTTACATTTCAAAAAACATCACTTAGTATGAATTATAAGCTGTTTTCCTAATGGGCACCCACAAGAATGTCAGGGCAACATACAGTTGTGGTCAGAATTAATGGCACCCCTGGTAAATATGATCAAAAATGGCTGTAAAAAAATAAATGTGCATTGTTTATCCTTTTGATCTTTCATTAAAAAAAAAAGCAGAAATCTAACCTTTCATTGAAGTAAAAGAATTGAAAGTGGGGGGTAAATCACATTATAAAATAAATGCTTTTCTCCAAAACACGCTGGCCATAATTATTGGCTCCCTGTTATTAAATACTTTTTGCAGCCTCCTTTTGCCAAGATAACAGATCTGAGTTTTCTTCTATAATGTCTGATGAGTTTGGAGAATAACTGACAAGAGATCAGAGACCATTCCTCCATACAGAATATCTCCAGATCCTTCAGATTCACAAGTTCATGTTGGTGCTTCTTCTGTTCAGTTCACCCCACTCATTTTCTATAGGGTTCAGTTTAGGGGACTGGGATGGTCATGGCAGAAGTTTCATTTTGTGCTCAGTTACCCATTTTTGTGTTGATTTTGATGTGTTTTGGACCGTTGTCCTGATGGAAGACCCAACCACTGCCCATTATAAGATTTCTAGCAGAGGCAGACAGGCCTTTTTGATTTTTTATCTGTTGGTATTTGCTAGAATCCATAATACCATGTATCTGAACAAGAAGTCCAGGACCTCCAGCAAAAAAATAGGCCCAACATATAAGATATGCAGTATATTTAACCGTAGGCATGGGGTACTTCCCTTTTGAAGTTCCAGTCATGTCTGACAACTGAACATGCTGGAGTTTTTTTTGGGAGAGCGAGGAGGATTTTTCTTGAAACCCTCCCAAACAACATGTGGTGATGTAAGGATTGTTTGATTTTTTTTTTTTTTAGGCTTTCTGACCCCAAGATTCAAGTAATCTCTGCAATTCTCCATCTGTGATCCTTGGAGAGTCTTTGGCCACTCAAACTCTCCTCCTCACCGTGCATTAAGACAATATAGACACACGTCCTCTTCCTGGCAGATTCGTAACATCTTTAGTTGATTGGAACTTCTTAATTATTGCCCTGATGGTCAAAATGGGGATTTTCAATTCTTTAGCTATTTTCTTACAGCCACTTTCTATTTTGTGATGCTCAACAATCT
The DNA here is from genome assembly GCF_963993115.1 of Abramis brama. Classification (NCBI taxonomy): domain Eukaryota; kingdom Metazoa; phylum Chordata; class Actinopteri; order Cypriniformes; family Leuciscidae; genus Abramis; species Abramis brama. The sequence continues at coordinate 15,422,072 of NC_139979.1, forward strand.
TTTGATGCACATCAGAACTATATTCTTTGGTTTTATCATTGTGATGTATGATTAAAGAAATTTGGCCTTTGTGTATTTGTCATATTTAAACTCTTGTGAAACAATAAGTCATAGCTAGACAATTTCATGTTCCTAGTCACATGGTGTGCTAAATAAAGGTAAATATTAATGGGAATGTACTTCAGAGATATTTTACTCGTAAAAAAATTCTAGGGTTGCCAATAATTGTGGCTGACGTGTTTTGGAGAAAAACATTTATTTCATAATGTGATTTCCTCCCCACTTTCAATTATTTTACTTCAATGAAAGGTTAGATTTTTGCGAATATTTTAAATGAAAGATCAAAAGGATAAACAATGCAGATTTATTTTTTTTACAGCCATTTTTGATCATATTTACTAGGGGTGCCATTAATTCTGACCACCACTGTATATTTTAACATAAAGGTGAGATTACCTTTATTAGAGCTGAATAAGACAGAACTTACATGTGATCAAGTATAAGCAGAAAACTAACAATAAAAGCAGTTGATAAAGGGATTAATATAAAAATGAATAGGCATTTAAAGTAGCAAAATCAGTTTCAAAGATACAGGATATCTTGCATCTGCATATGCCAATACATCACGTGATACCAAACAATGGCAGAACTCCAAGTGCATGAGAGTAAAGGTGTTCAAACAACAATGACGAAGATTAAGTTGAAAATGAATGTCGCTTACAGAATCAGCGCATACAAGGAAAGGTCAAATACCAGATATCTGGTAAGAACATAAACACCATGTAGGCTCCGTGTGCATTATTTTAATTAAAGGCCCCACAAAAAAAGAAAAAAATATTTTACAGATTAAAGTGAGGAAACAAATTATCTTACAGTCTCAAAGGCAACACTCGACTGTGTGTCTAATGTTCTTGTTCTAGCTCTATGTATGCGAGTCGTTAATAATTCTAATGCAATGATATCCGGAAGTACAGTGCACACTCATGTCTGCACATCACATGTGGGGAATTCCAACAGTTGATTAAAAACATTTTTTTCAGCTGTACAGGAAAATAAAAGTAAATTTCTCTGGTGAAAAGAAAGTGAAAGACTAAAACATATTCAGTAAAATTATTTCTGGAGTTATCTTCATAAGCATGTGAAAATGAACTAAAAGTGATACTGTATTTGCATAATGCAGTCTAAAGGAATAGAAGCTAATCAGCATAACAAATGTAATTAAAAGAAGAATAAAAGTACGTAAATCAAAAAGTAAATCATACATGTACATATATAGCAAATGTTCAAGGTTAGCCAAACCTTCATAGTCATATCAAAGTGCAGTGTGTTGGCTTCTTTATGCAGTGGAAACATCTCAATGTCAACTATATGATTGTGTTTTTGTAAGATGTGTGATCTAAACAGAGAGGAATTCACAGGGAGCAAAGGAAAACTGATAAAGAACCATCATTTCTGCCTCTCCCTTCCTATCAAAAAGCAACCATTAATGTACAAAAAAGAGGCCACAATCCATTTCCTTAGCATCAGTGCTTTATTAAAACAGCATGGACAGATACATAGTGACATGTTCTCAAAATAGTAAAACAGCAGTTAAAATACACATTTCCTCCACATACCTTTCATACTTATTGGTGATTGCTCAAATTGGACTTTTAATACTTATGAGCTGACTGCAGGTAATGGATCATTTGTCATATTTACTCTAAGGCCTGATGGGGTCAAATTCACACTTCACAAACTCTTCTGGGTTAAGTTTTGGCTCAGCGCCCTCACAGAGTCTGAGACTCTTGATCAGAATTGCCTCGCTGAAGCTGAAGATTTGTCCATGCGGGACATGGAATGCCACTCCGATGTTATCCCACATGTAATTTGGTCTGTTTCTTATAGGTATCCGAATAGCTTGATTGTTACGAGACAGATAGAAACGATGTGTTTTACTCATTGCCTGTGGACGCCATATAATGGTGTCTTTACGGAACTCACACACCGCATCTTGGGTATTCTGAAGCAGGGGATACTCAGAGAACAGGTCTTGTGCATGAGGTCCATGGATCACAATAGAATACATCACTTCCTGCTTATAGACCACAGTCTCAAAAACGCGAATGTTGGGCTTCTGGCCTGCACAGAACTGTTGTTTGTAGCTTTTTAACAACTCATTGATTGGCATGCTGAAACGGAAGTTCCCCATGCGAGAGGATGACAGGAAGGCTGGGGAAGAGGTAAACTTGTGCAGGAAAGGTTTCACATCATCGTAAATTTCTTGCCTATTCAAGTATTTCTTCTCAGCGATAGTAATATCATGTCTTGAAATGTCTGGGCTCCACCATACCAGATCGCGTGTTGGTGAGTCGCTTCGTGACGGCTTTTTAAACCCTTCAGAATCCCGGATGCCATGGTATCCTTGGAGGTTAGTGTTATGCCGAAGGTATGACACTTCAATCTCCACCTTCTCAGGTTGTGGTCGAATCGAATTATAGAGGTAATCATTCCATTTGAGCAAATCATACCGTTTAAGCTTTTCAAGCTTCAGGTGCTTCCCCTTAAAGGATATTTCATCACATCCTCTCTCATTTTCGCGAATCATTCTTTCAGGTTGAGAAAAGCTGTTAATGAGATGAAAATCACTTCTGAAATTGGACTGTGATGGCTTGTTGCACTGTATGAATAGAAATGTTACATATTTTATTGTGTTAGCATTCTCATATTTATAGATATTTTCAACAAATATATGAAAAAAGACAACTCTTTTATATCAACAAAAGTAAAAAAGTTATCAAAACAGAAAAAAAACTCAGATCAGAAGATAGTGCTATTGTCCTATTTTGACAAATGTGTTTGCCTTGTGTCTCAAAGCCAAGTAACAATTAACACATTTTGACAATGTAACAAAGTAACATTCAGTGAAAATATTTAAATAAATTGATCTCAGCCAAAACTTAACTTTAGCTTTACATTCAGATAGAGAGTAGCGTTGCTTTTATCAAGAGTAAAACGGTTGGTATTATATGGTTTGTGTGGAAATCGAAACTGTGGGCATGCCTAAGACTAGAGACATGTCCAAAGAAAGAAAAAAATCTACTTTTTTTCACTGAAGCATTTTGAGAACATTTTAGCTGCTATCGACCACTTCCATCTGCTTTTGTACATTTTAGAACAGCTTATTTCCAGTCCATTTTTATTACAAAAGTAAAAAAAAAAAAAAAAAAAAAAAAAAAAAAAAATCTAATAAACTTTTTTTTTGCTAAACTTTGAACTTTTCTAGTAATAATTTTGAAATCCTGTAATACTTCTACATCACATAATCATGCACAGCTCTGAATGACAAAATCAACAGTGTAGGCCTACTATTTTTGTTTTTGTGTTTTGATATAGGCCTATCACATAGATTTAGAATATTTATGCTAATTACTAGGCATAGGCTACCATTCTTAAATTAAGTGAACATTTCTCTTGTGTAGTAAAATATGAAAAAAAATAAAAAGAAATTTTAAAAGAACTAAAAATTTGTAAATAGTTTCTTTTAAAATTACAAATAGCTCTTCACTCACCAACTTGCTGTTGTCCTGTCGCGGTGTTTGGCACATTTACAGAGTAAGTGCAGAGAGAGAGAGAGAGAGAGAGAGAGAGAGAGAGAGAGAGAGAGAGAGAGAGCTAGCAGATGTAACTAGCAGATGTAACTTCAAAATAAAAGTCATATAAACGATAAATATGAATGATTAATTAGTCGATTGTCATACTTAGCAAACATATTTTATTCAAGGCAAATAATGTTCTGGTAATGAAGAGTAATTGCCTAAATCACTTCTATTCGTATATTAATTTTCATTGTTTTGTGGGCACTGTTTTTTCCCATTGTTTTTCTCACTTCTTCTTCTTATTAGGCCTACCCTATAGCGTCATGTCTATGGTCATAACCTATAGCCTATGCTACATATGATGTTTAGAGGTTGTATAAATCAAAGCCTGGCAGGGATTTCATTACACAAACGTTTCCTCTGACACAATACTCAAGCAGTAGTGTTTTTAAAAGTGCCTTTCAAGATATTTTATATAGCTTAGCTTATACTTTAATAGATGCAGCCTTTTTGTTGATAGTTTCAAAGTTGGTGGTGTCAGACATATCTATAGAATGATTATGGTTTATAAATCTGTTTAATGAATGTGAAGGACATATTAATTGATTACAGATTAATAGAATTAAATACAATTAATAGGCTTTGCTTTGATTTGAGTTCAAATGTACCCAAGCTTTACCCCTCATCATTGAATGTATAAAATATTGAAACTACAACCTAGTTTTTAACGTTTTAGCTCACTGTCGGCCTACCATGCACTATTCGGTTTATAGTCATATATTAGAGTATGAATGAATGAATGAATGAATAGTTTTTATTATTGTGTCTTGCATACTACTGTATGCCCAGCCCTAATGGGCTTGTAAGACACCAATATCACCAACAAAAAAAAATAGAGAAAAACCAGTTGTAAGACAGTAGGCACAGCATGAACTTATTTAAATAAACAAGTCTGCCGCCGCATCCAGGCTTTACAAACAAAAGTAGCCAATCTAAACACATTAAAATTAAACAACCATTTCATCTTGTCGTCATCACTAATCCAGAACATTTCAGGCTTTTTAACAAACAATTCACCAAATAATACATTTCTAAAATCATCGTAACGTGGACAATATAACACAAAATGAGTTTCATTTTCAACCTCTCCTAACTCACACAGTCTACAGAGTCTGTCCTCTTCAGGAGTTTGAGTGAACCTGCCAGTTTCTAAGGCCAAGGGAAGAATGCCAGTTCGCAGCTGAGCCACCAAAGATCGTTGGTTCCTTGTCAAGTTTGCCTTTACATACAACTCTGTTTCATATACATCTTTAATTTGGAAGTAAGTCCTTAGCTTTGGCTTCGCCATAATCCCAATCAGCCATTTATGTTTAAAATTTGACATCAAATTTGATCTGATGTTATTGACGCTACAAGGCAAATAATTACAGAATACGTACTGGAGTTGTACATCTGCAAAAACATTCTGAAGCTCTACAGAGTATGCGAAATTATTTATATTTATATATTATATTAAAAATACTAGTTGAAAAATAAAGTTATTTATTGGCATCTATGGTTCCGTGAAGAACCTTTAATGTCAAAATGTTCTGTATAGTTGAAAAAGGGTTAATTTGATTATTAAAATGTTCTTTACACTAAGAATTTTCTTTTTCTAACTGTTAACTGAAATGTTCTTTTGGGAACCCAAAATGTGTCTTCTGTGACATCACTGTGAAATCCCCTTTAGAAACAGGGTGTGTATGCACTAAAATTCAAAACTTTGGGGTCAGTAGGATTTTTTAAATGTTTAAACTTTATTATGCTTAACAGGGCTACATTTATTCAATCAGCAAAAACATTAACATTGTGAAATACTATAATTTAAAATAACTGTTTTCTATTTTAATATATTTTAAAATGAAATGTATTCCTCAAATGGCATTGCTGAATTTTTAGCATCATAACAAGTCTTAAGTGTCACATGATCCTTCAGAAATCATTCTAATATGCTGCTTTGTTGCTCAACAAAACATTTCCTATTATCATCAATGTTGAAAACAGTTGTGCAGTTTAATATTTCGCTTTACATCATTATGCCATCTGACCAGATTGGGGAAGGGCCACATAAATAAAGTAGGTTGAGATATGAGCAATCTAAAATAGGTGTCTAGGACACCTGATAAAATCAGATTTTCTAGGACATTGCCACTACACTAACTAGTGATTTATTTTACTGGTTGCAACCAATTGTGTCTGTTTTGTTTGATGAGTCAAGACATTTCCCTGCAGCTTTAGGAAATGGCTACATTTGACCTCTGAGGATGGATGAAGAACAGATTATTATCAGTGATGCTTCTCAACCTTCGTTCTTTTTCTGATCCTGAGCAGGTTTGAGTTTACAGACTATAGCAACTCTAGGATGAGCTTTGAAGAACCTAACAGATAACTAAGCAATCCACATACGAAGAACAGGCCCCTGCTTGGTTCTTTTTTATTGCATCTGTAAACTTACTTTGATAACTACTCAAAAGTGTCCTTTAGTTGTCTTTCAGGCCCCAGCGAGGATCGAACTCGCGACCCCTGGTTTACAAGACCAGTGCTCTAACCACTGAGCTATGGAGCCAGACCTGTTCTGGTATTGACCTCATCACCATTTGAAAGGTACTGACAGGGGTGTGTTTGTAAGGGGGTGTGTTATTATTCCCAAACTAGGTGAGAAACCATCTGATCTGTGGTTTCTCACTTTTTTTTCCTTCTTCTTGCTCTCTGCTACAAGTACTTGTAGTTGTTAGACTTAAGTTTCTTTATTTCAACATTGTAGTCAAAAAATGTACTATAATTGATTCATTACTGATTATACATTTTGTTAAACTTTTATTCCTCATTTAAAGAAATGAAATGATTTCCATCACACTGCTTTGCCTGCCTGGATCTAACTGCATCAGTAAATATCATTTTTTAAACAACAAAAGTTATGTGTCATTCTGAGCAATCTATTCACTGTTTGTTTAGGAATAATAATACAATGCTAATAGACACACCCTTTACAAATGGTAATGAGGACAGTACCAGAACAGGTCTGGCTCCATAGCTCAGTGGTTAGAGCACTGGTCTTGTAAACCAGGGGTCGCGAGTTCGATCCTCGCTGGGGCCTGAAAGACATCTGAAGGACACTTTTGAGTAGTTATCAAAGTAAGTTTACAGACGCAATAAAAAAGAACCAAGCAGGGGCCTGTTCTTCCTACGTGGATTGCTTAGTTATCTGTTAGGTTCTTCAAAGCTCATCCTAGAGTTGCTATAGTCTGTAAACTCAAACCTGCTCAGGATCAGAAAAAAAATGAAGGTTGAGAAGCATCACTGATAATAATCTGTTCTTCATCCATCCTCAGAGGTCAAATGTAGCCATTTCCTAAAGCTGCAGGGAAATGTCTTGACTCATCAAACAAAACAGACACAATTGGTTGCAACCAGTAAAATAAATCACTAGTTAGTGTAGTGGCAATGTCCTAGAAAATCTGATTTATGATATTTTATCAGGTGTTCACCTATTTTAGATTGCTCGTTGCAGTGGATTTTAATTAGATACGATTAATTATGTTACTAACCATGAAAATCTGAACTTAAATTTTCATCTTATGATAAACTTTTTATTACACTTCCCATTTTTGTCTGATGGTGACTAACTTTCCATTCCAGATCTAACAATAAAACAGGATAACTTTTACTTCCTTTTATTTAGGATGTAGCCACCAGACGAACTTTCGATATGATCTAACCTTTTAACAAACTTTTGACTCAATGTAACCTTGGTCAATTGGAACTTTGAAAATGGAATCAATGTTCTGTTTATTTTGGCTGTATTGTGAAATGACTGACTGAAATATTAACCCCTTACAATGTTTTTTATATTTTGCTGACATAGCTAACAAAGGGTAATGAAAGGAGGGGCTTGCTTTAAACAATTTAACCAATCATATTGATAGCGCATGACATGTTAGTCATGATGATTCTATTTTGATGTGTCTGGCTTTACCCTATAAAGCCTGTTATATTCTTATGTTGGGCCGAGAATCTCTGAGTATTGCTCGAGAACTCCCGGCCGTTTGAATAAACCATCTGAGGGAGATTTACTGAAGTCTGTCTCATTTGTTTTTTATGCTGCGCAGCAAAGAAGTTAGGTTATTAGACTTGGCCAGTTGTCGACTGAAGACGCAAGAGCTGGAGTATAAAGGTTATTAAGTGTCGATTTGTAGACGCTCTGTGTCGATGAGTAGACGCAACAGTTTTATTCTAGATAGTCAGATTTAGAAAAAATCCACAACATCATATCTCAACCTACTTTATTTATGTGGCCCTTCCCCAATCTGGTCAGATGGCATAATGATGTAAAGCAAAATATTAAACTACACAACTGTTTTCAACATTGATGATAATAGGAAATATTTTGTTGAGCAACAAAGCAACATATTAGAATGATTTCTGAAGGATCATGTGACACTTAAGACTTGTTATTATGCTGAAAATTCAGCTATGCCATTTGAGGATACATTTCATTTTAAAATATATTAAAATAGAAAACAGTTATTTTAAATTATAGTATTTCACAATGGTAATGTTTTTGCTGATTGAATAAATGTAGCCCTGGTGAGCATAATAGACTTTAAACATTTAAAAAATCCTACTGACCCCAAAGTTTAGAATTTTAGTGCATACACACTCTGTTTCTAAAGGGGGATTTCACAGTGATGTCCTAGAAGACACATTTTGGGTTCCCTAAATAACATTTCAGTTAACAGTTAGAAAGAAAAAAAAAAAATTTCTTAGTGTAAAGAACATTTTAATAATCCAATTAACCCTTTTTCAACTATACAGAACATTTTGACATTAAAGGTTATTCATGGAACCATAGATGCCAATAAATAACTTTATTTTTAAGAGTGTATGAATTTTCTCCATCACCACGGCTGAGTGATTAAAAAAGAAAAGAAAATTGCATAGCAAATCAATTTAACTTTTAAAGTCAGCTTGACATCAACATTGACCCTATTTATTTTCTCTGTTAATGTTACTAGTAAACATCTTTTTTTTTACTGTGTAATCTTTAATCTATGAGTGTGTGTGGCCTGAATGATACATGAAAGGTACATTTAAGCAATCAAAAAAAGAAAAGAATTTCCTAACAATGACTAAAAAAAAAAGCAAAATATGCAAAAGATACAATCATACAGGAGAAAGGACTCACAAGTGGAAACTAGTGATGTGGACCCATGTCTTAAAGATTATGTGTATTTTGAGTTGTCTTTAATCAGATTATTGTGACTGCCTCAGACGCAATCAGCACTATCTGCATGCGTCTGTAAAGGTGTGAACCAAATGGTCCATTCAATTAGAATAACAAAGTGACTTTGTTCCACAGCAATTTTGAATGTCTTTTTTCCCTATCGTGAAGTATTTCCGAGAGAAATGGCTTCATGAATAAGTCACAATTCAGGGTGGGACTTTTTGTCCATTGGGAATTGATTAAATTGTTGTCGTTGCTATTGCTGTGATCTCATGTGAGTGACTTGTACCGCCCTCCTGCCAGTAAACACATTATCAGACAAAAGAAGAGATGTTGCTGCGAACGAGAGGGGAAGTTATTTTGATTAAAGATTAAGAGGGCACATGAATGGAAAAAAATGATATGCATGGATAAATCAATTATAATAAATTCTGCAATATTCCATAAAAAAAATAAGAATTGTCCATTTTGATTTCATGGTTTCACTTTAAGATGTTTTCAGTGATCCAATCACAAGTGGTCAGCCGAGACGCATTCCATTAACATGCATTTTAAATGTGTCTCCTGTCTCCCCTATGATTTCATCTCACTCTACATCACTTTCACGGAAGCACTTAGTGCAGCACACAAATACGACTTATAAAATGAAGCTTGTTTGGGGTGTTGAGGGAGGTCCACCTGAGAGTGGCACTTCCTTCGCTTCATTTGCACCACCAACTCGACGTCAACGCAGAAAGGGTCAAGAAATCTGTAACTAAGGATGCAGCCAACGAACTATCTTGGTTAATAAAGAATATAACCATCTAAAAGTGTTCTGCTGAATAAAGAGGTTGTTGTTCATCTCTGCATCTCTCAAACCACATGAGAGAGCAGTGACAAGAGTCATTATCCACAAATACAAAGGAACTGTTGTATCTTCAGTTGCTTGCTAGAGAATAAGCCGCTGGCTAGACATAGTCATGCTTGCACAGAAATAGCAGGACTACACTTGCTAGAAACAGCAGTCATGCGCTTGATATTAACTATGATGAAGACGGCTGAATTCAGACTATAAAATAAGAGACCTGGACAGGACTCTTTGCTCTTCTTTGCAATCTCCAGTCTGATACAGCCAGCAGTTATCAGATGCAAGAAGCTTTAAGCCTAGCTAGTATCTCTCTGTTAGTTAGTACTCATTTTATAATCTGTAACAAGTATTCTTTTCATTTGATTCTTTTAATAAATATTGTTAAACATTTATTATAATCATCTGACTGGACCTTGGATTCTTGGGTACGTGTCACATTCTTCTATCTGGATCAGGAAGATCCTAACTGGAGGAAACGACAAGAGGGTGAGCATTCTTTTGATATAAGAATAATCACTATGAGATTTGATTGGTTGATAAAGCCTAGCCAAAGAGGTAGCTTACGACAGGGTTATTGTTGTATAGCGAACACGGTTGAAGGTAGATTTATAATACAAAGGGGAAATCTATTATCTTTATAATAGAATACAAATTTGTATAGACTGATCGCCTAACTCTTGAGGACACGACTAAAGGATAGGCTCTTTAGTTACCGCGGGATTATCTATATGTCCTGGATAGGATGTAGGATAATTTGGAACGGTATTAATCGTGATAATCCATCGCAAGCTATGAAGCGAATGGAAAGGATAAGAATGATGATGCCGATTCTGAACATAATCCGTGTGGTTTGGCACAACATAGTGGAGTTTGACAGTCAGTTTTGTTGCACTTTCACAAAACAAACTCATAAAAAAGATTGACACACCCCTTACAGATACAGATAGGACAGGAAATAAACAGTTGAGGCTCAGTGGTTACGGCTTGAGCAATCAAGAACTCTTGGGGTCAGAATCCCTTGTCTCTTCAATATATCCTTCTGTGTGCTTACATTATTCCTATAAAAATTACTAATCAAGAAGAAGCATTTATATAATAATTTTTTATATTCCATGAATGATTCACATATACTATTAACCACATGTTGCTGTGAGTGTTTAACCAGCTTCTTTCTAGGTGCACTCTGATGTTTGTGACTAATCTTTGTTGACCTGAAGGAGGGCCTTGAGAGAACAGGCTCTTTGTAGTGGAAAACAGCTGCAAGAATTCGGGTTTGGAGAAGACCCTCACCATGTGTAGACTATATATCTGTTCTAGCTGACTATTTAAGGTTCCAGGGGTCAAACTCTATATGACTTACCTGATTTGATTTACAGAATTGTACTTCTTTTATGTGTATTTCTCTAATGATTAAAGTGAACATTATCTGTACTTCTTCCTGAGGAGGGAATGTTGTATCAGTACGTTTTGGTAGTCTGTCCTGATAGTGATAGTGAGCTCAGGCCCTCTCCAACCTTGAGGAAACTGTGATTCCCTTGTGCTTTGTGTGTGCGTTGAATGTTCTGTGCATGTCCTGTTTAGGAGTTATGGTACACTTCGGTATGCAACAACAGACCCAGAGACGCGTTTCCACGACCTCCGAGGTCATCCCCAGGACTAAATCTAGGAATCGGACGACAACAATCTTTACTAATGGCGGTTTACTCTCATATCTATCCATATGTGAAGATGTGTTTTTGATTTTATGGACTCTTTGCCAATCAGAAGTAGCAAACCTGTAAGATATTTTATATAGCTTAGCTTATACTTTAATAGATGCAGCCTTTTTGTTGATAGTTTCAAAGTTGGTGGTGTCAAACATATCTATAGAATGATTATGGTTTATAAATCTGTTTAATGAATGTGAAGGACATATTAATTGATTACAGATTAATAGAATTAAATACAATTAATAGGCTTTGCTTTGATTTGAGTTCAAATGTACCCAAGCTTTACCCCTCATCATTGAATGTATAAAATATTGAAACTACAACCTAGTTTTTAACGTTTTAGCTCACTGTCGGCCTACCATGCACTATTCGGTTTATAGTCATATATTAGAGTATGCGAAATTATTTATATTTATATATTATATTAAAAATACTAGTTGAAAAATAAAGTTATTTATTGGCATCTATGGTTCCGTGAAGAACCTTTAATGTCAAAATGTTCTGTATAGTTGAAAAAGGGTTAATTTGATTATTAAAATGTTCTTTACACTAAGAATTTTCTTTTTCTAACTGTTAACTGAAATGTTCTTTTGGGAACCCAAAATGTGTCTTCTGTGACATCACTGTGAAATCCCCTTTAGAAACAGGGTGTGTATGCACTAAAATTCAAAACTTTGGGGTCAGTAGGATTTTTTAAATGTTTAAACTTTATTATGCTCAACAGGGCTACATTTATTCAATCAGCAAAAACATTAACATTGTGAAATACTATAATTTAAAATAACTGTTTTCTATTTTAATATATTTTAAAATGAAATGTATTCCTCAAATGGCATTGCTGAATTTTTAGCATCATAACAAGTCTTAAGTGTCACATGATCCTTCAGAAATAATTCTAATATGCTGCTTTGTTGCTCATGCTCATGGTCCATTCAATTAGAATAACAAAGTGACTTTGTTCCACAGCAATTTTGAATGTCTTTTTTCCCTATCGTGAAGTATTTCCGAGAGAAATGGCTTCATGAATAAGTCACAATTCAGGGTGGGACTTTTTGTCCATTGGGAATTGATTAAATTGTTGTCGTTGCTATTGCTGTGATCTCATGTGAGTGACTTGTACCGCCCTCCTGCCAGTAAACACATTATCAGACGAAAGAAGAGATGTTTCTGCGAACGAGAGGGGAAGTTATTTTGATTAAAGATTAAGAGGGCACATGAATGGAAAAAAATGATATGCATGGATAAATCAATTATAATAAATTCTGCAATATTCCATAAAAAAAATAAGAATTGTCCATTTTGATTTCATGGTTTCACTTTAAGATGTTTTCAGTGATCCAATCACAAGTGGTCAGCCGAGACGCATTCCATTAACATGCATTTTAAATGTGTCTCCTGTCTCCCCTATGATTTCATCTCACTCTACATCACTTTCACGGAAGCACTTAGTGCAGCACACAAATACGACTTATAAAATGAAGCTTGTTTGGGGTGTTGAGGGAGGTCCACCTGAGAGTGGCACTTCCTTCGCTTCATTTGCACCTCCAACTCGACGTCAACGCAGAAAGGGTCATAATAAGAAATCTGTAACTAAGGATGCAGCCAACGAACTATCTTGGTTAATAAAGAATATAACCATCTAAAAGTGTTCTGCTGAATAAAGAGGTTGTTGTTCATCTCTGCATCTCTCAAACCACATGAGAGAGCAGTGACAAGAGTCATTATCCACAAATACAAAGGAACTGTTGTATCTTCAGTTGCTTGCTAGAGAACAAGCCGCTGGCTAGACATAGTCATGCTTGCACAGAAATAGCAGGACTACACTTGCTAGAAACAGCAGTCATGCGCTTGATATTAACTATGATGAAGACGGCTGAATTCAGACTATAAAATAAGAGACCTGGACAGGACTCTTTGCTCTTCTTTGCAATCTCCAGTCTGATACAGCCAGCAGTTATCAGATGCAAGAAGCTTTAAGCCTAGCTAGTATCTCTCTGTTAGTTAGAACTCATTTTATAATCTGTAACAAGTATTCTTTTCATTTGATTGAGTTTGACAGTCAGTTTTGTTGCACTTTCACAAAACAAACTATGGTACACTTCAGTATGCAACAACAGACCCAGAGACGCGTTTCCACGACCTCCGAGGTCATCCCCAGGACTAAATCTAGGAATCGGACGACAACAATCTTTACTAATGGTGGTTTACTCTCATATCTATCCATGTGTGAAGATGTGTTTTTGATTTTATGGACTCTTTGCCAATCAGAAGTAGCAAACCTGTAAGCAATGATGTAATTCATGCCCTTGGAAAGGGTATAACTGGTGTGAGATTTTGTGTAAGGTAGAGTCTGGCCTGCGACCTCCTCATGAGACCCTGACGCTGGCTCTACCGATGAAACTGCAAACTATTCTTCAGTAAATTTTTCTCTATTTGATTGAACCTCACGACTCCTGGTCTTCTTTCATCATGTCTGGTTCTGGGTCCTTAAGCTGTTACCCCCTAGCACTTTTGAGCCAGTATCAAAATGAGTTTGCAGACATAAATGGCTGCCTATCTAATAGAACAAAATCAATCAAACAGATCTGATAAACGTTCAACACTGGGAAAGACTCCGAGGTGAAGAACTTCAGACTATATGTGAGTGCAAACAAACTTGGAAACATCTTAATTACTGCAAGCTGCAGACAAACAATGATATGAACAACTTTCTTATCTGAAATTTCTATAACTTTCTATAACTTAAGCTCAAAGGGAATTAATAATTGTATTTATATCATTGTTTTTGGAATGATCTGATGTGTCTTGATATGTTAATTCAGTCTCTGTGCCATTCAGAGTGGTTTCAGTCCTGTGTTCCAGGATAAGGTTAAAAGAGGGTCACAAAAGGGAGTCTGTTTAAGCTCTCTGTCTTGGGAGGGAATCACCCTCCTTTTTCTTAACTCATGATTTATCCTTGTGATAGTTGGGATGTGCCAACTTCTGACCCATTTGTCTTGGTTCATCTACAGGTGACAATGTTAGAGTGGGCTTTTTCTCAGTTGATGCAAGCATCCTTGGAGGAATAACCAGTTAGGTCAGACTTGCTGGTGCCACAATGACAGATCTCTTATTTTATGGTCCCGGCCAGGGTCTTAAATTTGGGCCTCTTGTGGACTTCGGGTCTTTGAGCTGTTTCGGTACAGTTCTGATCACTGCCATGCCATTGTATATGTGCAATTGGACAAACAAAGTTATGCAGATAGAAAGATGTCATTTGTGACAAATGAGTCATCTGTTTGTCATTCCTCTTAAACTTTAAACAATCAAAGCTACAGGGAAATGTTGGACACACCCTTTGAAGTGTCAAGCAAGGTGTTCTTGTGTACTTTTCAATTGGTAATGAGGACAATATCAGAACAGGTCTGGCTCCATAGCTCAGTGGTTAGAGCACTGGTCTTGTAAACCAGGGGTCGCGAGTTCGATCCTCGCTGGGGCCTGAGAATCAATTTTGCACAAGTATCAAAAACAATTTGCAGACATACATAATCTCCAAGAGAACCGTGTATTCAGAACTAACAAGAGGAACACTTACAAGTCATCACTATGACACTAGCCTTGTGTGCTCTGAAGAACTTCAGACTGTGTGCTGAGCTACAAAAACTTGAAGCAATATATTATGTCTCAGATTTACTCAGGAAGGCCACCATATGTAAAACCAAGTAATGATTTAATTGATCAAAAATATTTAAATATAAAAACATTGATACATCAAACCCCCAAATGTCTTGGCTTTGAAAGTACAAAAAAAATCTTGCACAAAGAATAATTTTATGCAAAAAAAATACAAACGTTTGTAGAATAAACCTGAAGGCTGCTATGGCATTAAACACAATCACCATTACAATAACAGAAAGCAAACAGAAAAAGCAGAGGAACTAGATGAGAAATCTTTTGTCAACCAGAGTTTTGCTGGCTAGGTTCCTGCGGCCCATTCCATTTCGGATTAATCTGAAGACCTAAAGGAGAGCATATTAAAGCTTCATTTTAATCATCACCTCAAAACAATCGAATGAAACCAACCAGCCTATTAACATATCCACATGTACTAACCAGTTGCTGGAGGTATGTTAACACAGCTGCGAGAACGAAGTTCTGACTGCCCAGATCCACCACACAGAAAAAGAGAGTGTCAAAAATCAACAGCACAGCCTCATTACCATAAAAGAGGACATCAGCGAATGAGTGAGAATCATCTGAAGGAAGATAAACACAAAGATATTCACTCAGAACACTAATGACTGTGAAGGGAGTGGATTCTGGAAATCCACTGCCGCTTCAATGAGTGATTACAATCAAGGTATTAATCAATATTTTTCCTTTTACATATTAAATGATTTGACTGACATCTTTAAGCTTATGAGATTTATGTAGTTATAGAATTATAAGTCAGTTTAATGGAAGGTGCTCTCTCCATGTTTTTGAGAGAGGCCCCCAACAATATTGGATTATTGTCTGAACGAACCTCTCACTGAGAGAAAGAACATGTTGTCTGAATATTTTGGGAAAGTTCCCCATTTAGAGAAGAGCTCAACTTACTCCAACCTTGAAGAAGCTGTGTATCTGTGTATGTGCGCTAGTAAACTAACTCCTTGTGAGTCTTGAAGCTGACTTCTGCCTGATGAAACTAATCAAACTATCTTCAGTAGAAAAATGTTTTCAATTTATTATAATTCTGACTCCTGTCTTCAATTAACTGCACTTCTAACTCCTGATCTTCATTCATCATATCTGGTCTTTGGGTCTTTAACTGTAAATTCCCAACAACTGGGATTTATTATGTGTGCATATGATCATCATAGTGTTTTTACCATTATAAAAGATGCTTTTATCCAGTGGCTCTATAAACTCCATACCGATGAATCTCTCAAACAGCAGCTTATCTTTCACGATGTAATCCATCTCACGGTGTGCCTGAGAATACAGCATTCAGAATGAGATGCAAATCAAAACACCAACAAACCACAATATACTACAGGAAAATCACAAGTATCAATGAAATTCAATCCTCACGTGATCGATGACAGAGCCCAGGAATCGGTTCATTGTATGGTACGCTTTTGTGCTCTGCTCACATGGATTGGCTGAAGCATCCACCAACCTTGAGGGACCATTTCTCTGTAGGGGTAGAGACATTGTTAGCCACCCTTACTGAGAGAGATTTGTGTGAGAGTATACTTAGTAGCTCAAACTGTAGAGCTTAACGCTAACAACGCCAATGTCTTGGGTTTGATTCCCAGGGAATACAGGAACTGATAGTATGTATACTTTCAATGCAATGTAAAGCCCTATTCGGACGGGACTAGTGTTCCAGGGGGACGTTATAGAAATTAATTTCTCACAGACGTACTTTGTGATTTTCTCACAACACCTCAGTAAAAATTACAGAGCAAATTACCAACTGTTTTTTCAGCGAACTCAGTGGTCCTCTGAGAAATCTAATCCCATCCGAATGCGAATGTCTGTGATTGCTGATATTATATTATCTTACCACTTCTCCTCATGTGTTTTTTGACCTACCCGAGCTACCGTTAGTGCACCAATCTTAGGCATGCTTTCATTTAGTTTCAATATGGATGGTATCAGATGAAAAAATAACACATACAATCAATAAATAGAGGCAAATCGCGGAATCTGCAAAGACTGCCCATTTAAATATTAGTGTCAGGTAAGAGTAACATACTTCTCTAGATTTCTCTGCTCACGTATGTAGGTTTATTATAAACAGCCACTGCAATAAACTCGTGAAGTTTACTTAAATAGGGTTTAAATTAAAATTATATTAACAAATAATAAATTATAAGACATATACGTCATACTATATGTGACCCTGGATCACAAAACCAGTAAAATGTCGCACTGGTATATTTGTGGCAATGGCCAACAATACATTGTATGGGTCAAAATTATCGATTTTTCTTTTATGCCAAAAATCATTAGGATATTAAGTGAAGATCATATTCCATGAAGATATTTTGTAAATTTCCTAATGTAAATATATGAAACATTTATTTTTGTGAGTGAATGCAGCACAATCGCGAAAATAAATGGACAACTTTAAAGGCAATTTTCTCAATGTTTCGATTTTTTTGCACCTCAGATTCCAGATTTCAAATATTTGTATCTCGGCCAATTATTTTCCTATCCTAACAAACCATACATCAACTGAAAGCTTATTTATTCAGCCTCCATATGATGTATAAATCTCAATTTCATAAAATTGCTCCATGTGACTGGTTTTGTGGTCCAGGGTCACATATGACGTACTACTGCACGCACACACGCACGCACAGCACATGACCTTCTGTAATGCCCACGTCTAGAAAACAAACACTCTGTAATGAACACGGAGTCCCATTGGAATCAGTACATTAAATCAAATCAGACGTTGAGTGATAAGAATTGTAACTCAAAGTCGTTTAGAAAACTACTCCTTTCTGAAAAGGGCTTAGCTTTGGATAAAAGCATCTGCCAATTGCATAAATGTAATGTCTTCAAAAGTAAAAATTATTCATAAATAGTCAAATGTAAGTAAATAAAAGTATATAAGTAATCAAAGTAAATATACAAGTATATATAAGTGTATGCAGTTGTGTTTATACCCTGTTGATTGGCTCAATTATCCGGTCATATTGAGTTCGCAGGCGGTTGGTTATTGAAATCTGAAATGTCTGAGTGTCAGAGTTTGGCAAAAGTCCCCTTTGGCCACACAGATTGTCCTAAAACACATACAAATAAAATAAGTCTCCCATTCATACTTCTATTTAAAATGTAAGACTCAAAATCCATCTTACCGCCTCTCTCTTCAGGTTTGTATTCATTTCATCCATGTTAGTGTCAGCATGACCATGAACAGAACGTCCATGAATGTAGTAGCCAAAACATCGATGAGACAGCAGCAGCACTGAGACCTAACAGACACATATACATACATTCAAAGAAAAAAAAGCAACATTAAACCATTACGTATGATATGGTCTAAAATTGTAAATTTCTTGGCTATGAATTATAGTCTATCTGTTCAACTGCAAAGAAGTTTTTTTTTGCCTAATACTTACATTGCTGATTGAGCACAAATCTACAAACTGGCGAATCTTGTCTTCAACAAAGCGCTCATGGAATACTGTGAAGAATATCATCTAAAGTAATATGATACAAAAAAGAAATGTGTGAAATATCCCAGGTGACACACACAAAGAGGCAGACTGCTTGTCTTTGAGTATATATGTTTTTACCTGCATTAAGCCAATGCAGAGCCACATAGCAGAAGCCACACCGTAGCGGAGTATGAGGCTGTATGAAGGTGGGTATGCCTCAGAAGCTCGACGCAGGTTAGACGAGGGGTCTCTTAGAGCCAAATTTGAGAAGCCCACCACCTGCAAGCACAATATTCATTATTTGTTAACACAATCCTTAACAAAGTGGCATAATCTGAGTGGCCAGTTTGAGAATAAGCTTTTTAGGCAAACTGTAGATCAGAGATGTTGCGTGCTGTTGGACTCACCTCTAGAAAAAAGAGCACAGCGATGACTTGAAAAGTGGGGTTGATCTTGCGAACGGTCTGAATCTCATTCCACTCATTGGCCACAAAATATGTTCTCCAGATACTGACAGGAGATGCTTGACTTTTTGCTTCGCCAGACCCTGAGCACATTACAACACATTAATATAGAATATTTATAATAAAAAATAATTTAAAAAAAGGATTAAAAGTGTAGAGTTTATATAGGTATAATGGAACGTGTATTTGAAAAACACATTAGAGGAACAATGTAATTACCCTCCACGTGTTTACTGGATTTACCACGAGGTCTTTCCCAGTCTATGAAGAAAATATCCACAGATAGCTGAACAAATAGCTTATGAAGAAATTGTACAGTCTGTAACAAAAATAAGACTTGGGTTAAGCTGGGAAGAAAGGGAAAGGAGAGAAAAGACTATTACTTTAATTATGCAAACTGTAGTAGTGTATAAGCTGATGTACATATTTGAACTCACCTTCAATGCAAAGGCACAACCAACATAAACAACAAAACGCTCCTCCTGAGCTGGTAATGGCAGCAACACAGACACAAATAGCTGGGCCTGGAGATACACACAAAAAAAAGCCTTGTTTTTATATGTCTTGAATTCTATATTAAGGCCTGTTCATACCAAGACAAAGTTTGTTGCAAAAATTCTGTGCAATAAACGTTTTTATTTGAATGTACGGCTGTTAATGCATCGGTTCAGACCAACGCGAACCTTCGCAAGCCATCAAAGCGACATATTCTTTTAAGGGTTTGTCACACTACACTTTTCATTCCATTGACTTCCATTCATATGCATGCGAATGCTGGAGATTCAAGAAATTCAAGCTCACTAGTGCAAAATGCCCGTGCAAAATCCGTTTTTGTGTGTGTTTTTAGTAATTGTTGGTTTGGTGTGTTTGAGTGCTCATTGTTACTATTACACAGCAAAAGTTCAGTGACATTTTTATTTGTGCATGGTAGAAAGCACACAGTGAACTCCGAGAAAACGCTATGCTTGAGCAAACAGTTTGTGAATAGGCTACTACAAATGATGCCCGTGAAAGAGACTGTGAACGCATTGAATAGGATATATTTAGTTGGTGAATAACATAGGCTACTATTACACAGCAGCGATAACGTTAAGCGCACCAGAATGAAATATAATATTCAGAAGTAAAACAGCATAGCTGACTTACAGATTCAGTTAACATCCACAAATGAATAAGCGTGTCGA
This sequence comes from Abramis brama, assembly GCF_963993115.1. NCBI lineage: Eukaryota > Metazoa > Chordata > Actinopteri > Cypriniformes > Leuciscidae > Abramis > Abramis brama. Next base: position 15,442,253 of record NC_139979.1, read on the forward strand.
TTCAGGGAGCAGTGCAAAGTGCCCATGCACAGTATTTGTGTGTTTTTAGTAATTGTTGGTTTGGTGTATTTGAGTGCTCATTGTTACAATTACACAGCAAAAGTTCAGTGACATTTTTATTTGTGCATGGTAGAAAGCAAATACTGATAATGACATACAATAAATGTGGAAAATTGAACTACACGATTCAGGGAGCAGGCTACACAGGGAACTCCAAGCTACTTAAGCTCCACTGCTTTCTTCGACCCTCTCTGTGAGTGGCTAGAGCAGCAAAAGCCAGTGTGTGCTTCTTTTACCGATATATATTTACCGATATTTTTTGCATTTCGCATCCGAACAATGTCAAACTTGGCACTGCACTTACTCATGCCGTAGCGAGACACCTAACGGTTCGAACTAATGGTTCGAGAGATATGCGAATAACACACACACACACACACACACACACACACACACACACACACACACACACACACACACACACAGACAGAAAAACGTTCTCGTAATTTATAGATAGATATAATATACAGAAGTAAACGGCGTAGGTGACTTACAGATTTCAGGGAGCAGGCTACACAGTGAACTCCGAAAAAATGCTACGCTTGAGCAAACAGTTTGTGAATAGGTTACTACAAATGATGGTGTGTGTTTTTAGTAATTGTTGATTTGGTGCCAAAACCAAAATATATCCGCCAATATGGATCAGTGATTTTGATGACATCAGCTTTCATTAGCTTTTCTGTCCAATCAAATGCTTTCTAGAATCTGAAGCGTCCCTACACGAGTCGGTGTAGACCACAAAACTGTATAGGACTCAGACCAAGACCAAATCATCAAGTGTAGGAGCTAAAAAAAGTTATTTTTGTTTGTTAAATAATTAACTATTGCACCCAATGTTATGTGAGTTGGCACCACCTAGGGGTTGAAGCAGGAGATCGGAATAAAGGACCTGTGACTTCACCTGAGGGCGTGGCCAGAACCGGAAGTAATGGCGCTTTTCCACTGCATGGTACGGTACGGCTCGGTTCGGTACGGCACGCTTTGGCGCTTTTCCACTGCATGGTACGGTACGGCTCGGTTCAGTACGGCTCACTTTTGCCGCATTTCCACTGCATGGTACGGTACGGTACGGCTCGCTTCGGCTCGCTTTAAATGGTACCACCTCTGTTGAGGTTCCAAGCGTACCGTACCGATACTAAAATGTGACGTGAAAACACTGCAGATCACTGATTGGTCAGACAGAATCATCACTACCAGCGTCATTGTATTTACGACACGAGACACTAAACCCGCTAGATTTAAATAGCCAGTAGACAACAGCCAGCGCTGTAGCGCCTGTTTTAAAAGTATTTGCTTTAAAAAAAAAGAAAAAAAAAAAGAGTAAACTTCAAAAGAAGAAATGGCTGAATCGTGGTCAGTGGACGAGGTGCAGACGTTCCTCTCGTTGGTTGCCGAGGAGTGGATGGGGAAACACGGAATGAAAAATTCGCATTTAATATGATGATATCATGGCAGCAGAGACGGCAACTATAACGATCAGTCCCACCCACTTTGAAGCGGTACTAACTGCAGTGGAAAAGCAACCGAGTTAAAGCGAACCGAACCGTGCCGTACCGAGTCGAGTCGTACCACGCAGTGGAAAAGCGAAGCGAGCCGAACCGTTCTGCGCCGAGTCGAACCGTACCGAGCCATACCATGCAGTGGAAAAGCGCCATAACAGTCTTTGACCTCACGGCCTGACTCCATAGGAAACAGATTGATTCAAATCCACCTTATATCTTTTCAATCCTTTATTTATATGAGAGTTTGATTTTTTGATTTTGTATAAACATACTTTTTTGTAATAAATATTATTTCAGTTTGGAAATCTATCCTGTGGACAATGGAATAATTCTTTGGAAAGTGAGCGTCAAGCTTTTTTTTTTTCAGCCACCAAAGTGGACTATTTATCTGCTACATCAAGTGTTTATTGTTCACTTGACTCGCTTGCTGCAAGTTTAATCTTCTGGATCAGTCGAATTCACAAATGAACCATTTGAAGTTATTTGTGAACCAGTTGATTGAAAAGAATCGGCAAAAAAGATTCACTCACGAAACGGGACACTTCATATGCTCTTGTGGACTTACAATGGCTGCCGCGTACACGTGTCCGTTAAGTCCATGAGACTGTATGGTGTCCCATTTTGTCATTTTAGGTTTCAGAAGGGTGCTCCTCGGGTCTTAACAGTAAATTCCCCTACACCCGGGCCACAAAGGATACAACGAATGGATCCTTTGCGGCCCAGAATATCCCAAGATTCATTGCGCACAGGTAACGGCAGGATTACATTTTTTTTTAAAGCTGGATTACACTTTTAAATGTAAGCATTGGGTTTTCAACTTACTGGCCAATCAATAAAATTAATGCTTTTGGTCACATGCCCAGAGACACTGCAGTTAAACTACGATTGGTGGTGCTCACGAACAGAGTGGTTTGCTAAGCGATAATAATGAATACACTATAGTGAATACATATTTCTGAATGGCTGTTTGAAAACATGTACATTCTGTTTGACTTCCTTATACATGACAAGCGGGTGTCAGAAACACAAAATTGCACAACTGTCTTGATGTGAACAGGCCTTTAGACCTAAAGAGCTCCATCAAAAAATGAGTATGTAAACAGCACATCCTAGAAGAAAAAAACTAATTTGATAGAACAGTGGAAGAAAATCACAGAAACAAAGACACTAAACTGATATTTGAGAAGTGGCTGAGACTACGTTAACAACAGAAAAAGTGACAGACTTGCCTCCAATGTCTGGAAAATATTGAGAGGAACAGAAAAACAAAGAAAAAGGAAAAAAAGATTCATGTAAGGCTCAATCATATTCATAATAGACTAGACAGCACCCCCCACAGACATGACAAATGCAAACCTTAAAGAATATAAGCCAGTAGAGGCCTGTTCCAACAGTGATGATGAAGAAAACATTTGCTAGGTCACCAGCATAGAACACCAGAAACTTCATAATTGTCTGAAATAGAAAGGGACATTATTATGAATACATGTTTAGCATTGTGTTTATTATCACGTCTGAATGGGAGTCCTTACCTGTAGGTCAATGAGAGGAGATGCAATTCTTCTTTTCCAGCTTGCGGTCTTCAATAAAGAATGGACAACAGCCACCCCTCCCAGCACACCAAGAGCAATCTGGATATGAATCCACATATAAATAAACAAACAGCATTACAACATACACCAGAACATCCTGACCAACATAAAACAGACGACTGACTTTCAGTGCCTGTTCATACTCACATCAGTTTTGATCCGAGCTTCCTCCTGGTCCATTGTATACTCAAGAGAGAACGACACCTGTACATACAAAAAAACAGAAATTAACCTGTCTGGCTGGTCATATAACAGTTAAAAATGTGTAAAATATTAAAATTGTTATCAGGTTTTTACTGTGTTTTGTATCTTGCCTGTCAACAGAATAAAATAATTAGTGATTATTTATCATGATTTCAGACCTGCGTTTAGAAAGCACAATGGTAATAATAACGTCAAATTTAGTCAATGTATTTACTATAAAATGTACTATAAAAAAAACACATTAATATTCAGCAATATTATTGATCTGACTGTACTGATCCTGTTGAATGAGAACTGAACTGAACTGGACGATGACATAATTTTTTGGATTAACTATAATCCAATACATAACTTTATAGATTAAATTAACTTATTCAATAATTGATGATCTTTACAACAAAACTGAATCAACACTGAACTGACTTCAGCTGAACAACAGTCGAAATGCATAATTTTCCTGTTATCACTGTAAAGCTGCTTTGAAACAATCTGTATTGTTTAAAGCTCTATTTAAATAAAGGTAACTTGACTTGACTATTACTATTTATTATATTTTCTTATGTTTTATTTTCTGCAAACACCCTAGCAGAAAAGTTCAATGATCCCATGGCCAAAGGGATTACATATAAAGGCATGCAGTAGACTTACAGTAACAGTCTGTGTGCTGGGGTCAGTGACGAGTATATCTGAGTAGGCCACGGTCATCAGAGGGGGGTAGACCAGTCCCTTCTGTGTATTCGGCACCAGTTGAAATCTGTTCAGTGCAGGACATCAAGCTTAGTGAGATCTCGAACTATAGGGCTTTCACACTGTGCTTAAACTCAGATTATAGTCGTTCTAAGCAGGGTAAAGGAACGTTTTAAAAGTGTAGTTAGTACCACTTTTTACCCAGGGCTATGAAACCCTGCTGCTAACCCCGAACTGCGGGGCCAAACATGTACAGTGTGAAACGGTGTGGCGTTAGAACGTTACGACTAGATGCTGAACAACCAACAGCCATTTATGTTGGTCAGGATGTTCTGGTGTATGTTGTAATGAACAACCAACAAGAAACAGTCGTTTCAGCGTTTGATAGAATGTAAAACAGCGATGGAAAACGTGTCAGCAAGAGTAAAGAAGAGACCTTTTCATTCTTACTTTATAGTCCGAAAAGTCCATTCAGAAAAATGATAGTAAAGTCGGCAATGTGCAATATGCAGATGCACAATTCTTGAGCTTTTATGTAAAAATATTGTTTGCTGCGTTTGTTCAATCAGTAATGACTCCGCAAATATGCGAAAAATGACGTTAACCCAGGGTTTAGGATTGTACTTTGAGAAATGTCAGTTTATATCCAGGATTAATTGTTAACACTGGGTAAATTATGAGTAATGTTAAATGTGAAGCAAGATAACCCAGTATACCATTTACTTGGGTGTTAGAATGACTGTGAAAAGCCCTAATGTGCAATTTATACGTTTGGGAGAGCGTAGTATTTACCCGATCTTAATATTAGAGGCCACACGTATGGCTCTGGGTGAAGAACTCAAAGAGTTTTCCCTTCCACTCAACGTGTCCACAAGCATCAGCCTCCGGGTCAGGTACCAGTTATTCATGTTAGATCCTGAAACAGGAGAAGTTAGCATGGTGATAAAGCAGCAAGGTCTTCACATATGATAGTGTTTGATCAAACAATGTGTTTGTATGTTGTACCCTGATTAGTGAACTGGCCATTAAACTGCTGGTTGACATTTAGGAGAGGCACTGCAAGAAGACGCTTGTCTTCCTGTGCCTTCTGAATGACCAGGAACACGTCATAGAACACAGGCTCTGGATAACCAATCAAGAGCTCTGACACAGAAAGCACACACTAAGGAAAGAAAAAAGTCATTAACACACATCCACATATTCAGCTGAAAATAAAAACATGCATAAATACAATAAAGTAGAACAAATGGCTAAATACAATATGGAGTGCTTCTCAATACTCAAATTGATACTTCTTAATTTCTTAATGAGGAGCGAGGAAGCTTCCAGAGGAGCTATAAGCGAGGACGCACAGGTGTATCTTATGCGGAGGTCTTTCTTGTCAAAAACCTGATGCACATTCAATTTCTCCTCCCCCTTTACCATGTCACAATAATTTTAATTTATGTTTTATACTTGCAGTTTAAACCAAACATTTCAGCTTAAATGCAATAAAAGGAAGCATAAATAAGAAATGAGAAACATCCATGGATGACACAGAAGATAACTGAGACTCACACTCTGCTTGTAGGCTGTCCCAAACGTGAAGGCGGACTGTTGACTGGTAAGGGTGTCTGGACAGAGCTATAGAGGATAAATGAAGCAACTCACAATACTTTCCAATTCCAGTTGTTTTGTTATAAGCTTTCACAAAGAGGGGCCAGGTTCATGAAAATCTTATAAAGAGAAATTCTAAGGAGTTAGTAAGAAAGATAGTCATCTTGAAATCAAAATATCTTATTTTCATGGAATATTGCAGTATTTATTATAAATAAATAATATTTACAATAAATACTGCGGGACAACTGCAAATGGAAGCAACATGCAGCCCTGTCAAGTGTTGATACTGTACATAGCCTACATTTAGTTGGTGTAAAAAACGGAGCTTGCAAAGCTGCAGACATCCGTAATAGCTTTTAGTGCATATAGATCAAAGTGAAGACCAAGACATATATAACCTTTTCTCCACTGTGAAAATTGTTGAAAGTGTGAAAAATGTTGCTGCAGGCAAGAAGAGATCAGCAGATCTTGTTCAGTTATGGCAACGAGCTTGCATCTACAAAGAACCAGAAAAAAGGGGACCTTGTATACACAAGAACTCGGGGGGCCTAAACTGACCGTTTTGCTGAATGCTGTATTTCTGTTAGGCCAATGCTGTAGTTAAGGGAAACCCTGTAAGTCTGAAGAGTATAAAATGTGAAACTTCTGATTGTTCAAGGCCTAAACTTGTGGTGAAGGCTTCTCGTATTTCTGTTATCAGGGTTGCTGCACACTTTTTAAAGTCAAATTTAAGGCTTTTTAAGACCTGAAGAAATAAAAATGAATACTGTACATTAGGGGTGTGCAATATTTAAATTATATTTCAATATTTCCAAAGTTTTGTTGATTATAATGTGTTTTTGTGCTGGTACCATGGCTGGTTTAGGCCTGTTGTTGACAGCTGACTCACAAAGATATTCATATTATTCATTCTATGTGGTGGTCAGTTCACAGCAGTGACAGAAATTAATATTTTTATTAAGGGGCAATATTTGGCACCTTAAATTGATTTCCAGGGGCATTTTTTCCTATATATATGGGCATTTTTCTAAACGTGTTTTATGTCACCTTTTATGTCAAATTCTAACATTCACATTAAATTCTATTAGAATAATAACAGTATAGGGCTGTTACCTACCAGTCAAATGAAATCAAAACCCAACTTTGCAGTCCAGAGGTGACACAGAAGCGGCATCAGAAGTGGCATTAATATATTTAGAAAGCATTTACAATTGCATAAATAATGCTATGAGATTTTTTTTAATTCAATATTTACACATGAAATTATTTCTAATTTGAACTTTTTAATTAAAGGGTATTTTAAATTAGCCTGGTCCTACCAGACTCTCGTTCATTTCATTTGTACAGAGAGTCTGGCCACTCTCCATTGACAAACGTTAACTTCCTTGAAGGCAGATACGGTACTCTGAGCAGATCCAATAGTTTTAAACTTCAACAGAGCCACTCTGGATCTGCCATAACCAATCGCAAACGTTTGGTCATGACGTAACCCTACAATTCAAACTAGCGCACGACCTCAACATCTATGGCAAGCCGTTTTAACATTTAGTCCTTAAAACCTACTAGTATCTATTTTCATGCTACTAGTACTTATTTTTTAGATTCTAGTATCTTTTCCATTAAGTACTAGTACTTATTCAGTAGCTACTAGTGCTTATTCTTTAGGTACTAGTGCCTATTTGTTAGATACTAGTGCTTATTCTTTAGATACTAGTACCTTTTTAAAGATACTAGTACTTATTCATTAGATACTAGTTCTTTTTTATTAGATACTAGTACCTATTAAAAAGACACTAGTACTTATTCATTAGATTCTAGTGCCTATTAAATTGCTACTAATACTTATTCATTAGATACTAGTACTTATTCATTAGTTACTAGTATATATTATTAGATACTAGTACTTATTAATTAGATACTAGTACCTATTAAACAGATACTAGTACTTATTCATTAGATACTAGTACTTATTTCAATAGTGACTAGTAAATATTATTTTGTTACTAGTAACAAATATTTTTTTTTGCCATTGACTTCTATGGGGATCTGTCATTCAGAAATCAATGTTGTGTCAAAAACAATAATTAAACAATCATCATCATCACTGCATAAGAGACACCAAGAATCAAATTGTATTTTAAAAGATATTTATTCTCTTGCAAGAGGCTTAGTCACAAAATCACAGCAGCTACCCCGTGACGTGAGCAAGACCTGACACCCAGCCCAGGAAATTCCCTTCTTATACTCCTTCTTCAAGGTCTTTCCTCTGTAGTTTTCCACTCACCCAGCATGGCCACCTCTGGCGGATTTAGAATAGAATGACCCCTCTAACCCCCCTTGGAGGGTTTAAAGAGTTAAAGGTTCTTAACCATTTGTCTTACTGTGTGTGTCTTGCTTACGTCAGGTGTACAAGCATACATATATCCTGTTCACATTCCACAATATAGACATGTGACACATTATGTTGCAATATATGTTGAAGATCAATGGAAATCAAATTTTTCCATTACATCAACTATTCAGTTCTGACTAGTATGTATTCCAATTATGACTAGTACGTATTTATTAGATACTAGTAGTTATTCATTAGGTACCAGTACTTATTTTTTAGATACTAGTACCTATTACTAGATACTAGTATTTATTAAATAAATACTAGTACTAAGTCATTAGATACTAGTACCTATTAACTAGATACTAGTACCTATTAAATAGATAATAGTACTTATTCATTAGATACTAGCAGAGGCGGACAGAGTACACAGCTTCATTACTTGAGTAAAAGTACAGATACCCCTTGCTAAATTTTACTCAAGTACAAGTAAAAGTACTACAGTCAGATGTCTACTTAAGTAAAAGTACTAAAGTACTTGTTTTTAAAAGTACTTGAGTATCAAGAGTAAATTTTTTAAATATTGCATTACTACTGCCACAGTGCTTACATTGGTAAAACTATCATTAACTTGTTCAGAAAATTGAAATAGTCTGGCGAGGTGGGGCCACGGGTTGGCACATTCCCGGGATGGACCTGCTGCGTCTTCATCCATTGTTTCGTCCATGGTTTCGTCTCTTATCTAAATCTGGCCAGTGAGTTGAGTTTGGCAGAAAGCTGAAGGTGATTGCTGATAGGCTGTCCCAATCAGTGGCGCCTGCACAATCCAATCACGTTTGAGAGGGAAACAACAAATTGAGGGTTTCCGAGATTTTTCTTTTTTCCTTTTTTTTTTTTTTTTAGAAGAAATAACGGGTACTCACGGTTATGGATAGAAATGTAGTGGAGTAAAGAGTACAATATTTGCCTCTCAAATGTACTTGAGTAAAGTCATGAGTACTCCCCAAAAATGATACTCGAGTAAAGTACAGATCCCTCAAAATTGTACTTAAGTACTGTACTCAAGTAAATGTATGTCCGGCTCTGGATACTAGTACTTATTCAATAGATACTAGTACCTATTTATTAGATACTAGTATTTATTCCAAATGTTACTAGTAAGATTTTTTATTTTACTAGTAAGATTTTTAATTGAACTCTCCAGTGGGCATTCTGACTAGTCATAACATAAGACGGGTAAAAAAGCAGCTGTGACTAGTAAAATAAGAATAGTTACTAGTAACAATTACAAAATATACAAGTGTCTAATAAATAAGTACTAGTACCTAATGAATAAGTACTAGTATCTAATAAATAAGTACTAGTATCTAATGAATAAGTACTAGTATCTATTTAATAGGTACTAGTATCTAATGAATACGTACTAGTATCTAATAATATAAGTACTAGTAACTAATAAATAAGTACTAGTATATAATAAATATGTTCTAGTACACATTTAATAGGCACTAGAATCTAATGAATAAGTACTAGTAACTAATGAATAAGTACTAGTATCTAATAAATAAGTACTGGTACCAATATAATAGGCACTAGAATCTAATGAATAGCTACTAGTATCTTTTAAAAAAGGTACTAGTATCTAAAGAATAGGCACTAGTACCTAAAGAATAAGCACTAGTAGCTAATGAATAAGTACTAGTACTTAATGGAATAGATACTAATATCTAAAAAAATAAGTAATAGTAGCATGAAAATAGATACTAGCAGGTTTTAAGGACTACATGTTAAAACAGCTTGCCATACAACGTCATCGTTCTCAGCCACTCCCTCTGTTCGCGGATTAGACCGGCAAAAATTTGGTCGGAGAAAACCCATGAATATACCGCAAACCCAGACGGAGTACTGAAGGAAAATGAAAATTGAGCGGAAGTACGTAGGAGGGCGTAGCCAGGCTAATTTTAAATATGAAACTAAAACCGCCAGTAGGTGGTAGCAAGTCGCTGTCTTAATTAGTGAGTTGAAGGAGTCATTCATTCAACCGATTTGTTCAAACGGCTGATTTGAGGAAAGAAGCAAGTGATAGGTCATTTAATCATTAATTACACTGATTCGTTCAAAGAGCAGATTTAGTCAGTAAAAAAAATATAATCGCTGTCTGTTGCAAGGTTCTGCTACAGTTTCATTTTGAAATTTACGTCGGCGAAATAAAGGAAAAACTATCGCACATCCCTACACACAGAAAGAATGGGCACAGACCCCCCTAAAAAAATAATTTTTATTTTAGGGTGAACTATACTTTTAAGAATTAAAAAAATTGAAATTAAGAATAATTTTATTCTTAAAAATGTTTCGTAACCCGACCCCAGAAATTGGTCTTGCCTGCCTACCTGCAGGTTTCCTCCACTGACGCTCTCCCATCTCATAAACTCCCCACGCACTGAGTAAACAGCAGCCCGCAGCTCGATGTTAGTGTTCTGAAAGTGGGAAGAAGGTTTGTGAAAATGACAAATGTAAGTTTATGTTTACAATATGTTTAGATGTCCACCAGTGCTTACCTTTTGTGCCCCTTTAAAGCTGAATCCAACAGGAAGTGGTTCATTCTGTAGAACTCGTGATGCCAACCCAAGCTGTTCTCCATAGTATAGCCAAGGCAGGTTTGTCCTCCTACAGTCACAACATTGTCTATGAGAATCCCAAATACGAGCACACTGGGTTCTTCTGCCCATTTGATGTGAATTTAAATACATTACAGACAGAGATACTTCTTAACAGTATCATGATGCAAGTAGCCGTAATATGTAACTGATTTAATATCAGATCAATTCAGTTCTTCTCACATCTCATCTCAGTCATAAAGCAGTTGATCTTGAATGAATCACACTGTATTTAAGTATATAACAGATGCAATTTATGTTGCACATGACGTATTTCCTATGGTTGATTACAGATCTTATTAATGGTAATTTTGTGCAAATGCCAAAAAGCCTAAGAAAGAAGTCTAAGATGGGCCGAGTTCATTTACCACACCCCTCACACATGTGTGAGTGTGACATGAATCCAAAGAAGTCGTTAGTGCAAATCAATCGAAAGATTAAGAGGAAATCAGAAATGTCAAAATAGCAAGTTAATAAATGTGTACGAACCAGCGGGACAGAGTTATCTTGTTTTATGTAGTATGCTAACAGTATAAATGGTGTATATTTTAGTTAAACAGGAAGATTCTCTGTGATTACCAGCTCTCTCTCTCTATATATAATTTAAAAAGGTCCAATAGTAGTAAATAGTAAAGTACAATACAATAACTGTATATGTATTACCAGTAGGAGATGTCCTGGCTGCTGCCCTGAGCAGCTGTTGCTCTGTAGATTGTGTTGTAGAGGCCACAGGCATCATTGTTGATGGTGCTGGAGGAGTGCATGTTCATCACACACATGTTGCCCAGAGACTGACATGCTGTCCTGTTAGAGAACAACTACAGAACAAAGTAAACAAAACTTATATATGTTCAGAAGTTAGGCATATAAACATTTAAAGAGGAACTATTATGCTTTTTTACATTTTCATCTTTCTTTAGTGTGTAATTTTGCTGTTTGAGCATGAAAAAGGTCTGGTTTGTGTTTACAAAGCACAAAGTCCACTTCAAAGGGAGCTATTCTCTATATCAGTAAGCACTGTACTCTGAACTCTCTGAAAAGCCAGGATTGGAGTTTTGAGTTTTCTTACAGGAACATACACGTCACAATATTCCTCATTTAAATAATTCCCTCCTAAGGCATACGCAAAAAAAAAGGGATCAGCCCTGGTTGAGTTGCGTTAGCAGTGTGTTGAAACTCGTGGTTACGGTAAGGGCTGTGACATTTGGTCAACACAACACACTGATCCAGCTGAGAAATGTAATGGAAATTTTATTCTTACTTATGCTTTTGTAATGGAAACTTTATTCTTGCTTATCTTAAATGCATTGATGGATATAAGCTGCATAACCTAGTAGGCTTGAGTGAAATATGGTAGGATATCTTGTCCCTAGTGGGCTGTGTTCCCACATAAAGGAAAGGAAATGTGCTGTGTTCTAATGAATAATTACTCTATGTTTTTGAAGTGTGCTGTGTTCTAATGAATAATTACTCTATGTTTTTCATATCAAACTCTATGTTTTTTTATTTTCTGTGCACGCATAAGAGCAGGATCAGCAGAATTGAACATGCCATATAGGTTAATTTGTTTGCTGATACACCAATAGCAAATAAGACGAGAGGTGTTAAAGGAACACTCCACCGTTTTTTGAAATAGGGCTTATTCACCTTCTTTCCTACATTAAGATACAGTGAGGAAAATAAGTATTTGAACACCCTGCTATTTTGCAAGTTCTCCCACTTAGAAATCATGGAGGGGTCTGAAATTGTCATTGTAGGTGCATGTCCACTGTGAGAGACATAATCTAAAAAAAAAAATCCAGAAATCACAATGTATGATTTTTTAACTATTTATTTGTATGATACAGCTGCAAATAAGTATTTGAACACCTGAGAAAATCAATGTTAATATTTGGTACAGTAGCCTTTGTTTGCAATTACAGAGGTCAAACGTTTCCTGTAGTTTTTCACCAGGTTTGCACACACTGCAGGAGGGATTTTGGCCCACTCCTCCACACAGATCTTCTCTAGATCAGTCAGGTTTCTGGGCTGTCGCTGAGAAACACAGAGTTTGAGCTCCCTCCAAAGATTCTCTATTGGGTTTAGGTCTGGAGACTGGCTAGGCCACGCCAGAACCTTGATATGCTTCTTACAGAGCCACTCCTTGGTTATCCTGGCTGTGTGCTTCGGGTCATTGTCATGTTGGAAGACCCAGCCTCGACCCATCTTCAGTGCTCTAACTGAGGGAAGGAGGTTGTTCCCCAAAATCTCGCAATACATGGCCCCGGTCATCCTCTCCTTAATACAGTGCAGTCGCCCTGTCCCATGTGCAGAAAAACACCCCCAAAGCATGATGCTACCACCCCCATGCTTCACAGTAGGGATGGTGTTCTTGGGATGGTACTCATCATTCTTCTTCCTCCAAACACGTTTAGTGGAATTATGACCAAAAAGTTCTATTTTGGTCTCATCTGACCACATGACTTTCTCCCATGACTCCTCTGGATCATCCAAATGGTCATTGGCAAACTTAAGACGGGCCTTGACATGTGCTGGTTTAAGCAGGGGAACCTTCCGTGCCATGCATGATTTCAAACCATGACGTCTTAGTGTATTACCAACAGTAACCTTGGAAACGTTTGTCCCAGCTCTTTTCAGGTCATTGACCAGCTCCTCCCGTGTAGTTCTGGGCTGATTTCTCACCTTTCTTAGGATCATTGAGACCCCACGAGGTAGGGGTGTGCGATATGACGATTTTTGATCGTGGACGATTAAAATGTCTCCACGATCTGCTTTTGAAGAAATATCGTAGTATCGTCTCTATCCCACCATACTGAACAACGCGACGTATTCACATAAAATGTTAACGCAGCGGAACGGGACACACACTGCAGTTCACAAAAGTTCATAATTTGCATGTGCTTTAATGCCTTGTCGGTTAAACATTTAATTCGCGTGCTGATGCGCTGTTCTAACGTGTGCGTTTCTCAGCGCGTACTTGTGAAGCTCACATGCACTAAAAGCCTGTCTACCAGCGCCTGGATACTGGACTAAGTTATCTTTCGAGTCTTATTGTGCTAATACTGTTAAATACACACAAGGTTTACATAAACAAAGTCGGTTATGTCTAAAGTGAAAGCAAACTTGAGAAAATTGAGAGAAAATCTGCTTGTCAAATGCGTGTATATTAGACGCGTCGCACGCAGCTCTTAAAGAGACAGTAGCAATAGTAAACATGCTGCCGCTTGTCCTTAAAGGGATAGTTCACCCAAAAATAAAAATTATCTCATTATTTACGCACTCTAATGTTGTTCCAAACCTGTATTAATTTCCTTCTAATATTTTCTAATATTTTTCTAATATTAATATTTTGAAGAATGTGGCTATCCAAACAGTAGCTGGTCCCCATTGACTATAATGACAACATTTTTTATATTCGCCCCTGTCTGCCATTCTTTTTTCTTTTATATTTTGTTTCCTAAGGCTTTGTTTTTTTAAAATATGGACATTAGTTTGGCTGTAATGCTCAGTCACAAAATAGTAAAACCAACATAAAAAAGAATCGTGATAAAATCGTGAATCGTGATTGTCATGAAAAAAATCGTGATATGATATTTTTGCCATATCGCCCACCCCTACCACGAGGTGAGATCTTGCATGGAGCCCCAGTCCGAGGGAGATTGACAGTCATGTTTAGCTTCTTCCATTTTCTAATGATTGCTCCAACAGTGGACCTTTTTTCACCAAGCTGCTTGGCAATTTCCCCGTAGCCCTTTCCAGCCTTGTGGAGGTGTACAATTTTGTCTCTAGTGTCTTTGGACAGCTCTTTGGTCTTGGCCATGTTAGTAGTTGGATTCTTGCTGATTGTATGGGGTGGACAGGTGTCTTTATGCAGCTAACGAACTCAAATAGGTGCATCTAATTTAGGATAATAAATGGAGTGGAGGTGGACATTTTAAAGGCAGACTAACAGGTCTTTGAGGGTCAGAATTCTAGCTGATAGACAGGTGTTCAAATACTTATTTGCAGCTGTATCATACAAATAAATAGTTAAAAAATCATATATTGTGATTTCTGGATTTTTTTTTTTAGATTATGTCTCTCACAGTGGACATGCACCTACGATGACAATTTCAGACCCCTCCATGATTTCCAAGTGGGAGAACTTGCAAAATAGCAGGGTGTTCAAATACTTTTTTTCCTCACTGTAGGTGGGCAAATGCATTTTTGTCTCAGCGCATGCATTGTTTTAGTTTGACAGGGTCGGCGCTAGCTTAGCTTAGCACAATGATTGGAATTCTTTGTTGCCAGCTAGCATGTCCTGAGTAAAAGTAATATAAAAAATAAAATAAAAACCCACCTAATTACTTCTTGTGGCCTGCGTATTCACAACGAGTACAAATAGCGATGCAGATTAACACTAGGCGATTTCCTATGCAGATATTGACTTGGGACTATATAAGGGGGAAGCACAGGACGAAGCACTGCTACTTGGGCGCAGAGATATCACGCCCAAGTAGCAGTGCTTCGCCTGTGTTTCCCCCTAATATAGTCCTTAATATATAAGTCAATATCTGCCTAGGAAATCGCCTAGTGTTAATCTGCATCACTATTTGTACTCGTTGTAAATACGCAGGCCACAAGAAGTAATTAGGTGGGGTTTTTTTTTTTTTTTTATATCACTTTTACTCAGGACATGCTAGCTGGCAACAAAGGATTCCATTCATTATGCTAAGCTAAGCTAGCGCCGACCCTGTCAAACTAAAACAATGCATGCACTGAGACAAAAATGCATTTGCCCACCTATCTAAATGTAGGAAAGAAGGTGAATAAGCCCTATTTCAAAAAACGGTGGAGTGTTCCTTTAAGGAAGGGTGTGGATGCTGAAGAAAGTACTATACTAACTTTGAAAAGAGGAGGACACTTTGCCTTCTCATGCTAGACATTGTCTGTGTGTAGAACGCCTTTCTTGCAAGAAATAAAGCATTGCTTATTCACTTTTGAGAAGTATCGCTGTGTCCCTTATTTGATAGAGTCTAAGGATAAAGAAATTTCCACGACAGAAATCAGAGCAGCACATTGCACTTATCGGAAGGAAGGGCTTCACAGAGACGGGAACTAAACAGAGTGTTACAGACAGACTGCAACAATGTAAAATATGTTAAAAATAATGTTGTTGTTTTTTCAACATTCAAGCATGAAAATCTATTCTAGTAGACCCCAAAAACAAAATCGAGACAAAGGTCATAATAGAGGGTATGCACGTGAAGTAGGCTAATCGTCGGCCGGAGCGACTGCGGTTACGCATACTAAGTGGCAGAGTTGGTTTTCAGTGTGAATGACGTGAAAAACACACAAAACACATCTAAAACAGGAAAATAGCTTTGAGATTGACTGTACAAATATATTTGACAAGAAATCTGAGGTATATTTTTATAGACTAGAAATATTGTGCCGAAAGCTACAGAAAAGAGAAACAAATGGGTCGCTACAATTTACAGAACCAAATGAACTCCAGGCAGCGAAAGTGAATTTGCAGTTATCATTTTGTGTAAATATGTTGAATTTTGTGGTAAAATCATACCCTATATATTGTATTGTTATATTGTATTGACAACTCATCAATTAAATATTTAGGCTACCATCTTATATTCTACATGATTGGATTTTTTTTTTTTTTTTAAACACTAACAAAAACTGTACAAGTTTTAGGGCTGGAGGATATGAAAATATATACAGTTGTAATCAGTTATTCAACCCGCATTGCAAATCAGGTTTATTGGCAAAATTGACAGACTTTCAGCTGTTTGCAATGAACAAATTAAACAAAAGTAATTGAAATACAGGAATAGAAAATGCATGTGTGTGTAGAAACTTACCAAACAGGCAGCTGCTGAAGAATACATGAAGCTTGAAAACCATGCTGATGGGATAGAGAGGGTCTGTGTAACACAAACACGCATTACACTTTAAAACAATGAACCCTAGCACACTAACAACAGTACACAAACACAATACATAATGTTAACTTTGGACTCTTACCAGTTGGCCAAAGATGACATTTGAGGCAACAGAGATAGGCAAACTGTTTGAAGGGAAGCACATCCCTCCTGCCTGTGTGATGAAACCATAACTTTCTAAATTCTCATCACTCTAAATGCATCGAATAAACATAGGCTATACATACATTTAAACAAATGCACCAAATTCTCACCAGTACGTTTGATGTCCCGCAAACACACGACTGAGATGAGTTGATGAATGAGTCCTCACATCTCACACACCTAAGTATACGCATGTCCGAACAAAATGAATCACTTTTTATGCATGAAGATCAACATGAAAACCCAGTGCCATTGATAGGAATGACAGCTTTACCTTTTGCCTGTTGTATCTGGGGCCGAAAAAGCAGGCTCTGTTGCACTACATGCTTCACATCGCGCCTCATTTAATGGATTCCCATTCCCATCTCTCTCCACTGACAAATACAATTAGATACCATGAAATTATAAAACAATGCTGCACCTTTTACCTAAAACTGTGCACCGTTTACCTACCCAGCACGCTTCCCTCAGGACACTGGCACTTGCCATTCACCCCTACACTTCCAGGACAACGGATACATCCATACCCATCCTGAGTAACCCCCTGTAATCATATTATTGTAAAATAGTATTGGTATAATTAATATAATTAATACAATAACAACATCAATACCTAAATCAATTCATTACAGTACCTGATTGGCATCAGGACACTGCTGGCACGTGATGGACGCCCCATTACTGACCAGCACCCTGAAGCCAGTCTGACACTCACATATCAGTCCTATATGGCAGAAATACAAGCTGCCTTACAATAAAGCATGTTATAAAACATTTATGGTTAATAATAACAAATAAACCTCTATATTTTAAGCATTTTTGTTTATTGTGGTGTTATGTGCAGCAAACGTTTTTATTATTTTTTATATCGCGTGCAGTTGATTCACTGACAAGACGCTTACTCGTATGGTTATATCAACAACAGATATAACGATACATCAATAAATGACTGCTGTCTAGTGTAAAACTTATATCATTTAACGGTTAGGTTAGTCAAAACAAAGCAAACTAATCTGCGCGCGCGTTCCGCGTAACGTTACCTGATTTGCTGTTGACTTGATTTGGCCCACATTTCACACAAGACAAGCTCGAAATATCAAAATAACTTTCAGCACCACAATCCGAAGGCTGTTGAAGAGCTATAGAAAACTGCTGACAAGAAAAAGCGTTTAATTTGATCAGGAATATGATCGAGAAACTGCACACGAAAGCTCTCAGCGTCCCCGTCGCCATGGTGCAGTGCAGATGACGTACATGTTCCTGTTTACGCTCAGAGAGCGTGTTGCGTGCGCGCCGCCGTGCCCCTCTTAAAAGTCTCTCCAGAGGAAGTTGCGAGTTACTCACCGGACGCATGTGGTGTGCAGTTTGCAGGTTACCGCGTGTTTTCTGTGACAGAAAAAGTTTTGTGTGCAGGGAACACTTTATATTGAAGTATATGTTTTAAAGAAAAACAAACGGTAAGTAAGGGTCTGAGGACACATTTGTTTCGATTTTTTAGCTGTAAGGGAATTTTCTGGTGTGATTTTTTGTTGTTGCCCTTTTGGAAGTTTTGAACAGAAAGGAGAAAACAGTTTGTACATCGTTTGTGTGTGTGTGTGTGTTTTTTTTTTTCATATTCAAGAAACATATCTAAAATGTTTGCTTTTTGCCTCTTTTTTTTTTTTTTTTAAACAGATCTCAGTGGTTTGTGAGAAGAATTTGATCATGACAATAGTGGTTCTGCGTTTGCAAGGTTTAAACACAGAGGCAGGATCTGAAGATATTCGCAGATTTTTCCATGGCTTGCACATACCTGAGGGTGGCGTTCATATCATCGGTGGTGCGATGGGTGAAGCTTTCATTATTTTTAATACAGAGAGAGAAGGCCAACTAGCCATGCGCTACTCTGGAAGACTCCTCAGAGGCTCCTCTATTTCATTACATATCAGCAGTCTGGCTGAGTTAAAGAGAATAATGGAGTCGAGATTGAGTAAACCAAAGTCAACAGTTGAGACCAAAATAGTGCCATCATCGCCATCTGACACCAATGCAGCTCTTTTGCTTAGTCTAATGGCTGCTATTCACGGACCGCATTCAGACAACAAAGTGAATTGCCAAAGTCCGGCCCACCAAACGCTTGAAGATATCAACCAAAATGTTCCAAAAATACACAATCATTCCACAACTGACAACCAAACAAATACGGATGCTCAGCATAGTCTTTCTTATGACTTGGCATCTAAGGAGCAGAAAAGCAGAGGAGAAAACCTCAATATCTGTAAGCCAGGGTACCTTCGGCTTTATGGATTTCCTGACTCTGTTGCCAAACAAGAGATCTACCAGTTCCTACGGGGACTGCCAGTGTTGGAGGTCATTATGAAAGTTCGACTGGAACTGGGCTGGTGCTGTATGGCAAAGCTGGCTAGTTTTGCAGATGCAGAGGAAGGACTGAAATACAGCCACAGAAAATTCAAAGAATTCAATGTTGAGGTCAGATTTGCCCATGAGAAGATGTGGACAGAAGCCATGGAGCAGTCAAAAAATTTCATGCAAAACATCAAGCCTCACACTTTATCAGAGCAAAAAGAGGTCAAGGCAGATAGAAATGCAATTAGAGGTTTCTTAACCAAAAGAAATGCAGAAGAACAGCCCTCCCCAGGATCTCCTAAAAAATTCTGCCGAAACTTTCCATCCCCTCAAACTGAACAATCTGTTATTGTCAATAATCTTTCAAGGAATATAACCAAGACGGAGATCAAGAAGATTTTCGGCTGTCAAGAAATCCCAAACCATAGAATAAAACATTTATTAAACAAGTGGGGAGAGAGGACAAGCACTGCGTTCATTACCTTTGAGCATGCAGAAGACTACGCCTCAGCTCTGAACATGAATGGCACTACTGTTGGCTTAAAAAACATTGAAGTGTCATCCATTACTAAAGAAGAAATGCTTGCCATAGTCAGCAGAAACCGATGTACTGTCTGGAGGCCACCGCCTTATGGAAAGACACATTTAACCATGTCGTGTATATATGCACGCAATTTTCCTGCAGATATCAGGAAACAAGAAGTGAGAGATTTTTTTATGCACTTTCACATCTCTGAAAATGCAATCATATTGCTTGTGGACAGCCAGGGCAATGGCGTTGGGGAAGCCATCGTGCAGTTTGGATGTGAGGAAGTCGCCAGACAAGCCCAGAGTCTTCATGGCAAGCATTTTATGGGAGCAAAAATTCTACTCACTTGCATCACACGTCAACAGATGGAGAAGATACTTGGCACAAGTTGAACAACTGGAGATGTGAGATGTTTTCAGCACCTTCAGACACCAACAGTGGTGTAAAATCTATGTTAATGAGGACAATAATTCATTTGAAGATTTATAACAAGCTTTCTCATGCCAAATGCTGTAGAAATTTGGAACTCTGGCAATCAATGAGCTCAAGCAATATTATGGGTACAACAATTGAAGATGCCCAGTCAAGATTTTGAGTACCACATGGAAGGAGCATACTAAAAAAAAAAATACCTCAATATTTTTCATACAATGGTTGCCAAAGTATTAAGGACTACTCCAAGTGCTTAAAAAATGTCTGTACACCTCCACATTTAAAACTCTTGCACTTGCTGCTTTTTTCCAGCTCAGTTGTTGCTGCTGAACACACAGCTTACTGGCTTCAATTAAATACGGATATATCCCAGATATCTTGTATTGCATATTAAAATTTAGTTTTTGAGTTATTCGGTTTGACTGTATATATTTTAAGTTTATCAGAAATTTGTTACAGACAAGATGTTTAAAATGGTTTCTGACCAGGTCTGTATGGTAGCCAGTATTTTGATTTGCCATTTCTATACATTCCTATTTCTAAAGCAGAAACCACTTGTGAGTTGTTTCTGTCTTCGTGACTTGATAAATTTGTATTTAATTTGACATTTTGATGTTATATTGCAATTAAACTTGCACAAGCAGCTTCAGACAATTTTTCAGTCTCTAATTTGTCAATAAAAATTAATATTTTAAATTATATCTCAGCCACCGCACTAGCCATTATTTTTAATCGAAGGAGATGTCAGTGTGTTATCCAAGCATTAATGGCGAGGTCAGCCCTTTATACTTGGGAGCGGTGAATATGAGGCGTTTCTCCCTCCTATCTGCTTCAAGGTCGTAAAATATTGTGGCATTTCTTTGTTTACAATCCAGTATTCCCATAATACTTGTCTTTTATGAGTTTAATGAAGAACTCTGTCTCATCTTCTGTCCGCCATCAATGTCAGGTGACCTGTAAATGTACCTGTAAACTATTTCCATTGTAGTTTTGCGACATATTTCTTTTTTGATTGCCTGAAAAACCACCTCATGTGAGTGTAAAAACTTTTTTTTGCCATTTATGGGAGTTTTTGTGAAATTGATGTGTTTCCATTGGGGAGTTTTCCATCTCAGTTTGCAAGGGTAATGGAAACACGACATGATGCAAATTCATATACGCAATGCCATTTGCACTGCACTACATAAAGAGAAAATGAGATGAGAATCAATGAAAAGTGGTCTACATAAATATTTAAGAACCCTAATCAAACAAAACATTTGAGGGTGTTGTTTGATCAGTATCATTGTTCCATTAATGCAATCCACCACATTTCCCAGTTTAAGCAGGCTACAGATAATAAAAATTCATTGTACCAATGCAGATCTTGAATTCTACCGGAGAGCAGTGATATAAGATCAAAACTGATGGAGATGAAGACAAATGTTATTATTTAATATTATTTTTGAAGTACATGAAAATGTGTGTGAGGTATGTCAGAGACTCTGAGAGGAGTTATTTTAACCACAGTGGAATGTACATGCAATGTAGCAGATGTTCTCCCATGCGAGGCTATGGAAAATGTTGACTGAAGTATTCTCTTTACGGAAGGAGGACTGTGTAGCATGACATACATCTATTTTAAACATGAACAACGTTTTACCACCTTGTAGGGATAGGTTCCTTTGGTCGGCATATACACGCCCAAACTTTGAGTACGGACATCATCTCTCCAGTAAATTGACTTTCTCTCCTATGTCTTGACAATTAATAATAAACGAGATATCTCTTGGCAAAATAACTGTTGTTTGGTCCTGTGATTCAACAACGGGGACAAGAGCTTAATTTCAAGACTACAAGATGCTGTAATCAAACTATGGGACAACCTGATCGAAGTGAGGATGTCTTCAAGGGATATAGGAACTGCACCAACAAATCATACAAAATGAGCTTTAAGGAACTATGAGTTTATTTTACAATTATGGCAACAGACCTTTAGAACAAAATGTCACATTGAAGATTTCACTGACCACTTAAAGACTGTTTAAATCACTCACTAAAAATTGTTGCTATTACAAATAACTGCACACAACTATGTTTATCATGTCCGAGCGAGAAAGGAAGAGAAAAATTAAACATTTAAAATAAATCTACCCATGTATACATTGTAAAAACAAAACGACCTAAAAGGCAAGAAAAAAAAACTGTTTGGTCATGAACAAAGTCAAGAAAGCCATGTCAAAAACAGGCAAAGCAGGCTGGATCCAGGTCTTGATTACATCCATCAGATGAGCGTTCATTTGTAGAATCTTGATGGACCTGTGAAGGTAGAGGAGTCAGAGTGAAAATTAACTTTATGCATTTATCACAATGACAGACATGCTATTTTTTGCTTATTTCGGCTCATGTTATCAGCCTCTGTGCCCATCTCGGTTTCTAGCAGAGTAGGGTTGAAATCATAGAATCAATGAGTCATGATACTGGAAATTCCACACAATAGCTTGTATTTTACATAACCGTTTTATATGGATGCAAACCATTTACTGGCAAAAGTAGAGTCTTCGTAAATTAATGAAAAATAAGCATAAATGTGCAATACCTGGCATGCCGCTGGAGAATCTGTCATTAGAACTGTTTGGAAGACATGAGGATGAGTAGTTCATTGAGGGCAGGGGCTTCAGACTGGGCACCTGAAAAACAATTCAAATTCAAACTTAACTGTGAAAACCCATTTTATTTTATTTAATAATTCAGACAAAGCTAATCATGTGATAAATGACTTATTGCCTTTCTTTAGATCTTGTAGTTCATCCTACTCAGCATGGTTTTTGCCACAACTTTTATTTAGATTGGTTTAGAAAAATTACAAAGGCAATGGTAGATTTACAAAAGACAAGACAATGGCAAGTCTTTCAAGAAGGGAGAAACCCTATTACAAGGGTTTCATTTTAGCTTGAATGAGGAAGAGAAAATAAGCTATTTCCATGAGTACCACAACATTAAAAGCCTTTACTTCTTTTAATTACTGCTTTCCAAAAATCATTGCACTAAAATTTATTAATTTAAGACACTAAACTTTTCAAACTAATTACAAAGTAAGCATATACCTAAATCAAACACTAATGATCCTTCATTAATGTTTGAATTAGGTATATGCCTTGCATTAAAATATATTTCTACAAACCTATTTTTAAAAGTAACCCAGTAAAACTGGTTTGAGATCACTGAAGTCTTCAATGAAAATTTCATCATACTTCATAAAGGAAACAAAGCATACCACATCCTGTTCACAAACAAAACAGCTGCAGCTGGTTTCATGACCTCTTTCCAGTTTACACCAACACAAATAAAAAAACTCCCTGTTTGCTTCTTAATCACCCAAATAGACCGTTTTTAAATTTCCACACTAGAAGTACTAGACTAAATTGTGTATTGTCTCTTTGATGAATAACCTGTACTTATGTGTACAACCTTATCTGGGCCAACTGAGATTCTGAGGTCAAATATTTTCATATAATAACCAAAGTTGTTTGTCACTGAGAATGTGATTTTTAAAGTTCCAATTCTATTCCTGAATTTGATCTGAGCCAGTAAACAGGATGTAGAAATGCAATTTTGAATTAACAACAACAAAACAATATATGCATATTATAATAAGTAATCATTGGAAGCATTTACCGATGAAATGCTTCTGAGGCGGTACTCCATCAGAACATCTGTGAGCTTCTGTGTGACTTTTAAGACAATCTGAGCATCGTCCTCATTCTCAATACGAAAAGAATCCTAATAATCAACAAGAAAAAGTTTATTAACTCCAAACAGTTGATAATCTAAACAATTTAAGTGCTTCGACAAACACTGTAAATCCAAAAGAAAACAGTACCAGATATTTGAGCAGTGTTGCAGGGAGGCTGTTGTTTTCCGGGCCTTTAGGGCCATGTCCCATCAATCTGTCCCCGCTGCTGTTCATAGACATGTCATTAGGGAAAGGTCTGCCCATACCATCATTACGCTGGCCGGGCCCAAAACCATCAGGGCCCATGCCCATATGTCCATCATCAGGGAAACGATGCATGTCCTCTGGTTCCATCATCCCCCTGTCTGGTCCAGACATGCCATTACCATAGCGACCAGGGCTAGTGAAGTCTTCCATATCAGAATAACCTCTCCTCATTGGAGGATCATCCATACCTCCATGCATGCCAGGGGCGAAATCAGGCATCATGCCACCACGGGGTGGAAAATCCCCCATGTACATGGGATCTTGAAAGGGACCTCCAAATGGACCTCCTGAGAATGTGAGAAAAAAGTCAAGCAACAATCTTTCCAAATACATTTTTTTAACCTTTGCTTCTATCAACACAAACAAACACACTAGTGAGACACTAACCGTGTTTTATGCCTCTGGGAGGGGGCCCAAGAATGCCAGTTCCTGTAAACCCTAGATTGGGTTGTGCGGACTCTAAGAAAAACAAACATCTGGATATAACTGGATGGCATATGCATAGAATTCATCAGTAGATCTAAATACACATAAATATGGTTAGACAATAACATTCAACATAAAACAACTGACTATGTCTGGTGCAACTGGAGGTAAGGAAGGCTAGAGGGGAAGTGAAGTGAAGTTTGAGTTTTTTTGTGCTGGAATGTCAAGGATACTGAGTGCAGATAGACAGGAATAGGCCTTGTCTACACTAATACATTTTTCTTTGAAAAGGCATGTTTTTCTCTCCGTTTTAGCCTTCTGTCCACACTGAGACAGCGTTTTTATTAAAAAAACTAAGCTTTTTGAAAACGCTCTCCAAACTGGATAAAGTTGAAAATGGCATTTTCGCATTGTAGTATGGACTATGAAAACAAGAGGCATTTGAAAACGATGATGCATGTTTAGGCCACATTTACACATAGCCGGGTATTTAGAGAAACAAATATTCCCAGGGGCCCCCTCCGTTTTCAGTAACATCGCGCACACAACATCTTTTTCAAAAAAGATGTCATTTACATCAACCCGCATAAATATGCCGTCGAGCGCCATCATAACTATGCCAAACCTATGGGCGGCAGTGTAGGGAGAAGGATAAAGCCATGCAAGCCAATCAGAATCGACAACAAATAACACTGTTAATAAAATGTTACTTTGCACTCCCCTCATATCACAGTCCTGCAATTTACAGAATTTACTTACATTTGCTGTCCTGCAGCAAAACATGAAAGCAGTTGCATTTTCGACCAAACATATAATGGCGAGTTAGTGTGACCTGGACGCATCAGTGAATGGTGAGATATTTTGCTAAATAAAATTATCCTGCCAGAAGAATTGCGTGAGAACTTTATTATGTTTTGTTCTGTCTATATCATCTCAGTGAGTTTTAATAGGGTTTACACATGCGCAGTTAGGAGAATTTAGCGTTTATCTGCTTTGTACCAGAAAGGAATGAATAGCAAAGATAAGGACCGAGCAGAGCAAAGACGTCTTGCAAATTTCGTGCGTTCTTTTCATGCGTTTGTTGCTCTGCAGCATCTGAATTTACTCCAAGCTGTGAATAATTTCTTTATTCGTTATGAAGTGTCTTCTGAGGGTAGTATGACATCCATCCATACAAAGTAAGGGTCAGTCTATAACAGGTGACCAGGACACCCAAGTGCAGTTAAGGAAATGTCTAGTACAGCAACCAGCTTTCATTCCATAAGATTACGTCTTTCCAAGTGAAAGAGTATTCAATGAGAAAAACTACAGGGCTGGATTTTATTCATGGGGAATAGAATGAATGGTGTATAACAGAAAATAACTGACTTACTCATGCCCTGAAAGGCCATAACGTCACATGGCTCCTTTAGCACCATCTGGAAGGAAAAAAAAAAAAAAAGATTATGTAATTAAAGAGTACTTGTGTAAGTCTTAAGAGCACATCAGCACATCAGTCTGTTACCTTAATTTGACCTCTTCCCTCAGCTTTTTCAACTTCAGCAGCAGCGGCTTTAATGGCTTTCCTTGTGGTTGGATCTTTAAGCGCATCCTCTTCCTCATAAGGAACCTTGTCTTTGTGGTTCTGTTTCTGTTTACCAAAAATAATAATAATGTGGATGTGTATTATATCAGAGGCATGGGCAGAGCTAATCTGCGAGATCTATCTGGAAGTGATTGTGAAGATCGTACCATGTATCTGAAACTGTGCTTCCAGCCGGTGATGTGAGCAGCTATTTCATTCTGCAGCTGCTGGACTACACACAGTTTACACTGATAATGAGGAGGAGCCGACTTAGATGGGCTTCGATACTCCCATATGTACTGCAGTCCTATAAACACAAAGCAAATATGTATTCAAACATAAGATTACTCACTCAAAGTAGTTTAAAGGGGACATATCATGCCAAATGCACTTTTTTAGCCCTTAAATGCATTTTGTTGTATATTTGGAGTGTTTAGAAGTACAGAAAATATGAAATTATTCTCTTCAGGTGCTTCGTTGATATCTTTATATTCTGTTTTGGTCATATTTTTCAACCTGTTCCGATTTTTCTGTTATCTATGACGTTTTTTGAACTATTACGTCACAGTATTTGCAGCGGAACTGCCAAATAAGGACATTGACTTCCGGCCCAACACTTCGAGCAATCCACCATTTTTATTTCTCGCTGCAATTTTGTAGTCCAAGCTAAAGGATGCAGAAGTTACGAGAGGGTAAGTTAAAATGTTCGGTTGTTGGATGTAGTAACCCACACGCTTCATTACACCGTTTAATGTAGATGAACTGCCGCGCTTGTTACAGGACGCATGTTTAACTGAAAGAACGAGCAGAGAGAGAGACCCGGTCGCGCGAGCGCTCACTCTCTCTCTTCAGAGCCAGGCGAAAGTGTAAACAAGACATCACCGTCTCCAAACTAGACGCTGTCTTGCTCTCTCTCCCACATATTAATCAAAATAAATCGACACGGTGGTAAAAGGTCGGAAGACCAAAGTTTCATGTGTAAATACAGAACACACCATTGCGATACATCCATATGAAGACGTTGTTCTACAGGTTCGTCGTCTTCATTTTCATCTCGCTCCTGCTCCGACTCTGGCTCGAACATATAAGGCTGGCTGGACAAGTCTTCCGTTGTTGACATTTTGTTAATAACTTGTGAATAAAAAGTTTCTGTGCCGCTAGATAATCGTATCTCTGCTATCAAACTACAAAAATGGCCGAACGGGGTGGAGTTGAACCGAGTGTGGGCGGGGTATGAAGTGTCTCAATTGTATTTAAAGAGACCGTACCAAAACGAGTTGCTCTCAGACGCACATCAGAAAAGGGGTAGAAAAGGGGCCTGTGGAGCTATAATAATGAGGAATTCAGACCCAAGCATTGCAGTTAGGGTTAGGGTTAGGTTAGGGTTTATATAGACTACAAATGTATGATTTATATGTAAAAAGGAACAATTTAAAAGCATGATATGTCTCCTTTAAGATTCAGTCCAGCTATACGGTCACTAACAAAAAGCAGTCAAGTACACTGAAGCCATTTAAGGAAGCAAAATAATTTTCATATTTATTTATATAATAGCATATACATCTTTACCCACCAATAACAGTGTCGGTGACTGATTTGAGCCGTTTGTTCAGGCTGGGTATGGTCTGGATGGATCCATTCTTGGAGGTGAAGACTGATGAAAAACACATGAATTAGTAAAATCAAAAAGCATGTGGGCAGGAATTGTGACCCAGGACTTAAAGTAAAGAAGTGCACCCACTCTACTGATACAGTACTAAGTGGTTACTGAAAAACAAAACTAGCTGAGTGCTTAAAGCACTCGTTCATCGGTTACCCCCAGGCCTACATATAGGCAACAGTCATAGTTGATGAAAAATTGTGGTCAGAAAAGTGAGCCACAACTCTCCTCTCTGCACTTAAACGCTGAACAACATATAAAAACAACAGATTTGAATGAAAATGCTGCAGTGATGCCTGCTGTATTTCTGGTCACAAGCAAAGAGCGACAACAAAAGCACACCAGTTGAGACCTCAGCCGATCACACTGCAGCAGCATAAGCGTTCTAATTGAGTTCAAGGCTAGTGGCACCTGAAGTATAATGAATTTCCTTTTAACTTTCCTTGGGCAGCTTAATGCATGCCCTTAACAAGGCGCCACAATCACTATAGTTAGATGACCCTAAGTGGGCATACAGGGATCGAAGGTGGGATACTCCACCTCCTAGCATTCTTGGATCTCGACCTGATGTTACAACACATGGCGAGAACAGGTCTAGACTTTTCTAATGTTGCTCGAAGGAGCTCGATGTTGATGTTTCTAATGTTGTTCAGCACACCGCAGTTCAAATATGTACACAGTGCAAAGCATTGGTCTGAAAAAGGTGCTAGTTTGAAAGCTGTGCTTGTGTGATGTGTTCAGGGTTGAAGCTCCAAAGCTCTGAAAAACCCAGAAGTGGCACATGGCAATAACATTACCAAGGCCAGGCACAGCTGAAGGGCAGAACTGAAGGGTCCTGAGGGCGGCACTTACCTATGTCACCGTTGTAGAGCTGCTGCTTTTTCTGTCACAGGCGACAAATAAAATCGTTGGTGGGGGAGAGAAATAGAGAGGAATTAGAAAGATATAACAGGACCGGAGGTGAAGAGCAGAGCTCGCCCTCCTCCTCTGCTTGAATTCTCCGCTCCACTTTAAGAGTAGAAGCTGACAGTCCTTGGACGTGAGGACACAAAGTGTCTCTTCGCCAAACACACTCAACAGAAAAATTGTGCTTTATTCATCTCCCCAAGAATGGGGCTCTATCAGGCAAACAAGAAAACATATGGGATGATACAGGAGTAACATGTTCTGCAAGTTACATTCTACTGCAGAATGTTTTTTTTTAAACATTAGTGCTTATCTGTCTTTTACCGGACAAAAAAGCACTGTCAGGTCAATGGCAGACTATGGACATAAGTTTGAAGTAGGTAAGATTTTCTAATGTTTTTTCAAAAAAAGTCTATTCTCACCAAAGCTGCATTTATTGGATAAAAAAAGTAGTGATATTTTGAAATATTACTGCAATTTAACTATTTTAAAACAATGTAATTTATTCGTGTGATGGCAAAGCTGATTATTCAGCAGCCATTACTCCAGTCTTAAGTGTCACGTGATCCTTCAGAAATCATTCTAATATGCTGATTTGGTGCACAAAAATATTTTTATATACAATTACATTTCAGCTACTTTAGGAAAAAAGTACTACTTTGTGTCAAAAGTTGCTTATAAAAGATCTGCGCTGAATTTGATGACCACTTAACCATTTTCCTTTATTAGTAATTAATACTCTCTTTGTTATTTAATATTGTTGTTTTCGGTTTCAAATAGAAGAATATCCTGCAAATACTCGTAAAACCTCACAGACAATAGGGGTAGAGACTAATATCATTTTACTATTAATCTCTTAGAGTTAGAGATTAACAATTTGAGTGGTGAAGAAAGTCACATGTTCTGCAAAAAAAAAAAAAAAAAAAAACAGGATTCCCACACCTCTTCAACACTATGACAAATTCAGTTGGTCACAGTGAGATCACAGTCTTTTTCAGTTCATTTTGCTGAAAGATCTGTATCCTAACAGCTGAATGATGATGCTAGCTACAATATGAATCTTTCCAAAAATACCCATCAAACAAGCAGTTTGCATCACCGTGTCAGGCTGAGCTTTGGTGAACTGCATGGTACGGTTCACTTAAGGTGCTTTTCCACTGCATGGTACGGCTCGGTACAGCTCACTGTTGGGGGGTTTTCCACTGTGTACAGTACCTAGTACTTTTTTTAGTACCACCTCAGTTGAGGTTCCAAGCGAGCCGTACCGATAATTAAATGTGACGTGTAAACACTGCAGATCACTGATTGGTAAGAGAGAATCGTCACTCCCAGTGCCATTGGATTTGCGACATGAGACACCTGACCCCAAAAAACAAGCTTCTTCGTCTTGCAGTGAAAAAGATCCACATGCCGAGAATCAAGAACACCATAGATATGCTCCATTGCTCCTGTGCGCATGTGTTTGAGTCGCGTTTCCGATGACGTCACGCCAGTAGAGGCAGCGTAACTATAATGAACAGTCTATAATCCCACCCACTGTGAAGTGGTACTAAACTGCAGTGGAAAAGCAAACTGAGCTGAACAATGCAGTGGAAAAGCTCCTTTAGTTTTTTAGTTACGTGATGCGTTTCTGGTTTCAAATTACAATTACAATCTTACAATTTATACATTCATGAAATTCTGTCATGAAGGTTATTTTCCATAACTTGTGATGAACGTACATCTCGGACCCGAAGACTCGAGAGGTGAACTAATTATTTCTGTTTTAAATGTGATCAACGTTTGCGTAAGTCGATGTGTTGGGGAATTTGGCTATTAACATGTTACAATTCAAATATATTCTGCTGAAATGAACGAAATGAATTGAGAAAAAAAAAGAAAAGATTTGTTCATTTTGCTGAACGAGACTCAAAGATCCGAGTCAGTAAAATGATCCGAAATTCCCATCACTAATTGTGATGAACATCCGTTGTTCTATGCATCTGTTGCTAATTGGATTTTGGGATGCACTCAAATCATTCACTCAACAAAGGAGGCAGATGAATGCGAGCGTACAGAAATGGGATTTAAGTGGACTAAATAATTGGGGAAGTCCTGCATGTCACCAGAAAAGTGGTTTCACAAAAAAAAAATTGAACTATATGTTGCTGGATAAATGTGCATGCATACTAATGTTTATTTAATATACAAGCATGAATAAACAAAGCATGCATGAATTAATTGTTTGCAATGAGATCAATAACATGCATTCATATTTAATGGAAAGGCCGTTCAATAACAAATTCCTGTTGTTATTTTTGAGTGACCAGTGGTTGAGAAGTTCTTAATGAGAACTACTGTTCTAAACGGTTAAATATGTCTGTAAATGGTCTAGATCCACGCGGTAGGGTGAGGATAACGCTGATTGACTGGATCTGATATGATGTAGTGCACTATTAGAGCTCACCTTCCCACCGCCCCTGCCCCTCGTCTTAGGATTTAGTCGTGCTTCCATGCTGTAAAAAACAAATAGCCACATATTATTTTTTTCATTATTGCTGTAATTAAAAACACATTCAAATTAAGATTGTAGAAACTCAATTGAAACTAACATATAACGTTACGGTCCTTCTCTTTCGACTGTGAAACAATGGCGGCAATGGCACATAACAAAAATCAGGCGATTTAACGCTGCATCATGCGCAGATACATTTAAACTCGCTGTAACATGAAGCGCGATTACTGCACAGTGCACTCACTACAATACATATCTTTAAAGCTTTATTAAACTATTTACCTGTTTGGTTTTGCTTTACTAACCTTGTATCCAGCAAAAGCGTGTTTGATTTTTGAAAATGAGAAGATGAGACTGAAACGGCTGAAATAACACAACTAAGACCCTTGTCCGTTTCCCGTCTCTTTCCAAAATAAAAGTCCTCGATATGGAACGCAGACCAATTCCTTTCTTTTAATAATTTACTCATACAGTACAATTGATTTAATCATTATCAAGTCATTATCAAATGAATTAAGTAACTTCAAACTTTTGAGACACATGAGGTGAAGAGAACTAGACTCACAAGCAAAAACCTTTATTTTGAAGCGAGCTTTTTTCAGCTCCTGACAAAGACTGCCGTACTATCTAGATTTGTGACTGTGCATTGCAGTATTTACATAGACATTTCAGTTCAAATAAAATACATTGTAAGTGTTTGGATTTCTGCATTTATTAAGTAAATAGCCAAAAGAAATAGTTGTTGTGTGAAATTTAATCAGGCATCTGTTTAGCCGGTCTATCATCTCAACAGAGACTGAAGGACCCCTTATGGCTCAACAGCAGCACGAGTGATTCTCTGTGGTTAGTAAAATAAACTTATCTAAAGTCGTTGTTTTTGTTGTGGTGTTTGTATTTAAACTGAGTAAAATGAATTTTTGCAATGGCGTTAATCGCCGATAATGTATTTTTTATGGCTGCGTAGTGTTTAGAGCTACACTAGTATGCACACTGTTGTAAAAAGTAATCATCATATCAAACGTTTAAGTTATAGCTAATAGCATATATCTGGTACTGTAAATTGTCTTATTAACTGAACTGATAATATATTATATGTACTCATTTGCATGATGATTCTTGTGGCGCTCTGTTTTGTCATCTCATTACTACATTCTATTGCAATACAATATACATGGGAAGATATGGACCAAACTGTGCATTTTGTTTGCTGTGTTTAATGTTTTTATGATGATTTTATTTGGAGAATAATTTAAATGTAAAGGAACTATGAAATAGAACCTTATTACCTTAATAATATGTCATATTTAATCCAGTATGTGATGCTCAAAACCCTTATTAGTGTTGTTTTACTTTTTGTTACAGTCCTTTTTTCTTTAACAACTGAAGAATGTCCAAAAAAAGAAAAAGGCAAGGCGATTTTCAGAAAAATAAGCTAAAGGTTGGCCAAACGAAGCCAAAAGCTGACAATGCAACAGACGTCAACTTCAGATCAAAAACTATCCGTTTACCAGAGCAGCTGAAGCATGGGAGTTCAGGACCGACCACACACAGGAATCTCGACATCAAGGTACATAAAATGCACAATCTCACACTTTCCACTGACCCTCATCTTTCTGTGGTACTTATAGAGGTGTAACAATACATAAATATGGACTTCATAAACATAAACATTCCATCCATCTTGCTAGCGTTATTCACACTCATTTGCAGGGTCTGCGTCACACACACACATTTGATTTGGCACAGGTTTTTCACCGGATGCCCTTCCTGACACAACACATTCACACTCAAACACACTCCTATGGACAATTTAGCAAATCCTATCCACATAACCATGTATGTCTTTGGGGGAAACGGAGCACCCAGAGGAAACCCACGCTGACACTGGGAGAACATGCAAACTTTACACAGAAAGGACTCCTGGCTCAGCTGGGGATCTTCTTACTGTGAGGCGACAGTGCAACCCAATCGTGCTGCCGATCAAATGACTAACAATATGATAAATGCAACATATTTATTTTTAAGATGCACCTTTATTTCGACACACTCATGTTAGTCACATCAGCATTGTGTCACTGAGCTGTCATCAAATATTTGATAAATATTTGATAAAGTTTTAACATTTTATGGACCAAATTGTTATTATTATTATTATTATTTTAATTTTTTTCAAAACTGGAGTATTGGTGGATCCCAAATGGAATACAGAATTTTCTTTTTCCAAATATTTCAATTAAATGTTAATGTTATGTTTTGGTTGCATTTGTGAGTTAATAAGAATGTAACAGGTTGTGCAAAAATGGCACATACAATTGTAATATCGATATGTTGATGCGTTATCGCATTATGGCATGTTTTCAGGGATCTGCAAATATCGTATCACCAGCTAAGAGAGTCAGTGTCAGATCATATTGTGATAAAACATCCAATTTACACCCCTAGTTCATTATCTTTTTTTTATACCATGGTCTGGGTGAATACTCGATTCTGATTGGCTGCAGGGTGATAAAGGACACCTAGTAAAGGAGT
Organism: Abramis brama; assembly: GCF_963993115.1. Classification (NCBI taxonomy): domain Eukaryota; kingdom Metazoa; phylum Chordata; class Actinopteri; order Cypriniformes; family Leuciscidae; genus Abramis; species Abramis brama. Next base: position 15,475,837 of record NC_139979.1, read on the forward strand.
TCTGGTGAAACTGACTGTTTACCGTTCGAAATGAATAAATAAATGCGCTGGCTACATCAGCTGTAAGTAACCATAGCAACAGGCAGTCAAAGTACAATTTACAATTACAAATTACAATTTATTGTATCAAAACAAAACTGAAGGGTTCTACGAGCTGAGTGGACTATAAATATCTCAGAAACCAAGTTATTGTTTGTAAAAACATTAGATTTCGATTGTAAAACTAATTAAAATATAAAGTAATGTTTTAAAAATGTGTTATTTGGCAAGTGACCATGGTATAAGCGGGTTAATGCCCTTCGAGGTGTCCATTGTCAGGTATTAATGGACTTCGGCGGACCTCCGCTGCGTGTCGGACGGTTCATGCCTCGCATTAACCCTTACTTAATCACACTTCCATTGTCTCTCTCTCTCTCTCAGGATCTGTTGTCCCAGCTGCACCACTTCAACAGTAACGTGAAGCAGGGAGCTCTGGTGGGTTTGCGGGAGTTGCTCTCCGCTCACCCTACTCTGGTTGAGCAGCATGCGTCAGCTGTGCTCTCCGAGGTGGCGGCCCTCTTCACCGACAAAGACGGCTCCGTGCGCGCAGCTGCAGTTCGTCTGCTGCGTTTCATCGCTCAGTGCATCTCCGCCGAACGCATAGCACCCTTCTTCCCCTTGCTCAGCGCCCACCTCACTTGTGCCATGACCCACATCTCAGAACCCATCCAGGAAGATGCTCTCCGGGTCCTAGATGTGCTGCTAGAGCACTATCCTGGACTTCTGTCTCAGAGACATACGGTTCTGCTGGCCAATTTTCTGGAGCTCATCTCCCAAAGGCGGAAAGCTGGAACAGGGCTGGATAAATCTGGGAAAGGGGGCTATTCTCTGACTATCAGCACAAATCGCTCGGTGACAGCACAGCAATGGAGACTTACTGTGCTGCTCAGGTATTGCACCAAAGAAAATTTACATAAAAGTGTGTCACTTTCTGTGTAGTTTGCTATGTTATTATTTATTGTACCATAATAATTTGTGCATGCGCACATTTTTAGGTTGGGCAATTTTCTGCAGGCAGTTGTTGAGGAAAGACCTCTGGAGGAAGACGTGATCAGTAGGATTGGCCTTGGAATGTGGGCTGGAGAGAAAGGCTCGGTGATGCCTGTAGATGTGAGTTGGGAGGAGCATGTCTTTGGAAAGGGCAGGATCCAAGTGTTTGAAAATTCTGGAGCCGTGCCCACCCCTCGCTCCACTTATCGCCTAAGGTGCGTTTCATTGTTACATTAAATGATTGCTGACTAATTTCTCTTTTCATTATCAGAATGTCCTTCATCATGTAGACCAACTGAATATTGCATGAAAGTTTGTTGTTTATTTCAGAGGTGCCCAAACTAGGGAATGAAAATTGGCCCCTTATGACCTTTGATTTGGCCTGCCATGCAGTAAATTGCAATGTATTTTGTCTAATTTAGCTTCCTTTTTTTTTTTGCATTGTAAATGTAGAGAATATAAGTAAATATTAAAAAAATAAAATAATAGAATGCCCTTTTTGAGGTGCTGGCACAGTAATGGAGTAATTGCGCAGTCATGATATTGAGGCAGTGACACACAGACAACCAAGACAATTTTTTGTTTTGTTTTACTGATGTCAGTCTTTTGTATAATACTCAGTCTAATTGTTTGTTTTCATTGTACTGAAAGTTTCAGTGTAAAAATCACATTTTGTAACTGCCTTAGTTAACATCACAAAATAATGTTTTTTTTTTGTTTCTGTTTTTAACTAAATTATTTAAATCATAAATGGGGGTTAACCACTTTAATTTTAATATAGTTCCTTAAATTTATAAGTTGAAATAACGCAAGATTGTTTTTGCCCACGGCCCTCAATTAAGTTTGTTTTTGGCCCTTCATAGAAAAAAACTGGTTGATATAGTTAAATGTTTTGTTAACCCAAAAATGAAAATTAAGTCATCATTTACTCACCCCTGGTGCCCTTCTTTCATTTTGGACCACAAAAGGAGATTTAAAAAAAAAAAAGTGTCCCGCTCGAGCTGGTCCATATAATGACAGCGAATAGCGACCAGCATCCAGCTCTGAAAAAAGACACAACATACCGTATATTCCAAGTGTTCTGGGGGCATCTCTTTTTTAGTTTGATCATGGTCACTATTCATTGCCATTATATGGTCTAAACCTACAAATGCAACTCATTATATACACTATATAAAAGGTCTCTGTCTCGTCCTGATCTCTATCCGCTTCCTCCCTGCCTCTCTCCTATTTGTCCTCATATCTGTCTTCTTTTTTTTACATTCAGTGTATTTTGTTGGAACCTTTTTGCCATTCTACACTTTGTGTCTGTTTTGGGGGGATGGACAATTTTTAAATTAGAATTTTTTAATACAAAGGCTTGGCAATTTTTAATTGTTTGTTTATTATTCATGGAACAATGCTAATTACAGTAAATGTTTTCATTAATAAGCATTTATATATGGATAAGTAATAAGAACTTTGTCTAGTGCTCTTATGAATGTTTCTAGCATGACTTTGTGAAAGGTTAACTAGTAAACTGATTGAAAAAGCATAGCCTTCTTCATGGTCAGTGTATTTGCATATTTGGCATATTTCATTCTGTAACCTACTTGTTCTACAGATCTGTGCACTAGTGTTATTATGCTACTGTTTTTGATAGTGTTGATACCGTTTCTTACATATTATATCATGATGATCATTGTTTTGTCTTTATGTCTGTTTTGTGTAGGCCTGACTCTAAGCCAGGGGCTGGAATGAATAAGGAACTCTGCTCAGCTGAGACAGTGCAGGGCTTTGCAGGAACCTTGGTGCCTCTGTTGCTGGAGATCTGGGTTGAGGCGGCAGGTGGAGAGCGCGTGCAGATGGACAGCGGCCACCTGCTCTCAGCCGAGTCCATGGCTCTTATGTTCCAGATCCTCACCATACTGCAGTTACTGAGAAGACTCACCCCACAGAGAGACCAACAGGACATACTGGTACATACACTTACACTGCAGTGGCAGCATCACTGATGTTGTACAGCCAGGTGTGCTCACATAAACCCTGTTTCCACTGTATCGTGCAGGATGCCTGGTTCCGGAACTCATACCTGACAGATTTCAAACAACACTTCATGAAAAACTTCCCCTACGGCCTGCTGGAAGTAGCAAGACTCAAGAAAAAAGCTGATGGAAAGAGGTGACCAAAAAGTCCATATGCTTTATTAACAGACATGATGGTAATAATTGTAAGTGAATGAAGCACAATTCATTTTTGTGATTCCAGAAGTTTCAAGAACTGTATGTTCTTTAATAAAAACAATAGTTATGAGAAAAAAAAAGAAAAAAAAAAGTTTTCAGTTTACATCTTGATTGTATGTTTTTAAGCATTTTAAAATTTAGATTTTTTTGAATATTTTATTTATTACCAACCAACCAAACAAATAACACTAACCCCCTCTACTCCCCAGCCCTGTTATGCCAGCTGGACAAAAGGTGTAAAATAATTTAAAAAAGACATAACCAATTAGATTATAGTAGATTACCCAGTTATAAAACGTGTATACATTATTGCACATCATTATATGTTATATATTCTATGTTAAAGCAAACTGTTCTTTTTACTTAAATTGATGATCGACTTCTAGATATGTTTGTTAGATTATTTGAATATATTAATAATAAGAATCATTATTTCATTTGAAATCACCCTCCTAGGAGTCCTCCTAACACTAGGAGTCCTCCTAGTGTTTAAGAACTACTGCTCTATATGAAGGTAATTATCTCTTTTTTTGCTTTTAGGATTAGGCTACAAGTAGCAAGCGAAACGGTTGCTGGGGGTAACGTGGAACCGTTGGCCGTAAACGTCACATTGTGTCAAGTTATGGTGACACTCAGTCTTAGGGGCCAGGATCACGTAGCAGTCGAAGATGCTGACTGGCTCGGACCAATCAGGGTCTTTATTAGGGAGACGTTATCCAGTGGGGGCAAGCTGAGCTCAAGGCACCTGGCAGCCTTACTGGAGGTGGTGTGGAGAATGATTGTCACCCAGCGCAGCCGAGGTGAGAACCTTTTCTTAATAGAGGACGAAGTTTTGTTTTCTAATAAAGGTCTGCTGGATATAAAATGTGTGTGTGTGTGTTTGCAGTGGTGACAGATGATCTCCTGCAGGCTGTGTTTGTGCAGTACCAGCAGAGGAACCTGAGTGTGAGCGTCCGCACTCTGCTGCTGCGCTTCTTCAGTCAGCTCTACATTCAAGAGCATCAGAACCACCCTCATATTGCTAGGTAGGTGCCCACCATAAAAAAATTTCTGGACCCAAACCCATTTATTCCAGCGTCAATATTTTTACACACACATACACACACACACACACACACACACAATTATCCTTTTATTCAGCAAGGATTAATTAAATTGGTCAAAAGTGAATGTAAAGACATTTGTTATAGATTTCTATTTTAAATAAATTGTTCTTTGGAGCTTTCTGTTCATCAAAGAATCCTGAAAAAATGTATCACGGTTTCCACATAAATATTAAGCTGTTTCCAACATTGATAATAATAAGAAATATTTCTTGATCAGCAAATCAGCATATTAGAATGGTTTCTGAAGAATCATGTGACTCTGTAATGATGCTGAAAATTCATTTTTGACATCACAGGAATAAATTACATTTTAGAATATATTAAAATATTTTTGTTTTTACTGTATCTCTGATCAAATAGCTGCAGACTTTGTGAGCATAGGAAACATTTTTAAAATTGACCCAAAACTTTTGAACTGTGTATCAGCCTAGTTACAGCTCATTGTCTAAGCTGGGAAAGGAATAAGTATTTAAAAAAAAAAAAAAAAAAAAAATTTCTAGTTTATAAGGGGGTTGTACAGACTAGTCGACTGTAATGCTCTGCCATGATGCTTTAAGCTTGACGTCGACTAGTCGCTGATCATGGCCTATGCAATCGCTCTCTCACTAATGCATTTAAATATCTTTACTGTGCTATTTTATCTGTGTCTGATTTAGAATGAGCAGAAATCTGTGAAAAATATAATGACCCAAAGACAAAAGAACTGATAAAAATAAGCTATGTAGGAGCAATAGTCTTGTGGGCAGCGCGGTGTCATATGCCATAGCTGTGCACAAGGCAACTTGCGTTCGAGTCTCAGCTGTCAACCCAAGGTTCAGGCTTATTTGTTCATGACATCATCAGCGACTATTATCACATAAATGTAGACTTAAAAAAATCTGAAGTCGTTCAACCTCTACTGGTTATATATGTTTAGTTTTTATCTGTATGGTCTTACAATTTTGCCATATTTTTTCCATGTATTCAGGTTTGTTTGTGAAACGAGTTGTATTTAAGTAAACTGAAGAATCCCCCCTAGCATATTTTTATTGTTTAAGTCTAGAAATGCACCTTGTGATAATGAGAAGAGTCTGAAGTCTACCTCTCTTTCAGGAGCAGGATTCTGGCGCGCTGGTTGGCGTCACTGCCGGTGCAGTTGGTTCAGCTGGGCAGCAGGAATCCTCAACTCTCAGCACAACTGCTGGAGACGGTGCAGCCAGCTGCCGCGAGGGGCAACAAAGACCTTCTGCAGAGTCTTCAGAAAAATGCCTGCGGTCTCTATGGTAATCATATATGCCCATACACAAAAACAACTGTTTAGCATACTCTCTCACTACTATAGACCTCATGTAGCCCCACCACTTTTCAGCACTGAGCTCGTTGTGTTCTGTGTCACAGCATGAACGTAAGATCTTACGGATGAGTAAATCTTCCCGGTCTGCTTCAAACATAACAAAGCTCATGTCAATGACTTTCATTTGCTCTACAATAAGTAAATTCACCAGCTAATTGCTGTTCGACAGGGGTGCCATAGAAATATACAGAGCTGCCGCAAAACAGAAGTTCAAACACAAAATTCTAAAGATGGCTGTGCGCTTGTTTCTCTGGCGCATAAGGTCTATAGTGTGTGTGTGCATGAGAGAGTCTTGTGTAAGAGAACGGGCGGTAGTGAGGGAGAGCATTAGAGTGGTGGCGTCTCTGGTTCTGTGTGTGATATAAGCATTCTGTAGTTTTGTGTTTCGGGAGCACAGCACTCTCTTTGTGTGTGTTAGCACTCATGACATCAGCAGCGTGCGTCAGCAGCTAATAATGTCTGTCTCTCTGTGATCACTGACAGGACAAAACTCTTTCTCTCTTACTTTTTTCTCCCTCTCTTCTCACTTGCATTCTTTCCTTCACTGTTGAGTGTTAGCATTTAGATAAATCTGTCACTAGGTGGAGCTCTTTCTTTTCCCATCAAGTTTCACAATCAGAATGAATAATCAATCTCAAAATAGAGCAGTCAACCCCTAAGGGTGATTCGAGTTTTAAAATAGCAGTAGTTTTCTATGTATTAGTACAATTTTATTTCATAAATGTTTTTTTAATTATTGTATATATTTTTTTTTAGAACTTTTCCATGCTGAGCATATCTATTGTATTAATGTTTCTCGGTTTATGCTAATCTGTGAAATATATTTGTATGTGATCATGTCGCAGATCCACAGGACGGCTGTGTGGTTGTGTTGCCTGTGGAGTCCCAGAAGAGGCTGGTTCAGATTCTCCATTTCCTGCCAGCGTTTCCCGCAGAGCTTCTGGCATGTCTCAGCCAGGTCTGCAACACTGGGAGAGTGTCGGCGAGCCTCGCCACAACACTAATACGCACCATACACCTGAGGTATGAGGGTTATGACACATCAGCATGCACTAATGCAGTCCTTAAGTCTGCTTCCAGTGTTCCGCTCTGGGACATTTTGAAATGTTTTTGTAAGGTTTTAGAAATGAATTCCACAATGTCTTTGCATAATCACTTGTGAAATAATCTTCTGTTGTTGTTTTTTTATGTAGAGTTTATCACTACTTTTCATCATTGAATGAAATACATATGTGCTAGGTTTTGGACAAGAGATTTAATTTAAGAATTAATTTAAAACAGAATACTTACATATATGAATTTCTTATACACTACTGCTGTAGTATATTCTCATGAGTCGAGCGTTGCCAAACATAATACGCAACACTTTATTTTGATGGTCCACTTTAGACATTCTACTAACTTTAAGTAACTTTGCAACTACAGGTCAACTAGCTATTTGTTGAGTATTAGTCGACTGTTTGCTTAATATCTGGGAACACTTTATTTTGATGCTCCCCCAACAGACATTCTACTGACTATAAGTAACTTTGCAACTGCATGTCAACTTATTCTACTTACCAGAATCCTAACAGTCTACTATACAGTCTACTAATACTCTAATGACTGGTAGTTGACTTGCAGTTGCAAAGTATTTAGTTAGTAGAATGTCTAAAGTGTAACATCGAAATAAAGTGCAACACATAATACTTGCTAAAATGGGGAAATAAGTGCATCAGTGTGGATTGTTATGCATATGCAGCTCAGCCCTGGAGGGGAGTGTCTGTCTGCATCTGACTGATATGTTTAGAATGTGACTCTGATTTCTACGACTGCCGAGAGGAGACAGCAGCCTCAGAGTTTTCACTGCTAATAGAATCAAACAATTTAACCAATCAGAGACAGCCAAGCACTCTGCAGCATGATAAGAGGATGGCCAATTCTCCCACTTAACTCTGATTGGCCGTGACCATTAGTCATTAACCGCGATTGGCCGTAATGCGGCGGAACGGAGCCACGAGTCACTGCGCAGTGAAGCAGAGGTCATACTGCAGTAAGTTCAGTATATTCAGAGTTATCGTTGTCTTTGGTATACGCAACACTTACCCCCGGTTTCACAGTCAAGGCTTAAGGCTAGTCCCAGACTAAAATGCATGTTTGAGCTCTTTTAACTGAAAGCAACTTGCGCTGACATATCTTATGTCAGTGCCATTGTTTTGTCTCAAGATGCACACCAGTAATGTTTTTTAAGGCACGTTTATAAAAACTATTTAATTTTCACTTAATTTAACTAAGGCCTAATCCTGGCTTAATCTAAGCCCTGTCTGTGAAACCAGGCCTTAGTATTTTGCAGTTTTTGGCAAGTTGTAGTAACATAATACACTCACATTAAAAAGGGGTTTCAGAAATATTGTTTAGTGAGAGTGTCTTCAGGAAAGGAGCAGGGATGGGCATTTTGAGTAGTTTTATTGTTGATTACTCTTAACACAAATAAACAAGTAATTTATTTGAATGAAATAAAGAGTTAGAAATAAGAGATATGATACAAAATCAGCCTGTTGCTTTATTCACAAATGCTGCATCATTAACTTAAACCATCATTGCTTTCATCAATGTAATTAATAATATGCTGTAATAAAAACATAAATAGAATAATTTAATGAAATGGCAAACAGACGGTACTTAGACACTGTCATCTCATTAGTGTTGTTATTGTTAACTAAAACCAAAACTATTCAAAATCAATTTTGCTAATTAAAATAAAGCTGAAATACAGTAAAATATTAGATGAAAAATGTGTGAAAATTAGAAATGTTTCCTATTGAAATAGGTTTACGCTGAATTGCTAATATAAATCCGTTATAAAATAAAATAAAGCTAAATACAAATATTTTAAATAGAAAACTAATACTACAACAAAATGACTAAAACTTGAACTAAAATGACAATATAAAAATAAAAGCTAATTCAAAATATTAATAAGTACTATAATAGTAAACAAATAATAATAACATAGTGCACCTCATATACAAAATACACATCTTTATAAAGGTTTATCACATTTTTATCATTTCATATGTTCTTATTTAGGAAAGTCTTATAAAAGGACTGATCTGATAAGCTTACAAGTGTAAACTAGTCGTGTATGATTGACAGAATATTCCTTTGTGAGTTCCTCTGCATGCTGAGGGCCTTAGGCTGTGTGCAAGTACATTTGTGTGTGTATCTTTGTGACATGCTGTGTCCCCACTGTGTTTCTTTTAGTCACTAGCCTAAAGCCACTGTTTTATTTGTAGTTTCCCCTTAAATCCTAAAGGGAGCAGAACACACTGACTGTGTAACTTAGAGTCCCTGTGTGAATGTGTCTTGGTTACACCGCCTTTCCTCTGGGCTCTCTGTTTGCTCATAACAACAGCACTAGGCTAAGTCTGCTCGGAGACCTACAGAGGGCAGTGTTACTCTTTAGATAAGACGTTGAACGATCGTCTAGGTCCCTGCTAAGAGTCGCACCGAAATTCCAAAACAAATGCTACGGCAAGTGAATTCACACTGACTGCACATTTGAAAAAATCTGGACCCATGACAGGATTCCTCCGTGATAAGCCAAGCATCACTTAAGGCTGCTTCTGTTCATGGCAGAACTGCGTGACATGCCGTTAAGAGAGCCAATCCTCTAAACAACATGAACCGAACATTTTGTCCTTCGCAAGAATTTGGCTTTGATCACATCAGCGAAATAAAGCTAACTCTTGTTGAGTTTTGAATGGTGGCCATAGGGTTCAGAAAGTGTTGCTAAACTTAGACAAGAATGGCTAATAGTTTAGCAATAGAGTGTGTGTTGTTATATTATCTGTGTGTGTGTGTGTGTGTGGCTGGCACACAGAAAGACAGTGAATAGTAGCACTTTTTTCTAGGGGCATCTCTCTGTATGTGTTTGTGTGTCCAGACTCCGGCCCCTTTTTACTAATGGTTTGATGGGAAATATGCCAATCAGTATGCATTAAGGAAGTCCAGCACATGCTCATTCCACAATCACAAGAGAAATGAAATCAAACAAGTAAAAGATCAGATACCCATTCACATTATTAGCCTTGAGGCTGATCCACATCAATAAGGGAGAATCATAAGACTGCGTGGATTGTCCCTGAATAGCTTTAACACACACACTGGTTCTTTCTGATTTCCTTCTCAGAAAAGCGTGACTATAAAATGGTTACTTCTAAAATATCTTGCCATAAAGTTATCGCTGAAGCCTTGAACGCACACATAGAAGCACAGCATCACATGGAATCCAGCCTTTTATGGCTCATACATGCAATTCATTGCAAATGAATGAGAAATGAGAAATGGACAAATAAAAGTTCCCCAAAAGCCTGTTGTGTCATATTTGACATTTACATTAACATGAAACAAGGGTATATGAAAATTCAAGTAAACCCAAGTTGCTTCAGTCCAGTAAATGTTTATCTTACATTTACTTTATAAAAATCATTAAAGATTAAAGAGCAAAAAAGACTTAACTTGATACAAAAAACGAAATCTTGATATAGCATTCATTCCTACACATTATTATTTTTTTAAATGGATAAATTATCAACATGATCCTGTGCTTCAGGAATGTTTTAAAATCTTCTGAAGGAACAGTAAGTGATGTCTGCCATATTGTGAGGATGACCCCAGCGTTTCCTTAATACCGTGAGTGTTCTCATTTGCTGAAAGTGAGTGTGTTTGTGGTGGGAGGTTGATTTCAAAGGAAATGAAGGATCTCAGATGGCCAGTATTTTTAGACTGACATTCTCACCACACGCACACACACAGGTACAGTGTGAGATGTGTAACGGGAGAGCGGATCAGTGCCGGACCACTGCACAGTAATGCGTGTGTGCTTCCCCGCAGGTCTCCTCTGAGTGGCTGGTCGAGCAGTTCACAGGATGTGCCAGTGAAGGATGTAGATTACCTCAGTTTCTTTTTCACCACACTAACAGGTGCGCGCACACTTGTATACACACACAGATCATGCATCACATTCAACGATACTAGTACTGACAGCATGCTTGATATTGATATAAAACGGTGTTCCCATGATCCTGTGCTTCAGGTTTCTCCTCTGAGATGTTGCGGGCCCTGCAGGACACGGATGAAGATGGCCTGTTGCCCTCCTCTACACTCTCGCCCCTCAGTGTGTTCGCTACCACCCTGGAGCAGTTTCTACATCATTGGGATGTGGTGGAGGTGATTCTCTCTCTCTCTCTCTCTCTTTTATCTGACAGTCCCTTTCTCCACTTTCAGCTGCTCCAGCATGTGTGTTATGTCAGTTGTTCTGCTTTCAATCGCTGTTTCTAATCCTGTTGTCATTCACTCTGTCCCCTGTGAGCGCCCCTCTCCTCTCTCATCTAGTCTGGCTTGTGTCAGTCATGCGGTGGTTCTGGTGTCAATCCACTCGTCTGTCTGCAGTCTGTTGACTGCATTTGCATTAAACGTTTGCCTGGGACAGCATTTTCAGCATTAAATATTTTTTCTGTCCAGTGCTTAATTTTTTATACACAATAATAACAATATGTGAATGAAGAAAAGTCCCCATGAAATTTAGATGAAAATCAAAATATATAATTTAAAGACATCACATTATTGTGAAAGGCAAAATAGTTGAATAAACATGATTAAAAAGTGCCTTTAGAAGTCAATATATTGATTGTTGTTGGGTTTTTTTTGCACAGTATTTCATCTGTGCTAAAAAAAATTGCTTTCAAAATTGAATTTTCATTAATTCAATGTTGAAAGTGCTTCTCAAAGCCATTCCATTTGTTACATTGTTGCAAAAACGTGTAACTTCCTTGAATATGTAATTTACACACGGGTCAGGGACACAGTTAATTGCGATTAATATTAATGTATTGTTTTTTCATAATTAATCACACTAAATGAATGCATTAAATTGACATCTCTAATAGCACAGAGCCCCTAATGTGATATTTGCCTGATAAAACCTGAGACTTTTGTGCGTACACAAGTAGCTTCGAAATATATATTTTTTCTTGCAAAATAATATTTTTGCACAAACAAAAAACGGAAACTTTTTCATGCACACGTGAAAATTATATATACATTAACAGGAAACGGTAACAGTATTTTCCTGTGCTCACTAGAGAAGTGCACTTAAAAAGTCTTGGTTTATAAACCAAGAAGTGTTTTGAACCAGGTCATGCTGTTCACCTTAATCGCATCGTCTTTTTTCATGCTAACCTGGTGCAATTTTCAACTTCTACCAAGAAGCAGGTGTTCACTTGAATCAGCGCAGGGCCACTTGGGCCAAGTGTGTTTTAGTTTCCCCCTGGAGACGGCCAGTTCGTTGAGCAGAGGGAAGGTTTATCGCATCGCACCGGTGTAGGTGTCTCCATATTTCAATAAGGGCTGGTTATCAGAGCGCTCCTGGCTAAAGCAAATGCTAATGCCAGCCAGCGGACACCATCACCACCTGACATTTTACACGGAAATTAAAACCCAACAAAACCACTCCCTCGGGCCAGGGTCTGACTCTTACTGCCCCCCCCCCCCCACCCCCCCCCCACCCCACCCCACCCCTTCTCTTTTTACTGCACACACACAGCTAATTCTTCTATGCAATTTTCTCTGGACTTTCATTTTTTGTGTCCAAGTCAATCAGACAGTATAGGTGTAGAGGGACGGCTGGCATCTCCGTTGATACGGTAATGAGGAGTGACGGGGGAGATGATGCCAGCAGGTGAGGCTGATGGAGAATAATGGGCCTTAATGAGGAAAAGAGCCTGATTCCCTCCTCGCGTACACAAGCACAGGACACGCTTTCTCTCAGCTCAATCACTTAACTTGGGTTTAATTAGAAATTATTTTTAACAGTAAAGAAATTGCCTTACAAAAACACATGTAGCATTTTGGTACAGGTTAATTGCAGTCTCAACCTTGTGGGAAAAAATGATATTAAATAAAGATATATTTAAACCATTAGATACTTTTTATTTATTATTTTTAATAATTATTTTTTTAATTTGAAAGAATACTTATGTTGATTAAAGTCCAAAGTATACTTCAGCTGTTCACTTTCCACGAATTTTCGTCATTAAGAGGGTTCCCGGAAGTCCACGCGAAGCCCAATTTTTGATAAATAAAAAAAACTGTAAAAACAGTAATATTGGGAAATAATATTACAATTTAAAAGAAGTTTTATTTCTGTGATGGGAAAGCTGAATTTTGAGCATCATTACTCCAGTCTTCAGTGTCACATGATCCTTCAGAAATCAGTCTAATATGCTGATTTGGAGCTCAGTTATTGATCATTATTGGTTCTCAATTGTTAAAATAGTTCTTATTCTTCAATTTTGCTGCTTAATATTTTTGTGGAAGTTAAATTTTTTTCAGGATTCTTCGATGAAGAGAAAGTTCAAAAGAATATATAGTGTATTTGAAATAGAAATCTTTTGTAACATTATAAATGTCTTTACTGTCACTTTTGTTCAATTTAATGTGCCTTTTGTTCAATTTTATGTGCCTTTTATTTATTTATTACACACACACACACACACAGACACACACACACATACGTGCGTGTGTGTGTGTGAGTGAGTGTAATATATAATATATATACAGTGAGGAAAATAAGTATTTGAACACCCTGCTATTTTGCAAGTTCTCCGACTTAGAAATCATTGAGGGGTCTGAAATTGTCATCGTAGGTGCATGTCCACTGTGAGAGACATAATCTAAAAAAAAAAATCCAGAAATCACAATGTAGGATTTTTTAAAGGGGGGGTGAAATGCTCATTTTCACTCAATCTCCTGTTAATCTTGAGTACCTATACTGCCCTACAAAGGCAAAAGACCTTAAGTCGCTAGAGTGTGGAACTGAGAAAAATGACTTTAAAGATTTTTAGTTGTCCCGTCAAATTAATTATAGGTAGGACACTGGAAATCTGGCAAATAGATGTTTTAGTAATGGAAATTATATACATAAAAAAATCTTGAGCTCAAAATTGATTTTTGACCACTATTTTAAAGTTACTGTGCTCTGCCTTTGTATTGTCGGCAAAAAGTGAGAAGTCATGCCAAGGCAAAAGGCAGTAACTTCCACATTATCAATATTTGGTTGCTGATCACCATTAACAAAATCATTATAGTAACACCTGTATAAAATCTAGTGATCATGGCATTTATTGTGTATGATTTACAATTATTTATAGCCATCTACTTATTGCTATCATGGGCTTTGGTTGCATTCTGATGGCATTATTAATACATTTGACATGACAAAATACCTCCATTGATATATTAGTCCAGCATTGGCTCGACCGTGTTTAGGGCGGGGCTGAAGGCGCCGGTGAAGTTTTGGCACTCTGCCAGCTAGATGCACGAGTGTTTCAACCAGGTCCTGTACCCGAACTGAGTGAGGCGGGGCTTTAATTCTTGGTTGTATTCATCTGATACGGCAATGTGTAACGTTTTTCTGTCAACTCTGCATAATCCTTCGCGATCGATATCGCACGTTTGTCGACGGCGGGTTCAGATCATACCAAATGTTCTGACCGCAACACTGTGCAGGACAAAGCTCTGAGGACATCAGAAGTTAGAGGGACTGATAAGCGTACAATCTGGTAGGTAGCATTATTTGATAGAACACCGGCACAGTAACTTCATATTGACGCGCGGCTAAACAAAGGCAGAGTGCCGTAACTCCATTTCGAGCGTTCCAAAACAAAGCCAAAGAGCGGTAACTGATGTTACGGTGTTCTGCCTTTGTTTCTCATGGGCTTTTGGAAGTTACTGTTAAGACAATTCATTATTTTCTCGAAAAAACAACGGAATTGATTCAAGATACTTATCCACATTATAAAGGAGGTCTTGAATGTGGCAAAAATATAAATAACTCATTTTCGACCAAAAACGAAGTTACGGTCTTTTGCCTTTGCATGGCAGAATAGAGTAGTATTGCATCCTTCATATCTCCAAAAAGTCTTTAGTTTTATTATATTTATAAAAGAAAGATAGGCTGTACCGAGTCTTTCCGGAAAAAAACGAGCGGCTGAAGGCGGGCCGTGTGGGCGGAGCTAAAGCTGTGCTAACGCGCCGAGCTAACAACACACAGAGACATTTGAAGCAGTTTTACTCACCGCCCGGTTCCAACGCACGACCGCGAACCTTTATCATTGTGACTGCTCGATCCTTAAGCATTATACGATCTGCAAATCCGTCGATCTGGGCTTTGTTTATAAAACAATCATCGTCGAAATGCAGGGAACAAACAGTCTTGCACAACCTCCGTTGATGCTCTGGAAAAACAAACTCCATCCACTGGTCCCTTAACGCTGGGTTCTTTGGGAATCTGTGCAGGGTTGTCTTGCCCTGGCAACCAAAAACCCACTTCTTTGGTGACATTGACTTCCCTAAAGCCGAGCATAGCGCTTTGATGGGCGTACTGCTTTCGCTCTCTTGCTCTGGTCTACGGTTGCGCGCGCGCCCGCGTCCTTCCGGAGAAGTGCCCTTAGGACCCGTATAAGGAAATTCCGCTACATCTGACGTCACACATGCCCATACTCGAAAAAAACTTTCCGAAACTTGTGAAAAACCGGAAGGAGCATTTTTGGAACAGAAATACTCCTTCAAACGTACAATTTAATTTTTGAAACTTTGTCCATGTTTAGCATGGGAATCCAACTCTTTAACAGTGTAAAAAACTCAGTATGCATGAAATAGCATTTCACCCCCCCTTTAACTATTTATTTGTATGATACAGCTGCAAATAAGTATTTGAACACCTGAGAAAATCAATGTTAATATTTGGTACAGTAGCCTTTGTTTGCAATTACAGAGGTCAAACGTTTCCTGTAGTTTTTCACCAGGTTTGCACACACTGCAGGAGGGATTTTGGCCCACTCCTCCACACAGATCTTCTCTAGATCAGTCAGGTTTCTGGGCTGTCGCTGAGAAACACGGAGTTTGAGCTCCCTCCAAAGATTCTCTATTGGGTTTAGGTCTGGAGACTGGCTAGGCCACGCCAGAACCTTGATATGCTTCTTACAGAGCCACTCCTTGGTTATCCTGGCTGTGTGCTTCGGGTCATTGTCATGTTGGAAGACCCAGCCTCGACCCATCTTCAATGCTCTAACTGAGGGAAGGAGGTTGTTCCCCAAAATCTCGCAATACATGGCCCCGGTCATCCTCTCCTTAATACAGTGCAGTCGCCCTGTCCCATGTGCAGAAAAACACCCCCAAAGCATGATGCTACCACCCCCATGCTTCACAGTAGGGATGGTGTTCTTGGGATGGTACTCATCATTCTTCTTCCTCCAAACACGTTTAGTGGAATTATGACCAAAAAGTTCTATTTTGGTCTCATCTGACCACATGACTTTCTCCCATGACTCCTCTGGATCATCCAAATGGTCATTGGCAAACTTAAGACGGGCCTTGACATGTGCTGGTTTAAGCAGGGGAACCTTCCGTGCCATGCATGATTTCAAACCATGACGTCTTAGTGTATTACCAACAGTAACCTTGGAAATGGTGGTCCCAGCTCTTTTCAGGTCATTGACCAGCTCCTCCCGTGTAGTTCTGGGCTGATTTCTCACCTTTCTTAGGATCATTGAGACCCCACGAGGTGAGATCTTGCATGGAGCCCCAGTCCGAGGGAGATTGACAGTCATGTTTAGCTTCTTCCATTTTCTAATGATTGCTCCAACTAGTGTTGTCAAAAGACCCGGTACTTCGGTACCAAGTCGGTACTAATTTTTTTTTAAACGTCACGGTACCAGGTTTTCTCAAACCCGGTACTTGATGCGCGTGCATGCCCGAAGCGCGTGCAGTTGCGTCCTCTTCATAAAAGCGCTGATGGCGATCGGCGGTGCTGCTGCTGATGTGGTGCTGATGTTCTTGCGCGTGCAGATACGTTATTTCAAATGGCGCGCGGCAAGCGCGCTCATAATAGAAGCGGCGCGCTCGCTTTTCCATGCGCGTTCATGGATGCATAGCAACGACAGACGCCACGGGAGTACAAACGCTTGTGCGAACTGCGCTCTCCATGACGACGAGGAAGTGTGACATAGGCCTATTAATTGATTTCTAGCCCTTGCATTAGCTTTACTACTAGATATATTTATGGAGATGAGAAATAAAAAGCCGTCATTAATATCAGTCCGTCAGAAAAGCAGTTCTAGTCTTATTCTTGGCTGGATAACTCTTAGCAGGTTTAAAAAGCCCTTTTAAAGTTAAATATGAATACAGTTTTGGATTAAATAAAAGTATAGTCAAGTCAAATAAAACATATTTTATCTCCTGTATAGTTTGGTAATGCTACAATAAGATACCATTCATTAACATCTAACATAACACATTGAGTGAACAATATATTTTTACAACATTAATTAATGTTTGTGAATGTTATTTAATACAAACACTTGATTGGTCATGTTTGTTCACTTCATTCATTGTGCATTAAATAATGTTGACAGAAATAATGTTAACTTTTGATTTTAAAAATTTATTTTTAAATTAACCCCTAAAGGAGAATAATTGCGACAGTATATAACTATTGTTTTTTTGTTAGGTCATTTTATCTAATGTTATCTAACAAATGGAATCTTATTGTAAAGTGTTTTTAATACTACAGTTTCCATCTTTGTAACTGTGATATACACTTTAATATAATTATGTAAATTTAATCTAAATTAAGCTTTGGTACCGAAATTGGTACCGAGAACCGTGGATTTTCACTGGTATCGGTACCGAATACTGAAATTTTGGTACCGTGACAACACTAGCTCCAACAGTGGACCTTTTTTCACCAAGCTGCTTGGCAATTTCCCCGTAGCCCTTTCCAGCCTTGTGGAGGTGTACAATTTTGTCTCTAGTGTCTTTGGACAGCTCTTTGGTCTTGGTCATGTTAGTAGTTGGATTCTTACTGATTGTATGGGGTGGACAGGTGTCTTTATGCATCTAACGACCTCAAACAGGTGCATCTAATTTAGGATAGTAAATGGAGTGGAGGTGGACATTTTAAAGGCAGACTAACAGGTCTTTGAGGGTCAGAATTCTAGCTGATAGACAGGTGTTCAAATACTTATTTGCAGCTGTATCATACAAATAAATAGTTAAAAAATCATACATTGTGATTTCTGGATTTTTTTTTTTGATGATGTCTCTCACAGTGGACATGCACCTACGATGACAATTTCAGACCCCTCCATGATTTCCAAGTGGGAGAACTTGCAAAATAGCAGGGTGTTCAAATACTTATTTTCCTCACTTTATACACACACACACACACACACACACACACACACACACACACATCTCCTACCCCAAAAGACTAAAGGTATTGCTGCTGAAAATTCACAAGAATAATTTTTTTTTTTTTTATATATTAAAATAAAGTACTTTTAAATTGTAATAATATTTCATGATATTACTGTTTTACTGTATTTTTGATCAAATAGATACACCCTTGGTGAGCTTCTTTCGAAAACATTAAAAAAAGTTATTATTCCAAACTTTTGACCATAGTGTGTAGTTTTATATTCAATTTTTAATCAATTTCAATTTTTATTTTTTATTATGAAAATCATTTTAGCACTTTTTTTTTACAGCCCTGCTGGAATATCTTAATGTGCTAAAACAAAATGTGCTAAAAAAGTGTGCTTCTAATCCTATTGGGATTTCACATCACACTCTTAAAGAAAATTCTCACTTACTGTTTCTCAGATATATAGCTCGGCAATTAGCATCAAATTAGGTTTGAGTGGTGTGTGTGAGAGAGAGCGAGAGCACATGGCTGCTGGGGGTCCATTCCTTTATTGCCAATCAGGCGTCTCTAATCTAAAGCATGCGTAATGTGTTCTTAACACTGTTAGCCTGATTAATGTCTGATAATAACCTGCTCTGAATGACATTCTGTTCCGCCTTCATCTGTTTAATCTAATCTGCCCTAATGCTATTAGCACTATTAGATTTCTCACACACATACACTCACACACTTATTTATTGTTTGTGCTCATAAAATATCAGTTCAGAGAGTGGCAGGGTGTCGCTAATCTGTCCAGTGTCAACTTCCATTACAACAGACCGGTCCAACCCTTTGAGCCCGTCACTGTATATTTGTGTGTGTGTGTGTGCTATAGGATTCTTTGTTCTCTGCAGACTTCTCTTTTGTCTGGGCCTGGGGATTTATTTTTGTCCGACCTAAACCGTTTGTATGTGTCAGATGTTGTGATGTATAATTCAAGGGTTCTTTGTAGACTGAGATAGAAAAGGTGTCACCTGCCTCTCAGCTTTCAGGCTGTGAAATGACTCTCTTCTTAAGATGTTTCTAAAATCTGTTTATCTTCATTTCATCTAGTTTGATTTCTATCAACTTTGCCATTTTTACACTAAAATCAGATGTATAAAGACATGATAAATGAAATGTTACTTTTAACACACACATATATATATATATTTTTTCTGCTCATGACAGTATATTTTGTGATTTATTTTTTTCTAACTTAATAAAATATTTACTTATAATTATCATTTTGAATTTCTATTTATGATGAAATTATATATTTTATAAATTAACTTAATGTTTTTATTTTTAATCAAATGTATACTCTGTATATTATAATTTCGGATTTCTTTTTTATGTTTTTAATAAGATATATATACTAATTGAAATATACTAATTAAAAAATATATACTTTGTCAAATACAAAGTTTAACGTACCATTGAATCAAAATTGGTAATTCTTATTTTCTTATGTAATGTTGCAGTGTTTATTATAAATGATTTATCCATGCACATCATTACTTAAAAATGCCCACTTTTTTACGATCCAATCAAATCTCGATAAACAAAATCCAGTCCTGCCCTTTATTGCTTCATGCTTCACTTGGATATACATCACAACAGAGAAGAGAAGTTGGTCACAATTTCTGTTTCATGCTGACATTAAGGGTGCATTAATGCTGCATTTCATGTCCATAGAACAAAAGCAGCATCAGAGCCATCTTTAAGATGTGTCAGCTGCATATTTTAGTAGTGCATTTTAGTAGAATTTGGAGGTGCTCAGAGCGGCCTCAACTCTGCTGTGTGAAAACTTAATTTACCTGCTCAGTTCATCAACATCTCTTCACTGTGTTTGTAGGTGGTGTGTCACTGCCTGGACACCCTGGGATCTCGTGCACAGTGTTTTGATGTAATACAGAACGCCATCATGAAGAATCTGGTGAGTGAACGTGTTTTTCTACTGAATGTTTTGCATGCGAGTGGGCAGTGGAGCCAGACACGGTTTGTGGTGAGACTCTCTCCATCTTTTTGTAGTGTGGACTCGCCGTGGTGCCAGACTGTGTGTGTGCAGCGATTTTAAGGTGTGTTCCCCGGTTACTGGATGTCAACTTCCTGCCCAGCGACACACTCCTCCACTTCCTGTCTGACTGTTGCCTGAGCATGCTCAATCTGCTGCTACAACTGGAGCAGAGTGCCCGCAAGAGGTGTGCTCGCTAACACTCTCGCACCCACACACACACACAATATTTGCATAGAGTAACATTTATATACCACAACGAAGACTATTGGATAATACAGCAAAGAGAATTTGGAAAACAGGACTGGGGAAAGTCCAAAAAGGGCAGTCTCATGAAGACCGCAAAATAAAAATTTTTTAAAAACATTTGAAAATAGTTGCTTGTTTTGATGTGCCTAAAAGTTTTTATCAGCAATCTATTTATTCAGAATTAGTATACAAGTGTCTATTAATTTGTCTGTAATATATAAGAAATATTAATTATAATTATTCTGAATAATAATAATAATAAATATATAATCATTATTTATAAATATATAAACCAATTATTAATATATTCATAAAATTTTTGCCACCTTTTTTCACATATCATAGCACATGCGATCTTAGTTACAAACTGGGGCTTGTGGTTAAAGTCACCATGAAATCGAAATGGACAATTCTTGTTTTTTATGGAATATTTCAGTATTATAAATGATATATCCGTGCACATAATTATTTAAGGCGGGACAACCTGTCACTCATGAGTTTACAGCAATAGTAAACCACTACAATCCAATTCCACTGGACAAAAATAAGTCCCACCCTACATTTTTTCTTGTTCGAGAATCTGTTTCCCTCACAATCACGTCACAATAGTAAAGAAAAGACTGTTGCAAACTTCCGCTTTATGCTGACTTCAAAGAAATGGGCGGTCCAATCTAACGCTCAAAACGAAAACTAAATATGTTGTCAAAACGTTTATCTCCTTCAGGGATGCCGTGTGGGAGGCATGTTTTGCTGCGTTGAGTGCGGTACCGAGGCTCCTGCGATTGGTCCTGCAGTCTTTTCGCGTGTGCGACCTGTGTGAGGAAGAGCTCCCCCTGTTGGCACAGATCCTGTCATTACTTCTTCAGCATACTCAATTACGCAACCACATGATGGCCAACGCCAGTCTACTGCAACAAATCATACAGGACTTAACGGTATGGCACATCAAAATATGTAATGTGTAATGCTTAAAATTGCATGCATCCATTTTAATTTTGCTTCAAAAGATCAAACTTAAAATGCTTACATATTAAAAATTTAGTTTAAAAGTTTAAAGCTTAAACTCACACTGCCGACACTCTTTACTGTTTGTTTTTGCAGCATTTCTATGGTGGAGAGACTCGCGAGCAGTGGCTGACTGACTTGCTGTACTGCTACAGCGTGACAATGTCTGGTCAGCGGGCCAACATGGCCATGAGGGACATCTATTAACTGCTGACCACAGCCATTCATGTTCTTTTTGTTTTCTGATTCCAGTCGTTTTGTACAAAATGAAGAAAATAAACCTTGTGATAATGAACTGATTAGTTCGGTTTCAGATTTATTGCACATTTATGAATATAGACCTGGAGATTTTTTTTTTTTTTTTTTACCCACTGTTTCGTAATCAACTGAATTCATGAAATAATGGTATTTACTCAAAGCAACTGGAACATACAAACAGCTGCTGCTTTAAAGTTTCTTAAAGAATTCTGAATTTAAAAATGGGAACACTATGTTCAAACGTTTGGGGTCAGCAAGTTTTTTTTCTTCCAAATAAATTAATACTTATATTCATCAAAGATGCATTAAATTGATCAAAAGTGATATTTGTATCTTTATAAAATACTTCAAATAACTGTTGTACTTTTTAACGTTCTATTCATCAAAGAATCCTGAAAAAAATTATCAGTTTTTACAAAAATATTAAACAGCACAGCTGTTTTCAACATTGATAATAAGAAAAAATGTTAACCAAATATATTAGAACAATTTCTGAACGATCATGTTACAAAAATTGCATTTTAAACTATTAAAATAGAACACTTTTTTAATAGTTTTTAAAAGCTTACTGTATTCTTGTTAAAATAAATACATCTTTGGTGAGCATAAGAGTGTTTCAAAAACATCAAATTAATCTCACCAACCTCACACTTTTGAACGCTAGCGTAATTATTACTCAGGATTAAGAACAAAGTCTGAGGTAAGATGATTCTAGCAAAAATGACAGCAAAATCTTTCCCTTCTTAACACATAAATTGAGGTATCTTCACTTTTACAAAATTTATTTACAATAATACATCAATAGTAAAAAAAATACACAGAGTACAATGATTTAAAATGATGAATAAAATGTATTAATAATCCAACCCACTCAAAAATAGGGCTGGCGATAGAGTATAAGAATACAATGCCTAGATCTGTAACAATATCAGAAATGGGCTGAAAATATGAGTATGTTTCAAAGAGAGGGGCAGTTCAACAGCCTTGTGACATCTTTAATGTAAACTCAGTGGTCTCCCATGCAGGTGGTCTTATGTAAGGCGTCACCCTTACGACAGGTATATGACCTGTTGTTGACAGAATGAAAGGTTATCTAATACATTTGTTGTGTTTGTGGTTTTAACCTCTAACCTCTGCAATAATCAAGGTGATACTGCAGATTTCATATGTAAACCCAGACACGGACCATGCGAGTTCACTGTACCTCATGCAATAGTTTAAATAGACATCAAATGAGTTTAAGTGCATATAATCCCTGTGTCTCTTAGAGAGATTTAGTTCCTGTAAAAAAAACACATGTTGGGGTCCATTGTGTGGTGTTAGTTCTTAGTTCTGTTCTGACTGCTTTGACTGCCAGTACTGGATGGGCGTAGATGGTAAGAGTATTGCTTTGCCTGATTTAAAGAATCCACCAGGCTCACACAGTCGACGGCACTCACTGTGGATCAAGAAAGCACACACATATGCTATCAGTCAAACATTTGGAATAATTATGATTTTTTATGAAGTCTCATTAGGCCAGTCCACACTGCACCAACAAACGCTGACCAATGCAGACAAACAGCAGATTACAGTATGTCACTTCTAAGACGTTCCACGACCTGACAAACACTGATTCAATGGCGAAAACGAGCGCTGACCAATGACAACAGACATTGACGGGTAACACTGATTCGACAAAACCTGATGAAGGGCTGTTGCCGTTGGTCGCCATCTGTCAGTGCAGTGTGAATTGGCCTTTAACATACATTAAAAACAGTAATATTGTGAAATATTGCATTAAAAAAAATGTTAATTTAATTTTAATTTTTAAAATTACTTTATATATATTTTTTAAAGGAAATCTTTTGTAACGTTCTAAATGTCTACAGTAACTTTAGATTAATTGAATGTGTCCTAGCTGACTAAAAGTAATAATTCCTTTTCTTTTTTGAATCTAATCCCAAAACATTTGGTGGTGTATCACGGTTTCCACAAACGCTTAAAATATTAAGCAGTTTTCGACATTGATAATAATAAGAAATGTTTCTTGAGCACCAAATCAGCATCATAAGAATGATTTCTGAAGGACACTAAAGATTGGAGTAATGGCTGCTGAAAAGAACACAAGCAGTGATTATAAACCCCAGTACTCACACTGTTTGTTTGTTTTGAGTGACAGATCCAGCAGCACTTGGCTTTGGCTCTGTGGTTTAAGCACTGCAGCCCGGAGAGAGTGCCCTCTTTTGGACGGGGCGCCACCTAGAACAAAAATAACAGCAGTGTTTATTGCTTTAGATGTGGTCACATGCACATTTTTTTAACTTGAATGGATCAACATCTCCACGTTAACGTCACGACTCGCGACTGATACTAGAGCTGTTAAAATAACAAGAAGTGGACAGTTTGGTATCAAACGTGCAGGTGTGTGTGAGCGCGTGTCCATCTGGCAGCGGCGGGCAGGGCGAGGGGAGGGAGGTTTGCGTTTGTGAGCGAGAGGAGACAGCTCGACATTCCGTCTGACAGCAATGAACTTTTCAAAGCGCTGTGACTGTCAGGGAGGAGCGGGGAGGGGAACGAGTGTCCGTGTGTGTGTGTACGTGTGCGCGTGTGTTTGAGAATGAGAGCGTCTCTGGCCTGCTCAGCCATCATCACCTGTTCATGTCTGCTGAAGGTCAGTTGCGTTAACTGGGTCGAAACTCCACCTTATCAACTGATATGAAAGGAGGGAGCGGTGACGGCGTGTGTCTGTGTTGGAACGTCACATAAAACATAACACCCCTCTGTAATAATCTTATTAGTGATGCTTGGCCTACTTTTAAACGTAACTTATGCTACAGACAGGAATCATAACTCAGATCATGTCGCTATTTAAGGAAAGGTATCCAATTACTTCTACAAGCGATCAGGCATATGGTTATAAATTAAATTATATTTTAATATGTCTTAAATAGTGTCACATGACCTTTTGAAATCATTCTTATATGCTGATTTGCTGCTCAAGAAACATTTGTTATTATTATCAATGATGAAGATAGTTGTGCTGCTTAACATAGAAACGGTGATACTTTTTTTCAGGTTTCTTTGATAGAGAGAAAGTTCAAAAGAACAGCATTTATTTGAAATAGAATCTTTTGTATCATTATAAATGTCTTTACTGTCACTTTTGACTATTTTAATGCATCCTTGCTGAATAATATTAATTTCTTAAAAAAAAAAAAAATGCTTTCCATTTCAAATAAATGCTGTTTTTATTTTCTGCTTTAACTTTCTATTCATCAAAGAATCCTGAAAAAAAAATTATTCAACTGTTTTCAACATTGATAAATAATAATAAATGTTTCTTGACCAGCAAATCAGCATATTAAAATGATTTCTGAAGGATCATGTGACACCAAAGACTGGATTAATGGCTGCTGAAAATTCAGCTTTACCATCACAGGAATAAATTACATTTTAAAATATATTCCAATAGAAAACAGTTATTTAAATTTGTATTAATATTTCACGAATATTACTGTATTTTTCTGTATTTTTAATCAAATAAATGCAGCCTAGGTGAGGATAAGAGACTTCTTTTAAAAACATAAAAAAAATCTTACCAATCCCAAACTTTTGAACGGCTATCTATTTATATAATGTGCAAATTAGGGCTGGGAAAATTAACTAACTCTTTAATGTGTACCAACATGTCATTCCTAACAAGATTAAAACTGTGATATTAATTGGTTTATCCTAGTGGACAGTAATATAACACTCACCATAGATATTTTGGAGCACAGAGCTTTTTTTCCCAGCGTTCCTGGTAGGAGCAGCTTGAACTTCAGAAGAAGTTTTATGGTGGGTGTGGTCATGAGCTATAGGCCACTCCCATAATAACTGAATCAACAGGGCTGTGACTTCAGCAGACTCCGCCCCTTTCACAGTCCTGCACAGTACCTTACGAAGACGACCCCGAATACAAGACCTGAATGGAAAAACATGTTACGCTTTCACAAGCACATACGTACCAGCCTTTTACAGTCTATGGTACCAGCAAATGCAGCGACAGCATAATAAAGATGTAAAATCAAACGAGCAAACCACATTACTGTTCATAAAAAGGACTTGAAGAATGTGCATATACCTTCTTTGTACTCTGAATCCCATTATTTTAGTAAAGCCATTAAAAGAAAGTGCACTCATGGGCCTGCATTACACTCCCTACACTCACACACACACACACACACAAATAAATAAGAGGCCTATTCTGGTGACCTCCCCTCAGAGGTGTTGATGTGCTGGTGGGCACAAAGCCATGCCACAACTCAAACAAGGAACATGTGGGCAACATATGAGCAGACATATGGAATCTGCAGACTTTTCTTGCATTTTCTGAGTTGATTTAGAGGAAAAGTTGATTTAAACAGTTAATGTTTTGAACTTACATTTTATATACAGTGAGGAAAATAAGTATTTGAACACCCTGCTATTTTGCAAGTTCTCCCACTTAGAAATCATGGAGGGGTCTGAAATTGTCATCGTAGGTGCATGTCCACTGTGAGAGACATAATCTAAAAAATAAAATCCAGAAATCACAATGTATGATTTTTTAACTATTTATTTGTATGATACAGCTGCAAATAAGTATTTGAACACCTGAGAAAATCAATGTTAATATTTTATACAGTAGCCTTTGTTTGCAATTACAGAGGTCAAACATTTCCTGTAGTTTTTCACCAGGTTTGCACACACTGCAGGAGGGATTTTGGCCCACTCCTCCACACAGATCTTCTCTAGATCAGTCAGGTTTCTGGGCTGTCGCTGAGAAACACGGAGTTTGAGCTCCCTCCAAAGATTCTCTATTGGGTTTAGGTCTGGAGACTGGCTAGGCCACGCCAGAACCTTGATATGCTTCTTACAGAGCCACTCCTTGGTTATCCTGGCTGTGTGCTTCGGGTCATTGTCATGTTGGAAGACCCAGCCTCGACCCATCTTCAATGCTCTAACTGAGGAAAGGAGGTTGTTCCCCAAAATCTCGCAATACATGGCCCCGGTCATCCTCTCCTTAATACAGTGCAGTCGCCCTGTCCCATGTGCAGAAAAACACCCCCAAAGCATGATGCTACCACCCCCATGCTTCACAGTAGGGGTGGTGTTCTTGGGATGGTACTCATCATTCTTCTTCCTCCAAACACGTTTAGTGGAATTATGACCAAAAAGTTCTATTTTGGTCTCATCTGACCACATGACTTTCTCCCATGACTCCTCTGGATCATCCAAATGGTCATTGGCAAACTTAAGACGGGCCTTGACATGTGCTGGTTTAAGCAGGGGAAACTTCCGTGCCATGCATGATTTCAAACCATGACGTCTTAGTGTATTACCAACAGTAACCTTGGAAACGGTGGTCCCAGCTCTTTTCAGGTCATTGACCAGCTCCTCCCGTGTAGTTCTGGGCTGATTTCTCACCTTTCTTAGGATCATTGAGACCCCACGAGGTGAGATCTTGCATGGAGCCCCAGTCCGAGGGAGATTGACAGTCATCTTTAGCTTCTTCCATTTTCTAATGATTGCTCCAACAGTGGACCTTTTTTCACCAAGCTGCTTGGCAATTTCCCCGTAGCCCTTTCCAGCCTTGTGGAGGTGTACAATTTTGTCTCTAGTGTCTTTGGACAGCTCTTTGGTCTTGGCCATGTTAGTAGTTGGATTCTTACTGATTGTATGGGGTGGACAGGTGTCTTTATGCAGCTAACGACCTCAAACAGGTGCATCTAATTTAGGATAATAAATGGAGTGGAGGTGGACATTTTAAAGGCAGACTAACAGGTCTTTGAGGGTCAGAATTCTAGCTGATAGACAGGTGTTCAAATACTTATTTGCAGCTGTATCATACAAATAAATAGTTAAAAAATCATATATTGTGATTTCTGGATTTTTTTTTTTGATTATGTCTCTCACAGTGGACATGCACCTACGATGGCAATTTCAGACCCCTCCATGATTTCCAAGTGGGAGAACTTGCAAAATAGCAGGGTGTTCAAATACTTATTTTCCTCACTGTATATTGTCATGTATAAAAATCCAATTTATACTGTGAAAAATTAGTATTATAAATATTTGTAAAATATTAATTGGAGAGATGAGATATGAGAGAAGACACAGTAGCTAGCTACGTTTACATGCATCCAAATAATCCGTTTATAATCATATTGGCGAAAAAGCCTTGACATAAACACCTCAATTGTTTAGATTATGCTTGATCCGAATGAAATTTCGATCAGATTGAAAGGGGTGTTGTAGACCACAAATAATCCGATCAACAGGAAAAAATTAAGCATGTAAACGCTTGAATCTGATTATTTTCTCAAATTTGCACACATGCGCAGTGCCATGATGCATATGTTTACATACATTTTACGTCATACAAACGTGCATATGTAACGTCTCATGTCTTACGAACTGACCAGTGGACGAGACTGAATATTTACTTAAAGTCCCCCTGTGGCGAAACTGTTTTAATGTTATTTATATGTCCGTGGGATGTTTTTAATATGCTTTAAGACAAACCATTTGCAAACTCATAATTCAACACCACTGCTGAGTATTTTCACTTTAAAACTGCAGTGAACCAAAGACAGTCTCCAAAACGCAGTTTAAAATCGCTGGTGTTTCGTCAACGAGTGGATCTCTGAGCTGGTGTGATGGAGCCGGGGCTAATTTGCATATTCATAGAACCGCGTATACTAAATGAGGCAAGGGTGTAGAGTTACATTCAAGCTTTTTTAAGGCATGAAGAATCTTTTTTTTTAAGGAAAAAACTTTTAAATATGTCATTTTGGTGATCAAAGATGAGTTTTAAGGGATACAATTATTGACTACAGGGTTACTTTAATATTTGCTTACTTTAATAATAGTTACTTCTGACATTAATGCTTTCATTTTTAGATGTCATCAAGGCAAAATGTACAATTATACTCACAGTAGCTCTGGTGACAACATCGCAATGGCTTTTTTCGGTTCTGAACGCGCCGACTGGACACTAACGTTTGTTTGGAATACATGTAATGCACATGTAAACGGAAATGTAAATCAGATTGCAACTTTTAGGGTTCATATAAACAACTTTCAGAATCTGAAATGGGATTGGATTTATTCCGATTGACGAAAACTAGAGCATGTGAATATGCCTAGTTTAGGAGACTAGTTTCCAGGGACAGTGGCCAAACACAGTCATTATACAAAAATATTTGAGTTTAAAATGTTGTGATTGGCCAATCAGAATCAAGAATTTATTGTAGTAGAGAAATAGAGGAAGAAAAAAACATCAGTACCTCCTCCATGCTCTCTGTATCACAACGGCCGCCTGGTTTTTACAACGGATGCTGTCTCCCTTCATTTCCTTCTCTTTGTCCTGTTGTTTTTTTCTTGTTCTGCTCATCCATCTCTCTTTGTCCATCTCCTGTTTCTCTCTGCCAGTCTCTTTCTGTCCCTCAGTCCTTGATCTTTTATCCTTTTCTCTGTCCATCTCTCTTTCTGTCCGTCTCTCTTTTTGTCGTGTGACACAGGTTCTTCCTGAGGGGGAGTTGGAGACGTTATATTGCTGGGTTCCTGTGGGTTTGTGGTCTGATGCTGGCTTGTTCCCCTTGGATGTCGATCTATAGATGCCGTCTGTCGGTGCCTCTGTGGAACCTAGTGTAGACTGGGCCGCTGGTTTTGAGTGGGCAGCTATAGTCCTGGGTCTGGTATGTATTGCTGATTTGGGGATTGTGGTGGTCTCCATGTGGCCTGGTGCTACATGGGCTCCTGTGTGGACCAGTTTGGCACTGCCTGGTCGACTGGACCCAGCGGGTGATCGGCGCTCATGTGTGGATCCACATTCCACTGATACGCATGTGTCTAGGCCACACGTCTCTATCACACACACCTCCTCTACAGTGCCTGAACACTTCTTGGTACTCAGAGGGGTCACCGTGAGGCCAGAGGTCGCAGGGGGGAGAGTAGTGTCTGGTGTTTTGGCCTCTCTCGTTCTGCGCTCTGACAGAGAAACAGAGTGCAATAACATTAGGTAGCACAACAGAAGATTATTTGATATTATTATGGTGCTGATAAATGCTTGATTCTGATTTATAGACAAACGTGCGAAAGTGTTGACTGATTTTCAGAAAACAGACAAAGCACATGCAAGCCGTTTAAAAACGTAGCGGTAAATGAGAGAGAGAGACAAGAGTTGGTGGTTGCTTAAAAGATCCTCTTTGTTGTCTTTTAATAAACATTGTAACGTTGAAATAAATAATACATATAGATACTTAAATCAAAGTAAATAAATAAATCAAGATATAAACCTGAACTATATGTACATAAATGCTCTAATTCTTCCACACAACTGGCTGAACGCAGGTATTAAGTATACGCGAATGGACTTCTTTATGACATAAGCATCTTAAAATTATTAATAAAAATAAATAACCAATTGAAAAATATATAAAATAAGTAAATAAATAAATAATATACCTAAAAGTGCAGTATTATAGTGAGTAGAAAAAAGTGAAATAATCTAATGTAATAAAAACTAAAGACTTTCAAATAAATATTTTACATATATTTATAATACTAATTTTTCACAGTATAAATTGGGTCTTTATACATGAAAATATATATAGCTGCCTTTTACATTTTAGGATGGAGGTCCCTCACAAGAGGATGATCATATTTTTTATTACAATATTACAGGATTTTTATTATTGGCTGTTTATTGGTTAGCAGCCATAATGTGAAAATAATTATCAGCTTATTATCAGACCGATATTTTTAATAAAATGTTTAAAAATACGAATTTATTGACAAATTAATGAGCATTCAAGGTCAGCATGTTATTCCTTACTTTTTATTCATAAACTAAACTCACCAGTTCTATGTTGTTTCTCTCTCCTGCTCTGTGAATGAATGTTATGAGCACTGGTGGACTTTTTGTGTTTGTGTCCTTTCACCGCCACCGGATCTTTAAACCTCTGCTCCGTTTCATCCAGTGAAAGTTTTTCCACTCCGACTGCAGCCAATGGCACGCGCTGCTTGTGATCCGCCTCAGCCAATGAGAGCTGCTGCTCTGCCTCACGTCTGCGTTCCTCCTCCCTCTTCCTAGAGAAACAAAAAACACACACAACACACATTTATTGACATGACACATCCTGTTGATGATGACTGTCCTGGATCATTTATTTAATGTTTGTTGTGACGCTTGCTGCTGGCTGTCAGTTCTAGGTCAAGTATCTGGTTATGGTTGTCATTGCGAATATTCTAATACACTTAAACTACCATACAAAAGTTTGGGATCAGATTTAAAAAAAATATATTTTTAATTAATACTTTTATTCAGCAAGGACGCATTAAAGTGCATCAAAAGTGACAGTAATGCTTTTACATTGTTAAAATAAATGTTTCTTAGGCAGCAAATCGGCATGTTAGAATGATTTCTGAAGGATCATGTGACACTAAAGACTGGAGTAATGATGCTGAAAATTCAGCTTTGCCGTTACAGGAAAAATAGGAATTACACTTTAAAATCTATAATTTTTTTTTTTAAAAAATAGATATTTTAAATTGTAATAATATTTCACAATATTACATTTTTTCCTGTATGATCAAATAAATGCAGCCTTGGTGAGCGTAAGAGACTTCTTTCACGCCAGTACAACCCATTTTCATTAAGTTCATTTAAGGTTTTTAGAGTCAGATAAATTATTAATCTTTCATCTGCTTTTTGTTCTGATTATTGGTTGGTACGATATCTCTTTCAAGTCAATATCTGAGTTAAACAGGACAGCATTACACATCCCTCCATGGTTTTGAACACCTTTGCCTAGCAGAAAACAAAAACGAATGAGTAGATGGATAGACTGCGGGCGGAATAACACAGATAAAAGACAGACGGTTAGAGAGTCGGACTACGCAAACAAGTTTAGAGGATGTATGTTAATGTGAGTATGCAGAGACTGGAAAAGAGAGAATAGCATATTCCAATCTGTGTATGTGTGTATTCATTCATCCTCAGAGCTGACAGACTCTAAATGTCAAGCTGTTGAGCAGATGAGTGTTGCCCAATTAACAGAAAAGCAGGGAGAATGAGTGAATCTCTCTTGCGCTCTTTCTCTCTCTATCGTCTCATCTATTTCCATTATTGACAGCAAGAAATTGATGCTCATATTCCTCAGCAGGCAGGTAGATAGATGAGCTGGTTCAGAGCAAACACATAATTAAACAACACGTATTATATTCATGCAAACATTCCATGTCAGCTCCACAGATCAGCCTAGCCACATCAATCAGCACTGGATTGTGGGTAAGAGAATATTTGCACCCCACCATTTATCTCTTTCTCTTTAAGGCAGAATAACCTATGTGTGTTTACGAGAGTCTTACTTTGCAGCATCCTTGCGTAGTTGCTCATGTCTCATGAGGAGCTTCTTGCGTTCTTTGAAGGCCCGTCGGACCTTGTAGCCTTTGTAAAGAGCCTGGATGGATGAGGCGGCGATGTCCTGGATGGCGGCGATGGACAGAGCTCCATGCTCCAATAGAAACTGGGTCAGTTCCTGATGCTCCCCCAGCAGGGCATAGTCTAGAGGAGTGTACCTAGTCATTTAACACAGAGGGTTTAAAACTTTTTGATGCCACGGACTCCCAAAAAATGATATTATATTTAACATTTATATAGCATGTTTGGGGTTAGAAAGAAATTTTATGTTTCTGAAAGAAGTCTTGCTCACCAAGGGTGCATTTATTTGATCAAACATACAGTAAAAACACAGTAATATTGTAAAATATTACTGCAAAATATATTTTAAAATGTAATTTATTCCTTTGAGGGCAAAGCTGAGTTTTCCAAGTATGCCCGACTGCTCCCTCGAGCCCCTCCTGGAATCACTGTTGCTGGTTGCTTCCAAAATTGCATACTTCCCTACTATATAGTAGATGAAAATCAGAATGTGACAAAAGTAGTACATGCGATTTCACAGCACTCTTAAAAGAGTAGGCAAAAAGTACCCGGATGACCTACTTTTTCCAGCGAGATTCTGACGCATGCATACGATGGGACATTTTACTATCCCATGAGGCCACAGGAGAGGATTTGTGAATGGCAGTGAAGCGACGTAACTGATGCTGGTAGGACACGTTATAAGGGCAACATGGCAAATGTAGTATGTCCAGATTACATTCAAACTACACACATTCCAACTATATAGAACATACTTTTTTAGCGGTCGTAAAGTAATTACTCATTCAAAATAAGTACCTACTCAAGAGAGTATGCGATTTCGGACGCAGCCGTTGTCACTAGTATAGATCTTCACTAAGCTTCACTATCGCCACCTAGTGAAGGCATACAGATCGTATTACATAGATCACCAGGTGCCGCAAGTCATCCTGTTTGTTTTTCTCAGTTTTTAAGTATTTTAACAATGAAACTCTACAGTAAATTTACATTTCATGGAAGGGGTAGATTTAGGGGAAGGTTGGGGGGAAGGTTTTTAGATATAATTACCCTGAGACTTTATTAATTTGATTGTATCATTTATTTATGTTTTACAAATAGCTGTTATTTCATACTTCATAAGATTTGAAAGCAATATAAGCTAGCCTAACCTTTCATACATAAAACCTAAAATTGTTTACTTCAAAAGATTGTTTTAGTCAGTGACATCCATGCTTGTTTCTTCGCGGGAGGTGTAACTTGCAGGGGCGTGGTTTGAATTGCTGTCTTCAGTGTCACATGATCCTTCAGAAATCATTCTAATATGCTGATTTCTTATTATTATCAATGTTAAAATATTTTTGTGGAAACCATAATAAAAAAATATTTTCAGGATTCTTTGATGAATATAAAGTTACATTTACATTTATGCATTTGGCAGATGCTTTTATCCAAAGCGACTTACATTGCATTTCAAGGTACACATTTACATTCTTACCAGTTCTTGCTTTCCCTGGGAATCGAACCCATGACCTTGGCGTTGCAAGCGCCAACGCTCTACTGTTTGAGCTACAGTTCCAAAGAACAGCATTTATTTGAAATAGTAAAGACATTTATAGTTTTACAAAGAATTCTCTCAATTTTGAAACATTTATTGCATCCTTGCTGAATAAAAGTATTAATTTCTTACTAACCCCAAACATTTGAATGTTTTAAATAAGAACATCTGATCTGTAACCACTAGGCCACACCACAAGAACTGTGTGCATGTGTGAATGTTTGTTACCTCTCCTCGGTGTGCTCCATATGGTTGGGGAATGTCCCACACCCCAAAAGCAGCTTCACAGCATCCAGATAACCGTTATTACAGGACCAGTGGAGCGCAGTTCTCCCCTTAACACATAAACGTACACAAAAATCAGACTTCTTGTTATTTTTCAGTCTCTCTCTTTTTCAAATCTCAAGCAGGGTGCTCATGGGTAATGGCCAGTACATGTTCTCAGTGTTGGCGTTGGGCTTGCTTTACAATCATACCTCCTTGTCCTGGATATTGGGATCTGCATCATGCTGAATGAGCAAGGCCATGCAGTTGATGTAGCCGGCATATGCCGCACACTGCAGGGGAGTTCGTCCAGCGTGGTCCTGCAGGTTAGGACTGATCCCGTTCTCCATCAGCACCTCACATACCTCTGCATTACCGCCCAGAGCCGCCCAGTGCAGCGCAGAGTGACCGTCTATGTCTACCAGATCAACACGGGCCCCTCCTAAACATATTCAAGATGCAGATTTACCATTAGCACTCTGGGAATTGGTGTATTTTAAACAGAGATGTCAGACACATTTCCACCAACAAAGTGCCACAAGAAGTTTTCAAAACATCTCAAGCGATGCTTAGCAAAACTAGAACACTACAATTATGATGAACGAAGCTGTCTAGAAAGGAATCTGATGCATGGGTCTAAAATAAAATTGTTTAATTACAAAAATGGTTGCTTGCGTTTAATTTTTTTATGTTATAAATTTAAATAACATGACCATTGAATCAAAAGCAGCTCATGATGGAATAAAGACAGAATCATAATATCAATGTTCATCAAATAAAAAAATAAAATGAAATAGATAAAAGTGGGCAAAAACAATTTAACTAATTATTTTAGACAGACTTGGAAACAGTGTTAATTTTGTTATCGAAACTTATGAAGAAAAATGTTTGTCAAACGATCTTTTTTGCATGACTAAAACGAGACAACACAAATGTCGTTAAACGATAACTGTGACTATATCAACATGGAATATAGTTGACGAAAAAAGACATGACTAAAATGTAGTTAAAAACAACTTCACCAAAATCTCTCTTCATTTTCTGTCATTTCATGTTGCAGTTGCCAGATGTCAAGATTTTAAGACCCCAATCAGAGCTTTTCTCTTAAAAGAATAAATTTTCTGTCCAGTGTTTTACTTAATCTTTGCAATCTGGCAACCACGCATTCTCTCTACACTGTGGAAAAAGCATGGATTATCTGAAAACACATGCTGAATTCAGAACTACATACTAGTAAACTACTTGTATTATCTTTATCAAATATTAAGAGTAGTATGCTAGCAAGCGGTTCCAAATTTAGTTTATTCTGCCTCAAATGAAAGTGAGTCAGTCTGTGCTCCTGATAATCTCTTCTTTTTTTCTTTTCTTTTTTTTGCTGTTGTCTTAATAGAAAAACATTAATGAAATTTGATTATTGAAATTACTATTAGGAATTTCACTGTTTTAATTGTTGCGAGACGTTTTTTTGTTTTACTAGTTTTCCTAATGTAGAGAGTGTGTTAATTTATATGATAAATAGCCTACAATAAATCAGGAAAATAGATGAGGTAAAATAAACCATGCATACGAGAGGATATTCTCTTGATTTGTGCTTATAGGTGAAAGTGCAATAATTGACCCTTCGCTAAGCCACGCCCGAAAACCGCCACAGGCCAATCGTGGCTTAGCAACCGTAACTAGGCGCGGGAGGTCTGGCAAGCTTTCGAGCGAGAGGGAAACATGCCGCGTTGTGCGTATGGATTGTGCAAATCTGATACCCGGTATCCTAAAAGTTTGGACGGGGTGGTGGATTTTGTTCCCTTCCCGAAACCTAAAACTCAAAGGGGGAAATGCCGGGCGTCATCTTCATTTATATAGCGCTTTTAACAATGTAGATTGTTCCAAAGCAGCTTTACATTGATAATAGGAAATTAAAAGTAAAGTGTTTTGGCTTTATAGCAGCGCTAGAATAAAGTTTTTGTCCAGCTCGTGGATCAAGCAGTGTGATTAAAGGCAAGACGGAGGCTCACTGACATAATTTAACGTTACTTAAAAATATATTTCAGCATTTTGTTAATCGACGGCCAAACTAGTAACGTTACCCCAATCCGATCGCAACTCTCCCAGTGTTAGTTCTAGTAAAAGTAAAAGGTAGTTAGTAAAAGGAGGGAACATCACGGGGCTTGCCGGAGATCTCCAAGGAAAAGTTTGGTATGCAAACTTAATCAGTTCATAACAGTAGTCACTATATGACCCACGACGTGTGAGCAGTAACGTTAGCCTGGCGCACTACAAATATAAGCGGGAGAATGTTATCATTGCAAAGTGGTCAGGCTAATGTCTTGTGTTTATTCCACGATACATATGGATAAGCTGTTTGATTTATAAATATTAGAATATTTTCACATTTCATTTACCCTGCTGGGCATGCACATAGCTGTTCCTCTATTTGTGTGTTTCCCATTTGAATGGTCAGCGTATGAGGCGGCTGCTGCTTGCGCTGAGACCAAACGTTATAGACTTTAGCTTCAATTTTGATGAAATTATTCTCTAATCGTTTGCATATTATGTCGTGAATATAGCCCTCGAATGCATACTGCAGTCTTGCTCTCTCATATTTTCACCTGTCCGCTAAAAATGACTAATTATCTCCTTAGGAATGTCTGAAACCAGTGCATAGCCTACATACTGTAATAGACGTGCCAGGCGCAAAAGCTTGACAGGCGTAGCAACAGTAACTAAGGAGGGCGGGGCTTAGCGAAGGGTCAATTGATGAAATAAAAATGACAATTGCTGTGATTATAAATTTGAGCAAAATAATTTAACCATTATGCCGTATGACGAAATTGTGACTAAGTTTGCATTGACTAAAACTAGACTAAAATGCCCAGACATCAAACCTATTTCAGGGAGTGCGTTCTCGAGACACCAGGCACTGTTTTGTGCGGATGGGCGGCCGGAGCAGGTTGAGGGTTTTCTGTTAGAACAGTGTAGTGTTAGCGGCCCCTAAGTTAATAACTAATGATCTTTGCAACGGAAGTGAATCAATCAATCAAAACTAACTTTAGCTGGACAATAACTTTATCCTAGAGCTGTTGTAAAGCCTAAAAAATCTTTAGGTAAAATTACCAATTACCAATGTTACGGTAATTTCCTATTATCACCGTAAAGCTGCTTTGAAACAATCCATATTGTTAAAAGCGCTATATAAATGAAGGTGACTTGACTTGACTTGACATTTAGTTTGTGTCTTAGTTTTACTAAACAAAAACAGGACAAGGTTGCCTAAATATGATAAAAAACTAAAAAGTATGTTTGAGGACTAGGACTAAGGCTTATAAACTAAATGACTAAATTTAAAAAAAGAAATTGCTGACAAAATTAACACTACTTTATGTGTATATAATATGTCTAAATAAACAAACAAATAAATAAATATAAACATACTATACTAAAAAATACTTAAATTGTATTTGTATTTTTAATATATTTTTGATTTTCGACATATAAATTATTAAATGTCTAAAGTAAAATGATTTTCATAGTTTTTTTGCATATTTGTATTATTTTTCTGGACATCATTGTCTATAGGGAGGATAAAGGGGCATGTATGCTGTTACAAACCTTTGATCAGTGTTAGGATGACATCTCTATGGCCCATCTCACAAGCACGAAACAGTGGCGTGTGTTTCATTACGTCCAGCGGATCCACCATGGCTCCCTGCTCTAGCAACAAGCGCACAGTGGACACATGCCCTGAGAGAGCAGCCGCATGAAGTGCTACACACACACACACAGGAGCACATGAAGACAGCGAACAAACCGTCAACTCTTGTTAAGGCTGTATGGGGGGTACATGCATTGGAAATGGCTTGTTAATTGCTTGATTGAAAAGAAAATGCAATTATCACTGATCTGAGCTGAAACTAACCAGTTTAGGCCAGGAATGGGTAATTGTGTTCAAAATGACAATCTGAGTGTGTGTATGTGTTTGCGAGTGTGTAACTCTCTCACACACCTGTCCCTCCATATTTGTCAGTCATGTTGATGTCCAGGTCCTTTTTCAGATCCAGCATAATTTTGATGACATCATCGCTGCCCTTCCCAGCAGCCCACATGAAGGCTGTTCGTCCCTCCAGATCGGGCTCATCGCGCACAGAGTGGTGTTTCAGGAACACTGCAACTGTGTCCTTAACAGACAGAAAACACAATAAATAGGTAAAATCACATAAAACCAATGAAATAAAGCAATAGGATATGTGTTATAGCGATTTGTTTGCCTCGCATAGCTTATGTATTGTTTATATAAAATGGCAGCAATAACAGTAATCTCACAAAAGACACCAATGTTTATCAAACAAAAACATTACTAATAATCCCAAAATATATTTGAATGTGTATAAAAAATAAATAAATAAAACTACTAATAATCCCAATTTAAAAAAGTATAATTATATTTGTATGTAAATATATGAATAAATGAATAAACAAATAATTAAATAAACAAATAAATGACTAATAATAATCCTATTAATAAATCATCTGGAAAGTATATTTATATTTGTTTGTGTATATATAAATATGTAAACAAATGAATACATGAATGAATGAATGAATAATTAAATAAATAAATGGACAAGTAAACAAATTATTTGCAACTAATAATCCCAATAAAAATAATCCAGCAAATTTTATTTATATTTGTATGTGTATAAATGAATGAATGAACATTTTTATATTTGGTTGTGTGTATATACATATTACAAAATTAATATTTTAATGTGTATAAATAAATAAATGAATAAAATGAACAAATAAAGGAATATATATGTATATATTTTTGTGTATATATAAATATATAAATGAATGAATGAACCTTTTTATATTTGGTTTTATAAATATATATTATATATATATATATATATATATATATATATATATATATATATATATATATATATATAATATGAAAAATGAAAATATTATAAATAAATGAATATATAAAATGAACAAATAAAGGAATATATTCATATCTGTTTGTATATATACAGTACTGTGCAAAAGTCTTAGGCATGTTAAGAAACAGAAAAAACTGAGACAGACTAAATCCAGAAGAACTGCGGGAACGTCTCCAAGATGCTTGAAGAAACCTTCCTGCATAGCTACCTGAAAAACTATGCGCAAGTGTACCTGGACAAAAGCCGTTTTAAACGCAAAGGGTCGTTACACCATATATTGATTTGAATTAGTTAATAGAATATATAAATCAATGAATGAAGAAACATTTATTTGTTTGAGTGCATATATATATATATATATATATATATATATATATATATATATATATATATATATATATATATATATATATATAAAACCAAATATAAAAATGTTCATTCATTCATTAATTTATATATATATATATACACAAAAATATATACATATAAATAATTGAATAATGAACAAACGAACAAAGGAACATTTATATCTGTTTGCGCATATATGAATGAATTAATTAATAAAAAACTATTAAACTGATGTTCAGTCACAACCTTTTCCAATAGATTTGATGGAGCCAAATAAAAAGAAACAAATGAAAAGCAAAACATTCATGGTCCAATCAAACTGATTGTTATTTTACACACTCAAAAAAGTCTTACAGCATTGTTGCTCTGAGCTCCATAGTGCAGAGGTGTTGCTCCCTGACTGTCCGATGGGATCATCCCAGACTTGTTCCTCTCCAACAGGAGGTGGACAATCTTTGCATGACCTACACAGACACATAAAAACCTTGTGTTAACATCTACACTTACAGCAAATGATTTACATTCCAAATAATTACTTTAAGCAGTCAAATTCTGCATGTGCATGAGTGTAAATGTGTGTACCCAGCAGTGCCGCCCAGTGCAGTGGTGTCCTGAACAGATTGTCATAGGCTGTCACGCTGCAACCCTCATATGAAGTCAGGACCTCAACCACCGCCTCATTCCCATCAGCCACTGCAAAGTGCAAAGGGGTGCGTCCCTCATAGTCCTGCCAGTTCAATAGAGACTCGGTGGGAGCAGCTTCCTACAATATACACAAATGGGGGACATACCAACGATGCTACAATCGTATACTTTAAGAGTGAAGAGTACTAGTGAGGTTATGAGTGTGGACTCACCAGGATACAGCGCACCGTACGTGTGGCATTGGGGTGTTTGTTATGTGCCGCCCAGTGTAGAGGGATCTTGCCCTCGCTGTCTGGAATCCCGATGTTTGAATCGTGCTTGATCAGCAGCTTAACATGCTCGGGGTGATTGTAGAAGGCGCTCCAGTGCAGCGCTGTCTGCTGTAGAACAAACAACATTCAATTTCAAAGATTACATTTCCAGTTTTACTGTTCACTCGTGTTACACTGTGGCTACAGAGCTGCTTCATGGCCTTCAAGCAAATTGGGGCTTAATGTGATCACAGCTACCGAGCTGTCAATGAACTGCAATCAAGAAAATAACATTATGGCGCTTTTCCAAAAACACAAATAGAGGAGTGCTGGCATTCGTTCTTTATCATATCACATCAAACTAGTTGGCCAGTTCCCTCTGGGCTTTGAGGGTCAAGACCTTCTTTAAAAGGATGGTTCAGAGTAATTTCAACCTAGGGTCCTTTGCACCATGACCTCGAGCCAAACACTTTTTTTCTCTTGGTCGAACATTATTAAAGTTAGAGCTTATTTAGAAATATCAGCCGAATGGCTTAGTGTAGGCGCTAATGGATCCAAGGTTGTATCTCGTAAATTACCCCACTAATAATGCCCAGAATAGTACCAAACTTCTACAGTAGTACAAATAGGTTCTGTACTCATAAAACGAGGCATTGGAAAGTTTGTAAGTACATCAGGAGTTAATTTAAATAACACTTGTGACCAAGGGAAAAAAAGCCTCTTGGGGGGGGTGGGGGGGGGGGGGGGGGTGTTTAGCTCGAGGTCATGGTGCAAAGAAACTGGAAGGTCAAATGTGTCAAGCAAAGTTGATAGTACTACACTCTTATTAGTTGCTGAAAACATAATAAATTAATGTATTTATTTAAGTTTAAATTCATTTACATTTTTTAGTTTTGAATTTTACTCAACTTAAAGGGGACCTATTATGCAAAATTCACTTTTATAAGGTGTTTGAACACAGTGTAAACAACCAGCCTATAATGGTAAAAATTCTCACACTCCTTTTTTTATAATCCCCATTAATCATAAACAGTCTCTCCAAACGAACGGTTCCAGATTTACCCCTACTGAAGCCCCGCCCATGACTGGTGGCGATCTTCCCTATTAGCATAGATCCCGCTCTGAGTGAGCCGCAGCAGTCCGCCATTTCTGTTTCCTCGCTGTAGCAGCTGAAGGTATACAATGTCTACGCCAAAAAAACATTACAAATGTTCTGTTATTGGATGTACCAACGAACATAAGAGTCTCCATAGACTCCCAGCATCTGAGCCACTGAGAACACCGTGGTTGAACTTCATTTATGTAGGAAATGTGCAGGAGAAAGTCGTTAAAGTGATATGTATTTGAGCAAATCATTTTACACCGGACTGCTTCACAAACGAGGGACAGTTCAATGCTTGATTTGCACAAAAGTTGTTTCTGAAAGATTTTTAGATTAACATGACTGTACATGTTAGTCGATGAGTTGAATAAAGTTAACTCGACAACAACTACATAAATGTATTCACTAACCATTCAGAAACGTCTAGTTGCATTCTAATAGTTACTTCTTCCTGAGTCTCTTCATCAGTGTCCAACTCCAGTTCGAACATTTAAGGCTGAACACTGCTACTGACATTTCTGACATTTTGGCTGTGACATTCTCCAGTTTTATTTTGTTGTTGCCAGAGGAAGCACAAGCTGTAAAGGCTCCACCCTCTTCTGGAAAGGGGGTGTGGAGCAGCAGCTCATTTGCATTTAAAGGGACACACACAAAAATATGTTTTTACTCACACCCAAATAGGGGCAAATTTGACAAGCTATAATAAATTATCTGTGAGGTATTGTGAGCTGAAAATTCAGACACATTCTGGGGACACCAGAGACTTATATTACATACTGTGAAAAGGGGCATAATAGGTCCCCTTTAAAGTGGTACTTGTATGTTTAAATTTTACATTTTAATTTAAAGTTATAAAGCATAAAGTTTAAATTCAATTACATGTAAATGTTACATTTTATTCAACCTAAAGTTATAATGTATTGTTTTGAATTTTATTAATCTGGGGGAAAAGCAAATTTCAAGTAGCAACTGTGACATTTTGGAAGACGTGCACTTTCTGAACTTGTACGTCATTCTACATATTCTGTTCTACATACCTCTTTCCAGATTATTTCCTCTTTCTACATTATACTTTCTAATAATTCTAATTTTATATTTTGCAAATGTGAAATGTGAATGTGTATCAGTTGTAGATTTTCAAATGCCATTTTAGTTTGTGTGTCAGGCCAGTATGGCCAGAGGTCAAAATTCATTCTTGTCAGTATTACAAATATTTTTGGATTCTGTCTGATAAATAGCTTGAGCTTTTCCTCATTTGTAAGTGACTTTGGATGAATTGTCTGCTAAATGGTTACATTTAAATAGATGCTGGTCTCCAGCTTCTTCACAAGCTTAACCAGCAGGACATCCTTGGTCAACAATTTTCACCATAAAGTTTGATTTCAAACTTGATTTTGAAAAGGTTACCTCAAAAGCACACATGCCCTTCTCTCTTCATCCATCACTCAAGTTTCCTCAGCAACTTACAAACAGCCAATGTGGAAAGTGAAGACTGAAGACGCACTAGATGAGCTATTTTTTGCATCTGGCCACAGAACAAGCCTCATCACGAGAAATCATGATTCTGCTTATCAAATTATTACAAAACCAACAGACGGATAAATGCCTTCAAACAAAACTCCCTTATGTGACTCAATGGGAGCACTGATACAACCACAGTGTGCACACGCGCACACACTCATGCTAGCGTAATCACAACCATACACACACACACACACACACACAGAATCATGATTTAAAACAGGAGCCTTAATAACCCTGGTAGCTTTGAGCAGTTTGTCTGTGGAATGAGATTTTAAATGATGGCGTATCTAAAGAGTCGCTGTATGTGCGTAGATCATCGGAAAGTAAACTGGGGTGAATGTTTACAGTAATTGGAGCCAAAGTGAATAAAGCTGCATGTGGTCTGGTAATCTGGAGCAGTTGATAGCAGTGTTTCCCAGGAAAGCACGGGGCCCATATACGCATCTCTCCAACCTCTCCTTTTGCTCTATGGTGACCAGCGTATATCTTCTTAATCTAGTCTGTGTTTGCTAATCCTAGTACTATAGCTATTATTATTACCAGTATGATAGCTCATAGAGTACAAATATTTCAGTAAAGTACAACAGCAGTGCCAACCAGTAAAGAAACTCTTTCCAGTTTCATCGAACCCATACGACTTTATATCTCAATTGCAACTTTATTTCTTTTTTTTTTTCCATTGACTGTAAAAACATTTATAATGTTAGAAAAGATTTCTAAATCAATGCTGTTCTTTTAAACTTTCTATTCATCAAATAATCCTGAAAAAATGTATCAAGGTTTCCCAAAAACTATTAAACCGCACAACTGTTTTCAACACTGAAAATAAGAAGAAATGTTGACCAAATATATCATTTAGAATAATTGCTGAAGGATCATGTGACACTGAAGACTGGAGTAAAGGCTGTTAAAAAATTCAGCTTTGCCATCACAGGAATTAATTACTCTTTAAAATATATTAACTTAGAAAACAGTTATTTCAATGTGTATTAATATTTCACAATATTACTGTTTTTACTGTATTTTTATCAAATAAATGCAACCTTAACAAGCTTTCAAAAACATAAACAAATCTTACCAACCCCAAACTTTATTTCTCATAATTGCAGCTATTTATTGTAAATGTGACTTTGTTTCTTGTAATTGTGACTTTATGGGAATTTTTTATTTTAAGATATTTTTTATTCTGAGGTGGAATCCATACATATCGTCTTTGTTGTGAATTTGGGTTGGTCTCTGTGATTCGTGGAAGACGTCTTTGGCATGCAGCGAGTGTGACCGTCACTCCACACACACACACACACATAAGGTTAACATTGCGATGAGATCCTGAGCCTGGTAGGCGCCTGGCAAGCTCTCGCAGCAGCTCTGAGAAAATATCTTTTATTAGACAATTTAAACAGAGCTCATATCCTCCAGAGAAACATCAGAGGGTGC
Source organism: Abramis brama (assembly GCF_963993115.1). Classification (NCBI taxonomy): domain Eukaryota; kingdom Metazoa; phylum Chordata; class Actinopteri; order Cypriniformes; family Leuciscidae; genus Abramis; species Abramis brama. The sequence continues at coordinate 15,519,813 of NC_139979.1, forward strand.
ACAGACCCCCTGCTGCTTTACGGCATATATACAACCACAACCACAAACACACACATACACACACCACCTAACCTCACATTCACCCCTGATCCCCACCCAAGCCATCTATATACGAGCCGCTGAGTGTGTGAGTGAGCATGTGTAGCGTCTGTATCTGTGTGTATCGTTCGGTACCTTATTCCTGTCCTGTGTGTCCACCTCACCAGGTGCCATGTGCTTGAGGAGCAGAGACAGAGGTTTGGAGCTCGAGTGACGGGTTGCCAGGTGCAATGGAGTCATTTCCTCCAGATCCTTCAAACGCCAATCGGCATGGCGCGACAGTAAGAGTTTCATGAAACGCACGTTGCCCTGAAAAGCATGTGCACATGCAAAAATACAATCAAATCAACAACTTTTAACGTTATTTGCAGAAATATTTTGTCTGTTTGTAATGATTGGAGGATCACAACATCCTAACGAAGATTTTTTTTTTTTTGCTATGGTGCTGCCGATGGTGCCCATGCAATGATATGTTGAACTGTGGTGTTCATGTGGATGATGCAAGTTTATGTCTGGCTTCTGTCAAGGCCCAAAAATACTATCTTCTACAATTATGACTTTTGTTCAGGTAGATGTACTCCTCTTTTGGATGTCTCCTGTGCAAAATGTGAAACCATATGCTTTAAAGTTTTTTTTTTTTTTTTTATGTACTTTCTGTTATCTGGGATATCATAACAAAGACAACAATATGCAAGTTCATTTCCCCAAAAAGTCCCCCCAAAAAAACATTTTCACAATAAATTTAAACAGCACAATGATAATCAGCATATTAGAATGATTTCTGAAGGATCACGTGACACTGATGACTGTACTTAATATCCAAAGGTATTTGTAAGTTGATTTCCCCCAGAAGTGTAACCAAAAAAAAGGAAAAAACTATGGGGTGATCAAAACATCCCAACCAGCCTGACACAGCAACATCCTTTTTTCCTTCCAATGGCAGACAGGGGGAGTATTTGTGAGAAAGAAAAAAAAACCTGTTTGAAAATATTCATTATTTCTGCAATTTAATTTACTTACTTACAATTTAGTCTCTAGAAATCACATATTTCACCTTCAAAAATGCACCATAACTACTTTCTAAATGCATGTTATTGTTCTTTTTGTGAACAATTCCACAAGGCATTCGTTTCATTTTTTCAAATTTTTAGACCTCATAATTTTTAATCAAAATATCACAACTCTATCTTCTGGTGAAACGACGTGTGCCTGACTTCTCCCATCATTTAGTCCGCTTCAACCCTGCCTCCTTTATTACAATCAACTGCAAGTTTGCATTCAGATCAATTTACAACTGAAAACTGAATACAATCAAGTCCCCGATCTACATTTTTTTTTTATTTAAGTCTTTTAAGTTGTTCTTTTTGACTTTAAGTCATTAGACTGAGTTATTATATAAGCAGATATTTTATCAGCATTTCACTAAAATGATAAATCATCCAAAGCCTGCAAAATATCTAAATGGAGTCAAAAAAACCCACTGCTTTATTCTAGGGCTGCGTTTGGGATAGAGAAGGCTGTTTATCCATCTAAAGGGTCTGAATGTGTCTGAGTGCGAATGGCCCTCCCCTCTCATCAAGTATCCTCCCAGGCCTCCTTAGCTCCTGTGTAAAACATTCCAGGGAGAGCCCTCATGTGTGTGTGTCAGGGTTCTCAGTCTCTATTCCCAGCCCAATTAGACTGTTAATCCCTGAGCTACAGCTCTTATTGATCTAGATGTCAGAGTGTTACCCATCAATCCAGTCCCTCCCTGTCTTCTTCTCCTCACACTCTTCTCCTTTCCTCTCCACTCTGCTCTCCTATCCAATCCTCTTGTCTCATTCAAACCATCCTGTTTATTAAATACCATAACACATACAAGCGCTCTCATATTTAAATCTCAGGGAGAAATGTGTCAACATCACAAACACTAGAGGGCAGTAAACCCTAACAACACCAACCTTTTGTAAGTGTCTATCAGAAACAGGGTCAGCTCAGAGACAGACTGAGTGTGTGTGTGTGTGTGTGTCACCTTCTGTGCTGCGAGGTGCAGTGCAGTCCTCTGACTGTGGTCAGTCTTGTTGACGGCTGCGCCAGCCTTAAGCAGCACCTCTGCACAGTCCAAGCGGTCAGCCAGAACACAATACATCAGAGGAGTCCGGCCGAATTGATCCTCGCTGTCCCGCAGACTAGACTCTGCTGTGAACACAAAGCACACACACACACACACACACACACACACACACACACACACACACACACACACACACACACACACACACACACACACACACACACACACACACACACACATAAATGAGTCAACCCTAGCCTGTTATTGGAATCCACACTTAATATAAAATGAAATAGGTAGTGATATATTAAATAGTGAGTGAATTAGTGATTTAAGACGATTTTGCTGGCGATATAAAGCTAAGCAATATTCACAATGATTTTAATGGTATTTTTGTGTGGTTATTAAGTTTACTACTGACCATCAACACTTACGCTACCTGGTTAACATACTGCATCTTTTAGGTATTTGAAGTGTGAACTAGTGGACACTTTGCTATCCCATAAGGCCATGGAAATTAAATTTGAAAATATGAGAACTGTGAGCAGAGCAGGATTTTTTTACAGAAAGTTCTTCCATAAATTGCTAAATGGTATTTTTTGGTATCTGAGTAAATTATCTACATGGTTGTAGTTAGTACATCCTAGGTTAAAAAAAAACATACAATGCAACATGGCAGATGTAATGTAACACAATATATTTATACTAAAGAAGAATGAACTTCAATAGTCAAGAAATAAATTCCTCATTGAATTCAGTAAATTCTTATAAAGTATGGTGTATATAAATGAGAATTATTAAACATTATTCTTAATTTAATTTAGATTTTTTACTTAACTAGATTTTTACTGTATTTTAATTCTCATATTAAACATTTTGAACGTACTTTGTAACAATGACTGGTTGAAATCAAGATTTCTCTGTTTAAAAAAATACAATTTTAAGCTATTTCAAAGTAATATGTACATACATATATATACATATTACTTTGAAATAGCTTAAAATTATATATATATATATGCTGCATATTGTCAAAAGGATATATACACACACACACACTTTTTTTTTATCCTTTTGACAATATGCAGCGCATATATATATATATATATATATATATATATATATATATATATATATGCGCTGCATATTGTCAAAAGGATAAAAAAAAAGTGTGTGTGTGTGTATATATATATATATATATATATATATATATATATATATATATATATATATATATAGACTATATATATAGACTATATATATAGTATACATACCATTCAAAAGTTTGGGGGGGCAGTAAGTTTTTTTATTCAGCAAGGATGCATTAAATTGATAAAAAGTGACAGTGAAGACTAGTTTACACTGAAACTAATCATTTCTATTTCTAATAAATGCTGTTCTTTTGAATATTCTGTTAATCAAATAATCCTAAAAAAACAAATCAGAAATTCCACAAATATATGAAACACCACAACTGTTTTCAACATTGATACTAATGAGAAATGTTTCTTGAGCAGCAAATCAGCATAGTAGGATGATTTCTGAATGAAAATTCAGCTTTGCAATTACATGAATAAATTACATTTTAAAATATATTAAATAAAACTTAAATTGTAATGATAATTACACTGTAATTACACTAATAATTCACTTTTTGATCAAATAAAGCAGCATTGGTGAGCAAAAGAGACTTATTTCAAAACATAGCTAAGATATATAGCACAGGCTTACACAGAATACATGGAGCATTATAAGCATAGAAATATGTGTGATACCTGTGATCAGTCTCTGTAAGGTGTTCTTGTCTCCATTCACAGCGGCCGCATGCACCTGAGATGGATTCTGGGGGAGCAGCATCGCCTGGTGCACAAACACACATCAGAGGTCATGCAATATGTTTACTCAGGGGACAAACATCAAGATTATCCACTTGTTAAGTCTGAAGTCACGTGTCACCGTTTCTGGGTTCAAGCGCTCTATTAGATACCAAAAGCAAACAACAAACGGTGCTAATATACACTCATGGTGTGCTGTAATACTACTGAAAAATCATGATCCTAACTTTTATCTCCATAGCATGCACTGTACCTTTTAAAAGCTTAGCTTAAAAGTGTGATATGAATAAATCATGCTTATCAATTGCTGTTGAGATAGTATTCTCAATTGAAACGAATGGAGGCTTGGACCCAGAAACACTATTCCCTACGTCCAGACTTAACAAGCGGATAGGCCTAGAATCTAAACTCACGCTTTCTGAGTCAACCTTTGAACCACTCTTAGTGGTTCAGCCGGAATTCTGGGTAATCCTCAGAAAGGAAGTAGCAATGAGGGGGCAAATCCCCCACTGGGATACACCCTGCCCAACTCATCTCTTATTCATGCTCATCAATATTGCAAGAGACTTAAAAAAATCTATTACGTACACAAATCCACACTAAATGTGTGTCAGGCATGTTTATGACCGCAGAAATAACTTTTTCAATGAGCACTATAACCCAGTCATACATTCCCCTTTTCTTTGCCATTCTTTCTCTCTCGCACAGACACAACTAATTAGGCGCTCTGTTCTCACGCACCTCATGAGAGGGTAATTGGGGTTAGTTAATGCAGACTCATAAAACTACTAAGAGTTACATCTAGTTCAGTAGCATGTGTTTTTGTGTGTGTATGTTCTGATTAAAGCCTTTAAATGCTCTCCGATACACTATAATTCAGCTTTATATGACTCTACGTACTTAAACGAAGGAAATCAGACATCACAAAAAAAGCATGCACACACACAGTCTGCTTTTGGGATCACGATGTGGAAAAAAGACAGCAGGGGGATGCCTTTGACAAAGGTGTATGCATGAGCTCTATCTGTACGTGTACTGGCGAGCGTGTTTGCGTCCGACCGCACGTCAGTGTGTGTGTGTGTGTGTGTGTGCGTGATCGCGTGGGAAGTGATTTTCCGTGAGAAAAGGTTTTTATGGAGGTTTCGCTCATATCGACCACAAGCTTTCCTCGATTTCCTCCAGACTACGACCCACACATACATGCAAACACACACTGGGGCTTAATAACAACAATGCCTGGCATACAAATCAAACGACTCTGGAATGAGAAATAAAAGGGATTCAGACTTTTTGAAAAGAAGCTGGTAATTTTCAACATGTTTATATTTAAAATCAATTTTAAAAAAGGGAGAGGGAAAATCGAATATAAATTATACTGTCATTATATTGGTGATGCATTTGAATGGCGCATACTAATTTTTGACTAATTTAATTAACCTTTGCTGTTGTAGATTATCACAGCTTCAAATTTAAGTGTGAATTATTGCAACTAGCTAGTAGTTCACTTAATAATAACATTTAACGCAATAACAATTCAAAAAAAATATACAGCATCTGTCATATTAACTGCTTTTATACCTTACAGAAATGATGAAGTGAAAAGAAGCAGTATTAAATAAAAAAAAAATGTGATAAAGAGTCACAAAATAACACTGATTTAGACTTTCACATTGAAACTCTGGAACACATTAAGAATTCTACACAAGGAGGAGTGCACTTCATCTTAAATGCGTGCGTGCGTGTGTGTGTGTGTGTGTGTGTGTGTGTGTGTGTGTGTGTGTGTTTGTGTGTGTGTTTGTATGGGCAAGCATGCAGCTTGTCTAGCCCAGCCAAATGACTCCCCACCAGCATCTTATTGAACAACCAGCTAAGTCAGGATTTAGGGAGAAAGAGAGACAGAGAGAGAGAGAGAAAAAAGAAATAATAATGAAGAACAAACCACAGGGTCAGAAGTTGAGCTGTGTGCACATTTGTCAGTAAAGCAGTGCCTGGCATTGCAATAGCAGATCTGTATGATTCACATCAACATCTCCCTTTCCAAAAACAGAGCTTTTATTCAAATCTCTTCTAAGTATCTCGCTGAGAGACACCGGTTCTTTCATCTAATGCCCAGAGGGCAAATCCTCCATACTTTCTCCAAGGAGAAAGGACTCCATGCTGTGGATGCATGCAAGCATCCCTGCGGATGCCATCCATAGTGTGTCTTGACTGACATGATCACCTTGTGCCTCATTAGCTGTCATATCCCACAATGCAGAGCGACAAATGAGCCCCTCTGGTGAACGAGGTGTGCCTTCCAATGGGCAAAGTAATGCAATTATATAGTTCCAAATGTGTCAGTCACAACAAGTGAAAAACACATGTGCTATTAAACAGTTAAACAATACACACTGTCGAAAGTGTGAAATCTAAGACGTATAACAAACTCACTCCACATAAGACAGTGGTAGAGAATTCTGTGCATATATATATATATATATATATATATATATATATATATATATATATATATACGCACTTTTTATTCAATATCGCTATTAATACATTAAACAGAATTCCCAGAATTGGCTTTTATTGTCCAATCACAGATTCCCATCATCATTCAAAATTGAATAATTTTTAAGTCACCAATTTTCAGTAGCCAACACATGTGCTTTAATTTCAGAGCTGAAAGCTCTATAAAAAACTAATTTCATTTCAAAAAGACATGTCAAGCTCATTTCAATACAAACAAGCAGGTTACCTGGACAATGATGGCCTGAATGAGTCCAAGTATGCATTTTAACCAGTTTGACCCATTCAGGCCACAGGTCTAGTTGCAGGCCAGATATGAACATGATAGGCAGCCATTATCTCGTTGATAGCTTTATCAGCCAATCACACTGTCCCTAACACTCACACCATGCTTTAGGACCATCAGCTCAGAGACCACAAAAAGTAAATGGGAGGCAAAAGATATGCTGCCTACTTGATATAATATTTTATACTGAACTTTTAGTACAGTGCCACCTCAAAGGAAACACCCTTGTTCTGTATGTTTTCACGAAGGTATGGCATCATTCACTGATGAACGGAGGCTGGTGGTAATACGGCAGTGATTTGAACTGCAGCTGCTCCTGAGACTGAGAGACGGCACGGTCTGAGTCCCCGGAGCACACTTGGGACGGGTTGCTCTGATAGGTCTCTTGGGCTGGACTCATAGCGAGGGGGGAAGTATCATGGCAGACCCTTTCTGACATCTCTAATGAGGCAGCCTAGAGAGAGATATCTCTCTTCCACCCTCCCATTCTCTCTCTCTCTCCCCCTTCTCCGTATCTCCGTTCCTCGCTTTCTCTCTACTCACATAAACACGCACCCAAAGACACACACAGCCCCCCAGGCTATCCCCTGTCCTCCCTACAGCGACTAATTGGGCCAAATCTGTGATCTAATTAAACGTCCAATTAGTAGGAGAGGGGCCATTTAGCCGCTGGCTACACCGCTGTGCGCGGGAAATAATGTGATTGAAAAACAAACAGAAAATCAATGAGAAAGAGCGAGAGAGAGGGAAAAGAGAAGAAGAGAGAGAGACACAGTGGAAATGAAAAAGATGAAACAAGATTTGAATCAGTTGGGTGTTTATAAGGTTAGAAAGCAATGAACGACACACACTGTGTTCCATCAAAGATCATGTAGATGTGTGTATCTGCCCGCTCTCTCCCTCAGCAATAACCCCTTTAACACATGCTAATTACATTATTCTCAAAACACACGTTAACTGCATTATTCTATTGGTGCAGTCAGTAAGTACATTATTCTATTAACACGCTCAAAGAACCATAAAAATCAGCACATCATCAATTATTAACAGCTCACTTAACCCTGGAGACAGCCAAGCTTCCCTCAGAAACATTCACTTACCCTTCACTTCATTAAATATTAATATAAGGGGTCACATTCAACATTGAGGCCACTGAATGGATTGTTTTCATTCATACTGTACACGCTGAGGCTAAAGGGACACAAGGGTCAAACTAAAATGGGCATTCCACATTCCAATTGTATTGTTTCTCATGACGCAATGAAAGATACCAAAATGTGAGGACGTCATTTTTGTTTGTATGTGTATGTATGTATATATATATATATATATATACATACAGTATAGTTCTAGTTCTAGTTCTAGTTCTAAATTAAGCACATATTGTATATGTAAAATGTTATCACATTAAAAAAATTATATACATATGTGAAAACAATATGTATCTGATTTAGAATTAGAATGCCCAGATTACAAAGTATAGCTTATAAGTGAAATTTGCCAAAAGCTGAAATCTTCTGGTTCTTGGTAGGCCATACCTCACAACAACTGTATAATTAACAGCTTTTTAATTGCATTCCTCACACCTGCTATTTTACTCTGTGAAAAGCATCTTGTTAATGTGACAATATATTTAAAGAGAGTCATTTATAACTCTTTGATATGACAGAAGAAGTGTGGTGGAAATCTCTAAAGACATTAATGTGTCAGTAATATGCAAGCTTTTTATACTCTCAGCATAGTCTGTTTCTATTAAAATTAACAAAACTGCTGTTGTCAATAATTAAACCACAAAAAAAATTTAAGTCTGTAAAAACACTTTTAAAACTCATAATATACTCATTATCTCTCATAAATCTCAGCACAGCTTTTGTTTTCTGACTCTCACCATGGTGATGTCCAGGAGGCAGGGGTGGCCTTAGCAGATGTTACCCAGCTAAGTGAAGCCTTGCTGGGCTTGGCGTAGCCGCAGGTCCCCCTGGCAGCTCTGATCTAGTGTTCTGCAGGAGAGAGAGCGGATCACTCACACACAGAGCACAAACCACCTGCTCTGACCTACTGTGCCAAACATTACCAGTGCTCAATGCCAAGGCCGACTTATAGGAGTGTGCTGACATAAAACAGTCGAACGACACTATAAGACTACATTGATTCAAAACTATAGACGCCATTGACTTTTGAAATCTTAATTTTTGACTACAACTTACAGCGATTTTTTTTTTTTTTTAAACAACCTGTTAGTCTGTTAAAGCACACAATCAATGAACTAGATGTGTTTGAAATCTATGCAAAACAAAAGATAAAATGTCAACAATACCAAGAGGAAAATTGCATTGCTCATTGTTCTCACTTGTGTTTTATTCAACTTTGTCTCAGATATCCTTTAAAATTCCTTAGAAGAATTAATCAGTGAGTCATTATTTGAAGTAAAGTAACAGTGTGTCGCTTCGTCTGGATTATGCAGCTCTAAAAATAAACTCTTAAAATTAACAATGATATCTCAGGCTTTAGTACCTTGGAAAATCTGAGCACAATCTGAGACATTGACATTGTTGAGAACTCTTCTGATACTCTAAATGAGACATTACTAGGTCCTTTACTAAAGAGAAACGATACAGATAACAGAGATCTCATTTGTATGTATAAAACAGCCAGAATTAAAAACTGTACAATTATAAGAACCCATTTTCCAGGAATTTTACAAGCTCATACACTTTTCCTAAACAAATGTACACTGTGTCTGAATAACAGTGTTGACACTTGACAGTTTGTTTGTTTAGGTTGTACGTGGTGTGTTTGGATTGGTAGACAAATCACTAAGACAAGGTCATATTTATGAATCAGCTGCAGAGCTCACTGACATATTCATGAACTCTTTGTGCCTAAGCTGCAAAAAAATAAACAGTAATTTTAACAAATGCAAACATAGTTACATAAATGCTGCAGTACTTCAACGACAGTAAATGACAGTGTCATTGAACTTTTAATCATTTATTAATCCCGCATTTGGATGTGTTTGCATGTAGCTTGATTGCTAAATATTCAAAAATCCCGTTATACAGTTGGGAAACGATGATGCAACTTACCACATTCAAGGTGAAACACAATTAATCTGATATTTCCATCTCTGACTTTAAACATCACAAACGTTTTCAACGCAATGCCGTGTTTTCGCTGTTTTCGTACTTTTGGGTACTTCAGCCCCGCTGTGGTCAATGATACTCCAAAAACTCTTGATACCGCAAACACATCTGGGCACGTATGTAAATAAAACTACAATTACCAAGGACCACATTCTCCCCATACATTCCATACTGGGATTGTAGTTTTTCGATAAACAAATCCTAGATGTCTGAACGACAAGAGTCCCAGTATGAAACTACATTTCCCATAACTCCCGGCAAACCCGGAATTCCAGTTCCCGTAGCCCCGGCCGTATGTACTGCCTGTTTCCTGCAGCAGAGGAGAAGGAGGTGGTGTCGAGAAACTGGCAAGATCCAACAACATCGTAACCTCAACCAACACCACTATACAATGAAATTATCATCAATAATTCCCGCTCCCGAACTGCACTACTTCACCCTCCTGCTGGTATGTGTATGAGTAATAGCGCGCTCGTTCAGTAACACACTTCTGGCAGGTTTGTTTGTGATAGCTAGCTCATATAACGTTAGCTATTAGGAGGGTTTATGAACTTGGATGTGATGCTCTTGTTATTTAACGAGTTATTATACGAAGGCCTCTAGAATGTGTGCAACGAACGACTTCAACTATGAATCCTGGTCTAATGGCCTAAGTTATAGTGAATGTATGATTGCTACAGAAAGTGCTAGACAGCCGGCTAATGCGGCTAACCAGCTATTAGAGTTACCACCGGACTTGTAGTCATGATGCAGCTGCTAGTATGGGACATTTTGAGAGTTTATAGGCTGTGGAATGACTGCAAGCAAACTAAGGATCACTGAATCATAAAAATCTATATTTTTAGCAGTCTCAGATAACGTTACAGTGTTGAAAAGGCCAAAGGACTTAGAAGAGTTTTAGATGGGGAAAGAAGGCACTACGGCCCCCGCAACGCAAGTTTCGGAACCTTGCAGAGGTTTTATATGTTAAACGCAACTTGTTCAAATGAACCAGTAACTGAGTTGCTTGCAGGTGTCCTGTTTCCATTCATAGTTGTAAAGTTTCACAGACAGCAATTGATGTGAGCCTGTTTAACTCGGAAAGTCCTTTAAACACATGAATTAAGCACTTAAAGTCGTTTTTACAATAGGAGCCATACAATTTGCAGCTGTCAATAGTGATCTTTATAGTCCTAAAGTAAAGAGATGGCTATTTTGGGATTCGTGTCATCCGACTTCGCAGTAAAGAAACCGGTTGGAGAACTACTCTGTTGTGGCCGAATCCTATTGGCTGTCAACCCGGAAGTGCCCCGCGCTGCTCTGTCTGTTTAGCACAGCATGATGTGAAAACCACAGCAGCGGTAGTCTTGCTTCCAATTTAGTTCATTTTACAAGCTTTCAGTTTCGGTATGTATTTTTGCAGTATATAGAAAGGGACACATATTTTTGTACATATTTTTCTCATAAGTTGTAAAATGTAAAGATTTTGGTCTGTTTTCCTTTGTGAACGTAATATTTATCACCATCTGAGGTAGTTTGCTTTGAGATTGACCTTCAGCACTTCAGTCACTGTTTTATTAATCTTTTCAATAACTTGTGTTGTATAGTTTCTTCCTCATTCTGAAATTGTTTTAAAGCAACTTCATGATTGCAATAAATAAAACCCACTTTACATACAGTGTGAAGCATTACTGATTTTTTTTTTATGATTTCAACCTATTTTAAGTAATGCTTCCAAGGTTATCACAAGTCAATGTTCGCAATGTTAGCCAGCTAGATAGCACGACCTCGATGACATATTTAAAGTTGCGATGAAACAGAAATACAGACAGGTATTTTCTTCCATATTGTGAACATCCGAGTGTAACGGATTAGCCAAAAGAGAAAAAAAAATGTATGGCAGGAGTCAGGGACTTGGTTTTGAGACTGAAAAGATTATGAAAATTATATTATGCATGATTACAATTGATCTGTAATATGCATTTTAAAACTATGATTTAACAATGTTAAATAAATAACAGAAAACAAAATGTTTGTTCACAAACATAAAAACATCTATACGTAAAAGCATGTTCACACCAAGGACGATAACTACAACTATAAAAGGTTTTTATTATACCTTTGAATTTTATGAGAATGGTGAAATCCACACTAACTATAATTACACCAAAAATAAATGGCAATTCGAATGGGATCAGTGCTTAAACAACAATCTATATGGAATACATTTTTATGTTATTTGAGAAACTTGTTTTATTCTGTTGATACTTTTAAAAGATTTTTAACAAAATAAATCCAAATTTAGTCTTATGGAAAAAGAATATCTTAAACATCTTATCGACAGGAACACTATCGTTGGACTTTGTTTCAACTGATAAACAATAAAAATAGCCAATCAGAATCTACCCGATTAAAAGCTTGAAAGTGGCAGATGACGTACGCATGCTCATAATAAACAAAACATTATAATTTGTTTGTGTGGATTCTAATATAGTTATAGTTATCATTCTTGGTGTGAACGGGTCTTAACTCTCTCATCAACCCTGGTTCAAACCTATTTTTATGTATTTGAGTAGACAGACACTCCCTTATAAAAGTGGGAAGCTCTTTGTGATGAATCTCAGTAAGAAACGGACATGCACGGGTCCAAAGTTGTTTACCAAAACTGCAGCGTATGTTGGGTCTAGCTGTGATTTTGCACTTTGGGATCTGAGCGGTTTAGATCAGCCCATGTGGAGCCGTGTGTTTTTGTTTCTGTGGCTGTTGTGACAGTTGGAGACTTGAGTTCTCTGAGAGATTAGCAAATGAATTTAGGCAGTGTTGTTTAGCAGCTGCCTGTTTTTTGTTTGTTTTGAAGAGGATCAGATATGCCTCAGTGTGATTGATATTTTAGTCTGAATGGTTCTTTTTGCCTCTGAGAAGTAGGGGTGTAACGATACCCTCATGTCACGATTCGATACATATCGCGATGCAGAACTCACTAGTGTTGTCACGGTACCAAAATTTCAGTATTCGGTACCGATACCAGTGAAAATCCACGGTTCTCGGTACCAATTTCGGTACCAAAGCTTAATTTAGATTAAATTTACATAATTATATTAAAGTGTATATCACAGTTACAAAGATGGAAACTGTAGTATTAAAAACACTTTACAATAAGATTCCATTTGTTAGATAACATTAGATAAAATGACCTAACAAAAAAACAATAGTTATATACTGTCGCAATTATTCTCCTTTAGGGGTTAATTTAAAAATACATTTTTAAAATCAAAAGTTAACATTATTTCTGTTAACATTATTTAATGCACAATGAATGAAGTGAACAAACATGACCAATCAAGTGTTTGTATTAAATAACATTCACAAACATTAATTAATGTTGTAAAAATATATTGTTCACTCAATGTGTTATGTTAGATAACGCATTAAGTAATGTTAATGAATGGTATCTTATTGTAGCATTACCAAACTGCAGGAGATACAATATGTTTTATTTGACTTGACTATACTTTTATTTAATCCAAAACTGCATTCATATTTAACTTTAAAAGGGCTTTTTAAACCTGCTAAGAGTTATCCAGCCAAGAATAAGACTAGAACTGCTTTTCTGACGGACTGATATTAATGACGGCTTTTTATTTCTCATCTCCATAAATATATCTAGTAGTAAAGCTAATGCAAGGGCTAGAAATCAATTAATAGGCCTATGTTACACTTCCTCGTCGTCATGGAGAGCGCAGTTCGCACAAGCGTTTGTACTCCCGTGGCGTCTGTCGTTGCTATGCATCCATGAACGCGCATGGAAAAACGAGCGCATATTATTAAGCTTATATTATGAGCGCGCTTGCCGCGCGCCATTTGAAATAACGTATCTGCACGCGCAAAAACATCAGCACCACATCAGCAGCAGCACCGCCGATCGCCATCAGCGCTTTTATGAAGAGGACGCAACTGCACGCGCTTCGGGCATGCACGCGCATCAAGTACCGGGTCTGAGAAAACCTGGTACCGTGACGTTTAAAAAAAAAATAGTACCGACTTGGTACCGAAGTACCGGGTCTTTTGACAACACTAGAACTCACGATACGATATTGTTGTGATACTCCAAGACATATGGTAAAGGGTTAACAAAATGTTTTACTGTTGATTAAAATGCTAAATTTGGTATTACATCGGGCCTGTATTTGGTGCTGGTAACCCAATGCACGGGACAATGGTGACATCAGAATAAAAATGTTCATGATTCCGAAGCTGAAAATACAGAATTATTTTAGACAAATATGCTTGCACTCTGTCACTGACTAGATATATTTCAAATAATGTAGGCCACTTTTTACTGGTAATGTAAGACATTTGGCATTATCAGAACCCACAAATATTCCCCCATTGCATTATTATACATTATATTCAGCATTATACAGTATATAATAGTTTAAAAGGGGTCATCGGATGCCCATTTTCCACAAGTTGGTATGATTCTTTAGGGTCTTCATGTAAAGTTTGTAACATGTCTTGGTTAAAATTCTTCAATGGTTGTGTAAAACAACACCCTTTTTACCTCTTCAAAAACAGCTCTGTTCACAGCAACCCGTTTCGGTGCATGTCTCTTTAAATGATAATGAGCAACTGCTCACCCCACCCCTCTCTTCCATGGGGCGTCTAGACACAAGACACGTAAAGTGCTGCCTTGGCAGACAGTATACAAATGGCTGAGGGCGGAAGTATGCTAATACGGGACAGTCTGTTAGCGGTCGTGGGCGGAGCATGAGGTTTAGTGTTTAGTGAATGGATTTTTTTCATTGTGTGATGGTTGTGTCCACACACTGCAAAGACAAATTTATATGCAAACACCATATAAAAGTCAATTTTGCATCCGTTGACCCCTTTAATGTAGTACTGACACTACAACTCTGTAAACTTAGAAGAAAATTTCTCACGCAGTAATTTTCATTTTGGGTGAACTATACACAATACATATTATCACCACCCATGATACATATTGTTATATTTTTGTATTGAAATATATTGTTACAGCCCTAGGGAGAAGGTCCACATCATGTAATCGCAGTCTTGCCATTCGCAATGTTATTTACTTGCCAAGTAACAGTCTGCTTCTCTGTGTTTAATCAAGGCGAGGTGAATACATCGTAATATCATTATACTTGTCTTCAGGCTATCTTTGACACTCAAACAGGATGTAGTGATGTGTTGCAACAGCAGACTCATCCAACAACCAACTCTACTTTAACGCGTGGCACTACCAAACCTGTTCACAGTGTCTTTTGGATTGATTACGTATGTTAGATAATTAGCCACGTTACTTGGCTTCAATGAATTTTGGTTGTGAAATGCTCATTTCGTAGAACATATATTTACCAGATTAATAATGCCAACTGATCAACAAGACCAAAGATATTATCACATGGCTAAAAGGAATGTCTAAAATCCATACGAAATTGTTGTTGTGTTACAGTGCAAGTGTAATACACATACATCTTAAGATGCCATTTATTAACACTGAACTTTGAAACATAAATATAATGTAATTTTTACTTTTAGTAAACAAATATTCCGCTAAAATAAACACAGTACTCGTCAAAAGTTTGGAAACATTAAAATTTAAGAAAAAAATACAGTAAGAACAGTAATATTGTGAAATATTACAATTCAAAATAATTGTTTTCTATTTTAATACATTTAAAAATGTTATTTATTCCTGCGATGGCAAAGCTGAATTTTCAGCATCATTACTCCAGTCTTTATTGTCACATGATCCTTTAGAAATCATTCTAATATGCTGATTTGCTGCTCAAGAAACTTTTATTAGGGGCCAAGCACCGAAGGTGCGTAGGCACCTATTGTATCTGTTCCCGTTCCTATTATTATTATTATTCTTCCGTTTCTTCCGACTGGGAGTCTATGGCAGCCCATAGAACCGCTTGCGGGAAAGTTATGAAATTTGGCACACTGATAGAGGAGAGTCTGAACTATCAGCATAGCAAATTTTGAGTATCCAACTTAATCCCTCTAGCGCCACCAACTGTCCAAAGTTGCACTCATGTTTATGCTAATAACTTTTGAACCACAAGGGCTAGAAAGGGCTTTTGAATTTTTCGAAAAATCCACCATTTAGAATTTTTTGAAAAAATTACTTTTTCGAACTCCTCCTAGGCCGTTGCTCCGATTTTCACGAAAATTGAACCAGATCTCCAGACCATGCAGACAAAAAGTTATGGAATTCAAGTTGATTTGTCAAACCGTTTTCGATAAACCCACGAACAAATTTTACGTAGTGCTTGCGAAAACAGATGTAAGGCTGTATCTCCGCAACGCTTTATCGGATTCAGACCAAACTTGGTACATGTCATCACAAGCATGACCTGAGGCTACATGCTGCGTTTCGGCGCAGCGCCACCTACTGGTCCGGAGATATGAAAAATGCTATTTTTGCTTATAACTTCTGAACAGTTTGTCCAAAAATCATAAAATCGTTAGATTCAGGGCAACATGCCGAGTCGACTGATATCCGATTTTACCATATCAGCCATTTTGACTGTCGGCCATTTTGTTTTTTGTGCTAAAATGCTGTATTTTAAGAACGCATGAACGGATTGTTACGAAACTTGGTACGGGTCATCACCAGAATACCCTGAAGGAGCGTGAGAAGTTTCAAACCAGCGCCACCGTGTGGTCAAAAGTTATATCAACGTTTCCAAACAGGCTCCCTAGATTCCCTGGGACACGCTGAGAACATAGATACCATGTTTGCCATATTTGGCCGAACTTCCTGTACGCCATCTTGATTTTCATTCAAAACCTACTTTTTCCAACTCCTCCTAGACCGTTTGTCCGATTTTCACCAAAATCGAATCGTATCATCTCCAGACTGGGCTGACTAAAAGTTATGGATTTCGTGTCGATAGACAAAAGCGTTTTCATATAGCGCAGCAGCAAAGTTGAGGCATGATGCTAAAAGCACTATTCAGGTTTTATCTCTGCAATGCCTTGACATACTGACACCAAACTTTGTATGTGTCATTGTCACTTCCTTCTGACCACATCACATCAGTTTTGTAACTGCGCCACCTATTGGTCGAAAGTGATAATCCATTAAATCATATTTTTAATACTGTTTCTATGATTTTTCAGCCATTTCGCCTAAAATCCTCTTTAAATGTCTTTAATTGCTCATTGTTGCAGTTGATCTGACACTTTCAGCCATGTCTTGTCGTCTTATTCTGCTTGGCCCCGGTAATTGCTGCTTGCAGCTATATTTATTATTATTATTATCAATGTTGAAAACAGTTTTTGCTGCTTAACATTTTTGGGAAAACAATGATACCATTCAAACATTTGTGGTAAGCTTTAAAAAAAGATACATTCATAATTTTATTAATCAAGGATGACAGTAGAGACATTTATAATGGCATAAAAGATTTCTAGTTAAATGCTTTAATAAATTTAAATATGCTGTTCATTGAACTTTCTATTCATCAAATGTTATACAGCACAACTGTTTTTAACATTGATAATATAACATTTTTGAGCAGCAAATTAGCAAACAGTTCTTTCAATTTGTAATAATATTTCATAATATTACTGTTTTTATAGTATTTTTGATTAAATAAATGCAGCCTTGGTGAGAATAAGAGACTTCTTTCAAAAAATTGTAGTTTCAGACTTTTATCAGTTATTTATAGAATATGAATAAAATGAAGTACATTATATACTAAAACATGATAATCTGTATAATAGTAAAAATGTTATTCAATATACTTTATTTTTTATTACTTATTTTTTAAATATATAAATTCGTACTGCAGATTTAAAGCTGATAAAACCAAAGTGGTCTTCACCTCCTGAAATATCACACTCACTACTTCCGGATAGAAAGCAATATAACATTTAATTTCCTTTACATATTTTTTTCTGTATTTTATCAAACTTCTCTTATTTGAGTGGTAGTGAATTTAAAATGCACTAACTGTGATCACAGTTATCTGAAATGATAACAGTTAGATTAGATGATGTGAGATTATCAGTTCACTGTTCCTAAGTGCAGCCTTAATGTACTTTCCCATTAAAGGGGGCTTTTGGGGGAAATAAAAGAAAACAACTTGGAGAAAGAAGAGAAAATGATTTGTTTACAAAGGTCATCTCATCTTGTTTCAAACATATCTATTCTATCTGTTGATCGAAGACTCATTCTCATAGCGTTGACATTAGACGTTAATCTTTAATCTCATTATGACAAATAATTAAATACATTTTGCTACTTATTTAGGAATATGGTGAAGCCACAATTTGCATGTTGTTTGCTTAGACACATGACCTGCACTGAAAGATAATGATCAATTGATATAGTGGTAAAATTCAGGTCGTTGGTCAGCAAAGATTCACTTTCCATTTCTCAAAAAAAAAAAAGATGATGTATTTAGCTATGATTGATTTGTTAGATGTTTTATAGTTTTGCCTGGACTGATGATAGTATAATGAAATCTGTTTTCCTGTTTGTCATTTAAAGAAACTACTGTCCCAGTCTGACTTTTTCCCATGCTTATTTGTATTTGTTCGTTGTGCCCCATTTGATGATGTTATTAGCATAAAGAGGTTATCATTAGTTTCCCGTTTCACTCCTCTCAATTCTGTATTTTTAACACATTTCATAACAAGCACATATTATCAACTTTCAACTTTATTTCAAATTTCCCTAGTTACAACTTGTTCAAGGTTTTCAATGTATAATTTCCACATTTTCCACATTTATTTGTTTAAAAATATTTAAATGAAACATTTATTTATTAGTAAGAAATATTGTTATGTGATTTTTGTTCTCCAGATTTTCTGTTTTGTTGACTTAATTTGAGGACTATTTCCCATGCCACCTAGAGTTCTGCAAAAGATAAAAGAAATTTGGGCAAAGTTATTATGATAGTAATTTTTTTTTTTAAGTTGTTAAAAGATGCATGAGTCACACCAGATGTTTACTCTAGTAGATGGTTTCTACTTCTTAATTTGAATCGCTCACATCACACCAGAAAATCTGATTGTTCTTATAATTCCACTTCAAGTCCATTTCTATTCTTATTCAGGGCTTTCCTAGGGTTCATTTTGGCCCCTGCAAGAAAGCCCAGGTTTTTTTTCTTTCGTATCAGAGAGATTATAGATTATGAGTATGACTCTCTAATGATAATGATTTACCACTGGCTCTTGTTACTGTTATTACTCACATACACGCATACAAAAAGTTTACCAATAAACCACCTCTGTTGTTGGCAGGTAACGGGTTTGTACACTCCTGGACGAGGAGAAATAACAAGTCTGGATGCTGGAAACATCGATGACATCCTTAGTGAGTTCTTACCTTGTTTATTTGTGTGTTTGAAGGAGCTGTTTCAATCAGATAGTTACTGCACCTGTGTTGTGCATGTGGGTGTCAGTTATCCAGTGGTGCTTTGTCATTGTAGTAGATCAAATGACATTAAACCACATGTTTCTCTCCACAGACAGTGCAGGGGTGGCTCTAGTCAACTTCTATGCAGACTGGTGAGTGTCTCTCAGATTAACGCCTCCAGATGTGTTTGTCAGAAAGGGTGATGAGAGTTGTTGATTTGCTTTGACATTAAATACTTAAAGGGTTAGTTCACCCCCAAAAAAGAAAAAAATGTCATTCCAAGCCGCAATACTTTCGTTCATCTTTGATTTCTGTCCCTCCATTGACAGCTACGCAACTACCACTTGCTTCAAAACGTTCATAAAGAGATGGTAAAACTAATCTATATGAATTGAGCAGTTTAGTCCAAGTTTTCTGAAAAGACTCGATCACTTTATATGATGACCAGAATTGAATTTAGGCTTTTATTCACATATGAACATTGATCAGCGAACATAAACAGAAGCTCAACCGAACAAACCTCATTGGTTCTTGCGGAAGTTGAAACATGCTGCGTAACAGGCGAGAACGAACCTTGTTGGTTCTCGCACATCAAGTGAACATGCTTGAGCTTCTGTTTACCACAACTGATGTGTGAGTTGATGAATGTTTATATGTGAATAAAGGCCTAAATTAAACCTGTTCATCATATAAAGCGATCTCTTCAGAAAATTTGGGCTAAACCGCCCAATTCATATGTATTAGTTTTACGATCTCTTTATGAATATTTTAAGGGATAGTTCACCCAAAAATGAAAATTCTCTCAAAATTTACTTGCTCTCATCCCATCCCCGATGTATATGACTTTCTTTCTTCAGATAAAAGAAAATTTTTTGCTTGTCCTGACAGAATGAACAGACCTGAAATATTCTATCTGTATCTGAAGTCATTTTATTTGTATGTATTTTCCGCAGGTGTCGTTTCAGTCAGATGCTTCACCCCATTTTTGAGGAGTCGTCGAATATAGTGCGGGAGGAATATCCAGACGCTACACAGGTGGTGTTTGCCAGGGTGGACTGTGACCAGCACTGTGAGTTTACACACACACACACACCTCCACCCACACCCACACATTGGTTTAGCCTTTGAGATAAAGCGAATTAAACAGAATTATTGATGTCTTGTAAAGTGTTTGATGGTTTAATGACGAAACTGCATCTTCTGTGAAGTCAAGGCGGCTCAAAGATACCCCACAGCGTGGGGGTGTGTGAGCGAGAGAGACCGCGCATGACTGATTCCAGCCGATCGGCTTTGGAGTATTCACCCCCCACATTGGTTGACTTTCATTTCTCGGCCCCTCCCCCTTTCCTTCTTGCCTTCTCTCTGTCTCTACTTTATTCAATTCTTTCCCTTTTTCCTCTCTCTTTAGCCCTTTTTTGTCTCTGTACTTTGACTTGAGACCATCTTTCTCTTTAAAACGAGCCTATCCCTGACCTCTGACCTTTTGATCTTTCTCTCTCATAACCTTAAAAGTCAAATATTCATGGATTGACACATTTTGTTCTTCAAAAGCAGAGGGGTAGGGTAGTGTTCTTCTACACGTGGGTCCTAAAACTCACCCTTCTATTTTACAAGCCAAACAAAAATCAGTGTGACCAGAAAAGTCATGTCATCTCATTCTGTTGGTTTTCATTGATTTAAACACACCATTAGATGTTCACCTTTAGGTATCTACAGTACCTGTCAAAAGTTTGGAAACATTACAATGTTTTAATTTTTTTGAAAAGTCTCTTATACTCACCAAGGCTGCATTTATTTAATCAGAAATACAGTAAAAACTGAAATATTATTACAATATTGTTTTCTATTTTAGTACATTTAAAATTTAAATTTATTCCTGTGATGGCAAAGCTGAACTTCTAATGTTACAAAATAGTTTTTATCTCAAATAAATGTTCTATTCATCAAATAATCCTAAAACAATTGACAGTTTCCACAAAAATATTAAGCCGCACAACTGTTTTCAACATTGATGATAATAAGAAATGTATCTTGAGCAGCAAATCAGCATATTAGAATGATTTCTGAATGATCGTGTGACTCTGAAGACTGGAGTAACGGCTGCTGTTTTTGTTCTTTTTCTCCTGATAGCTGATATAGCCCAGCGCTACAGGATAAGCAAATACCCCACACTCAAACTGTTCAGAAATGGGATGATGATGAAGCGAGAGTACAGAGGTCAAAGGTCAGTAACCGCCATCGCTGATTTCATCCGCCAGCAGAAAGTGGATCCGATCAAAGTGATAGAAAATCTGGAGGAAATCAGCACTGTAGATGTGAGTGTTTCACGATCACAATGCTATACAATTTTATTTCTGTGGCACATTTTAAGTCAAAATGCTTTTCAGGTTTAGTAACTAAGAATGACGTGGAGTCTGTGTCATCTTACTTTTCTTCCTCTCTTTCAGAGGAGTAGACGCACCATCATTGGTTACTTTGAGACTAAAGACTCTGACAATTACCGTACTTATGAGAAAGTGGCGAACATCCTTAGAGACGACTGTGTTTTCCTGGCATCTTTTGGGTAGGAGAAGCACTTAAGATACTTCAAGTCTGCTGCTTTGTAAATGCATGTATTGATCTTATTGTGAACGATTTATCCATGCATATGTTTCTAAAAAGTATAATTCAATCTTCAATCATTTAGTCTGCATAAGCCCTGCCCCTTTCTTATAATCAACTGCAATCTTTCATTCAGATCTGCCTCTATCCAATCAACAACTGATCCAATCCAATCAAGTCCCTTAGGCCTTTAAAGGGACCGTTCAGTTTCAGATAAAAACTGACATTTACCCACCCTCGTGTCATATCAAACCTATATACTGTTATTTTTATATATATGTATTTTAAATAATCTTTTCCATACTACAGTACATATGGCTTCTGGAGAAGCACAAATCATATGGACTACTTTTATGATTTCTTAATGGTGCCGTTTAGTCCATTTTGGAGCTTGACTGCCTGCATTCAGTATGAATAGAAAATAACAAATGGGTTTGAAACAATGAGTATGGTAGGGGAGTAAATAATGAGAGAATTTTCATTTTGGGTGAACTATTTCTTCAGAATCAATTCAGTCCTACTTCATTACCACAATTTTAAATGTATTTTTAAATACATCTTATTCTTTCTCTGCGTCTCTTTTTCCAGGGAAGTTTCTAAGCCTGAGCGGTTCAGTGGTGATAATATTATTTATAAGCCAATGGGAGAGAATGTTCCTGACATGGTCTACATGGGCTCGCTCACAAATTTTGACCTCAGCTACGCCTGGACACAGGACAAGTGTGTGCCGCTAGTCCGAGAAATCACATTTGAAAATGGAGAGGTATGATTCCCTTTCTTGAAATATATTTTCAAGAAAGTCTATGTGAGGTATCGCATGTACTTTCTTTCCATTTTGTCCACATTGTTATTTGTGTACAGTTCCGTCGAACAGCCAATTCATCATTTGCATAAGAAAAGTCCCCTCCCCCTCAGTGTACTTTTCCCACACTCGAGCACATCTGAGTGTGTACGTTTCAAGCTTGTTTGTGTTTTAAAGACGTCCACATGCCATGTCCTTTAGTAGGTGTGGGTTTTTTCTTTGATTTACTTGACCGCATGTTTTGAATAACTTCAGTCTCTGTTGCTTGGTGATATGGCGGATTCTCCACAATCTGCTCCACTGACCCACCTCTTCTCGACTGCACTTCACCCAGCCATCCTACACACTCTCAAAACTCATTATACAGCACTTAGTTCCAGGCCTCAAATCAGTACAACCAATCTGTTTTTTTGAATAACATCACTGGGACTTTTCACTGTTTGTATCATTCTGCTGGACTATGATTAGAATGTGTGTTTTTGTGTGTGTGAAGGAACTGACGGAGGAGGGCATCCCGTTCCTGATCCTCTTCCATCAGAGGGATGACACAGAGAGTCTGGAGAAATTTCAGCAGGAGGTGGCTCGCCAGCTTATCAGTGAAAAGGGTACGCACAGGGGCCAGACAGCATCAGGGTCATCTTTCATAATTCATTGGTTAGATATCGCTCGCGCGTATAATACAGGAATGCAAACCTCTCACCTTTCAGTGAAAATCGCTGTTTTGAATCCAAAATGTGTAATTTGTGTGGATATAAGTTTTTGAATGGGTTCCAGAAAAACAACAGTAAAAAAGCTGATACTTTTTACATTGTTTTTACATTTACATTGAGAATTTTCATTTTCAAAGAATCGAACATATTCACAAATTGGTCTGAATGATTTGTTACTAACAATCGAACAAATCAAATACTGTGTTCATAAAAGACTGGAATGGTCATGGAAATTGTTTAAAATGTGTGTGAACCCTGATTTTTGGATAGGGCTTTGGCAGGATGGTTGACAAATTGGTCAGTTAGTGAGGTTTACTCACATCAAGGTTCTTAAATCATCTGATTAACGTCAGTGCTGTAACATGAATGAAGAAAACCCTCTCAGTGAAGTTGCATCTTTAAATTAATAATAATTTACATTCTGTTTGAAATGTAAATATTGTTTCACTTTCTCTGTGACGAGCAGAAACGCTTCTAAAAAGTCAGAGTAATTTCATCTTTTTATTGATTTTTACACATCGGTCTGAACCGATAAATTGCATAGATGTTTGTATTGGTGTGAACAGCCCTTTAGACATAGCATCTCAAAAGCATTGTAAGCCTAAGTAGATCATAGAGATCAGTGGCAACAATCGTATCTATGATCTACTTTGGCTTACGGTGCTTTTGGGAAACGCATCCCAGGATGGTTCAAACGTTTCAAGCTGTGTTCCGTTCTATTGTGCTTTGCCTAGCCATTTTTCAATGCAAGAACACATCCAATGCGATCGCCTAATCTAATCAGGGCCTAATTGACTAATCAATTAGTCGTTCAGATAACCCACCAACTAGTGAGTTTTGCACAATCCTAATCCAAATCTCCTTTTGATGGGCAAAAATAATCAGCTCACAAGGTTTTAACATCTAAATTGACTCTCTCTTTCTCTCTCGCAGGTTCTATAAATTTTCTGCATGCAGATTGTGATAAGTTCCGGCACCCTTTACTGCACATTCAGAAGACCCCCGCTGACTGCCCTGTAATTGCCATCGATAGTTTCCGCCACATGTATGTCTTCCCAGAGTTCAGCGACCTTGCGTAAGTATTGCACTTGTCTTTAATGCAGAGATTATTTCAGCCTCCTCCCTGCAGGTTATCTCTTGTTCCAGACACCTAGCAATTATACGATGATTATAGACTCGGCCCCACAGCAGCACACGCTCAAAAAAGAGAGTGATAGAGAACGGGCTTTGGGCTTCATCTCACAGCCAGTTACGCCAATTAATTTAGCGACACCTGACTGATAGCTGTAATGTGTGTGAACGTAGAAGCTTAGTTTTCATAGGTTCATAACCATGTTATTACTACTTTATTACAACATCACAATTATTTATGACACCAGAGGCCGCATATGACAGAAAGCATCATAATTCAGCACATGCCTTATTTTATTAAGCACTCTGCATATCCTATTATCCAATAAGGGCCTTATCAGCCTGCCTCCCATCAGTCTTTGATACAGCTGATTTTCCAGGGGGTCCGTGGCGTCTGGGGCAGTACAGATGATGTCATTATCTTGTTAAAATGCTGTGGTTTTGGAGACTGTCGTCCCTCTCAGGGTCTTATCACTCATTAAATCAATGATGCTGCTTGGGTTTTTTGTTGTTGTTGTTTTTTTTACTGTTTTATGATGCCTTGTGTGTATGAACAGGGTTCCAGGAAAGCTGAGGCAGTTTGTATTGGACCTGCACTCAGGAAAGTTACACAGAGAGTTCCATCATGGCCCAGACCCCACAGACAGCACTCCAGGAAAGGTCAGAGTTCACCACAGCCGCTGCATGGGTGTGCTTTTGATGTACAACACGGATTTGAGTTGGGCGTCATCATATTTAAAAAAAAAAAAAAGGAAAAAAAAAAGGGTTTTACTAGGAATGTGCTGAGATTAACTTGGATAAGAGGGCAGTGATTGATCATGGAAACAAAATGGGGGTCTTTTCCCCAAAAAACCTTTACTACTTTTTATTTATTTATTTCTCTAATGGCAAAGCTGAATTTTCAGCGTCATTACTCCAGTCTTCAGTGTCACATGATCTTTCAGAAATCATTCTAATATGATGATTTGGGTCTCCGGAAACATTTCTCATTATCAATATTGAGAAACAATTGTGCTGCTTAATTTATTACTTATTTATTACAGTAGTCAACATTTGAAGTGGATCAAAACCTTTCATCAAAGTTATACCCGTTCTTATCTTAGGACAACTTTGAACTTTTTTAATCCTCTTCAAATGTTGTCTTATTACTTCTTTTTTGTGGAAACCATGATTTTCAGAATGACATGATGACTAACAATATAAAGGTCTTTACTATCACTATATACTTACTGACTCCAAACTTTTGAATGGTAGTGTAAAACTACACTTTATATCAGTATCAATGCTTGTAATTTCTCATTTCCCTAAACAAATTACATATTGTACATAACTCATCATTACGCTGTTAGTTAATAATCAGTTTCTCTGTTTGGCTTGTGCATGACATTTGCTGAAAATCAGTGTTGTACAATTTTGCGCTGATTAAAGTGCCCCTTTTACTCAGGTTGCGAGTTCAGCACACTTCCTGGTCAAAATCTCTGAAAAGAATGTGTTGATCTAGACTAATTAATGCAGGCGTACATTAATTAAGGCCATGACTGAATGAAACGTACGTGCTGACATTTGAATGCGTGCGCAGCAGAATGAACCCGGTGACCTCTGTGCAGAGCGATCTGTCACAGGAACGCATCCATCTATCCGTGGTCTGGGTATAATGACTGTGTGAACAGTTGCTTTACAGATCCAGGTGATTTGTGGTTGTTTATTTGCCTGTCTACGTGTGTATTCCAGAAGGAGGAGGACGGAGAGGAGGCCAGTAATCCCCCAGAGAGCTCCTTCCAGAAATTGGCCCCCAGTGAAACACGTTACACCATCCTCAGGGACCGGGACGAGCTGTGATGTCACAACTGCATTGAGACCCAACCCAGAACCCTGCAGTCAGCTGGTGCCAACCTGACACTGCCGCTGTCTGTGCAACGTCTATTTTCATAATTTTTATTTTAGATAAAAAAAAAAGTGAGAAGGTGAACCCCTGAGCTTTTTTTGGGGTGGGGAATGAAGAGGAGCGTTTTTACATTTGTTTTTGGAGCTTGTAAATATGTTTGTGCTCTGTGGGTCTTGTCTAAATTAAAAATAATTTTTCTCCCCTTTTTTTTTTTTTTTTTTTTTTTGTCTACCCAAGTCCCCTTTTTTGTAGGAAAACATTGGTACATTGGGTGGTCCTCTTTGTTGAGAATGCACATTGAGTTTATTATGGATCTTAAATGCGGGCAAGTGGAATCATGGGAAAATGTAGTCCAAGAACAAACCTGCAGTCAACCTGTGGTGTTTCACTCCAGTCCTTAACATAGTGTGTGTGTGAGAGTGATCGAGTGATTGAGTGAGTGCGTGTGTTACAGCACATGTATGTTACATGTGCTTATTAGTCTGTATTCATATGCACTGTACCGTTCCAGACTTGTTCAAATTCATGCTCGCTAAGATCCAGACTGGCTAGTCTCATATCATCCCATTCCATCAGGGGGAGTGGTCAGGGGCGGGGTCATGTGGGGGCCGGGGTTAGAAGGGTGAGGATTATTTGTAAATCTGTCATCTCAGAGGGGACAAGGAAACCAAAAAAAGAAAAGTAAATTAAAAAACATTTTACAAGATTCTACTTTGTCTGTTTCATTAAATGTTTCACTGTTGTAATTCATTTTTTTCTACTTTTGCTCTTCCTAGGTCACATTATGTATGTACATTAAAAGATATTTCATAAAAGGTAAAAAGTTAGTAGGCAATAGTTAGAAAGCAAATTAGATTTCATTTAAAAAAATGATCCCAACCAAAATCACAGCAAGTATACAAGGCTCTTCCTGTGTTACATTACTGTCAATAAAATTGGGATTTTCACACTTGAAATAGTTGTAAACCCTGGGTAAACAGAATCCTGGGTTGTCTTGCTTCACATTTCACATTCCTCGTCGTTTTTACCTTGGGTTCACTATTAATTCTGGCTTTGGTGTTCATTAATGCTGTTTCACACCACATTCCTAAACCCTGGGTTAGCGTTCTTATTTGCATATTTAACACGAGGCATGCGATTGGTTGTCGGTAGCTAAGCATCTAGTCGTAACATTCTAACACTGCATTGTTTCTTACTGCACACGTGGCACCGCAATGCGGGGTTAACACCCCAAAAGCGGTGTTAAACCAGCTAAATGTTCCTTCACCCGGGGTTAAAAGCAGTGTTTAGAACAACGGTAACCTGGGGTTAAGTGCAGTGTGAAAAAGCCCAAAGACTTTAAGCTGATCTTTAAGGGAGAGTTTACCCAAAATGAAAAATCTGTCATCATTTATTCACCCTCACGTCATGTCAAACTTGTTACTTGCTTTCTTCTGCAGAACGCAAATGCGCTTTAAAGGTTCTTGACCTTAAGGATTGTGCATTTCAATCACAATTTTCTGTCCTCATGATCTAATAAATTGGGGAGAAATGTCACAAATACAAAATATTGCCTTGTGAGCACTTCATACTCCATTGACATCGGGCTACCCCTTCAGACAGATATGCCAATCAAGAAGGTGGCAGTCAGACTTAGATGACTAAACTGAGGTGAAAAACTGAAGAAAAAAAATCTTTTTACAGTTAAGATAACATCAAGAAACTGAGACTGCCACAAAAGATGTAATTGCTCAAAAAGCCTTGATTTAATCAGTCATGTTTTCGTAAAATGTGTCATTATCTCAGTGTAAAGAAGTGTGTATGTCCCAAAGCCAACAAATCGCATAAACTGCCCAGTATATGCATGCAAAAATAATGTGCAGAAATCTTACATTTAGGGGTTCAACAGCTTATCCTCAAAGTTACACCTTTGTACCTTCTCGACCCCTAAAGGAACCATATTAGTGGCTTGTAATATATTGTCCCAGTGACAAGCTAAATGTAAAAAGTTTGATTTATTTTATTTTTTTTCTGAGAGTGTGGGGCGGCAGCATCATCCAAATGTTACTGACACGGCTCACATACCCAACATAAAAGCGTGTATGCAGCAACTAGATTCAGGCTGAGTTGTATTATTGCCACTCAGTGGCATCTTCAATTGACAACGGAACTGATTATGCTTCTTCACCCAAAAATGAGAATTCTATACTGTAAAAAAAGTTGCTGCCTTAAATTTCCAAGTACAATCAACTTGGATATTTAAGTCATTTCAACTTAAATTAAATTAAACTGACTTGATAAAAATGAGTTTGAATCCTTTATAAATAATTTTAAAAAAGTTGAAAATTGCTCAACTTATTTTTATGATTCATTTTTTAAAGTGTATTATCATTGACTTTTTTTTCTTAACATAAAATAAAATATACTGAAAAATGTCTCAGTGTTTTTGTCCATACACTGAAAGATGATGCAATCCAATGTTTTATTTTGGACCCCATCGACTTTTGTTAAATGGACAGAAACAGTTGAAACATTCTTCAAAAAATCTGTGTGTTCCACAGACTAAAAGTCACAAAGGTTTGAAATGATATGAGTAGGTTTTGGTTAGGTTAGGTAAGTTTCAGTTTTGGGTGAACTATCTCTAAAATATAACTAACCTAGTGACCAGCTCAGTAACAGAGAATGTTACCTATAGCTAAGATTTCTTAATTAATACACCTAATTGTTAAATATTTAGTTTAAAGTACGTTTTTATAACGGCAGACAGATTTTAGGCTACTCAAAATGATAGGTTGCATTTAAAAGTGTGGGGAAAACAGCTTTGAATATAGAGCATATTCAACTGAGAGAATAAAAACTCTTGGAACTGTCCACAAAATTTTATGAAATATTTGCAACTATTTCTAACTATAAACTGTTTCTAACTTAAAGGGAAGCTGTCTGACATAGTGTGACTATGGTTTCACCCCGCCATCCTTATCGCCAGACATCAAAGATTCCTTTTAACTTCAGTTACTTCTTTATAGTAAAATGGAAATGATCTGAAGTGGGTGTTAAAAGGAGACACAAGAAAAAAGGGTCTCTGATGTCATGTAACATCTTCCCACCTACAGCAGGAACCCATGACATCACAACACCTATGGAGATTACATCACAGCGCACCACAGATGGCCTGCCATATTTTCCATTTAAGAGTGTGAGTGTCTACGCACAGAATATGGAAAGTGCAATGTGTCTGACACTCCGGCTGTGTGCAGGTCAGTCGCACGGGACTTTCCCTCACTGAACAGCACAGCCCGACACATGCAGAGCTCAGCACTCGGGCTATCTCACTTGTGCATCACGCACAGGGTGGCTTGCATGTGCTGTTGGAGACGTTCATTCGTCCCTTCTTAGGGGAAGTCCAGTGTGTTGTGTTATGAGGAAGGCGTGGGGGCCAGTGTGGGTCTCAGACCCGGCTCTGTGTTTGTGAGGGGATCCCCCTGCTCACCCTAAAAACGCGTGAGACCGGGGGCAGCAGCAAAAACAGGACAAAAACAATCCGATTCAACATGTTTTTCAAAAACGAGAAGTTGATTTTTAAATAACTGCAGCTTTTTGAGCTTTCCAAAGGCGCTGCATGCTTTTTAACTTTGATAAACGATTTTGCGCGAGTCAGTACCACACATCAAATGCAAAAGGACTGAACGAGTGTTTGACAACAGACAATATTTTATTTTCCGCTTTGCTTTTGACAAGTGAAAGTAAAATAAGGATCGATAAACCATAAAAAGCTATTGTTCTTTTCTGCTGGTCCTTTGGGGCCGTAATCAAATAACATTCAAATGTTGTTTGTGCTGAAGGAGGTCTCTCACAGTGCATTGATTTCAGAATTAGATTTGCCTCTCAGAGGCTTGTGTTATCAAAGCCTTACAGGGAAACCTCACCCAAATCTATCAGCCACCCCAGCGGCACACAGAAAGACACACGAAATACAAGAACAGCCACAGTTTAGAAGGGTGTTTTATCTAAACCTGAGCGTTTTTGATCAGAAGTACCTCGATCACATGTATTAAGGGATAGTTCACCCCAAAAAAAAAAATCTGTCATTATTTACTCGCCCTCAAACCTGTATACATTTCTTTTGTTCTTCTGAACACAAGGGAAGATATTTTGAAGAATGTTTATAACCAAACAGTTCTTGGGCACCATTGACTTCCATTGTATTTAAGCCAATGGTGACCAACATTTTTCAAAATATCTTCTTTTGTGTTCAGCATTGGAACAACTTGAGGGGGAGTAAATGATGACAGAATTTTCATTTTTGGGTAAACTATCCCTTTAACTGCTAAAAAAGACCATAAGAAATTATACATGAAAAATATTTAATTTGTATTTCCACTGTTACAGCTCACTAACAATTATCTTCCTCAATGTGCAATTATAATTTAACTTGTCTTGTAAATATGTATAGTTACAAGTCAAGTCAGCTTAAGTATTGCTATAAAGATCTCTTCTGTCTGTGTTATATTTAAACAATCATCTAACTTGTATATTGATTATCCATTACAATGGCTTATTAAGTGTTATCACAATTCATTGAAATTGTATTTATTTTAAGCAGCCTGAGACATTATTAGATATCTGACACGTTTCATTACAATCTATCACTAGTTAAGGCAAAACAAGTATTCATAGTAACCAGACATTCATTTTAATTTCATAATTTCTCAATGATGATGTATAACTATTATTTATTATAGTGTACTGAGTTTCTCACTACTGCACATTGCCTCCATTCTCATACCCTCAAACCTTATAAAATACTTCACATAGCATTGATGTTTCATTTATATCTACTCATAACACGCTTAACAAAATTAAAAGGAAATCCATCATAGTTAAAACCGAACAGGTGCATTTTAAGTGTTTATAATGGAATTGTGTGGTAAACGGTAACATTAAGCACATCAAAACCTGCATAACTGTAATAAACAGGACTATGTCACCAACTACAAATCCTCAGTATGTATAACAAATCTTGCTGTACAAAAGTCAAATAACAAACCCTTAAACAACAATCATCTATTACCTATAATCTCTAACCACCTCTAACACCTACAGTCACATGACTGCTACAAAGGTCAATCAGCTGTTTGGCAGAAGATCAGATGAAGGCCTTATATGCTTTGGCATAGCAATGAATGATGGATTAAGGCAAACGGAAAATTAGCAGGTCCACTTGGTGTAGCACATCTCATGTGCAGGTTTTGCACTGCATGTAGGAGTTATTCTGCAGTTGTGGTTATTATGTATGTTCGTTGAGCGTCTGGTGTTTATTTCAGAACGAGCGTGGGTCGGCAACTCCGCCGTCTCGTGGCCTCCTCAACAAAAACAACTGTGCTTGAGTGTGTCACTGAGTGTCGTTCTTACTGTTGTTGTTGCTCTTAAGTTGTTGTAGCTGCAGGTCGATTTTTTCTTTCCTCTTTCGTTGGATAATGTTGCCCCCGGCGAAACCAAGCAGTCCACCCCCCACTGCAGCGGCGACCCCCGCCACTTTAAATCCTGCTAAGAGTCCCAGCGGACCCCCTAGCACTCCCCCCACCACCGCACCCGCCACGGGCAAAACCGCCAACTTCAATCGGGCCGCCTGCAGAGAAACAGCATAATACAACGTATACATGAGGCAATGAGAGTGTCCACAATAAAGGAAAAATCTGTTGTAATAATATATTATTATTATCCTCTCTATATACAATTATTAATTTTTTTTTTTTATAATATCTATTATTATCATTATTATTGATTATCCTCACTACAGTATAATTCAGTTTTTATACATATGCCTGCATGTTTACATTTTCAAATATTATTAAGCAGTCAAGCCTTTTTTTTTTAATATACAAAAAAAGAAAGAAATTTTTTCTTCATTATGATATCTGATATCAGGACAAATATCCTGACATTTTCACTGTTCACCTAATACAAACTAATAAACATCATATAAGAGGTGTATTAAAGTCATTGGTTAATGGTCTTTGGTTAAAGTCATACAAATGATTATAAATTGCATTTTTACAATTTCTGAATAAACTACTATAGAAAAAAAGAGCCTCATGTCCTACATGCTATGTGCAGGAAAGCATCAGACAGGTGAGAAATGAATCACTTAGCCGGCATCAGTATCCCAAAACAGTGTTTGAACTAACACACTTTTCATGTGCTGTTTTCCTGATAACCATACAATTATAAAGTCTTTCATGTCTAGTTTCCATCCAAACAGTAACATATCCAGTCATATGTAAACACGCGCACAATATTAATCAGAGATCTGAAAAAAAAAAAAAGCCACGATGAAATTGGACGTGTGCAGATCAAACCAAACCTGGTAAATGAATTGATATCAGGTAAAAAGAAAAACTCCTTTAACCAGATTATTCTTTAATTAGCGCAGTGAATCAAGCCTCCCGGCACGCGCACACACAATTTAATTTCAGTGAAGATATGTAAACTTTAAAGGCAGGGTCGTCCATCAAATGCCACCTTTCCTCTCTTCTCATCTCTCTTTCACCCTTTCTCATGCTCTCGTTCTCTGTCATCTAATCATCTTCACAAGGCAGGGTTAACTGAGCAGTTAATTATGCTTGGAGAGAGAGATTGAGGAAGCAACTCCTGTTATTTGGATCCGCCTGAGCCAGCACTTTAAGGACTCTGTGTGTGTGTGTGTGTGTCAGCAGAATATATGTCTTTAGCAGTGTGTGTGTATATGTGTGTTGACCACCCCCTGTCCTTTTCAGCAGTCACAGAGGTGGGTCGACTTTCTACACGGGCATCAGACTAAGAGCTCAATAGAACTGCATTATCTCTCAACTCCAAAAAAGAGAAACATTTCAATTGAGACTCGATCAATAAAACACATACAAGCCCCACGTTTGCACGCAAACACACACGGCCCATGCTTCACCCTTCCCTTGCTTTTTCTGTCAAAAGTTGGCACTCCGCAGAGTGTGTATGTGTGTGTATATGTATCGAACCCCCAGCAGGAACTTGAATGCTGTTTATAGACTCTCTTTTACACTCTTTCGACTTCCATGCGCTCACACACACATCGACTCCCTGTGAGGGGCCGACCAACACACATCGATCCCTCTCCGTTCCATGCCTTCCGCCACCATCGCCACCTCTCTCTCTCTCTCTCTCTTAATTGTGGTTTCCTTGCGCTCTGAGGTGGATCAATAGGCTGATGGTGGGGTAGGCCGAGAGAAGCAGGGGGGTAGAGTGGAATCGATCCCCTAGCAGGAGTGTCTCCTCTCCCCTTACCTTCCCTAGGCTCTGGGTCCCCTCCTCCACATTAGCAGCTGCTATGCTAACATTCGCCTCAATGCTGTCAATCTTCTCCTGCTGAGCCTAAGACAGAAAGACGCAAGTTACAGACTGTCCACATACACACATACAAACTCCCTAAAAAGTCTAAACAAGATATATGAGTAGTTGATAAATGGACAAATATTTTTATACGATTTAATCAAGATTATATATACAGACACACACATATATGTGGAAAATATACATTTGTTAGAGTTGCATAAGGTTTTCCCTGTTAATGACAAATAGATTTTTATAAGAATAAATATTCTAAGTAATTCATTTAGCATTTTTGTTTTAGACCATATATACAATACAATATATTAAAAGTGTATATGAATATAAATGGTTACACTTTATTTTAAGGTGTCATTGTTACAGTGTGTACATATATTTAAGTACTGAGTAATATTAATTAACTTACTGTACTTACTTACTATAGGGTTAGGGTAGGATGTAACTATGCATAATATACTGCTATTACTATGGTAAATGCATGTAACATATGTACCAAGGACACTGTAAAATAAAGTGTTACCAAATAAATTTCTAAATAAAAAAAATAAAAATTATTGCATAATAATTAAAAATGTACAAGAATGACAAAAATGCTGTATAATTATAGTTTTATATGGCATGTCAAACTGCAGAAAACTGCCGTCATATCAACTGCCCATATAGACCCTTTTACAGTTGGTAAACATGGTGACGTATTTGTGTGGGCGGGGCTTAACTGGAGGCAGAAAGATCCTTCTGGCCGCTTCACTAACGCTAGTTTGCAAGTTTTGTTAGCTTGTTTTTTAACAATGACTGGAGAAAATCCGATTTTGTCTTAATGTGCAAGGTCACTCACTGTCCAGGACCGCGATTGTTATTTGCAAAAGTTAATTTTAACGGACGGAACCAGATGACCGTACACGCACAGTCAATGGACGATCTGACAGGATTAACGTTCCCTATCAAGGCTACGGAACTTCGACATTACGGATGTCGTATATGGGAACTCCTCTCATCCTTCACTTCCGCTGAAATCTTATAGGCTAACGCCAGCAGAGCTGGCCAATTGACGCAAAATATGCAAATACTGAACCTTGTTGCAGTATAAAGCAAGTGCAGCGTCAATTCCATTCAGAATCTCTCTCTTCACGCTCAAATCGTGTGCTAGAAAGCTGATACTACAAACTTTGGATTATTCGCCGTCGTCGAAGGTGCGCCAGAGATACTACACTGTCTCCTGCATCCGATGGCGACTGTTTGCAACCTGTGCAGGGGCTCCATCGTGCCCCCGGATACGCACCTGTTCTGTGTTGCGTGCATGGGACTGGCCCATGCTGAGTCAGCCCTCAGAGATGAAGGGTCCTGCGACCACTGCGCGGACATGTCCCTGCGAGCTCTCAAGGCCGCCGCCTCCGAGCCGCTGGTAGCCCCCCCCAACCGCGGAGTCGAGGTTCGACCTCCGGTGAGCTTCCCCGACCCCACCTTTCACCCCCCCCCCCGCGAGGTCGCTGACTTCGTTTCCTTCGGGGCGAGTGAGGAAGATGACTCCATGTCTCTGTCTGCTTCCGAGAACGACTGGGGTGCGGATCAGGCCGCACCACTGGCGGCCACGGAGCAAGAGACCCCGGCGGACCTGCAGGACGAGCTCTTTCGCATCCTCTCTAAGGCCGTCGAGGAATTGGACATCTCGTGGAAAGCTCCCGATGAGCCGTCGAAGAGCAAACTCGACGCGTGGTTCCTCCAATCGAGCCGCCGTCAGGCCGCTTCGAGAAGAGGAACCCCATTTTTTCCTGATGTGCATGCGCACGTGGTGAAGTCGTGGGCGGCCCTGCAATCGGCGCGCACCCTCACTTCCACCCAGGCCATGTTTGCCCCCGTGGACGAGGCGGGGGACCACGGCTACCTCCGCATCCCCCCCGTCGAGGAGACCGTCGCCGCGCATCTCTGCTCGTCGGCTCTCGCTCTGGGCTCGGACCGCAGCCTGCCGTCCCGAGCTTGCAGATTTACGGCCCACCAAGCTAACAAAGCCTACGGTGCGGCGGGGGAGGCGGTTTCTGCACTTCACGCTATGGCCGTGCTACAAGTGCTGCAGGCTAAGCAGCTGAAGTCCCTGGATGGTGCCGCCTCTATCGACGCTGACGCCATTCGGGATCTTCGTTTGGCCACGGACCTCGCGCTCCTGGCCACGAAGCGTTCGGCCCAGGCGATTGGCCATTCGATGGGCTTCCTGGTGGTCCTCCACAGACACCTGTGGCTAACCCTGTCGGACGTGCAGGAAGCTGACAGGAAAACGCTGTTGAACGCGCCTATCTCCTCTGCAGGTCTGTTCGGAGACGCCGTCGAGAAGGTCACCGAGCGTTATTCTGAGACCCAGAAAAATGCGAAGGCTATGAGCCATGTTATTCCGCGGAGGGCGCCCCCGCCGCCGCCGCCGCCGCCGCCGCCGTCGCCTCGCTCTCGTTCATCTTCCGCCTCGGGCCGTCAACCTCAGGCTGCGGCCAGACAGCAGTCAGCGCCCCGCCCGGGACCGGATGCCCGCAGAGGACGAAGCGGCCAGTGGCAGGGAGCGGGTAGCAAGAGAACGGCTCGGAGGAGCCCGCGCAGAAAACCCGCCGCGTCCCCTGCGAGACCCAAGCAATCTTCCTGACCGCTTGGGCAAGAGGAGAAGAGAGCGCCAGGTTGGCCCCGCGCCCAAGCGACGCGCTCAAGAGCACTTAGTCCCTCAACGTTCTGCGAGCGACACGTGCAGTTATGTGAATGTTGTGAATGTTGTTTCTTGTGCAAAAATAAAACAAATTACCACTTCACAAACAGAGCTCTTTTCCCCTCTTGCACCACACACTGTGTTACCCGCCCTGCCCTCGAGCAGCGCAGAGTCACGGTCATTAAACATAAATGTTCCCAGCCCTTATATAGCGGCGATGACCGCAGCGGCGATGACCGCAGGTTTAGATCGGCCCACGCTCAGTCGTTTTCAGGCAGCGTGGGAAGCTATTCCGGGCATTTCACCATGGGTGTTAAATATAGTTCGGCACGGGTACACACTTCAGTTCAAACGCAGACCACCCCGCTTCCGCGGCGTAATCCAGTCATTAACTCTGCCCCAAAACGCTCATGTGCTGAGGCAGGAAGTGTGCAGTTTGCTCGAGATTAGGCGATAGAACCGGTCCCCCCGAGCGAGCGGGAGAGCGGGTTCTACAGCCGCTACTTCGTTGTGCCGAAGAAGGGAGGGGGTCTCCGCCCCATACTGGATCTGAGACCCGTCAGAGCGCTCCACAAGCGCGCATTCAGGATGACTACTCTGAAACAGATCCTGGCGCAAATTCGCCCCGGGGATTGGTTCGCTTCAGTAGATTTGAAGGACGCTTACTTTCATATCCAGATAGTAAAGCGCCACAGGAGATTCCTGAGGTTTGCGTTCGAAAATTCGGTGTACCAATACACGGTGCTTCCATTTGGACTAGCCCTGGCCCCCCGAACATTTTCGAAATGTGTAGACGCGGCTCTTTCACCCCTCAGGTCGAGCGGGATGCGCGTTTTGAACTATCTGGACGACTGGCTGGTTCTCGCACAGTCGAGAGAGACACTGGTCAGCCATGTGGAAGCCCTCCTTCGACACTTGGAGATGCTCGGTTTGAGGGTGAACATTCAGAAAAGTGTGCTCACACCGAGTCAGACTACCACATTCCTGGGAGTATGCTTGGATTCGGTGAGAATAAGAGCGCGCCTCACCCCCGAGCGAGCGGAGGCTCTGAGCTCTTCCCTCGGTCGCTTCAGACCTGGCAGGCTCGTCCCACTGAAAGAGTTTCAGAGGCTACTGGGACGGATGGCAGCGGCTTCTTCAGTGTGTCATCTGGGGTTACTGCATATGAGACCGCTTCAGCACTGGCTGAAAGCGCGTGTCCCCCCGAGTGTGTGGTATTCCGGCCACAAGCGCATTATGGTCACTCACAGATGTGCCCGCACCCTGGCCCCGTGGAAGAACCCGGATCTTTTCAGCTCAGGTGCTATTTGTGTGTGTGTTTTTAGACTGTGTCACCGCAATGCGTTGGCCTTCTCTTACTGTTGTTGCCCTGTTGCTCTGGAACAGTGCTAACTTTCCCCGGTTATACTGCTCGGGATATGCAAATTCTGGCAGTGTTTTGTGAGCTTGTGATTGGTTCCTTTGGACCTATCCGAGGTTAGAGGTTCGCCATTGGTCAATCTCGGCCTATCAGATGCTCGCATGCTGGGGCGGCGGTCTGGTATTGGGTTCTGTTGTCAGTGGTTGTTATGCTGCCACGGCGGGATTCTATACAGTTCCCATATACGACATCCGTCGAAGTTCCGTAGCCTTGATAGGGAACGTCTCCGGTTACTTTCGTAACCTCGGTTCCCTGAAAGGCAAGGAACGAGACATAACGCTCGCCGCCGTGTTCGCTTGATTTAAGCGTTTTTGTTCGATTCTCAATGGAATTGACGCTGCACTTGCTTTATACTGCAACAAGGTTCAGTATTTGCATATTTTGCGTCAATTGGCCAGCTCTGCTGGCGTTAGCCTATAAGATTTCAGCGGAAGTGAAGGATGAGAGGAGTTCCCATATACGACATCCGTAATGTCTCGTTCCTTGCCTTTCAGGGAACCGAGGTTACGAAAGTAACCGGAGACGTTAACGCTACCTCCGGTTGAGTGGCCTGACTTCTACACCTACCCGATAGAGAAACCGAGGGTAAAGAGAAACTGAGGGCATATTATATATATATATATGTTTAGATGCCTATAACTATGTGCTGAATGGTCATGTAAAGACTTGTGTGGTACGATCCGCAGTTCTGCCTAGCCAGCGCCAAGAAGACGACAGCGTAAAGAGTGACACTACGGTGCAATTTTAATGATATGAATATTTTCTAGAAATAAAAATTCCAGATACAGCATACTCATTTTTCATCGATTCTTGCACCCAACAACACAACAAGATGACATTTAATAATAAAAATAATAATTTAAGCTCCTTATTATGTAGCCGAATCTGTGCTGGTTTGTATTGGCCGCAGTGTTGCCAGATTGGGACGGTGATTTCCAGCCCAAAAGCTCACCAAAACCCGCCCACTACAAGAAAAAACCGCCCAAAATTTTACTGCCAAAATAATATGATATAATTTCATTACCATGTCATTCAAGGTTGATAAGCACAATTTGTATCTCCTTAAAACAAAATAACAATGATAAAAAAAAAATAATAAAATTTTTTTTTTCCAGGAAAACAGATCAAAACAGGGCAATAATTAAGGAGAATTAGCCAATATGACTAAAATGTCCAGATGGACACTGTCAAAACGGCAATCAAGAAATGAACCGATGACTTTAACCCTCGGAAGTAGCCTACACATTGCAGAACATAACGCAGAATTTAGCAGTAAAAACGGATTCATCGATTCAAACCTTTTTCAGCAGCTGTCAGGGTCGAGTATAGTGCAGTCTGGACGGTGTAAAAGTTGCCGATGTCTGGTAAGGTAGTGTGCACAATGCACATGACCATGGACAGGAGTCGTCCCATATTTGATTTCAAATTTCAAGTCATTCAACTGTGCTCTCTCCTCTCAGAGTTATAGTCACCATCGATATCTCCCACCACATGTACGTTTTTAGAGTTGCTCTATCTCACTCTTTACTGTGCAGATACAACTTACTGTTTAGTAGGCTATATCACTTTGGCATTAGCGATCACTTGAATATACGGAATATACAGCTACAACTTATCGCGCTCATTCGCATCTGCCTGCTGATCGCTGATTGGCTAAAAGTGCGTGCTCGTCAGTGATGTCAACACCAACGCCAGCTGACTCTGCATGGGCGTGTGTGTACAGTAATGTCATGATGACTGATTTTATGGACTACATGCACACTTTAGTTTAGTTTTTTAACCAATTAGACTTTAAAATGTAGATGTTTGAAAACCGCCGAACTGACCCCAAACCAGCCCAAATTTTGTCCACCCGCCCAAACCCTTTTTTACCCGCACAATCAAATTCAAAACCGCCCAATTGGGCGGGAACCCGCCCAATCTGGCAACACTGATTGGCCGCCTCCAGTTTTCCGTTTGTTTTGCCTCCAGCTAGCGCCGTGACGTAACTGTGACGTCGGCGCAAAAGGGGTCTATATTACCCCTTTTCCACCAAGGCAGTGCTGGTGCCGGTTCGGAGCCGGTGCTTACTCGCGAACCAGTTCTTTGTGTTTCGACAGCCAAAGAACCGGTTCTCGGCCAGGAAAATTGGTTCCAGAGCGGCACCAACTCTTTGCTGGACTAGAACCGTTCTTTAACCACGTCATGCTGGGGGCGGGGTTATTGTCGAACTTCTTCTCGAACGTAACCTCCGTCCGAGCAGCACAAATGTGTTCTAAACGTCTTCTTCTGACCCCAATATAGGATCGCAAAGCAAGGAGAAACATTTGCAGAAAGACGGTGTAGTCCGCCATTGTAATTGTTATGTTTGAATTTGGCGCAAGCGTTTCTAGGGAAGCTAAAGGGGGTCGCACACCGGACGCGCAGCTCAGCTCAGCGCCGCGTCTTTTAAATTCAAACACATTATTCTCTAGAAGTGTACACACACCGGCGGCGCCGTTCGGCGTCTGTCCGCGGCGCCCAGCAACGGCTCAGGACCGTGTTCAAAATCCTGCCGCGCAACATAACCGACGTTACATAGTTTTATATTAAATTTGCATGTATGTGTCTCATATCGTAGTTAATGTATACTGACTTTACCCTGTGCTGCAATATACATTTAGTTTAATATTCATTTACAGAAATCAGAAAATTGCTGATGTTATCGGATTTTCAGGTGAGAGATGTAACGTTACTAGACGCGGCGCTGCGCGTCCGGTTTACGACCCCCTTTGTAGCCTATGGCAACGTACACAGTGATGACGTCGTTCGCTGGGCTCTCTAGTCAGTGGAAAAACAAACAGGTTCTGAGAAGGTTCGCAAGTTGAACCAACTTTGAACCAGCACCAGTTCCGAACCAGTTCTTTTTTGGTGGAAAAGGGGTATATGTGTCTACAATTATTTAATGACAAAAATTCTAAATCCTATCCCATCGAAAACATAAACACCTCATAAATAGCAATAGTAAAGCAGACAAAGACATGCTCAGTAATCTTGGTAGTGGGTAGCTGGGGGGTTGAGTGCTGGGACAGAAGGGTGAATGGGAGGGGGCTGGTTGTCGGGGGTAACTGGGTGGTCTGTCGGAAGCTTATGAAATATTCAAAGAGTGGCAGCTGTCTCTCTGTCTAAATCAGTGTGAGCTCAAAGTAATCACTACACACACATACACATATAAACACACACACAATAGAGACTGCTGGAAAAATCTTCTTTAACTCTCTAGCACAGAGTTACATGAGCCTGGCACCTGCCCCTGCGTAGCATGTGTTTGTGTGAAACGAAATCTGTGTTTGCATTGCTCTCTGCAACTCATGGCGACTGTAAAGTTAGTGCTCCTCTTCCTCTTCATTTTTAAAATAATTTGTGTGTATGTAAATGTGTCTGAGTGTGCTTTCTCAGGACTCAACAATAAGGATGGCCTGCTGGCCCAGGGCCAGCGTGAGAGTGTTTCAGGTCAGTTGATGAACTGTCCCTATCAGACCGGTGCTGCGCTGCCACTAAATCTTATAAGTGTTGATCTTCTATATGTTATTTTTGCCTTGCAGCCTTAAACATTTGGTTTTCTGTGATGTATTGGACACTGTTGCTGTAAATTCTGCAGATTTAAATGTCACCAAATGTTAAGCAGCTGGTTAACATAGATAGCAAAACATATAGTTTTATCGAAATTGTGAGATCTTGAAAGCATTAGTAAGAATGGGATGAAAAGTATAACCAATCAGTAATGTTTCACACTGCATTCCATTATTCCAGATCATATAATATATATAATACACAGACAGGCAGACAGGCAGATACTATGGATGGATGGATGGATGGATGGATGGATGGATGGATGGATGGATGGATGGATGGATGGATG
Source organism: Abramis brama (assembly GCF_963993115.1). Classification (NCBI taxonomy): domain Eukaryota; kingdom Metazoa; phylum Chordata; class Actinopteri; order Cypriniformes; family Leuciscidae; genus Abramis; species Abramis brama. Next base: position 15,561,512 of record NC_139979.1, read on the forward strand.
GATGGATGGATGGATGGATGGATGGATGGATGGATGATTGGATGGGCGGATGGATGGATGGATGGAAAAAACAACAACCTTACAATTAAACCTGGTTTCTGTTGGTGTAATAATGATGCAATTTATCACTGATGGACAAGCCAAAACATTAATCACTAATCAAAATCCTATAAGCATTTATTTATTAGTCATCCATTCACACCTTACCACTAAACCCTGTAAACAGACTATTTTAAGACACTCACTAATGACTGGGTACGAAAGCTATTGATGGCTTTCTTTTTCTCTCCCTCCCTCAGGAGTAGACGGTAATCAGCACCGTCTGCTCACAAGCTGTATGGATGCTCAAGAGAACACACAGTCACACAAGCAGACCTCCTGGGTTCATCTTTGGCTCAGTGTTAACGGAATAAACGATACGGTGGGTGTCCTCTACAGAGAGGCAAGCGCTAATAAGCCTGGCTATCATCATATTATACTTACCACCATCCACATCCCATCCTCGTTTCCCGACAGGGTGTGAAGTGTTTAGAGACAGGCATTATCAACTGTTACTGATATTAAGATTTTGTAGCCCTAAGCTTGGAGGTTGATTCACACGAAGTGGGATGACGGGAAACATACTCAATAAACTGATATTTAAAGGGGCACTTTTGAAGCATTTTTCCCATAAGTTCACTATGTCAAGAGTTGCTTTTTGCACCAAACCATCTCATTTCTTATTGTGAGAACATTACTTTTTAAAGTAATACAGAACATTATTACAGTACATATGTAGTACAATTTAGTTGGTGGGTGGATGGATGGATGGATGGATGCATAATAAATAACAACTAGCAAATGAATAATAGCTGTGAAATTAAGAAATCAATCAATATATAAATAAATGGTATACAAGTGTGTATAAAATAAATTATACATTTCTAAATGAATGAATGAACAGGACACATGAACTGGAGGGGCATTCATTATTCTTGAGGGGGCCATCATGGCGGCGGAGATTGGAAGTTAACCCCACCGGTTAAAATTGCTTTCTGTTGGTGCAGGGTAGGGGGGTCACAAATTGGGACTGAAAGGGCACAAATCAGCTCTGAGGAGGTAATACCCCCTTGTGCCCCCTCATGGCGCCGGACCTAGAATAAGAACACTGTCTGCACATCCCGAAAAACACATGATCTCTCCTTTTTTCCACCCAGTTTCCAATTGCATGTTGTTCTAATAATGGCTGTTATCCAGCATGGATTCTCATTAATCCTCGCTGGTTAGCGCATAGCTGACAGACTGTCACCAATGTTTGTATGTCTTCTCAATCACACACATACACACACACTGATGGGATCAATAATACCACCTTGTTGGCTCTCAGGAAACAAAGCCATTTGTCTGACAGCTCTGCCAAACCTAAGGGTTTTGGTAAGCACCCTTTATCAACACACATACACACCATAAATACTTTCACGCTGTCTCTCCCTTCTTTCCAAAAAAACAAACAAAGACTGAGTAATTTCCATAGACGTGTGATACTCACGTGAACAATAGTGGAGAACTCTTGCACTAAACCATTCAATTCCAGCAGGTCCTAAACAAAGATACCACAACAATCACACACATTGAATGTTTTTGTATTCAAATATATTTGTGTGTTTGTAAGTGTTACCTCAGCTAAAGTGTCCCAGGACTCAGCTGCGTTCTGTTCTGAAGCGATTTCAGGCAGGAGTAGCTGTGCTTGAGTGACAGAGGAACCGGGGACACCTGTTTCACCATAACCTAACCCATCACATGAAAGTGAAAATGCTTTTTTTTAAAACACACACACATCTTGATTAACTTCATAAAACACAGACACACTGAGAAACACATACTGTGCAATTTATCCGAGTCAGTGGCGATAGTTTCGTGAAAGTCTGTGCCGATAGTTTCGTGAAAGGAAGGCCTATTGACAGAATCCGAATGCATCTGTAGGAACTCTTGAATGGCAGTGGAGGCTCGATCTCTGATTGGCTGAACAAGTGTCTCCAGAGCTTCGGCATCAGCGCTGCGGACCCGCCCACACAATTTCTCCATCTCCCGCAGGTTAGATCGCAACTGCTACAAAGAGAAAAAATAAAGTCTGTGTGATAAGTGGATCCAGCAAAAGTTGTTACAATTAAAAATATTACAATTTATAATAAACACAGGGTTCCCACACATATTGACCAATTAATTTCCATTGCTTTCCCATGCCCTTTACAGTTGTTCATGATTGATTACTAGATTTATTTTAAATAATTATAATTTTTCTTGTCAGAGCACAGTCTCAAATAGACTCTAAACAGACACACCGATTTTACACTCCCAAACAGCAAAATTCAATCAATGGAATATAATTCAGAGGTTAATACTGCATTTCTACATGGAGATGAAAGGGTTTTGTTCAAACTTTTTTAATTTATTCAAGTTTTCTATGGATGAGAACCCTGTAATGATTTATTTTCTCATTAACTCCAAACCAGATCCTGACAAAACCCAGAAGTTATAAATAAAAATAAATAAACTGGTGCTTTGACAGGTCCTGTCAGCTCACGTCTGGAAGCAAACATCTAGCAGGGATTACGGATCAATTCATATGTATTGAACACAGAGGTCAAAGTTAACAGCCGGCCAATCAAAGTGTTCCGCTCGACTGCACTCATTTCACACTCTGAATAATCATCCTCAGGATCCTACTTCTTAATTGATTCACACACACAGAGTGCTAAACATTACTAACATTTGCAGCTGTTAAAAAAAGTTGCTGCCTTAAATTTAAGTACGATCAACTTGGATGTTTAAGTCATTCCAACTTAAATAACCTTAAACTGATTTAAAAAATGAGTTGAATCTTGTATAACTTATAAAAAGATGAACTTAATTTGATGAGTTAAAGCAATGTAAAAACATATGTTGTCATAACTTATTGATCATGTAGTTTGTTTAACAGTGTAATAAAGGGTGGGGAAACCAAGGATCTCAAAGACAACCAAAATAAATCTTCATCTGGGTCAACACACTCTACTCTCCCTCTCAATCCACCTTCTATAGTTGTGTGATGAGAGCAATCTTAAGGGTTTTTGCTCTCTTTCTCTCTCTCTTTCTGTCCCATGGGAGCTACTTTAACAATGTCTGTCTTGTTTCCTTCTATTGTCAGTAGTCCACATCGCGCTGACACAAAAACACTTGCAGGCTCTCACACACTCTCTGCAGTGGTGGACACAGGAAAGCTCTCTGACATCTCTGGGGGGACCAGACCTGGGTGCTAAGGTCAAACACACACACTCACGGCACATAACACACTCCAAGGACTGCCCCGGGAGAGACGCGGACAGACTCTGAGAGACATTAACACACAGGTTGCATGCTTGTCTGGCCATTAGGAAGAGAAAAGACATCATACGTACACCAGAGACCTGAGTCAAACATTACTTAATATATCTAGACACACTCACAGCTGTATCAGAACAGGATGACAGCATGATATGAGATCTTTTTATTATGCTCAGATACATTTGTGGATGCACAGATTACTTTGCTTTCTTTTAATCTTTAGTTTAGCCTGGTCAAACCTGACCAACATGATGACTTAAAAGAGCCAATTTATTTATAGCGCACGTTTCTCACACAAATCTATTGACTTCAGAAGACTTGGAATACAGTGCACGAGAAGTTTGAAAACCACTGTAGCTCAGACATCTTGCCTAACATCTCCTTTTGAATTCCATTGAAGAATGTCATACAAGGTGAATTAAAGATTTTCATTTTGGGCTGAACTGTGCCCATATGACGTGAAGATTTATTATACAATTTAACCATAGCAACAGCCTGTTGCATCACTAAGAATGTTTTGTCCAAGCAACATTCCACAGTGCCTTGTGGCACATGGGAATGTTTTCAAACCAGTGCACTACCCTGAGAACATCAACAAAACCAACAATGAAATGGAAAGATATTTTCTGTGAACTGAAACAAAACATATGAATAAACACAATCTGCCGCCAAGTTCATCCATGCTGTTAATGGCATTTCTCCCACACTTTGCAACCATGACTTTAACATATAATTTTATATAATTTTACATAATATAGAAGAATATATAATTTTATAGAGCCTGTACTCCCAAGAGTAATTACTAGCCAGAGAAATACTCAAAATGAGCATATACAACTTTTCAAAAGTTTTAAAATGTTTTTAAAATAATTATCTTATGCTCACACAGGCTGCATTAATTTGATCAAAAATACAAAAACTGTAACATTGTTTTTTTTTCCAGTAATAATAACAGTAATACTGTTTTCTATTTTAATATATTTTCAAATGTCATTTATTCCTGTGATGGCAAATCTGAATTTTGAGCATCATTACTCCAGTCTTCAGTGTCACATGACCCTTTAGAAATCATTCTAATTAGCCGATTTGCTGCTCAAGAAACATTGTTATAATTGTACATTATAACATTATAATTAGAAATGTTTTACTGCCACTTTTAATTAATTTAATGTGTCCTTCCTGAATAAAGGTTTTACTTTTTTTTTTTTTTAAAGTCTTGCTGACTTCAAACTTTTGAACAATATTGTAACTTTCAAAGTGTATATTATTGAACTATAGATTTTTTTTATTTTTTTTTACTTCAGGATTTTATTAATTGTCATGATTTCTGGATATTCTCTGAAATATTCTGGCTTTCATGTTCAGGCATGAAGTGTTGTCATTCAACACCAAAACACTGCTGTAGTTATCACCGCCAATCATCGCAATATCCCATAATTTCCCAAGTTTTTCATTTATGTTACACTTTTGTTATACCTGGACAGTGCGGCTGGAGTTGATGTGCTCTTGGTGCAGTTTGTCCCATTGTCTGTTTCTCTGAAACTGCAACAAAGAAGCACAATTAATTCATTTCACAGCTTTAACTGTTTATGGACATTTAATAAAGTCTCTTCATGATCACAGCCTGGTATTTCACAATAATCTAGGTTTCCATGGCTATGCAAGACCTCCCAATACCCTGTTATCCTATTATATGTTGCTCAAGCAGACTGACTGGGAGAGATTTCAGATACACCATGAGATCTTCAGCACTCGACTCCCTATGGTGACCGCACACACAGACACATGGCTCTCTCTGTTGACCATATGCTGGGCTTTGCTGACGCTGTTCATGTGTGAGTGTTTGTACCTTTTCTATGTTGTGTTGGTGCTTGTGCAGTCTCTCCAGGTCAGTGGGGATGGCCACTTTAATGAATTTCAGAATGGGGGGCTCCAGGCGCCGGAGTGGAAGCTTACCAGCTTCCTCCGCCATCATGACTGTCTCTTATGACCTCTCTTAATAGGTCACAGGCTTAACACATCCATTCATACTCAGTCTACTCTAAAAGAGAGTCATATATTATATTAAATATATAAAATTGAATTTTATTACATTTTAAACATTTCATTAAACATTATGGTACTTTACAATAAGGTCCCATTAGTTGGCATTTGTTAATGCATTAACTAACAATGAGAAATGCATTTGTTTACAGTATTTATTCATCTTTGCAACTGTTCATTGTTAGTTCATGTTAACCCAGGTCTATTAAATAATATTAACAGATATAACTTTTGATTTTAATAATGTAATAGTAAATCTTAAATTAACTTAGATGAATTAATGCTTCAGAAGTAATTTTCATCATTAGTTCATGTTAACTAATGTAGTAGAACTGGAACCTTATTGTAAAGTGTTAGCAAAATTATTAATAAAAATATTATTGAAGTTAATACAGGATGAAATATAAATATTAAGGGATTGTTCTGAAAAGTTTTCCTCTATGAGAAAGTAAAATAAAAGTGCTGGGACGTTATCATCGTATAGTTGTAGTATAAGTTGGTAATACCATGGCATGGTGCTTTGATATAGGCGATACCACTGATGTTTGGTTTGTCCAAAAATATGTCCAAAAACACGGTATTAGTATTACCATGTTATATGAGCAGAAGACATGGTAAAAGTAACACCACACAACATTTGATACTAAACTGCAACTGTCACATGTAAACATTGTCAGCTGTCAAAAAGACCACGTTTAGCGAGATCAGTCTGTAACTATCAATGTTAGCTGACAAAACGTTCATTTTCTCATATTTAACATTTTACCTTTAATAATCAATAATAATAAAATCCCTAGGGCAAACAGATGTGTAAAGTTCAGCTAGCTTGCTACACTTCCTCAACAGAGACTTCATTTTTAGCTCTGTGATAGTAAACCACATGAAACATGCCGTCTACAGTTTCACAATAACTCTTTCCTTACCTGTCGAGAAAACGGTAAACAGCGATCTGTCGGTGATTTAAGTCGCTGTTATCAACTTTGTTTTTATAAACAATGGTTTCGATTTGTGCTGTGTGCAACGACAAAATGTGTCCGACTATGCGGAACTAATACTGTTTTAAAAGAGTAAACGTGCTGGAAAATTAGGTGTTTACTACCATCCACTTTACGAACAAGCAATGTTTAGTTACGAAAAATGCTTATTGTTTCTTATTAAATAGCAAAAATCAATACATTTGGACTTTTAAATTTGATGTATGAAAGATAAACTTTGGATTTCAGGTCTAATTTTATTATAGGCCTATATAAAATCACTGTGCATACGTCCAGTGTTAACTTTAAATTGGCATTTCTCTTTTTTAAAGATAACACTAACGTTGTATAATGTTAAATGAATTGTAGAAATCTATTTGAGGTAAAAAATATGAGATCATTGTAAAAAAAAAATATATAAACTTCTCACCCAGTGTTGTGTGTGGAGTTCTAACATAGCCTACTGTCCTTCTGTGATTCTAAGCTGTCCCCCAAAAAATATTCCTACAAATCAATATGTTCAATGAATTGTGTAAAAACGCACAGTAGGCTACATAATTGTTGCCATATGCTAGGAAAGTCTTAAACAAATGTTTGTCCAGAGGTTTGAAATGAGGAGGTTCTCAGAACATGATTAGATAATGGTTATAGAATTGCATCACCGAGTCACAGGACTTTGCAAATACAATTTTTAAGCAGGCCTTTCAAGCATAGTGTATACATCTTCTGTGTATGCAAATATATTAGGACCTTATAATTAAGGTTCAGACACACAAGGCACACACCTGCTCTTCCCTCAGAGCCCCAATGATCAGTGTTTCCGGCTTTAGGGAACACCAACGGATTAGCCACATGTGAGCACTGAGATCCAACCAAAGCCCACTGTGTGCTCCCTCCCTCCCTTCCATTCTCTCTCTCCCATTCTCTCTCTCTGGGTATCTTTATTTCGGTATCTCCCAAAGGCTTTTTTGAAAAGCTCTGGCTCTATGGGTTTATTTTCCAGCCACACATATACCGTAGTACACAAAAAGAATGACATATAAAGAGATGTAACCACCATTTCTGTTTATAAAGAACCTATAAAGAAATCACCCACACAAACAGTCAACCAGCGTGAAAAGCCACAGTGCAGACAAGTTTCATAAGCCTTTTTTACAGGTAAACCACCATATCTACATGACTGATAATCACTCCTCTGCTCTCAGATTGACTGATTACTCTCATAATAATAAAAAAAAAGTGTTTAGTATTTTTATTATTATTATTGTTTTCTTAATGTATTTTGTATAACCTACATATAATAGAAATATGCATTTATTATTTATAATTATTTTATTTATTATTTATTTTGCGTGTGTGTGTGTGTGTGTGTGTGTGTGTGTGTGTGTGTACAGTATACCATTAAAAATGGTGGGGTCAATAAGATTTGTTTAAAGAATGCGTTAAATTAATCAAAATTTTTATGTTACAAAATATATATATATATATATATATATATATATATATATATATATTTTAAAAAGCTGTTCTTTTTAACTTTCTGTTCATCAAAGAATCCTGAAAAAAAATATCATGGATAGATCAGCATATTAGAATAATTTCTGAAGAATCATGTGACCCTGAAGACTGGAGTAATGATGCTAAAAAAAAAATGCTTTGCCATCACAGCAATAAATTACATTTTAAAATATATTAAAATAAAAAAGAGTTAATGCAGATAAATGCAGCTTTTGTGAGCATTAGACACTTTATTAAAAAAAACATTTTACCAAAAATATTACCAACCCCAAACTTTTGAACAGTAGGGTGTGTGTCTATACACAGTATAATATATATGCTTACACAAATGTGTGATCTTAAATATCGATAAAACTTTGATTGAGCAAAGACATAGAGAAAAGAGAGCGTGAGATACATAAAGGCAGAGAGAAGGAGTGGGAGGATGGAAAAAAACTGAAATTGCTTGTGGTGGAATCTGAAAGGGCTTTTGAGGTGGAGAATCTGAACCCAACAACCTGGCATGTCTGCAGTGTGTTCAGTGAATCAGTCTTAACTTTTGACAAGAAGCAGCACTCTCCATCTATCCAGAATGTCCCTCCCCTACCAGCCGAGGGGGAGTCCCGCTGTAGCAGGGTAATACCATGTGTCTGTGTAGGGACCAATCTTCATCATATCACCATCATCTTCACTTGAACCCTAAAACTCAAAAGGCCAGACCACATTATTTCAGATGAGATTAGAATCTGGAATACCCCTCACAGATTAAACAGGGCAGTGCAGCCTACACTTAAACTTCATGCCAAAACAAAATCTATTAGAACTAAATGTTTACATTTTCTGAAGAAAATGCGATTGGTGTTTGCCTGTGCCACGTACAGTGCTGAGGTGTTTTGCCATGCATTCTGAGTGTTTTCATAGCTATATGGTTGCTGTGTTGTTCTTGGTGCTGCAAAAGAGTAGATTCCTGTACCTGTGATCTGCAACTTTTAGATATGGCTCAGGTTTCTCTTTCAACGCAATTCTATTTGATCTTTTGCCCACTTTTTCATCTACTAGAAAGGCTTTCATGTTGACCAGCAATTTTATGCAATGTCATAACTGGTTTGTCAGGGTGTGATTTTAATATTACAGGTCAATATTAAGATTAGAGGTAGAGTTAGAGCTTTTGTCAAGAGTTTGATTATCTTGTTCAATTTAAGACCATTCGAATATGTTATCTCCATCAAGCAGTTTTAATAAATATATAAAATATATTTTTTTAATATAAGATTTGCAGGTAATCTTGTATTTAATAAATCTTTATTTTATTTCTTTATTTTTCATTTCATATTAGAATCAAGCAGCATAAATAAATAACCTGACAAATCTTTTATTTAATAAACTTTTTTTTGTTGTTGAAATTTTTCATGTTCTATAGAATGATCTGAACTAATGCAAATGTGCTCTTTGGCATTAGAGATGATTTGCATGTGTGTGTGAGCCCCGGTCCCGCTCTTCCACTAAAGCTTTGTTTCCAGTCTCCACAGTGTGAGTCCAGCCCTGCTGATCCCCTCAACACCCTCGCTAACAGCCAATCAATATATCATGAGCCACACAAACACGCCACACCATACTTACAGGGAAATGAGGAGTGTGTGTGTGTGTGCCCCTCCCCTGCAGCTCTAATACAGGGTTTTAATGAAGACTCCAGGGGGGTCGGCTACCTGTCACTCTGAATCGATCTGCCCTCCTCCAGACTGACAGCTTCACCAACCTACCATCCACCTGTCTTAAGTGTGTGTGTGCCAACGTGAGAGTGTTAATAACATCCTCATGAAAGCTTGATATATATATATATATATATATATATATAGAATATACGTACACACGCATTTATATATATATATGTGTGTGTGTGTGCTATAGATTTCACAAATAATTATACATAATTATATGTATTATATATTTATTAAATATATATTATAGTTATAATCAATATCCTCCGATTACATATGTCCTCTCTGTGTGTGTGTATGTGGTCAAGCCTTTCTTACTATCTCTTAGTAATTGTCAAAACAATAAATAGTGTGTGTGTGTGTGGGGAGGTACGTTTATGTGCATGTATGCCCATGCATGCTCAGCTTTGCTTTCGACAATCGAAGACAAATTAGAAGGGTGATGGAGGAAGACAGAGAAAGAGCAGCCGTGTCAGTGTGCATGTGTGCGAGTGCGCCTCTGCACCGAAATGTCACAACATGGATCGATGGGGCTTAACGAGGACCGTGGGCCTGATGTGGTCAGAATCCCCCAAAATGACCTGAATCCGTCCCCGAGCTCAATCTCATAACTGAAGCTCAATGCAGTGGGGACCTTGACCAGAATACCCCCCCCCCATAAACATATTAGGGTACTTGATGGTATTAGACAGTAAGGACACCTGGCACATCAACGCTTTCTGAACTTTACAAAGGGGGAGTCCCTCGGCCTCATCCTGAGTCGCAGCAACAAACACAAGCTTCAAGAGAAAAACACTTCTGACGCTTATACACTGAGGTGAACAGAAAAACGACACTTCCACTCAAATAATCAGAAGGTTTTTTTATGATTTCAAAGTGCTGAACAGAGCCTCCAGTGAACCAAAGAGAAAAAAAACTAAACAAACCAAGAGACATTGAAAAACATGTTTTTTTTTGTTGTTTTTTCATGTTTCTTTTCCAAAAAACAATGCACAACTTGTACCACAAGATTTGAAAAAGCTATCAGATAAAAACACTTCAAAATATTAGTTTTGTATTGTGTATATATATATTTATATATTTATATAATTTGTACTTTCTCATCTGTTCAAACTGCTGCCATATGATAAAGTAAGCGAGAACGCCCAGTCAGTACGTGTGTTCAAGCCCTTGTTGAGCCGGCAGTCTTTGCAAAATAAATACAAGCACAGGCGAGAAGGAGAAAACCATGCATATAATCCGTTTTTACTTTTTTTTTGTACATATAAAAGACATTTTTGCAACAATGTCCTCCATATTAATAAATGGCGAAGACAGTATAAACATACAAAAATGAGCATGAATGCGGAATGTTTCATTCCTTCCATCCTCTCTCTGCACCTGCATCTCACCGGCCTTCTCTTATCCTCCTCCTCTTCCTGTTTTTTTAAGTGCTCAAAGCCCAATTCTATTCTTTTTAGTCTGTTATCCTAATGCTAAAATCCCTTGGTTTTTTCATAATAATAATAATAATAATAATAATAAAAACTAAAGTAATTTCAAGTCTGTGGAACTTCGTCATTAAAAAGTTAGTGCGCAGACTGGGCTAAATCATCTCAATTGAAACCGTTACCTTACAAGGCGAGTCTTAGTATTAAAATAATTTAGAGTTTGAAATAGGACTGGAACAAACACACACACTCCCTCGTTCTCTCCTCTCTTTCTCGTCGTTTACAATAGCACTTAGTAAATTGCACTTGTTTGCAGGTTTTGGGGGTGCGATCAACTGTGATTCTGGACATTAATGCACTCTGTCGTTCTGTCTTTTTGGCGAAAGCCTCCCTCAGAGACACTCCTACATGTTTTCACACACACATCCACTTCGTTTCTGCCAACGACAGTTGATATGTCATAATCTGGCATCTGAAGCTGGCGTTTTGGATCCGTGCGTATGTGTGAAAGGACAGTTCGCGTGCTCTTGTGTGTCTGTGAGTGTATGTTTGTGATGAACACAACTGCTGTCATAGAGGTGGATTGTGGTGGAACTTTTGGACCGCCTGCAAAGGAGCCGTAAAGTGTGCGTCCTCACACGCACGCACACACTTACACACATTCTCACATCGTAATACTTCTCCTGACGTGGCACACTGAGCTATGGGCATCGCTCTCATTCCCAGTGCGTGTTATGTCAGATAAGCTCAAACCCTGCCTCGTATCTACACTATCAGGCGCAGAGCAGAGATTAAAAGCGCTTATATGATTGGTTTCTCCTCAGACACGTTTGCTTCCTGTGAGGATTTGGGGACTCATGGGAAATCGAGTTCAGTATCACTGTTAGCTACTGGCTCTGTCCCTTCCCAGGGTGAGTTTATAGCCGCTGTGGGCGTGTCTGAGTGAGCTTGTGGGCGTGTCAGTGGTCTGCAAAAGTGGGCGTGGATATCAATAGGGCAAGGTGTCCAGAAACCTATCGATGAGTGGCGGGGGTGAGACCAGGTCCTCAAGCTTCAGGTAGAAGATCCTCTGTAAGCCTTGCGTACGCTGAGATCGAAGCTCCGCCCTCAAGCCCAGAACAGCTCCCACTGGGGGTGTGGCCTTGCCAGTTGAAGCCACACCTCCTGCGCAAACCGAGCTCAGATGATCTCGCAGGCAGCAGATTAGTTTGGATTGCAGTTCCTCAACTTTTTTGGGCTCCTTCAGACCAGGACATTGTTCTAAAATGAGAGGAAAGAGCGAGAAAGAGGTTGAGTACTTTTAAGCTGATTTAAGTTCAAGTTTAAAATGTCACTACATCTGCACTACTGGGAGAAAAGAAACATCCCATAAAGACACACGACTTACTCTTTCACTTTGTATTACAGTAGCAATATCTGTCGTTGGTTTAGGAATTTAGAACCATTTTTTATTCAGATCCGGTCCCATTTTTGAAAAAGTACTGAATCTTATCTGAATTTAGATCACTGATGCTGATGAATCACTAAACATACTGAGTGCCTAGTGCAGTTCAAATCATGAACAAATGACATAGTCTATATATATATATAATTACATACTACATTCAATTAAATTTATATTAAATATTATTAATAACTATTTTCTTATGATTTTCATCCCTAATCAGCAGTCTAGTGTGACTCTCTATCACACTTCAAACAACTCTGAGTGTAAGTGCCCACGGTATGGCTTTAGAACAGAGGAAGTGCAAAGGGTGCTGGCTTGCTTTGGATATATCTATGCGTGTGTGTATGTGTGTTCCAAATCTATGTCTAGAGCTGCTCCATTGTCACTGCATTCAGCTTATGTGCTCTCTCACTCTCGCTGTTTTTTTCCCTTGCTTTCACTGTCTCTCCCTCTTTCCTGGGGGATGATCGATGGCACTCTTTCACCACAGACACTTTTAGAGGGTCGATAGACTGAGTGGAGGAGTGGAGAGAGGGAGAGAGAGAGAGAGAGAGAGAGAAAGAGAGAGAGAGAGAGAAAGGTAGGGACTACAGCTCTGCTGAGTAGCACTCAATTCCTCTACAGAGTTAAGTGCTGCTCCATAGGGGCTAATACACACACACACACACATTCCTCTGTAGATTGTGGCAGAGAAAAGGGAGGTGAAGATTGGGCGCTGGGTGGGTGACTAAGTAAATTGATTAACATATATACACATATAAATCTTTTTAATTTTTAAATCATTAGTTTCATTTTCTTGCGTTTTCTTTAATGTCAACATGAGAGCAAAATGGTTTCTATTTACTTTCTATTTACTTTCTTGTTTTTATTGTGAATTATTCTTTGGTGCATGTTATTCCAGATTCAAAAAAATCTTTTATTTTTTACTTTAATCAAAGTGTATTATCTTGCATTTCCTCTGAAACGATTCTGCTTTTCCATTAGCGTCACTTTTTTCCTCATTAAATATGCAGATTCAATGCTGCATTACAGAAGTAATAGAAAGCGATAATGTAATTGATTATCTTTTTTAGATTTCACATTGTTTAAATGTTTTACGTACATTAGCATGTTTCCATTCAAGCTGTGACTTTACTTTATGTGAGAAATCTGATATATCAGCATTATATTTTCTTCTCTGAGCGAATTATTCATTCACATGACATTGAATTTATGTGAAAATCTGAATATCGCAATATAAAAAACAGTGTTTCTATCCTGTGTAATATTTTCTTCTCTAAGAGAATTATTCAGCCATGACTAGCTGAGTTTCATGCGAAAATACTGGATATTGCAAAAAAAGAAAGAAAGTGAATTAAGCAATGTTTCTATCCCATGCAATATTTTCTTATTGACTTTTTTGAAACACATCTATGAATTTATTTATTTTATAAATGTGTTTCCATCATAATAATAGTAAATTTAAAAAATGGATCCACTTCAATTAAGCGTTAAAGTTGATGGTAACACTTTATTTTAAGGTGACGTAGTTACAAGTTACTACATATAGTAATAACAGTAAATTATGCATAATTACAAGTAACTAACCCTAAACCAAACCCAAAACCTAACTGTAACTCTATAGTAAGTACATGTAGTTAATATTACTTAGTACTTATTAAGTACAATGTGACTATGTCACCTTAAAAACGTTTTTTATGAACATTTTTTAATTTGATTTGATTCTTTGTGTTTCCATCCAGCACTTTTTATGCAGTATTCCAATTCTTTTTAATGCTTGCCAGAATGTGCCCATGTTTCTGTGTGTGTGGTGAGAGGTGTGTTGGTCTGTATATAGGTCGACCTGCTGTTTAGCCTCTGTGTTAATAATGCATGGTAAGACTCGAGCACCTGCTGACCCAAACACACACACTGTCCTACTTTGTCAACCAATAATCAACTAACTCCACCTGTGCTCATAGAGGAGAGGCACACAAACCTCACACCATCTCTGTGTCTCTGCTGTGTGTGATTAATGGGGGATTATTTCTGCTGTCCAGGTAAACCTAATCTCTGACAGCACCTGCCCCACACCTGTGATCACTGTGACGACTGCTAGCAGCCGGACAAAAGGGGTGTAAATATACAAAAACAAGGAAACGACAGGAAGTGAATGTGTGTGTGAAATGCATAGAGAGTGTGTTTCTGAGGTTGTGTGTTACCTGTGAGCAGCACTAGGGCACACAGGCAGGAGAACGCAGGCATGTCGAGGTTGAGACCCTGCAGGTGAGCGCTAAAGTCTCGGATGGAGTCCAGCCATTCTCCGAAGCCACGCAGACACTGTAGCCGGTGCAGGACCAGGCCCGTGCAAAACACGAACTTCTCGTCCGCCAGCAAAGACCTGAGCAAAAGAGAGAGAGAGAGAGAGGGGTTTAGATGAAGAACTGTTGTTATTTATACTGCTTCAAGGTGCTGTTTGAAGCCACGAGTTCAGTTGCCGCCTTTCATCTTTTAATTAATCGCCGTTCTCATTCCCTTCAGAACAGGTACCTGTTTCAATTTAGCAAACCTCTAATTCTGTACGTAGCCACACACGCTATCAGAAAGCACACACAGTCTCTGCTGTGACACACACACACACACGCTGATTATCACCTCTTTCTGATTCATGTGATGATGATCTGCGCTCCGATTGGCCGCTGAATCTGCGTTTAAGACATACTGCACGGAAACAATTACCATAGCGACAAATGAAAGCCAGTACAGGGAAGAGCACATCAAAGATAGGAATGGACCTAATTATGCCAAGCTTTCCCAATTAAAGCTTTTAAAACATTCCTGAGATTATACTCTTTATTTCTCTCTCTCTCTCTCTCTCTCTCTCTCTCTCTCTCAGCTCTGTCCTTTTTATATCTTCATGGTCTCACTGTATTCTCAGGAAGAACATTTGTGTGTAATTGCAGCGAAACACCCAAATACTCGCTCTCCACTCATCCATCGCTCTCTTCTTCTTTTTCTTCTCCTTCTCCATCCACTCATCCTCTCTCTCTTTTGGTCTGTCTTCAGCCCTTCGCTCTCAACCCTGCAATTTAGGAAGAAAAACTTCCTCTCTTTTTTCCAGTAGAGTGCTGGCTTCTGCTGCGTGAACTGTTCTTCATTAGTCTGCACGAAAACACACACTTGTATAGACGAGGAGAGGAGGAGTAATGGGAAGAGGATGAAGGGAAAAACGGCGAGGAGGAATATTTGAGAGTCATCTTCCGAGTTGCTTTTGAAACCCAGTGGGGTAAATAATCCAAATGTGTGCTTCATTAATGCAGTCTAATGGTTTTACGCCACTGCACTTGAATGCATATGTACAGAACCCTCAAACAAGCTGCTGGTGATGTGATAGTGGAAAGTGAGCATCACTTTGCCTTGCCTATTCATTCCAGTACAGCACTTGACGTGAGTACTATGAAGGGCTCTACGCTCTTGTATGTGGGCGTCTGGAATACCCTACATGAAGATGTACATCACGGAAAGCTACCTTGATAACAGCAGCAAAATTTATGCTTAAAGCTCTTAAAGAAACTATATTTTTAATACAATTATTGTTAGTTTGTTTATACATATTTATTTTTGACAACCATTTTTTGGGTGAACTATACCTTTAAGATTGATATAGCAAATAAAATTGCCTCTTTGTGTCTTATATTCAAACTTTCAAAGTTCAAACAAAAACATTTGATTCAAAGTGACAGTAAAGATTTTGACATTGTTTATAAAAAATTATATTTCAAATCAATGCTGCTCTTTTGAACATTCTATTCGTCAAAGAATCCTGAAAAAAAAAGTATCATGGTTTTCACAAAAATATTAAACAGGACATCTGTTTTTAACATTGATAATAATGAGAAATGTTGCTTTAAAATGAATCATGAGAATCCACCACCCAGGATCACATGATCATAAACAGCGAAATTACTTTCTTGGATGTATCCTTCACTAACAGGGCCCTTTATGAAGGGTTCAAAAATGCAGTTTGCAATCAGTCTATTATCTACAGTGGCATAGAGAAAGAGGGAAAACAGGAAGTGAGCAAACACAGACCGAGTGAAAGCTCCTCATTATTACAAAACAAAATTAACAACAGCACCCTTGAGGACGGAAATGCACACATTCCTTTTAAATTTGCGTCAGAGCAAGTCGATCTCTTTGCCATCCATTCATTCATTAGCCTCAATGCGGCCGTGTGGTGTGATATGTGCATGTGTGCATTAGTGAGCCACATCAGATTCCATTCTCTGGTGTGTGTTTTAGTGGTGTAGTCTATTTTCAAAACATGTGAGAACTGTGACCGTTTGTGAGCGGAAAATGTGCAAGTTCGCCCATATTGTGAAGTCGCCACACATTGTGAGCGCGTATCTTGTAAGTTTTTCGAGTGTCCATGACGTAAGCCCGGATGAATCCCCCCACTTAAATGAGTCAGAACCCAAGTCTGCAGCTCCCTACTGAGGCTGTGACGCCACCACCCACTGCCCTCCCTCCCCGCACCTGCTCCTACACCATCAGAGAGGGAGAAAGAAACACAGAAAGAGCACCAGAGATAGTTCAACAGGGAGCAGCTGAGCTGAGACAAAAAATCCACTTCCTGTTAAAGCAACATCAGAATGTCACTGAGTCACTGAGACACATCCAAACACGCACACTTCTACTTAAAGTCAAGCAACAACAGGTTACTTCTAGTCTGGATTCAAACTGTCTCATTCAAACTTAATAATATGCAAGAGTTTGGGGAATGTAAGTAAGCATCAAACAGAGCTGTTTCTGCCACACTTAATGTCATGGGAGGTGCAGGTGGTTAAAGGTGGTTCACCCAAAAATGAAAATTCTGTCATTAATTACCCTCATGTCGTTCCAAACCCATACGACTTTCGTTCGTCTTCGGAACACAAATGAAGATCTTTTTGATCTTCTTTCTGTCCCTCCATAGACGGCTACACAACTACCGCTAAACAGAAGTTTAACCGTACTTGCTTGATGCGCGAGAACAAGCCTCTTTGCAGAAACGTGCTGCGTAACACACGAGAATGAAGAATGATGCATTGCACGCCAAACAAACATGCTTGAGTTTCCGTTTACCACAACTGATGTGTGAGTTGATGAATGATTATATGTGAATAAAGCCTAAATTCAATCTGTTCATCAAGCGATCGTGTCTCTTCAGAAAAATTTGGACTAAACCACTCAATTCATATGGATTAGTTTTACGATCTCTTTATGAACTTTTTGAAGCGTCAAAGTGATAGTTAGTTACGTAGCTGTCTATGGAGGGACAAAAAGCTCTCAGATTTCATCAAAAAGATCTTCATTTGTGTTCCGAAGATGAACGAAAGTCTTGCGTGTTTTTAATGATCATTAATGACAGAATTTTTATTTTTGGGTGAACTAACCCTTTAAGCCAGGCTGTTAACCAATAAACTTAAATAAGTGAATTCCACAGGATCTTCCACACAGTGTCCATAGTAACCTTACAGTGCTGAATAGAGAGCAAGAACACACACTCACGCTCACACACACACACTCATTGTTGCATCGAAAGTCACAATGTAACTAGTAGCGACTGCAGCATATTACACAATATAAATCCTGACAGTGCCTGTGAATGAATTTTTTCACAGTCATTATGAAACTTTACACCTCGATCTAATTTCTAAACCAGAAAGAAAATCCTAAGAGACTTCTATAACATCATTAATAGCAAGTCATAGAAAAGTCTGTCATAGTCTGACAGTTGCTATGAGATATTATGAGTGTAAAGTCAGAGCGTAATTGCTAACTAACGTTTCCACCCACAGCTGTACCCATTCTGAACAGAACTGAAAATGACTAATTAGGATATTATCACAGGCTTTATTCTCTATATTATATTATACAGAGTATTTGCAAGTGGGCTGGGCAATATAGCAAATATTAATGATATATTGGTGTTAAAATGTAATATTAAGCAACATTGTGAATAATTTGATGATTCTGATGCACTATTTGGCATCTCGGATTCAACTTTAGTAGCAAAAAGGCGATTTTGTTCCTGTGAATCAGTTCAAACTGTTTGTTTCAGAACAATGACATTAAATGTAATTCGTCCTCATATTTGTTTAGTGAACAATAGTAAAGAAACTAGATTTTTTTATTGCAGTTTACCTCTTGCATTATACATTTTGAATCTACTGAAAAAAATAGCCTTTTAAGCAATATTAGTTAAATGCATAAATATTGAGATATATAAAGAATATAATCAGAGTCAGAAAAATACTGAGACTTGTTTATTTATTTATTTTGCTATATTACCCAGCTCTATTGTTATGGATGTCTTAGTTGAAGATTGTGTACGTTTGAAGTCAGAGTCATACACTGGAAGTCTACATTAGAAGTCTGTGCGATGTGAGATCTGTGTGTGTCTGCATGTACCTGTTGGCGAGACGAAGCACAAAAAGCTCAAGGAAGGCAGAGTCAATGAGCAGGTTCTGGTCACTGTGGTGAAGCTCAGAGAATCCAGGCAGCCGTTCGGCCCAACAGCGCGTCACCTCCATGGAGCCGGTTAGCACTCTGTAGAACATCTGGATCTGCTGAGACTCAGATAGACCCACTGGCTCCACCGCACTGAACTACAGGAAGAGAGAGAGAGAAATAAAAATTCCACACTAATCACAATTACTAATTTTCGTGTGATACCAATGGATGGTGAACCCTCTGATTCATTACAACCACTATATAATGAACTAATCTTTGCATTTTTAACCATTTAGGGGAAGATGCTGGGTCTTACCCATCATCAGTGACCATCTTTCTCATAGTTCTAAATGACTATCCTCTTCAGTGTGGTTTTGTTTTTGTACATTTTTATAAATTCAAAATAGATGACAAAAGCGTGTCTACAACATTTACTGTCATTTATTGCAGTACACAAAAGTAAAAATCTTTTTAACTGATTGGGAAAATAAAATGTAATAAAATCAAATTAAATACCAATCAGGAATGGTTATATTGTTGTTTGAAAAAGTAATTTAATAATTCATGCATCCAATGGTTAAACAATGATTTGTGAAAATTAGCCTTAATTGATGCAAGTATTTCCCCACACTCAGCTACCTGACTGTAGTCTAGTTCTCGTGGTGTAGATTGGGAATAGGCCCGCACTACTGCGTTCAGCAGGCTGAGGGGAGGTGATGGGGGCGAGGGCTCTGGCTGCAGGGGACTCTTTGGTTTAGACGGCAAGCGGCCTCTCCTCCCCTTAAGGTTGTCTGTGCGCACCACTGTGTCAAACACACAAACAAACACACAGTTTAGACAATGAACACAGTTTAAACATCTAAATAATTATCATTCAAATCATATAATACAATTCCACACCTATACTTCATAACACATCTTTTTTAGCAGTTTTTAACAAAACTTCAGAAGTTTCTCTCAATCCTTTTTCTATTTCTCTCAACAATGCTTGGCTGACCAGTAGGGGGCAGTTGAAAGCTGCACGATTGCAGGTCTTGGAGGGAACTGGGTGAGCGAACGTGAGATTTAATAAGAACAATGCATGTCTGTCCTAATCACCGGCCGAGGTGGTTAGGATGATCTAACGTGTGATCTTTTTAAATAACATGGTATTACCATGTTATTGGTATAATACCATGGTGCATGGTATTCATGCTTAAATTCTACAAGAATTAAATTTCCCCGTGAACACGTGTGCTTGTGACTGTCCTGTGTGTTGTGTTATTACCGGTTCTGAAGCTGCTGATATGCTGTGATTGCAGAGGCGAAGCACTGCCGGTAAACACCTCCATTAGTTTAATTCATGCATTCATACTAAGCAACCAAACCAGCTATGCCCTGAATTTGTATTAATCCACGCTGCTTCTTGAGCGTAGTGTGTGCATCTGCGGGTTTTAAGTCATTAAGATAAAGAGTGTCTATCTCCTCTGCATCAGTCTCTAACCAGAGGTCCAGCCGAGGTCATATACACCAGGGCCTATTGTGTGATACTTGTCTTGAGTGGCTTGGCCAGACACATATTATAGGTGTGTGCGTGTGTGTGTGTTCGATACCTTCTTTCACCATGCCTACACTGAGACACTTCTGGAAGCGGCAGTACTGGCAGCGATTTCTTCTCCTTTTGTCCACAGGGCAGTTTTTACTGGCCAAACACACGTACTTTGCATTCTTCTGCACCGTCCTCTGCAGCCACCGACAATAAAAAGAGAAAAAGGAAGGATAAGAAAACAATAAGCTAACAAGTCTAAACATTTCATTTATTTAATTTGATCCCGTTTTTGGCTAAGAATTAAAAAAGAAGCTTGCAGGTCAGATTTTAATTACAATGTGAAAAAGCTCTGGCTCCATCAGGATAATTAGATAAAAATTAATTTCCCAACATGCCTTGCCTGCAGGAGGGACAATTTTATTAGCGCAAGCCACTGACAATGAAGATCAGTGCAAAGCGTGCTGAGGCCGCTCCCGCGAGACATCCCGGGCCGCGTGATAAAATTGTTTGTGAAACTCGCGGGTCAGCTCACGGCACCTCGGGGTTTTGGCGAATCGTGCCTCTGCAATAACCCCCCCCGGAGTTGTTTTCTCCTCGGCTGGATATGCACGATTATTACTGACCTTATTAAAACAAAATAAAAATGATCTGCGAGCACTCCCGCCGCTAAAAACAGTAGAAAAGAGGAAAAAGACTGAATAAGCTTCAGGTTCAGACATCAAATGCACGTGCTACTGCTAAGCCAAAAGATTAAGCACTTGCGTGAGACCAGTAAGTTCTGCGGTAATTAATGTAATATCCAAAACAAACAAAAACAATGCTTTAACAAGCTACAACTGCAGTCAATTTAATAGTACTAAAGCGTAGATCAACAATTCTGGTTTCATTGTGCAGTTATTCAATTAGCAAGGCTGCTAGTAGTTAAACTGAAGTGGGAAACATAGCCTTCATGATATGGTCATCTATGAATTCCATAATCTTCTTTTTAAAACAGTTTAAAAACAGTTTAATACTAATATCTTTGTATATCAAGTGACTAGCGGCTAATGGCTAGTGGCCCACTCAAGTTTTTTGTCATGTATTTTTCAGTTTAGTCTCACTTTCATTTTTGGTTTTTATTAAAAAAAACACTTTCAATAAAAACTATAAAGAAACATCATAAAATACGCAGCTGTTTCCAACAGGTGTAAACGAAATCAACTAAACCACCTGCTTTTCCCAGGAAGCTGGAATTTTACCGTCAGGTGAAGCTAAAACACTCACCCACACGTTATCCATGTGATTTGCACGGTTTCTTATATTTCACTTAAATTGAACACAAAACCACAGCAGCATAGTAGAGTGGACTAATCTCCCAGTGGGCAAGCAAATGCTCTTGTTTGCTAGGGGAGTCTATACTCAGTTACAGCTAAATTCACACTGATTCAGTAAGACTTGATTAAAATACAACCTGTGGAGCACATCATCTCGAAAACACCCTGGGCTTAGTCAGAAAAAAGCACCCACCTAGTCGTTTCCCTCTGAACCACATGCACGAGTTATGTGAGTGCAAAACCGGATCAGACTGTGACAGATTCTGTTCTGTCACAGTCCTCAAAACAAAGGTTTTATTGCTGCAGGAGCTCGCTAGATGAATAGACATCTCATGATGTTCATAAAATAAGATAAACGGCTGTACATATGACGGCCATTAAGTGACTGAAACCTCTTCTGTGTGTACGTGCATGTGTATTTGTGTTTATTTATGCTCTAAACGATGTCACAGTGCAAAATTGTCACGGTTACAATAGGTTTCCGACTTTTTTTTCAATGGTAAAAAGGATATCTGAGGTTATTGTAACTTACGACCACACATATATCAAGTTCTCCCAACAAACTAATGGCAAAAAGGCTTGAAAAACATACACTACAGTCCTTTTAATATAAAGATCCCAAAATAGGCTTTTCACGGCAATGCCATAGAAGAACCATTTTTTCTTAACATAAAGAACATTATAATAATCAGAAGAACCCTTTTCCACTATAAAGAACCTAAAAAGGTGTTAAAGGTTCTTCATGGAACCATAGATTCCAATAAAGATTCCAATAAAGAATTAAGAGTCTATGACAAGTGAAAAACTAAAAACCTACTGCTATTGTCTAACTCCCATCATTCTCTCATGCAAGCACACAAATATACAAACGCACACACACAGAGCTGTGGTCCAGTGCACAGCAGGGTCCGTAGGGTTGGAAAAGACAAGCAGTTGAGGATTCATGACATGTAACATGTGCTAATGGCTCTGTCGTGCATTAAAACCCCTTAGGGAACCTATATCCCCCTCTCTTCGTCCTCTCCTCCCCTAATCAGAGATGATCAGACTATCTTCTCTCGCCCTCTCCTCTGGGTGTGTAATTAGACGTGTGTGTATGGCTGTTCAATAAGAGAGGTGGAACTGGGTCATCATTAATTGGTTAAGTATGTGTGTCTGCGTGTATTGCTCACTTAGACTGTATTATAAAATGACTACGTCTGTGAATCGAGCACATTTTAGTGTGTTTATTTTTCAGCACTTTATAAATGCCATAATACTGGCACAAATGCACATCTTTGTCGAAACTGTTTTAACAAATGCAAAGCTTAAAGGAAAGTGCTGCAGATGACTTTTAATTCAGTTCCTAGCAGTTAAGAGCTGTTACACTTTTATTCCAGTGAAGTGGGTTGAATGTGGAGGTTTTGTGAATGAGCGAGCCTGTGCTGACCCTCCATTAGGTAAATATTCAGAATAAATATTCTCACTCGGAGCACGTTATGAGTCACAGAGCAAATTACAAACCAAATAAATGGTGTGAAATTAAGGGATGTGAGCGAGTGAGCAAGATAGAGAGAAAAGATTTTGCCAATCATTTGCTGTTTTTCATTGTGAAACACTCTTTTCATTGTGTTTGTATTCAGATGTAAAGTAGAACCTTAAGTGAAATGATTTAGTGGCTGTTAATGAACAAAACTAAAGCCAGGGGAAAAATCTGAATAATTTTAGTGGATAAATGCATCCACATACCATTAGACTTTTATTTTAAGAACTAATGTACTAGAAATCAATGTGCATAAATATCACAATAAACCCTATTGTATAAAAACACATTTATGAGAATTTTTCTAAAAAGAGAGTTTGACAAAAGCTATACACTGTCGAACAAAACACCGGCTTGCATTAAAATTCACCAGCTAATATTTATATTGTGAGTTAATGAGTTGCCTGAGATAATTAAATGGTGAGTGTGTTTTGCGAGTTAGGGGTGACGAGTGTGTGAATGCATAAAAAATAAGTATGCTGATCGTCTAAGACTTGCCAATGTGCATATGTCATTGTTTGTGGATGTCATGTGTGTGTGTGTGTGTGTGTGTGTGTGTGTGTGTGTGTGTGCCAGTGTTGCAGTAATAGCTACAAAGCCTCAGGCTTACCAACCCCTGCTTTTATTAATTACTAAATAAAAACTAATTGTGAAACTAATTGAAAAGAGGCATAATTTATTTCTGCACCAGACCACAGGCCATTTTCAATTATTTCAGCTCTGCCACTCTCGCTCCTTCACTTTCACTGTCAGTCTTTCAGCACGGTTGAAGTCTTCTCACGGTTTCTGTAATATTAACCTAAGTAAATTAAAAATAATACTTATCCCAAATATGTGAAATAAATGTTCAATGTAACTGTTCAATTAAATCCCTATCAAAACGTTCTATGCTACAGACTATCCTCAGTCTCTGTGTGTGTGTGTGTGTGTGTTTCTGGCTACAGCTCCAAGCTGCTGTATTTTAAGTGCGCGCCGCTGTCACACCTCTAACTGGTCACCGAGGGAAACGACCCTCACAGACGCCGTGGCAACCGCCGCTCAGACGATTTGTGAGAGCACTCAAAGACATGCACACACACATTCACACTCAGTACACACAAGCCAATGCTTTCATGAAAAGGCTGAGCAAACCTGTCACAGTTGTGTCTCTGAAACTGAAACTAAACAATCTTTCGGATTTTGTGCTTACATTTTCTGTACAGCTTCAAATGCTTCTTGTATGTCATATAGACCGTAACCCCCAACCCCCTCTTCAAAACGAAACAACAAATACACACACAGCTCACCGAAGAATCGCTATTCACATGGTGGGCTTTAACCTTGTTTCAAACGCCTGCGGAGTGCGTTACAATGGTTGGTTAACCCTGAGCCTCACACTCAGAGAATGAGGTGCGATCGGTGTAGAGCCGCGTGAGGCTCTTCAGCCAAGAGCTCCTTTCAAACCAAGAACAAAACTAATGACCACTAATGAATACACAATTAACAAACACTACCCTGGCCACACTGACACATAAGAGACACAAAAAACGGACACACACTGTACAATAAAGAGCAAGTACAGCCCTCTTACACTCCATTTAATGACAGACACACTCAAATACACAATGAGACATGCTATTCAAATCAAGCACACACTGAGGAACACGTATCAATCAACATAAACTGCAAACACCCACTTCAGCTTCTACAATACTACAACCATATGCAACACAAAGAAAAAAAGTAAAGCATTATGGGAAATCCAAATGAGAGATTTCCTAACTGGTAAGTATTTCCTGTCAGTTTCTATTGACCTCAGCTTGGTTATTTCTTTCACTAGTTGAGTTTGTTTATCTGTGTTTTAAAGGGATAGTTCACCCAATTCACCCACTCAATTGTTTTTGTCCAAATAGTGATAGTCAGTGGGGTCTAAAGCAGTGGTTCTCAACCAAGGGCCCACTAGGAACCTCAGCAAACTTCCAAAGGGGTCACAGGAAAACTAAAAAGTTTTTAAATGGATAAATTATTATTCATAATTATATTAACTCTAAAAACTTCTTTTTTTTACCCCTCAATAACTACCAATCTTGAAACTTCTGGAATAAAAAAATAGATCTTGGTTAATTAATTTAATTGATTAATAATCTCAGTTTCAGTTAATAAAACAAGTTTGAAAGCAAGCTGTTTTGTCATAATAACAGCAGAAATACAGAAAATATCTTAGAACCACTGGTCTAAAACAACATCAGACTCTACTCAATTTCATTGTATGAACAATTTTTTTTTTTTTTTTTCAAAATATGAAAAAAGATATGTTCCAAGAAAACATATTTTGTGTTCCAAGAAAAAAAAAGGGGAGTTTTACAGGTTTTCAACAGCCTGAGGGTGCTACTATACCTATATAACTATACCTTTAAAGGCCCGAGTACACGTGAGTCACTTATTTTGCAGTGGAATCCTCCTATTTGCATTAAACATAACTTCTTGTATGATTCTTTCAGTGAAAGTGTGTGTCAATAAGGATTATTATCCATTTGCAAATGGCATACTGGTGTAAATAGTAGTGACAATGATGGAACTTGGGTGCGTCTGAATCTGATCTGGTTGAGGGTTATTATAAGAAAATGAAAGACCTCTGTCCAGCAGAGATACTGAATTCTTACCTTAAAAAAGCCTTTGCAGCCCTCACAGGTGCGCACACCATAATGCTGACAGGCTGCGTTGTCTCCGCACACCGCACAGGTACCCTCTCCGGAGCTGCTGCGATTGGGCGGCGATGGCAAACTCTCTCCCAGAAGTTGCGGGCACGGGCCCATGCCCAGAGAGCGGAACGCCAGGCCTCCCGGCTTACCCATGTTCAGCGGGTACATGTGTGAGTGCGAGTGCGTATGGGAGTGCACGTGTGAGTGTGTGTGTGTGTCCAGGCTGGGTGGCACATGTGAAGACGAAGAGGAGGACGAAGGAGAGCGTTCAGGGCGCAGCGGAAGACCGATGGAGGTGTCGTAGCCGCTGGTGGATGGTGGGGCCGTCTGCTCGTAGAAATGAGGGAAGCGAGGGCTCTTCAATGGGCCTTCAATCAAGCAGGGCTGGGGCACAGGGGGAAGACTGTGTTCATCCCACAAGAAAGAGCTGCTGGGTGGCCCGGGGTGAAGCGGCGTGGGGGGCGTTGAAGGGGGCGACTGCTTAAAGTACATGGAGCTTCCAGCTATTGCTTCGTCGGATGCTGCCATGGGTGGGTAAGGCTCCACCTCCTTCTTGATGATAGGGCGTTGAGGAGGGAGTTGATACAGACAGGAGGGTTTCGGCTCGAAGCCGCCCTCCACAAACACATTAAAACTGGGCAGGGACGTAGTGGCGGCGGCCGCCGAGATCTCCCCCCCACCGAGCTCACACTTCGCGTAGTCTGTCGCCATGAGGTCAGCGCTGTAGTCACCATGGTAACCAAAGGACTGGGCGGAGTAGCTGGACCCATGAGGTGCAGGGCCGTACTGGGCCTGAACGCAGGGCATGTCTATACAGACGGGGAGAGAGAAACGAGAAACAGACTTAATGTCTATCATATTGCCTTTTGGATTAATTTTGTCTTCAGGTGTGCAGAGGATGTGATGTCAAACATGGCATTTTGAGTACTATTCTGTTAGTACCAAGTTAGTAGATAAACCATTCCTGGAAACATGGGTTAGGCCGTGAGCTGGTGGGCACACATGCAAAAATGAAAAAATAAATGCCTCATTCATGGCCTGGATTCTCACTTGTTACAAAAAGCAGAATAATTATTTTATTTTATTTTTAGACTTATTTACTTACACTTATGTTGTATGGTTTTCTCAGTGGAGCCAAAAGTTATTACAAGTCCATACTATTTTTTATTTTTCTACATACAATGAAAGTTACTGAGGCTGACATGACATCTCCACTGAAGAAATTCATGCGGGTTTGTAACAACATAAGGGTGAGTAAATGATTACAGAATGAACTATTTCATTAATAATGCCAATTAATAAAATATTTCCTTAATCTCAGCATTTTTTTTCTGGATTTGAATGTCATGCCACTCTTGTGAGCAAACACTGTCCAACCCAAGGAGCACACATATTACCTCAGGAATCATTCTTTGATTATCCATCAACAGTCTTTATATTTCCTCCACTTGGGATAATAATAAATGCATAGATGTAAACATAAAAAACTGCACAAAACAATATGCACGTCGTGGTCAGACAGAAAACGAGGAGTTTAGTCACTTGCTTTCAAAACATAACGCCTACAAGTGTTAATCAAACGCTTTTAGATAAATATTCATCGTTTATTAAATAAATGTGCACCAAGCACCTGTTGAAATAAAATGATCTTATTAAAACCCACGAGGAACTCCCTTGTTTCTGTTAATTAGTAGGCTGTATCCTGAGCCAGCTTTGCGCTCCAGGAAAACCATACTGCCAGCGCGCGCTCTCAAAGTTATATAACCTACAACTGTGCGCCTTGACACAGCTGTTTAAGTGCGTCTGTGCAGAGTTACCTGAGTCCGTGAGGAGATGTGTGTGCGTGTCCTTTGTTTGCTTATTTTCCCTAGGTGGGGAAGTGTAAACAGACACGACGTCGGATTGACGCTGTCGTGTAGTGACTCCGTAATCCTTGTGTCTCCAACACGTCATGTGTGTTTAGTAAAATCAGGAGGCTTATCAATTATGAACGCCTCTTTACCTGTGATGACTCGGACCGGTACGTGTGCGCGCGTTCCATTGCCTACGTAGGCCAATACACAAACGCATGGCATACAGCATCATGGATAACAGTGAGTTTAATGCCAGTAGACATTTCTGTCACACCACTGGTTTCAAATGATACTGAATTGCACATCAACAGACAGAGCTTACCTAAAATCTTTTTTTTTTTTTTTTTTACTTTCCTTTGAGAATTGATTGCCTAAGTTTTGTTTACTTTTATGCTATTTATGCAAATTAATAGTGAACTTCATTGTTATCCTCCTACATGGGCCTATTAATTCTAGTAATAATAACTTATGTTGCTATATTATTTTTCTCCATGTATGCTTCAATTTTAAATTCGTATGAACCTGCTGTTCATTGTAGCCTATTCAATTTGGATATCAATAGAGAGTAGGCTAATCGTTTGCAACTAAAATAAACGAGGAGGAAAAAAACTATTAAATGGTGTCCTACATGTTTCAGTGTAGCTACAAATCATTAAATGACTTTCAAGCGTTTAAAGTTAAAAGAATTTCTGTTACATGTTCTGTTAGGGTTTTCAATTGTGGTTGATCTCGCGCGCAACCCAAATGGTCTTTTAGCGCCCCTAGCGCACAGCTAACCATAAACTAACCTATATTAAAGACGTTTTAAACAAAATAGATGTTTGCTGTGCAAATCTATAATAACGTGATAAATGTTGCCAGTAGCCTACTTATGTTTTATCCATGTCATAGGCTACCCCAACTTATAATATCCCCAATTCGCAATTTAAGAGAAGAGGTTTACGTCAGAGGTGTTGAAGCGCGGGTGGGTGCGACCGGTGCGACCCCTTCATCATCATGGTCATGAATGGTTTGAGGTCAATCTTTCTCGCGCTGGATGGATCTTTGCAAAAACGAGTCAAACTTTCGTACACCACTTACATCACACAGAAAAACATATCTTTCAAAAGTGCAGTTGAGATATGAACATTTCCCTCCCAAGACAATTGTTTTACAGGGCCAGTAGGCTTGTCATCTCATTCTCGTTTTACACTTGCAATTAAAATAATAATAATATAGTTTTTACATATTCCCCAAAGTAAAAAAAAATTAAAAAAAATAAATAAACTTGCTTTTGAGTATTTTTGGTATTTGAAGATCGTGTTAAGCTCAAATTTGGCAGTTAGCCAAACAAGGGTTGGGTGTCTTTTTTGACACACTTAAGATCAGCTCAAATTATGTAAATCTATACAAATCCTTACACAAAAAACAGGACTTTACTTTCTGTCTGATTCTATCTCTTGTGTGTATCCGTTTATGGTTTTGTTTGTGCACGTGCAAACCCCAGAGCACGTCGATCCTCTACCTCACTTCCACATTCACCATGACACGGATCATAAAAATGAAAACGCAGCCAACATAACGTAAAAAAGTCAAAATATTTAAAAGGTCTAGACCACATAAAGTCATACTGAAACGATGCTTTACAGCTCTAGGTGAGTGAGTGAGTGAGTGTGTGTGTGTGTGTGTGTGTGTGTGTGTGCGTGCGTGCACCAGACAGAGAGCCTCACACAAATACACACGCAGGCTTATAGAAAGCGCTTTAGAGGGATGAAACAGTTTCTAACCTCGAGGTGTGCATTTTAGATGGACAAAATGCAGCTGTTCCAATAACTGTGATCGCTTGTTCATTGTCAGAGTGCCATAGATCTAACAAACAAAAAATCAACGACAAAATAAATAAATAAATGCACATGACACGCTAACCAGTTTGAATTTGCTCTTGAAGCAAACACGCATCAGTGGAACACATCAGGCAGCACAAATTGATTTGCGCAAACTTTCACTTTCTATGCACTAAGACAACATGGACAGCATTCTAACAGCAGCACACGAGGTTGTTATGACCATGAAGACAGTGTG
Source organism: Abramis brama (assembly GCF_963993115.1). Classification (NCBI taxonomy): domain Eukaryota; kingdom Metazoa; phylum Chordata; class Actinopteri; order Cypriniformes; family Leuciscidae; genus Abramis; species Abramis brama. The sequence continues at coordinate 15,591,395 of NC_139979.1, forward strand.
TTGTGATACTACTGGGTACAAATATTAAATGAAAGCTACAATTCATTAATTGGAACACAAGTGAATGATGCTTTATCTGCCATATAAATGTCCAACCACCATCTGCGCGATTAATGTTTTTTAATAATTAAATGCAATTTGCTGAGGAATGTTGTACGGAGAAACGACAGTGCCATTAAAAATCAGTTATTGGTCCGGTTATTAGCATTTATGTCCGGGACAATTACAAACACAAACAAGCTCTCAAGAAAATAAATAAATAAATAGTTTAAACTACACCATATCAAAACTCTAAGCTATATGAACTGATTAGCATATTGCTTTACAGATACAGACAGACCAGAAAACTTTGTTTTATTACAATTTTAGCAGGTAGATACAAAAGTATATCCCTGAGATTTCCTGAAATGTCCATGTTTCCAAAGTAAGACAAACCAAAGTATAACAGCACGCTCATCGGCATATAGGGTAGGCCTATACAAAATTAATAAAAAATAAAATATAAAAAAACACACACAAAAATCTTACTTTACATTATGTAAATGTGATGTTCTTAAAACTAGAAATGTATTAGCTTAATATAAAAAGTTTAAATATGCAATACACATCAAGTAGCCTAGCCTATGTTTGGAAAAGCTCTCCAGAGTGGAGAGAGATTGTTTACAGAGACTGTGGTACCTGCTTGGCCTTTTGCTCGCTGAATCGTGCTCGGTGTCTCGGCTGGAGGCTGCACGCGTCTGGGGTTCGAGGCTGCTTCAGCGCACGCGGCGGGTGAGGGATCCGGGAGCCGGGACTCAGACCTGGGCTGCTGGCGCTCTTCCGAACCGCTGTCTGCAATCGGGAACACAGAATGCTTTAGTTCACTACGACAAAAAGTCACACACACAAACAGTGAACTGCAAAAATAATAGAGACACACTCAGACTTTTCGTATAGAGTAGATTACTTGAGTTAAACTTGTTTTAAAATGATTTATAGGCTACTTAGAATACAAGTGTGCAAGCCAATAAGCTACCAATACATCCTAAGTCTTAGCAACTACGTTTTTTGTTTTTGTTTTACAATAATCTAACCCCTTAAACAATTGGATGCAAAAAGAATTGAAGGAATTAAGTGCATTATGGGTTATACGAATTCGTTTACTGGTCATTTGTATATTTTTCTTAAATCAGAAAATCACACTAAACAGTCTCATGAAATGTTCAGTGTAGCCTATGTTAAAAGTAAAATACTCCTTAATTCTATTCACAAATACTAAAATATTAGGCTACTTAGACAAAGTTGTAGGCTACTCGTTTTAGCCTACAGAAATAATACAAATACAACTTTGACAACGATTCAATCGCAGCCTTTGGGAACAAACCAACATTAATCAAAAAAGAAAAAAACAAGTAGCCTACGAATAAAATTGTACAAAAACTGTCTTGTAGCACACTCGATGAAAAAAAAAAAAAAAACCCGACAAGTGAGAAAAAAAATGCATCGAAGACGTGAGGTAATAAACATTGTTTCAGCACAAAAGCACATTGTTTAAAAACTAAATCTCACACATGTCTATATATGCAATATATAAAGGAATATTTCATTTTTTCCTTCTGCTGCTGCATTCGAGCATGAAGATAGAACAGATCTGGGCGTCTAATAAAAGATCTTTCCATGCAGTTTTTTTTTTTGTTCCATTAGCTCAGAATAATAGCAACCTCAGTGACAGTTAGACAATATTCACCTGTGCACTCAACGAAGTCTGACTATCCCCGTCTTCGGTCAAATAAAACCCAAGCGCGCCACCGAAGAGTTTTTAAAAGCAACTAGCGCCCCCTCCCTGACAGAGGCGCGCTCACACAAAGCCAGCCCTCGAAATGAGCACGGTCTTTCTCGTCCCTAAAACTGCCAGAAACAAACCCTAGAAACATTCATCGTTTGGGAATATTAAAACTGTAGGCACTCATTTATGATTTAATTGACAACTGTAGTCAGGACAATGAAAATAGAATTTTGAGTGGCCTCATAAATAAGCTATTTTATTTCAAACACAGCCTATAGCCAACTACTATGAAGCTGGCAGCTTTCTGTAGACTTTATTATGTTTGTTTTTGAGTTCAACCATTTGTCCTTCTGAGGTTATGTGTGATTTTGACAGAGCGTGCAGGTCCGCTTGTGCCCCGGTAACCTAGAGAACCGCGAGAGAGCACTTAAGCACGCGCTTTGTAGAGGCGCTCCGTTCTGCGTTCAATAAGCGCGCGGGATCGAGGCTTTCCAGCAAACACACAAAGAAAGGGAGAGAGTGGAGATAAAGGGATGGGGGGAAAAAACAAGTACAGTAAATTAGCTTGGAGACGGGATTTGACACCCGATGGGGACAGAGACCTGAGGGAAAGAGACAGAGCATTTACCAGCCTCTGTCTAGGCTACTTCGTGACCTGATCTCGCGTGCTTTGGAATAAAACTTTAGTATACAACTCATTTGGATCACTGCTCTGATCAATGCAAGGCTATTGTCGTATCATATAACCTACCTCTTGGGGGCGGTTCTGTCACCACTCTCAATATTCTGGCATGTAGGCTACTACCAATGAAATAGATTGCCCACTATATTACCATTAACCTTTACTTTGTCATTAACGTTTATGAAGGTGTGCCCAAGTGTCATTGCAGCGCGTGCTTAGCTGATCTGAAATTCACACCACAAACAACAGTGAAAGAAAACACTTTTTAAAGCACAACAAGAGCGTGTTTCTTGGGTGTATCGGTGTCAATTCATAATTACCAAACATAAGATTGTAAACACCACAAAGATACTCCCAATATGCCCAGTCACATTGTATAAACTCAGTCATGTTGTTTGTTCAGAAAAGTCTCCTGACAGCAGGGAAACATGGCTTTACAAATATGTTGATATTTAGCACCTTAACTCTTGTGAGAACACGACCGAGTGCGATAATGGTAAATATAAAAGTTTAGTTTTTTGTGACGACATTATGACTGTTTATATTTGTTTACTGTTTCACTTTATTCGCGTTTGGTCCTTCCGTATTGCTTAAAGACAGAATGAATGAAGCTCGTGTAGTCATCTCACTGAGACGTGGCAAAGCAATATTGATGAGACTAGATCAAACAACTGAAATTATTCTTAACCCAGATACTACAAACAAATAAATAAACATTAGTAGCCTAGGCTACAATATTAAGTCACGCTTTTAAGAAACGCGGAGCGCGCGACACTCACTCCGTACTCGGGCGCATCTCACGAGACTCATACCGGCCCCGCGCGAGCTCACACAGCGGTTTCACCGAGGTGAGGAAGAGGCATCCCATTTCCATGACAACCTGAGAGAATATTATAAGCTACTTTTCGCAAATTAAATTCGGATTCACTCCGTCCATCTACAATGACATCGCTCGATCACAACACAGTTTATATTTACGCGGTGGGGATCGAACATTCAACAGGTCCGGGCAAGAAAGTTCTCTATAGCATAAAGCCATGCAGAAATATATGAATGGAGACCGCAATACAAATGACAAAAATCAGCCAAAGCATGTTGTCAATAATTTTACATTTCAATGCGTGGGCTACATCTGTGCGCTTTTTCTATAAAGCGTATTTAATTAAAATTCCCACTTACTTGATTTCTGTTGAGGTTCCGTCTTTACATATGTTTGTAAAGCCCTAATAATTCCTTGTGCATATCCAACAGAAATTTGTAAAAACTGAAAATAGTGGTTGGATGGAAGTTGGTTTTAAAGTCGCAAAAGTTGATGGATTTTTCATTAAAAATATTATTTGACTGATTTTCCTTTTAGCTAAGAAGAAAAAAGTACTCCGTGGTTCTGTCAGCTCCACTATAACAAGAGTCGGCGTTAGTAACGGAGAGGATGCGCTGAGCTTAAGTTGCAATGTGCCTTTGTTTATGTGGCGCGCGCTGAGCGAGAGAAAGTCTAATAGCACATTTAAGCGTCTGGCTGTACATAGAGAGCCTGGAATGCGTTACGTCAATGTGACGCCATGGGAGAGGTGACGTCGGCAGGCTGCACTGTAGCGCTCCCCCGGCCTCGCTTGTACAGTATACACATAAGCCGTACAGTCCATGCCAGGAGAGAGAGAGAGAGGAGAAGTTAATCTTCTGACTCTTTGTCAGAGGTTCTCTGAAATCAAACGGTAGGGCATGTTTCGATTAGGCTACTTACTAGTGGAAATTAGCGCAATAAAATGTAATTCGTGTCAGAATAACTCCAGAGCTGATGAAACTATTTTAAATGTCCTTATTTTGTTAGCTGGCACCGATTTATAAAACGAGTTGATTGATCATAGCAAAATGCACATAAGTGCAGGCCTCTTAGTTTTTTTCCCACGATATTAAATAATCACTGTAATCATACTGTTAGTGACAATACACGTTTATTATTATTAATATACGTGCGCGTGTGAACTTTTACCTAACAAATATTTGTAGGCAAGCTTCCATTGGACAAGCAGACTAGCCCACAGAAAAGCCATTTTTAATGTCAGTCACTTGCCAAAATTTCAGTTTACCTCAATGCAAACAAAAATGTCATGAAATAATGAAATATAAATTATAAGGCTGTGAGTTCAGGTGAATTTAAAACCTCAGAGTGCTCCCGCCGTGCTCACTAAACAAATTATTAAAAATAGCTAGCGTACACCATACTTAGTTAAAAAAAAAAAAAAAATCATCAACAGCCAATCACAAGACGCGTAATTTCTTGGCCACGTTCTAATTCTGGCCAATGATCAGCTCCCGGAGGCGGGGTGAGGACTTGACGCACTGAGGCGCGTGATTGACGTAAGCAATGTTACTAAATTTAGCAGCGGTGTGAGATAGCAGATCCTTCATTCATTGCGCCGGGGCGGATCCGTTTATTTTAGACATTTGATTGTGTTCCAGCCAATCCAAATATAGTCGTAGACAGGTATTTTTAGCGGAAGCGTGTCCCCGTTACCTCTTACCAGGGAACAACCTTATGATATCCCCATACTGTAATGGGAGAAAGTAGAGAACCGATTGCTTCGGGTAATTTTCTCGCAGGTCTTTTCATTCTAACCATGTTGTTTAACTCGCTTGGCTCTCCGGAAAAGCAGGATAGTGTGAGTTCGAACGTCCTGAGGATACTAACTTAAACAGGTTTCGGTCGTTGTACTAAATGTTTTGTAGATCGAACGTGGTTTAAAGGCAATCGTTTAAAAGAAAGTCTCGCGACAAAATATCACGTAACGTTAGCAGGAATAGTCGGCAATAGACCACATGCAATTTTAAATCTTCCATAGCTCACGAAAAGCTGTTGCAAAGACGTTGTAAATAAGGCTGTTCTTGCTAAGCACATACACCAGGGTCTATATCTGAAAGTAAAATGCCTGGATACATATTCTTCCATTTTGGAGCGAGCAATTGGCTTGTGTTTGCTTGTGATATTTGTTTGCCAAAATAAAACTCGTTTATACTTTGACCATTTCCCAACTTCAAGAAGTGCAGTAGTTCATCACGTGGTCTGTAGTTGTGGGGAATATGTTCCGCGTCGCGAGACGTTATGGAAATGGTGCGCGCGCGGAGGAAACTCGTTTCTTTTAACGCTGCTGCTTTGCCGTCACGGGGAATCCCCTCTCCGTGACCTTCCCCCGCCTCGCCTTTACACACTGGAGCGAGTGAACCGGGTCAAGTTGATATTAGCCTCGTTTGTGACAAGACAGGTTCTGCTTGGGGTGGTTAGAGACAACTAGTTAAATTGCATACCTTGCAAAGAACCAGAAACTGGCTCAGTATTTACTGGTAGCCTATAACATATGTGCAAAAGTTAAAGCTGAATGAAAGAGATATAAGCTGAAAACAAAACAGAAGTCATTGTGAGTGTCATAAAAGTCCTTGATTTGGGAAAACATCTTTTAAAAAACGAAATATCAGGGAATTTTAAAAGTGTGATTTTCAGTTTCAGAAAAAAAGTATAGGGAAAAAAATACAATGCTGTAATTATAAATTACTGTAAAAGTCATGAAAATGAATTGGTCAAAAGGTGTGGGGATGTTCTGTCTTGATAAAGGCACACTTCTCAGATGTTTACTTTTTGTACATTGACATTGGTCTAGAAAATAAAATAAAGTTCTTGACTGTAACTATTAGCAATTATTACAATATGACCTTTTCTGTATTTGCAACTATAAAGGCTCTGCACTAACCATAACATCTGTATATATTTTTTTTTACTACAATAGAAAATCACATGCTTTTTTTTTCATTTTGAAATCAATGCAATCACACCTAAACACCTTATGTTGCTCTTATCCATCTGATTGAGGATGTCTGCTTTAGCGGAGGCTCTTTATTCATAAGGTCACACTCACTCGATCTGATTAGAACAGTGAACTGAAACCATAAGATCAGGAAGGGTTTAAAATTAGAATTGGGAGAATATCTAGGCCTAACTTTATTTTTTTCTCATGAACGAATATATTCACAAATGGTAACTGTTTGGAGAATATTATGAATAATTTATGAACCACATTTATGAAGGTCTTGAACTTTACTCTTTACATTGGAAAGACATGTATTTCAACTTAAACTCCCACGTTTCCCGGCAGTGATTGTACAATGGATACATTTATGAGTGACAGATATCCGAATGGCTTTTACAGCACTGACTCATCAAAAAGGAGGAGAAAACTGCTTCCCTTGGCTGAGGTGAATGATAGTCACATGATGACTATAATCAATTTAAGATGAGTGAAGTGAGTGTTATTTTATTGCATAAGTGTTAAATCATGCATATACCAGGTTGACAAGCTTAAAGGTCATGAGTGGTAAAAACTATTTGTTAGTTTTTCTTGTGTTTGTGAGTGGGCGTTTGTACTTATGTGTGTTGATTACTCTCAAGCAATGACCTGGATATGAGTGACATCATCAAAGACAGGGTATACCTGCTTTAAAAAAAAAGAACAGTTTCTAGGGTTTACTTCTCGTATAAAATTCGTGTACATTCTTGTGTTAATAAAAGTTATACTTTTTTTCTATTTAGATTTTCCAAAAAATGGAGCGCACATCCTTTCACTGAGCGCATTGGCGGGAAATGTTGCTCGCCTCTCAGGCAACTCCAATGCTCGTGCAACAGGAGAGCAATGGCCAAGGTCAAGATTTTTGCTAATTTTTTTTTATTACATTTCACTTTGCTTTTTCACTAAACCCTGTCATGTGCCTTCAGAACACTTGGAATTTTCGCCATGAGTGGCATGGGATTATTTTGTGATACTTTTGAATCTTTTTAAAGCTTGGAGGTGGTCGCCATTCACTGCCAAACAAACGCGAGCACAACGGTGAGTAAATAATGACTGAATTTTATATTTATGTCAACTATCCCTTTAATAGTGGAAACTAGAATGCTGTGAACTCTATTTTGCTCAATTGTTAAAGAATAATTCATGATTTCACATGTTCATGTAATCTTTGAATTGAACAGGAAATAAATGTATTTGAGTTGGTGGAGGGCTTGAGTTGGTGGAGGGCTTGAGTTGAAGACTTGACCCGAAACCTGTCTGGGTTAGAGGAAAAACCTGCATGGGTTAGAGGAAAAAACCTGCAGAGAAGGTGGAGTTGGGGTGGTGCGGATGCCAGAAAACAGTCTCAGGACTGAGGTTAGTGGTGGCTTATGCGTCCTCTGATGCTCATTGGCTGGATTAAATGAACATGTTCCTCATGAACTTTGTCTTATGAACTCCTTTTTGTATGACAGTGGGGTTGTCTGTGCAAAAACTAAGCATGAATGGAACAGTTTAAAGCAGAATTAAGCTGCTTTTGCTAGTTTAAGTTTGGTATAGTAACATTATGTCTGTTAATGACATACGTTTATGAACTGAAAAACATAAAGGTGCCAAAAATGCCATTCTGTAATGTCTTTAATGTTGTCATTAGGTCATTCCTACTGTTTACTGTATTTTATGTCCCCATCAGTGTTGTTACATTGGTTTTATTTGCCCTTTAAAATCTTAAAGGGCCCCTGAAATCAAAATTGAAGTTTTTTAGCTTTTAGTATGAACATGTTAGCCTTAAGGTTATGAATAAGCTGGTGTGTTCCAAGTCAATGACAAAATTCGCATTTAGGAGAAATAAGCATTCGAAACTTACAGTCTCTCACTTCCACTAAAATGGATCACAGATTTTTATGACATCACTGCAAACTGTCCAATTAAAATCGAATCAAATTACATCTTCTGTCCACTGAAATGCTCTCCAAAATCTAAAGCGTCCCGCCCCCTAATGCTATAAATACCACCTGGCCAAAGCGACCGGCGTTGACACGTCACAGAGAAATATAAGTTGGAGATGTGTGTTCGGTTGCTCAAACGCTTGAGTTTTATTCCGTTTTAATTAAACTGTACATTAGTTAAGAATGAAATGGCTAGAGATTATTCACACCTCTGCTATTGAACCCAACGTATCATCAGAGCTCGGATTCGCCTCCATGGTGCAGTCAAGTACGAATTGCAGTCTGTGTTAAACTAAACGCTATTGGCTATTTTAAAAGGGGGAGGAGCCATTAAATATGTCCCGCCTTAGCTTCTTGTTCCAGTGGAAATTATGTCAACGTGGGCCACTTCAGTGGGCCTCCAAGCGTATAAAATCACATGACTTGCTAGAAGTAACATCTTTTTCTTGTTGGGAAAGCGACTACAAGAAAAAAAAAAAACTTTTCTCTCTTTTCCTCATTTTGGAAGACTTATCTAATAGCGTAAAACATAGCATGTCCACTCTGTTGTGGCAGTTAATACTGGGCATGAACACTTTTCTTTAATAGATTTTATATCTATTTATATCCATTTTATATCTATATATTGAAATTCTTCCTAAATGTTTATGTAATGCTGTTCTTTGTTGGCTTAAAACATCCACCCAGGTACACATTGCATTGTAAAAAAAAAAGTCATGTAACATGGTGGACAAATTGCCTAGACCACATGTGAAATATTTGGTTCATTATCATTAGGTTATACTAGCTTGAGCTTGACCAGTGTGTTTTTTTATGATGGACTGGAATTTTTAGAAAAGAATTTAAGAAAAGAATTTTAGAAAATAATTAAAATATATAAGGAACTCCCGCACACTATCTTAACTTGCAATTTAATTTTTATTAATGTACAACGTTTCGGTCACACAACCTTCATCAGGAATTCCTGATGAAGGTCGTGTGACCGAAACGTTGTACATTAATAAAAATTAAATTGCAAGTTAAGATAGTGTGCGGGAGTTCCTTATATATTGTAACGTCCTATCTGGCCTCATTATCCAACGCACCTATCACTTACAGGTGTGCGATGGAGTTCGTGCACTAGAAAAGAATTAAAAAAAATGGGATGGAATGGAATGTTACTCTTATTTGTTTTGTTTACAGTGAATGTCTGACAGCCACACCTGTCAGTTTTTAAACTGTAAATTTAACAGGATTTTCACAGTGCATGAAGCATGTGGGTGTATGCGTGCATCTCATCCTCTTACCACTCCTCAGTATTTGTGTTGCCCCCACACTGTGTGGGGTGTCAGAACAATAGTAGGCTACAGGAATTCCGACTGATAGTTCTGCTGGTGTTCAGAGGTTAAGTATGCAGACTGCTTTTGTTGTGAGCATACCAATGAGTCAGAAAGATACATTAACAGAGTACTGAAACTTATGGTTCATGCATATGAGGACTGATTATTGATTAGTGTTGATCATTCATATTTTGTAGTATAATCTCATTGTGTTTAGATTCATCATAACCTCAAATAATTAACACAAAACAAATATAATCTCCTAACAGCACAGACATATTCATATATTATTGAATATTAAAAAAGATAGTCCTGTCAGAGTAAAAAAAAAAAAAATGCCATTAATTACAAGGCTCATTAAACAAATGCACTGTCTGACATACCAAACTTATGAATGAGGCTTTCCCAATGAGTAAGCAATGGAGAGTTGATTTGCAATTTTAAAGTATTTGCTGTATATTGTATTTTGCATGTGAGCCTATGAAGTGTGCAAACCTCTTGGAATGCATGCATAGTAGTTTTCTTTGTGTGCATGTTTGTTTTTAACTATTCAGGGGAGCAGACCGTGACATGCGTGTTGTCTGTTGGCCAGGTCAATGAGTTCCTGAAAGACAAGGCAGGCAAGCCTTAGTTTAAGGAGAGAGAGTGTATGTATAGAAAAAGAGACGTACTCTCTCTTAAGATAACAATTCTTTGTAGAATGTTATCATATTGCACACCTCATAGAGACTCATAAAATCCACACACAGAGAAACAAATTACTTCTTGGTGGTGCAAGGGTTATTTTAAAATGTCAGTGCGTTGGTGTTGTTTATTGCCTTTATTAATGGGGATTGACTTTCATTCAAACACTATGAGTAATGACACATTTACTGCAGTTGATTCATTTGGTGAAAATATTTACTCGTTCTCCCAGCTCAGGAGTTCATCAGTTATTTGTAATTTTGAACTTATTTGAAATTTAGTGCCTCTTTTGCCAAATATTTTCAACAACAATTGCTTATTACAACGATTGGACCTGCTTAAATTTGTATTAAATGAAAGTTTTTTGAAGCAATCATTGCATTTAAAAAGACTGTGGAATACAATTTTTCTTACATTTATTTTAATTATTACACCACTTAAAGATCTTATTATATTTCATTTGGACTCATGAGGAGGATTTGGGATTTGCATAAAAAAATCAATTAATAATCAATTAATCTGTGTTTGCTTGGCATTGAAAGCAGATTTAGAAAATGTATAATTCCAATTCAAAATTCTTATAGGATTGTGAAAGGTGTGACTAAATTAAACTTTTTAGAAAGTTCTATATTAATGCACCAAGTTGTTGCATGACTTGGCAGCCACAAATAAATGTAACTCTTTATTGGACACTGGTGTCTTTTATAATGGGCTTGCCAGATTTATAAAAGCTCCGTATCCGCTTCACTCCATAGCTAAGGACACTCCTTCCCGGTGGTATAATCACAGTGACACTCGGCCTTCGTGACTTGAATTTGACATATTTTAGGGCCTGAGAGTTGTTCATGTAGCCTGCACTCCTCTTCTCAAGATGCAACCCATTTCTGTAATCTGGGATGCAGAATTGCACCATTTATGTCAATGTTTGGAATAGTGTACTTTCAGACACCCACATTTTCACCTTTGGGAATGTAAGGATACATGCAGTACTTGAAGTCCATGAAATCAAGGGGAAAACTTGTCTCATGTCTTCTGACCTTCCGTGATAGTCGTGAATCAACACAGTGGCATCTTGACCTTTAAATCTGGGGTCACTCGCAATGATATAATTACACTCACAAAGAGCATATTACTCACCGTTTTGGTGAAAGTTGTGAGAATAGTTTCGATGATGATTAAATGAAATCTCACGCATTCATACATTGCGTGGGTTTTGAAGACCTACCTGTCATTGCCATTGTGAATTTCCCAGCAATAGCATTTTTTAACCAATAAGATCCTGCCAGTTTTCGTCATATTCCGGAATCACTCTCTCTAGCTGGGTTTCACACCAAACCGGTGCCACGCCCTCTGTCTGACACACACGATGCTAAGAAATGTGTATGTGTGGGACGTTGCCTTTAGCTAAGGCATTACTTGCATAACAGTTGCCTGCTTTATGCAACTTCATTCAAAGGATTTCATATTATGTACAGAGGTCGTGACATTCTAGCTAGCATTTAAGTAAACAGCAAATACTCATCCTTTTAGTTTACCAAATGACTCAGAGGGTCAAGCTCATGTTCAGACAGGGATTCCCCAACCCGTTTAAAACAGCCTCACTGAAAGTCATTGGATGTATTTTTGTTAAAAATGTATTATGATGTAGCTACATACAACTATCTATCTATAAAAAACTATTTCTATAAAATAGAGGCATCAGGGCTGACATTAATGGACCCAAAGTATGATCTTTTTTTGTTAGGTCACAAAATGATTTCAATCAATGTAACCTAATTCGGGCATATATAACAATGCGAGAATTATAAGCAATAGCCTATAATGCAATTTGGTCTTTAAATTAGTTTGAATCAAAACTTTTTGTTATTTTTTTATAATTGAATCTACATTTCATTGTTTGCTTTTTTGAATAGGGTGTGCTGTGCCCTGTTTTCAAGCATTTTGGATCTGAATGAGTCATACTAGATTGTCTTCTCATATCATTGAAAATTCCAGTTAGATATACTAGTCTGACCTTAGTAGAAAGTGGGCGATGAGGTGACCTTTGAACTTTTGAAACATTCTGACATGATTTTTACTCAAGCTTTAAGTTAATGTGTGGTTTGTGCACTTTTGTACATAGTGTATAAATGAGTGCAAGATAGTGTTGAAGTGAATGAGAAACTCAGAATTTAATATCCTGAACCTTATTCATATGTCTTATCTTGTATTTTCCCCTCTGTGCTGGAAATAAAAAATTCTCAAGAATATTTAAACTCTAAAATGATGTTTACAAAGGTTCAAAAACAACTTTCCTTATATCAGTCCTTTGGTGTCTGTTATTGGATTTATGATATTTATTTTACTTTATTTACTTTTTTATATTTGAATTGATCTATTTAAATATTTCTTTCTTTCTTTTAATATTTAAATATAAGACAAATATATATTTTTAATCTTTTTATAAATTTAAGTAATATACTAAGCTATATGATGAACAAAAATAATATGAAACAATATTTAAAGTAAAGAGAATTTGTGACACTATAATACACATATTAAACACAAAAAAACTATTCCGTTTTTTTAAAGTCATAATTAATTTTCCACTACCCATTTTTTTCTTTTGTCTAATGATGTTAGAATTATGTAACTAGATTATTCTTAAGCAAGCCCTAGCATGTTACAGATCACACAGTAGGATATTGGCTTAAAGGGTAACTCTCGCCAAAATTGAACCTAGGCTCTTTTTGTTAATCTACCTGAGTCAAACTTTAGTGTAAAAGCATAATTAGAATGGAAACGCCACTTTTAAGATTGATCGTATTTTCGTTTTAGGTCAAAATGCCTTTTGAATAGAATGGTAGTGCTTGGGGCACTTCTATGATAGCACCAAAATCGCTATTTTTAAAACACTAAGAAGGCTCGACACAACATGAAACTTTGCTCGAAGTATCACCAGGGGCTCTACACATGAACTTGAGCATTGACTACATTGTTTGTGTACACAGAGTTTACTAAAAAGAAAGGTTTTGTGCGACTCGCTTTATCAGTTAGTGTTTCCGGCAGCTGGAATTTTGTCAGTCAAAAGTAGTCGATCTCCGAATGCAATGTAACATGAGGAGAGTAAAGATGGAAAGCTCCTAAAGCTTGTTTCCATATAAATTCACGGATAATTTTTCATCTAAGTTATTATGCTTTTCATTGAAATTACAAGTTCATAACATTTCCTCATATGGTTCATTACGTTGCATTCGGAGATCGACTACTTTTGACTGACAAAATTTCAGCCACTGGAAACACGAAAGTGAGTCATACAAAACCTTTCTTTTTAGTAAACTTTGCGTACACACAAAAAAAGCACAGTTTTATGTTGTGTCGAGCCTTCTTAGTGTTTTAAAAATAGCGATTTTGGTGCTATCATAGAAGTGCCCCAAGCATTTTGCAAAAAGCAAAAAGCAAAAGGCATTTTGACCTAAAACGAAAATACAGTCAAACTTAAAAGTGGCGTTTCCATTCTAATTATTCTTTTACATGAAAGTTTGACTCGGGTAGATTAACAAAAAGAGCCTATAGGTTCAATTCTGGCGAGAGTTAGCCTACCCTTTAATGGTGGCGAGTTAACTCTGCAACATGGCTACAAAGTGTGGCTGTTTTGTGTAATATTTCTTCTGGTTGCATTTATAGGCCTGTTGAGTGAATGTATGGGGGTGTAACTGTGTTTGTATGTTTCTAAGAGGATATGATTCAGATGTGCTGGTTTTAGAGTAGAAAGGGGATGGTCTTATCTAAATGTTTGGACAGAGACGTTTTTGTATAATAAATAATCGCATTAAGCGTCACTCTGCCATGTCGGTTCCCCCCAACATGGCTGCTTTCACCAGTAAACCACATTACAGAAAAACCTGCAACTCTCTCCTGATTTTAAATAGGTCAAGACCAGGTCAATACACCTGATGTCACCTGACACACTGCTCTGCATGTTTAATGAATTTATGTCACCTCAGATTGAACTGCAGTTTTATCAAGTAGGTACAATCACAATCTGGCTTTGATATGACAGTCAGTTGTATGGCCCACAGTTTGGTAGTTTATGACTGCATAAAAGACTGACAACTAACGTCAGAGATGGGTTTTGTGGGAAGATACACACACGCAAACACACTATACTTCTTCTGTCTTTTGATTGCTTGAGGTTTTGGGAACCAATAGGCTCTTTTAGACTTTCTATGTCAAGAAGGAAGGTCATTAGCTTATCGCCCTCTTGATCTCTAATACAAAGAGAATACTATGTATTATTAGGAAACACTTCCAAACACAAAACTCTTTCATATTTAGATAAAAGGGATTTAAAAAAAATGTTTTTGATCATATCTATCTGTTTTCTGTGTTTAGTGATACAATGGTTCCTTCGGTGCTGGATCAGTGGAGAGCTGAACGGCCGCCAAGTGTGCATTGGTTAAAGTGTGAGAGGGACTCCCCATTTGACTCCATTACAACACTGACTACTTATTCAAAGCACTTAGCTAAGTAATACATATGAAATGAGGGCAAACTACATGTTGTTTAATGAAAAATTGCGCATTAACATTACTGTAGCTCAAATAGTAGCGCATGGCTACTATTTTAGATTCCCATTAAATGATCAAATTTAAGTCAAAATAAGGCACTTATAATTGCTTATAAGGATATAATTACTTTTATAATGTAAAAAGAGTTATTAAAGCGCATTGCTCGTGAGATTTGAGGAGCTATTGTGCACATGGGACATTGAGTCCAACCCCTTTCCTCCACTTTTCTGTCAAATATTCACTATCCTCTATAATAAAGAAAAAAAGCTAATAAATAATAATAAAAGAACTTGCAGCTAGTAGTGACACATTTACTGCTCACTCTGCATATTTCTTGCTCTTTGAATTTTTTTATTGGTACAAATTTCATTTGAGCTTGAGCATCATTCACCTTGTATTGAATTGATTAAGGGCCATGAGTGTCACCCGATTGACTGTTTATGCACTATAAAGTGTTCCCTTTTCTTTTAACAGAGGCACACTCACTAATGTGCATGTAAAGAATCTATTGTTGGCGTACTTCTAGTTATAGCCAGACTGACGTGTTTAGTCCTTGAAGGTGTTTGAGACCAGACGCAAGGTCAAACTCATCTCTTATTGCCTGAGATTCAGCAGCCTGCAGCCTGATTGGATCCTTGGCACACAACCCTCAGGCCTGATTGGCTGAGAGGACAAATCATATCACCTGTCCTGACTGAGGTGTTAAACTATAACCATAGATGTTAATATCATCAAACCCAGCTTATCTAAATTATAGATAAGGTAGGCTTGACGAAATTTACGTCATATCTTTCTTTAAGAGTCTTTTCATTTAAGAGTAACTCTCACACACAAACACACACACACACACACATACATGCATAACCTGGGCGCTCTGATACCCGCGCACAGACAGGAAGTTTGAAACAGTGGGGCTTCTGTCTGTGATTTGGCTCCAGTGGTTTAGAACACGGTATAAGAGAGCTAAGAGCTGCTCTATCTCGCATGAGCACCTTTATCAACACTCCTTCACTTTCACTACATCCTTACTCCTTTTTTTTCTTGTATTCCCCTGCAGACTTTATCTGATTTTCATTGACTGAAAACGTATGGCTTTCTATTGAACTGCCTACAACCCTACAACAGTCAGTCTGCACTCTATTTATCTCTTAATTCCTTGCCTTTAATTTGTATGCATGCTCAAGCTTAAACTTCTGATTTTCTGGGATAAAAAGTGGTTTCATTAAGAATTAATTAAAATGATAAAAATGCAGTTTCATCAACAATTTGAACAAAGTGAGAGGGAAGAGAGAAGTACCTGCAGACTGTTTTGTTAATGTAGACGCTGCTGGCCAGTCACTGTGGTCAGGGTCATGTTTGATTGGCGGCTGATGAATGAATTCAACACAGTGGGCCAGCCGAGTGTGCAGCCCATGGGTGGTTAAAGTTACAGGTAGAAGCGTCACATACTGGGCTAAATGGTCACAGAAAATCTGTCTCCATATAGGTGGTTGGGGGCATAGCTAAAGGGCAGACAGGGTGCAGAGGACAAAGTCATGCCTTACAGCTCTGCCGTTGAGGCTGGAATGCAAAAATGAAAGAATTAAAGATTTTGACTCAAGAGTGAAACACTGGGATTTACCTATATGGTTTAACTAACATTTACTTTTCTATTCGGTTACATCATGTTTTGTGTGAATGCAATTTTGTATTGGACTTAAAAATGTGACATTGTATGTGTGTGTGTGTGTAAATGGAAAAGCAGGGGTAGATTGTTCTCTTTTTTCCCAAGTGGAGTGCTTTGATGGTTATGGAAGTTCCCAAATGGAGGAGAGTTTAAAAGAAGCCAAAAAGATCTAGTTACATCATGTTTTGTGTGAATGCAATTTTGTATTGGACTTAAAAATGTGACATTGTATGTGTGTGTGTGTGTAAATGGAAAAGCAGGGGTAGATTGTTCTCTTTTTTTCCCAAGTGGAGTGCTTTGATGGTTATGGAAGTTCCCAAATGGAGGAGAGTTTAAAAGAAGCCAAAAAGATCTAGTTACACACACTCTCTCTCTCTCTCTCTCTCTCTCTCTCTCTCTCTCTCTCACATTTGCACTCAGTGCTGCTTGAAGGTTAAAAAGGGGTGAAGAAAAGAGACGCATAGATTGTTGTCATTTTAGGTCAATGCATCACCAAATATAATATGTTATCAGAGAAGGAAAGAAGAAAATGGAATAAATATGGCCATTTCTATTGATCTGTCAGGAGCTGCTGAACAGGTGCATTCCACTAACCTGAACCTGTAGTATACACTGGAAAATTCAAACGAGGTGTTGAGCGTGCATGTGTCCAACTGTCAAACTCCACGCAACCACTTATCTGTTCATCTGCTCAAAAGTCCTATTTTTCTTCCATTGAGCAAAGCTGATAACCATGGAAGCATGTTTTCACCTCAAAGTAAAAAACAAACAAACAAAAAAGGTCATTGTGCCCCATTTCTCATTATTATGACTTTATATCTTATATTTTGAATTTGTCACAAACTGACTACTTCTCAAATTGTCTTGTCTCATAATTGACTTTTTCTCATAAATGTGACTTTAGAACTCATATTTCAGAATTACTCTCACAACTACTTTATTTCTTTTAATTGTGATCATAATTAAGACAATTTATATTGCAGATTTTACTTTGTCATATTTATATTTTTATATCTCAAATTGTGACATTTTATCTCAAAATTATTTTATTTCTCATTGTGACTTTAGATCTCACATTTGCATGTTTTTTTCTCATAAATCTCACAATTGCTCATTTATGTCTTGTAATTATGATTTATATCTCAATTTTGCCTGTTTACTTATCACAGAAAGTAATACATTGTGACTATTTTTTTTAAACTTTCTCACATTTGCCTGTTTTATTTTTTAATCTGAAATGGAAACAGAATTCCATAAATAGGCAAACAAAAATAGTTATTGACACATATAGATTCAATAGTTATTTATGTTCAATATCCAGGTCAAATGGCCTGAGGTGTGCTCATTACACTCAAACCACAACCTACGCAACAGAGCCCTATCTGCACTATTAACAGAAACAGTATTCAAATCACCCAGACAATACTATGAATGTCCATCAGCCCTTAGGTCATAGCAACCGCACCATTGATAATGAGTTCCTTTACCACTGGAATGGTATTTCATTCAAACTTCGGATTCAAATGAGTCGGCTTGGACTTGTCACAGAGGGATGAGGTCATCTCCAATATACAGCATTACTAGCTATCACCAACTGTGATGGATCAGGCTCTTTCTAAATATTGGCTACTCACTGTTTATATTCTGACTAACATAGTCATGCTCTGTTCCATTCCCAGCTGTGACATATTAGGAACTTAATGTTTGTTACAAGTTGAATAAATGGAGCGGGTCTGTTTATATTTTCTGGAGAGTGAGCAGTGGAGTGATAAAGAGACCTTGGCATTTCAGAGCTGTTTCACCAATTAAAAATGTGAGGAATGTATTAAGGGTTCTTCCCTTTTAGAACTTCCTATGCTGCTAGAAATAAACTATTACACACTCTCGTCTTTGACTTTTAACCTCCCTAAGATGTTCACAGAGGATATTGGGTAACTGTGGTTATGTTCAGAATGAAATATTAGCTTACTTTTTGTCTTTGCCCCAAATGGTATCCAAAGCCCTTGCTTCCACGCTTTAGTGATGTAATGCAGCTCAGACTGTTGGGTAGAAGTCGGGCTTGCTTGAGTTACGTGAAAGTGTGCACAGCCGCAAAGTGTGTGTGCTGGTGAGCACCCTTCAGAAACCAAAAATGACTAATGAGAAGGCATTGCGGACATTACAGGCATTGGGCAAGTCAATTGCAAGTCCTCAAGTGCACTTCAAGCATGCTGTTTGAGACCGGGCCATTGATTACTGGGCAATACACTGCCCACCATACTGTTCATGGCTGTGGACAGCTGAATTCAATTAAGTATAAAAAAATCTGAGCAATCAAGCACTTTCTTTTCTGTTTTGATTTTCTCGCTGTTTCTTCACACCATTTGAATCATCCTCATATTTACAGTTTTTATTTCAGCCAGCGTTGGCAGGTTTCATCTAACCGTTAGGTGGACGATGCTTAAGTTGGATCTCTCTCGCTCTTTTCCTATGATGCAATCTCCCTTGCTCACGTCTGTCTTTCCCTTTCTCTTTCACTCATTAGTCGCCATGGTAAATCAAACTATCATCGCCATGACAACTCAGGCCTTCAACAGCCCGGTTCCACACCAAACACGCAAAGGTCTCCTACGCACGGCTGTCCAAAACGCCGCTCTGTGTGTTTGTGAGCGCGAATGTTTGCGTGTGTGCATATGTGTGTATGTTGGTAAAACACAAGGGCTGTTAGAGAAACAGTCTAATTACAAAACTGTGATTTATGCAATAGCATGGACTTGTTTACAAAGTGCAGCCCTGTTTAAATTTGTCACAATACTAGGACGTCTATTTTTCAACCTCATTTACATACGTGCATAATGATTCAGCATGCTGTTAGTGCTTGTGTATATTTAGATTATTTTCAAGATGTCATCCAATGGTTATTTTTGACTGACATTATTTATCCAGAGAAACACTCTTATCCAGAGAAACACACAATTTTTAAACCTAACCATTTATAATGTCCGAGGATGTTCGATAATTATAATTAAGTATTGACAATTAGATGAACAATCATGATTGTGTCTGTGTGCTTTCTAATGCCAATTAGATGTCCTTTTATGGATGTCACACGTAGCCTACCTCAGTCTGTTTGACCGCCTGACTCTCCTCCCACCATGTGACCAGTGTCCTGAATACCTGTAGAAAGGGGAAGTGGCCGGTCATGAGTCTCCGATGACACACCCACGCATCTGCAGGTTACCTACGCATTTTCAGTCTCTGTCACAAGTTACAATGGAACTGAAATATCTCTGTTTCACTCAAACACAGACACCCCTGTCTGGGGAGTTGCATCACAAACAATGAGAAGCACATGTACTGTAGATGTCAAGTGAAATATATGTTAGTATGTAAAAAATAAGTGTATATATACAGTTGCACACACTGTAAAAAATGAATCATGAGTCTTGTAATTTTCATTAAAAAAATGATCATTAAAAGTATTATGTATATTTTATTAAGAAAATTGTGGTTCAGTGTTTTGTTGAAAATATTGAGAACATTTCACTAATAACACCAAGAGAGGCATTTTCCTATTTTTTTTTTAAGGAAACACAATTTTAAGGCTTGAATTGAGGAACTGATAATCCTCATTAAATTAAGGAAAAGGCTACCTATTTATTTTAAGAGAATTACCTAATTTATGTGGTTTTATTTAGAGACACCATTGTTTGTTCCCAGCGTGCTTTGCACATGGCTGGAAATGGAGAGTAAATCTTGAAATAAAGTGTTATTTCATGTGTTTTTGAGTAAAGGGAAACATCTGTTAATGTTTAATGTTCAGGTATGTTTGACATTTGAAAGAGTTTCTATTATGTTAAAGTTTTGATCGTTACCATTGTGCAGAAGAGTAGGGCTTATGGTTAGGTTGTGAATAACTGCATTTTTTTAATATTCTGAAGCATGTTGTTTTATACATGTAACAATAACTCTGCTAATGATAGTGCAGTAACAAGTTTGATTCTGTGCTGTCCTAGCAGCATACAGTCTTTATATAAAACAATATATCTCAAAGTTAAATATAAACAGGTCATATCCATTCACTTGACTTCACACAATTTTGAGAATAAAAAATACTTCAAATAAAAAAGCACATTTTACTAAAATGTATTATGTCATAGACTAAATAAATTAGGGCATTTTACATGATTTATTCAGGTAGATTCCATGAATGAAATCAAGCTTTAACTACTCAAAAATAGTATGTGTAATAATGTTACCATAAATTTTTTAAGTAAATAGCAGTAACATTTTTTACAGTGCAGTAAAACATTTTGTTACATCATGTGACCATTTGAAATGAAATTTAGTGAAGGCAAAAAGTAAATAAAAATGGGCACCAACTTCAAATAAATTGTTACAGGATATAAAAATATGCACTTCCCCTAATACCTCTGACTTGATATAGAAATCGTCATTTTGATATAGAAAAAAGTCGATGGGTGTATTATGCGTCAACTACCCCAAAATAAATGCCTTTAGTTCCCCTGTCACAAAAATAAACTTAGAACTGAATATAGACCAAAGAAACAATGCTCCATCTGACAGAATTTGTGAATCTCTCTCTCTCAAACACAAACACAGTCTTTTGTGATGTTCAGCCCATCATGGATGCAGCTGTCATGCTGTAATTGTCTAAGTGTTTGTGCGAAACATGGAAAGTTGTTTGTTGCAATGGTGAAATTCGTGGGTGGAGAGAAAGGCAGCTGGTGACTAGTGTACAGTTGCCAAATTTGTATGTGTGAGTGTGTGTGTGTATGAGCGTGTGTGAGGGGGTGGGTTGCGCACAATGGAAAGTGAACTCTGTCCACGTGACGTTTGTGGTGTTTCCTACTTTCACCAACCAAGGAACTGG
Source organism: Abramis brama (assembly GCF_963993115.1). NCBI lineage: Eukaryota > Metazoa > Chordata > Actinopteri > Cypriniformes > Leuciscidae > Abramis > Abramis brama. The sequence continues at coordinate 15,612,698 of NC_139979.1, forward strand.
AACTAGTGATGACGAGAGAACCGTTAACATCCTCATCTCTCTATACTCTAGTTTTCTCTCTCTCTCTCTGTCTTTTTGTTTCCCTTTCCTCCTTTTCTTCTCACTCCTTTCCCTTTCAGGGTATATGTCTCTCTGTTTCAGCTTTGTGCGGTTTAAGGTCACATGACTCGATGATGACAGACCATGTATGGGCGGAGACTGAGCTGCTTTTTATGAATGAAATGTGTTGTTTACGCTGACTGAGCTATTTTTGTGCACTAGTGCGCGTGTGTGTGCACATGTATATGTGAGCGAGTGCTTTAACGTGTATGTGTGTGCTCAACCACAACGTTTCCTTCTCCTTTTTCCTCTCTGCTGATTCATTCTATGAATAACAGCTCTCTGTGTTAACTTTTAACACATTCGTTGACACACACACACACACTCTCAAACGCGGTGACAGGGTTTAGATACAGACTTCTAAATTTGTTGGTGAGTGTGTTTACTCATTGAGTCTATGTGTGTGATAAGGCAGCATCCTGTTTCCAGTGGGGGCTTGTGTAACAAGGCACCGTGTTCCTAGTGACGTGCGTTTGTGTGTATGTGTCAGTAAGAGGATATTTATTCCACTTCTTGTCTTTGTAGCTCTATGAGAAAACCAGACAGATCTGCATCTAACCTGAAATATTTCACTTTCTCCCCTCACACACTTGACTGCGCAGATTCACAGGATAACTCGGTGTAGGCCACTTAATCCAAAAATGTGCTCAATACAGAATCCACATATTGTCATAAATGTGTACGAGGCTGTACAGTGATCTAACAGGGTCTGTCTCACTAGTTGTGAGGGTGCTGTAAACAAGATTCACTTATTTCTGCCCATAGACTAAGCTGCCAGTTGTTTGACGCACGCAACAAAAGCTTGCAAGGGAATGCAGTTTGTTCATCGATCTAGCTCGCTGCAGTGGGCAACAAGTGTCTCATATAGTATCCGCAGAGCGAACGAATAGCATTATAACAACTTTCAACACACTCAAATGTATCTAATATTATAAAACAGCACTGTGTTACCTCACATACACATGACCGGAAGAAGCGGAAGCGGCATAATAAAAGCTCCTCTGCTCTCGAGCCGTGTGTCGCACTTGTCTCTCCTTAGCAATCACTCCAACAGCTTTCGTAACGTCAGTAAATCTTTACATTACCTGTAATCCATGAATATGATTTCTGCCCGAGACCTGTCGTATTCGCCACCGGCTGTAAAGGTGAAGGCCACAACTCCCATGATTCCGTGAAATCAAGGCGTCATCAAACTACGCCTTTGTTTTGAATAAACGACCTCTAGTGGCGAAAAATTACATAGTGTGCCTTTCACATAACGAAAAAAAGAAAATGCTGTCACACGCAGGGCTGCCAACTCAAAACCTGCCAACACTGAAGTGATTTCCTTGTTTTACTTAGTTAGAATAGGACTCAATATTTTTGCAAACCGCAAAAGCTGAATAATAGATCAAAACCTTTGGATTACTCAACAATTAGTCAGTTATTCAATCTAATAACCATTAGAATAATTGATTATCAAAATAATAATTTGTTGCAGCCCTAGTTATAATCTGCTATCTGAAAATTGTTATTATACTATTATACAATTATACAAATTCTATTATACAAAAACAACTATTCATATTGTTTATTTTATACACTACCGTTCAAAAGTTTGAAGATTTTTTTTAATTAATTTTATTCAGCAAGGATGCATTTAATTAATCAAAAGTGACAGTAAAGGCATTTTTAATATTACAAAAAATCTATAAAATAAATGCAGTTCTTTTTTACCGTTTACTCATCAACAAGTCCTGGAAAAAAATGCATCACAGTTTTTACAAAATATTAAGCTGCTCAACCGTTCATGTGACACTGAAAACTGTTGGTCTGGTTTCACACTCACTTGATTCTATTGAACCCTGGTGCATTTGCATTCATCTTAATGCATCTTAATTCATCATAACAAATGTGCATGGCGCATGATAGTAAACAGAACGTGGGTCAATGTATTGAGTTATTTTTATTATTATTAATTTGCTATTATTTGTGCAGCAGAGTGAACAACACTTCCATCTACTTTATGTGCTCCGCATAAAGGCAGCTTTCTGCCACTTGCAAACTCACATTCATGCAAATCGCACCACAGTTCCAGTGCAACCGAACTCAGACCATCTCATACATGTAGTCTCGGCATCATTTCCCCAGTGCACTCCCGGATCCGTATGACAGCTTTCACATTATCAATTTTTCATGCAAACCATGCTCGGTTTCGGACTAAACTGCCATTGTGAAAGCACCCTTAATGAAGTTTCTTGACCATATTTAACAGTACATGGTCTTTTCATACCATCACATTCAATACAGACTGCTAACCTACATTCACAACTAAGACTTATTTTACTTACTAGTCAAATAAGATTCACAGACTCTGTTATGATTATCAAGAGACTTAGTCCGTGGAACATCTACTATTACCATCCGTTATTTAGGACAACCTCCAACGTAGATCAGTGGTTACAGTAAAAATATTCTCATGCTTTTGCATTAACCTGACCTAGATGTGCTGTTAGCATGTTTAAATGGCAAGTCGTAATATTTGGCCTGGCATATATGTGCTTTGGAAATGAAAGTGATAAATGTTTAATCTGTTTGTCAAGAAGAATATTCTAGAACAAGACTATCACTCTTCAAATACAAGCATGCTATATGCAGTGCCAAAGAGATACAAAATCACAGACCCATATGTCTTGAATGTCTCAAAGTTGTGTTGGTGTCAGGATTAGACTTCCAGTTTAAGTTAAAAGAGACCACCACACATTAAACATTATATTTCATCCCACAAAGATGATTTTATATCTGAACTGTAAGGGAGACAGCTGTTTAAATGGAACAAAATTGTCCAAAAACTGTTGTATGCAGAATCGTTCTGCTTGTGTTTGTGCTTTTGTGTAAGAACTAGCAATAGAATAAAGGAGGACTGCTCTGTTCTTTTTGTTCCTTGTGTCGTTTGTTCCGGTGGAAAGACACTCATCGTCAGAATTATGACTCACAAGTTCACAAAGCCCCACAGAATGAAGTCAGTGAGACCCCAAACGCACACATACACACACACAAAAAACCATACACGTTTACACTAATGAATAAAAGTGCAGCAGATGCTGTGGAAATTCTCCAGATTGTAAATTTGTTGTCATGGAGGCTAGTTTATGTCTTTCATGTATATGGAACATGAAAACTAGCAGCACACACTCACATTCTCCACAAATCTACTCTTAAACAGCCATGTTCCATTGTGCATTGAAATGGTCCAATGTTAGTTAAATGTTTCAGGATGCGGCGATACAAAGCCGGGGAGTAAAGCTGCGATTTGGGCTTGTACAGAACAGTCTTGCAGTCTACAGACCGCATTCTTTTCTGACCTTTTCCTAAATGCCAGAAAGAACAGATAAGAAACACTCTGAAAATGTTATAGCGGAAGTGACGCAGGTGCAAATTAAATTCATTTTTAGTCTGGGTATTACTTTGTGGAGTTGCAGCACATTCTGGGGCTGAAAGGACAGAAGGCTACACCTGTTCTCAGCAGATTTTGAAAGGGGTTAGTGACAGACACAAAAAAATAAATATATTACCACATGCACATTGTAGCTAAATACATTTGTCTGCTAAAAGTCACAATGAAACTGAAACAGTGATGGATCTTTTCTTCCATATTGTCATTTACATCCGACTGTGATAGATTATCAAAAAAGAGAAAATTTGGCTCTATCCATCAGTTGTTGATTGGATTTTGAGATGTAGTCTTTGCACTCAAATGAATGCGAGCTTGCAGTCAATTGTGGAGGGGGGGTTTAAGCAGACTAAATGATTGGAGTAGTGTGATGTTTTCACTGGAAGACCAAGTCATGACATTTTGATTAAACATGAGGTCAAAAAATATATATACATGGATGATTCTTTCACAATAAGATCTATTTACAAAATGGAGTGAATTTTCATTTCACGCCAAAGCTCTGTACACAAACAGTTCATCAATCATGAGAGAAAATGGAATGTTTTTCTAACTTTCTCAGAACAATTAAACAATGGCTGTTTCTCAAAGAATGGACTTGCGTTCTCGCTGAGACCAGTCTGCCAGGCTACCTTGAAAGAACAAACTCGGAAGGATACGAGGACACAAAATGCATCTTTGTGAGAATTGAGATGTGCTGCGATCTTATTGCTCAACTGACCATTCAGCACATGTTGGGCAGTGGGACTGCACCATCCAATGCACCATAAATAAAACATAACATCACATCACAGGTGTCATTACCTATTAAAATATTTACTTGCATTATTGTTATATTTTTATTTTAGATGAGTTTTTGTGTAAATGAGTATTTATATTTAATGTTACACTTTGTCAATGTTAATATTCTTTTATATATGCCCAGGGCGTAGCACAAGATCCCGGGCCCTATGCATAGGCAGTCCTGATGGGCCCCTATCAGTTACCAATTGTTTCTCCTCATTTTGTTTTCTTTCCTTCTCCTGTCTTTTCTTTCTTTTTTGGTGGCCTGATTTGGCTTTCTTTGAGAAAGACATTTGTACAGCAGAAGTCTGCGCTCCACCAGATGCTCAACTAACTAACATAAACAAAATGCGTGCAGATGGACTAAACCATTTGGCGCATTAGCAAGGGGTGGGACCGTGAGACCTTAGATAGTCTTTACTTTTTTGTATACAAAATCAATGATTGTCAGTCAATCAACCAAGTTATTCAGCCAATACACTATAAACTTTACATTTCATCTGACATTCATTATGAAATTTAATTAGGAAATGAAAATATCCAGGTAAAATAAAATATATTCCAGACTTTTCAAGGGCCCTCTCTCCCCTTGGGGCCCTGGTATCAGTACTGGTTTTACTCCCAGTCCGACGCCCCTGTATATGCCAATTAAAAAGTAGTACAGGCTTTCTCCAGGTATTTACAACTTTATAAAAATGATGCCGAACAAAACAACAAACGTTTACTTTCATGAGCCTTGAGTGAGAACAAGAGAAGTTTAAAGTTTACAGGCTTCCGTTGGTCGTCCGCCCACGATGACTTCTGTGTTTTGTAATGGTTCGATTCTCTCAAGTCTGGCGGTTGATAATGACATAGTACGAGAACACAAGGGCAGAAGATTGTTTAAGAACGCATATTGAGAAATGCCAATGTTTTCATAACTTATTTGGAATGTCAGAAAACATTCTTAGAACATAAAATTGCTTTATTTAATCAACACCCAATGTATTGAACCAAGTACCCAAGTAAATTTTCTACCCAAGTAATCACACTACTTTCGTTACATTGCGACTTTAAGTTAAGTATAGGAGAGAAGTGTACTTCCTTCTAAGTAAGAAAAGTAAAAAAATAAATAATTTTTTAAAAATGCGGTAACACTTTAGATTAGGGTCCAATTGTCACTATTCACTAGTTGCTTATTAGCATGCATATTACTAGAATATTGGCTGTTTATTGGTACTTATTAATGTATTATTCTGCATGATCATATTCTACATCCCTTAATCCTACCCAATACCTAAACTTAACAGCTACCTTATTAACTAGTAATAAGCAGTAAGTAGGAGCTTATTGAAACAAAAGTCGTAGTTAATTGTTAATTGTGAGAATTGGACCCTATTCTAAAGTGTGACGATCAATGCTTCCAAGGCATTAGGACATCCAGGTTTCTGAGAGTCTTTGTATGTAAATGTTTTGAGTACAAAAAGTATCTATGTAAATGCCATGATCTTGGGTCAGTCCGATAGTGTTTATCATTCAATGCTTCTTTTCACTGTGGAAATCCAGATCTTCCTGGTTCCACCACAGAAATGTCAATGAAAGTTATGGATTTTATTCACAGTTCCCTTGATGATAGCAGTCTAAACTAGCAGACTGCACAAATACGCACATACAGTACATACTCACAATGATGGCATGCTGATCTCGGCCACTGCACAATTTACAAAGTCATGCTGTGACAACAGCAAGTGCTACTCAAAAAAAAGTAGAGACAGAAACACAGATGTCAAATGAAAAGTTTATTGCCTCTAGTGTTCTGGACTGAAGGGAGTGTGAGAGTCAGCATTGTCTTCATACCTCCTATGGGTATATCTTGAGGAGAGAGAAAGAGAGAGAGAGAGAGCAGGCGGTACTGAGACTACTAGATTTTATTTCTAGAGTGCTGCGTTCTGATTTCCTTCCCAAAGACAGTTGGGCGTTTGCTGACGATTCAGTCCTAAAACAACAGCGTGACCATACCAATGTTGGTTGGCCTGCGTATACTTACGCAAAACTTCTCAGAATGCTGTACGTACATGCGTGTGTTTCCGGTCGTAGCTGCACAGGGAGACAAAGAGACTCATTCAGGCCCACTGTGACTGATCTATTACTTGAGATATAGTCAGAGTTCACATAGCAGACTTTGGTAACTTCAGCCATGCTGTGGGAAGAAAAAAAAAAGTTCCGTAACCCGGTTTATATAAAATAAATCAGGTCAGGGGAGGTTACATGTTGAGGTTACACAAATACCACTTTTGGCATCTTTTAGCAGAATGTTCGACAGTATTTACAAATGAGGAAAAATACTTAACAAGATTCACTAATAATGAATTGCGCCTACTAACAATATAATATGGGGTACATCACTTTTTTGGTCTGGTTCTCAAGGCAGCACCTGCGATGCTGCTTGGTGCTCACACTTTACGCGGCACACTTATCCTACAAGCCGTCGTCATCATTTTACTCCTAAATGCTCTCCTCACTATCTTCTTTTCTCTCGAACATGGTAGATGATGAGGATGATGTTTTTTTATTTTATTAACATAAATGACAGACAACAGCAGGAATATTAGGCTGCTGTCACTTTAAGACCGAATGCACCGATCGAATATACTGACACACATCAGGTTTCTTTCTCGACTGTTCCCTTATGACATTACTGAGAGAATACTCGCCAAGACAGATATTTTGACATCATTTTGTGTGTATATGTCTCTTCAAGCGCAAGTAAACGTGAAAGATGAATCATTCGGTGTTCAAGTGCTGTATGAAACACGCCTCTCTCTCTCTCTCTCTCTGCGTGCGCACGCTTTGGGTGTGTGAGGCTGTGCGCACAGATAACAGCGCATGAGTCCCAATTTTCGCCTCTTCTACCACGTTTAAAATTGTTTGAATGTGTAAATTGGCAAGACAAAACAAGTCCAAATGATACGATTTCACTCTATGATGGTTAAACTTAGCAGTTAATTCATGAATCGCATGCTTGCCGAACTGTGGGGTGTGGTCCGTACGGATCACGGATCAACTGCGATACGTTGCACGCCTAATAATTAATGAACAGTGTGTCATCATGCCAAAAATTTACTCAAAAGCCCTTCCCTTCATGTTTATTTTTACCACGCACACTGGCACACCAGTTATATGCACCCCTGAATATAAAATCTCATAGTGTGTGTGTGTGTGTGTGTGTGTGTGTATGCACGTGACAGGTGAGCTGCTGATGGAATTCTCGATCAGCAGGAGGAATAAAGAGGATGTAATCCTGTCAACACGGAGTTACGACATGGGGGACACATTGCGGGTTCTGACGTGGAATCTGGATTAGGATTAAAGAGAGCTGACTTCACACACCATCTCACTGATAAGGGAATTCCATCCAGGATTATGACACGTAGGCTATATACACACTACACTACATTACAAAAAATAATATTTGGGTCTCATTCACGAACTGTGCATATGTAACATTCAATTTGTGTGTAAATCTGCATACGCCGTTTTCAAGAACAAATTTGTGTGTGAAAACGTTCATATGCAGATTTCATACTTGTATATATACATATAAGTAATATTGCAACTACGTCAACTCACTCTCATTAGAGTATTAGTAAACTGTTTGCTTAATATCTGCTAACATTAAATTTTTATGATCCACAACAGATATTCTACTGACTATAAGTAACTTTTCAACTAGATGTCAATTCATTCTACTTACCCGAACACGACCCCTAATGCTCTAATGAGAGTTAATTGACATGTATGTAGGTGCAATGTTACTTATAGTCAATTGAAAGTCTTAAAGGGACCATCAGAATAAAGTGAAACCTATCTTGAACTAAATTTATCTTCCTTACACCGTTGTTTTTTTTCTTCTTGTTTTAAGTCTAAATCTAATATTTAGTGTGATTTATGCTTAAGACAAGAAAAAACACCATGGTTCAATATGTAGTGTGGTAACAGCTTGGTCTGTTTTATAACCTTATTTCCCTCACAAAACCGCATATACCACCTATGCGTATCATTTACTTTTAACCTAACAGTCATGAATACAAAGTGTGTCAATGTATATGTCTAAGTGTGTTCTAGATATGCACAAGCACACTCACAAACACACTGATGGTGATCTCATTAGGTCAGGCTATCCCAAGCCTATTAGCCATCCATAGAAGTGCATTCGTCCCTCCTCATAGCTATTGTGGCGCAGCCCAATACACTAAGTCAGGGAGGAGCCATGAGGCAACAGGAGCGGGGAAGCCGCAGCCGGAAACATTTAACTAGTTTAGCCAGGACTGCCCTAAGAGCCTTGATCCTCTCACACGTCACACCAAGACATGCTAACTCGTAAAGGCCGTCTTAAGAGTCTTTCCCCATCTGCATGTTCAAATCTAAACTTGGACACCTTGTTGGAGGGGATTTGAGATCAGAAAGACAGCATGGAAAAAGGAGAGCATACTGAGAGAGGGCAAATGAGGAAGGAGTTGGATAGATGCCCGTAAACCTTTTTAGAGCTTCCGGTTCTGTTACTAAGCTAATATAGTTGTTAGCACATAAGCTAATGTGAATAACTCAGAGCTCTTGAATGGATAGTGATGTCCAAAAGAAAATCTGCTGTTCAAAATCTAATTTATACCTGTAAATAAATTAGAATTTTGAAAAATGTATAACAAAGTAAAATGTAAATATTTTGTAATATTATGTCTATATCTAAGTCAATAATCAAATAGGCACTTTTTTTTACACTGAGCACTTCTGGAATTCATGTCAAAAATGTAATTAAAATTTTCCACAATTTTTTTAATACTAATAATACATTTAGTAATTATACAATACTGTAAAAAAATAAAATAATTGGGCTAGTAAGACTTCTTTCAAAAAAAAAAAAAAATCGTACCAACCTAAACCTTTGAACGATAGTGTATATAAAATTATAAAAATGCAAAAAAGGAGCGGTTTCACTTGTGGTCTTCAGACATTTAATGTCTCATTAATGTCCCTTTTACGTTATTACTCAATTACTGTAAGGGGCAATCTGATCCCACCACATATTTTACTATAAAAATATTTCACTTTTTTTTTTTTTTTTCTGGATTTTGACTCAGGTCGCCTAACCACCATAGCAGAAAATGTCGAAGCACGTGTGCTACCTGTGTAATGGAAAGATGCAGGCAGGTCTCAAACCTGTACCCTCGTGAACACAACTGCTCTTCACGCGCCTTGATGAAATGCACTTCCCACAGCACTATGGCTCTGACACTTTTTGTCATCTTGTGTGTGTGGGTCATGTTGTGTCTACATTGTGGGAATTAAATGTTCCCACAAGAATAATAAAACCTTAAATCACATTGTGAGGAAAATCCAACTGTCTTTACAAGAAAAACGACTTAATAAACATACTAAATTGTTTCTTAATGAAAATATAAAAATGCAAAAAGGTTAGTTTTAGGGGTGCATGTTAACCTAATTATTCCCAGAATCTAACTAACTAAGTCTAATAAAACCTCACTTTGGGAACATACTTCAAATAAATATGTATATATATATTTCTGTCATGACAACTCTCTGAGTGTTTGGCACGGTAATGGGTATAGGGGCTTTCACACCGGATAGTTCTAGGAACTAACCACCAGGATGGGTCCCCGAGAACTAATGGTTCCCCTAGGAACGTTTTCTGGTTGCATTCGCCCCGCCAGTATGAACTCTGAAGTGACTTAAGCCGCACTTGTTGTTGTGACTTTTATTTTGACGGTGCTGCGGACCTTTATTTTGAGGACGCTGAAAAACGCCAGAGCCTGAGCAAACAAACAATGCTCGCATTCTCCGTGTTCATTAGTTTACGATCTGTCTAACAGTCCTGTGTAATATGTTATTAGATAGAACTATTATACATAGAAAGTAGACAGTAATGAAAAGTTAGTAGCATATGTCGTGTGGTTGATGTCCAGTGATGCTAGTTGAGCAGAAATACATAATCATGTTTCGCTTGGTCCCCTCAAAGTTGCATTGGATTTTCTCCTCAGCGTAAAGGTTAAGAGGCCCATCTATCACTGTTTTCCATGTTCGTAGAGTTAGTTTGTTGAGTAAATATATAGTCTATAATCTGTGTGTTTACACAGCCTTTTTAAAAATGGCGGGTACTGGTGTTTTGCGTGCGTTCGGCCAATCAGCGTACACTAACGTCACGGGTAGTTCCTATAGTGCTGGTTTAGACCCTACTCTGAAGTAGGAGCTAAATTAGTTCCTCCAAAAGAGTTCCTAGAACTAAAATAGTTCTTAGTTCCATCGGTGCGAACGCGCCAAAATCCGGGTACTTCCGCCAATAGTTCTAGGAACTATGAAAACGTTCCTCTGGTGCAACAGCCCCTTATGACAACGTGTTTGGTCTTGGTGGAATAGATCTGCTACGCTGCTATTGCTGCTGCTGCAGAACAAGTATGGGACTTCCTACTGCCAATACATACATGATGCATTGCTGTGAGCAAGTAAGACATGCTGCTGCTGTACAATATAGTGTACATGAATTACCCGTAGCAGATCTATACAGGTGGAGCTGGGGAAGTTGAGGGTTTTTGAAAGTGCGCTGGACTCTTAAGGCAAATGCTAATCAGCATTTAAAGGTTGAGTATGCAAGCTCATTGGCTACTGATACAGCAGGAACCAATCAGCTGTGCCCTATAGATAACAATGTGATTGCAAGCAGGTGGAGTTAAGGACCTATTAGCCTGCGCCATCTAGAGTTTAATGACAGAACTTTGTATGTATATGTGTATATGTATGTATGTATGTATATATACAGTGAGGAAAATAAGTATTTGAACACCCTGCTATTTTGCAAGTTCTCCCACTTGGAAATCATGGAGGGGTCTGAAATTGTCATCGTAGGTGCATGTCCACTGTGAGAGACATAATCTATAAAAAAAATCCAGAAATCACAATAAATGATTTTTTAACTATTTATTTGTATGACACAGCTGCAAATAAGTATTTGAACACCTGTATATCAGCTAGAATTCTGACCCTCAAAGACCTGTTAGTCTGCCTTTAAAATGTCCACCTCCACTCCATTTATTATCCTAAATTAGATGCACCTGTTTGAGGTCGTTAGCTGCATAAAGACACCTGTCCACCCCATACAATCAGTAAGAATCCAACTACTAACATGGCCAAGACCAAAGAGCTGTCCAAAGACACTAGAGACAAAATTGTACACCTCCACAAGGCTGGAAAGGGCTACGGGGAAATTGCCAAGCAGCTTGGTGAAAAAAGGTCCACTGTTGGAGCAATCATTAGAAAATGGAAGAAGCTAAACATGACTGTCAATCTCCCTCGGACTGGGGCTCCATGCAAGATCTCACCTCGTGGGGTCTCAATGATCCTAAGAAAGGTGAGAAATCAGCCCAGAACTACACGGGAGGAGCTGGTCAATGACCTGAAAAGAGCTAGGACCACCGTTTCCAAGGTTACTGTTGGTAATACACTAAGACGTCATGGTTTGAAATCATGCATGGCACGGAAGGTTCCCCTGCTTAAACCAGCACATGTCAAGGCCCGTCTTGAGTTTGCCAATGACCATTTGGATGATCCAGAGGAGTCATGGGAGAAAGTCATGTGGTCAGATGAGACCAAAATAGAACTTTTTGGTCATAATTCCACTAAACGTGTTTGGAGGAAGAAGAATGATGAGTACCATCCCAAGAACACCATCCCTACTGTGAAGCATGGGGGTGATAGCATCATGCTTTGGGGGTGTTTTTCTGCACATGGGACAGGGTGACTGCACTGTATTAAGGAGAGGATGACCGGAGCCATGTATTGCGAGATTTTGGGGAACAACCTCCTTCCCTCAGTTAGAGCATTGAAGATGGGTCGAGGCTGGGTCTTCCAACATGACAATGACCCGAAGCACACAGCCAGGATAACCAAGGAGTGGCTCTGTAAGAAGCATATCAAGGTTCTGGCGTGGCCTAGCCAGTCTCCAGACCTAAACCCAATAGAGAATCTTTGGAGGGAGCTCAAACTCCGTGTTTCTCAGCGACAGCCCAGAAACCTGACTGATCTAGAGAAGATCTGTGTGGAGGAGTGGGCCAAAATCCCTCCTGCAGTGTGTGCAAACCTGGTGAAAAACTACAGGAAACGTTTGACCTCTGTAATTGCAAACAAAGGCTACTGTACCAAATATTAACATTGATTTTCTCAGGTGTTCAAATACTTATTTGCAGCTGTATCATACAAATAAATAGTTAAAAAATCATACATTGTGATTTCTGGATTTTTTTTTTTTAGATTATGTCTCTCACAGTGGACATGCACCTACGATGACAATTTCAGACCCCTCCATGATTTCTAAGTGGGAGAACTTGCAAAATAGCAGGGTGTTCAAATACTTATTTTCCTCACTGTATATATATATATATATATATATATATATACACTACTTTGCAAAAGTCTTAGGCACGTTAGCATTTTTACCCCAAAAAAGGGTTTTACGCCAGTTATTTATGTCTTTTGCTGTAGTGTCAGTAGGAAATATCAATTTACATTTCCAAACATTCATTTTGCTATTAATTGTAATAATCCAGTGAGATTTTTGTATGCACAAGGAGTCTGACAACAGCCGGTCTGCTCCACACAGAGATCTGATCTCACCATCATCGAGTCTGTCTGTGATTACAAGAAACTGAGACAGACTAAATCCAGAAGAACTGTGGCAACGTCTCCAAGATGCTTGAATAAACCTATAATATAATTATTAAATATAATTAGCTTTTCTATCAAAAAATCAAATCTATTTTAATTTTTAATTTAAAATATGTGTGTGTGTATACGTGTATAAGAGCTCAACATAGCCATTGACTCATGCAGGTCTGTGTGTATGTGATAAGCCGCAGTGGCACTGGGTTTAAGGTTAGGGGCCCCTGTAGCTGAGCAATGTAGCCGGGAAGGGGCCCGAGGCTCAGGGTTCTTCTCCTAGTCTGACTCAGAGCTCTAATAGAGTGGCTCGGTCTCCTTACCATCTCTGCTTGTAATCTCATTAGACCAGCCCAGCAGCACATAAATTAATAAGACACACTTCTTACCCCTCTCCCTCCTCCACAATCTTTAGTCTACTTTTTTTTATTATCAGAAATGCATTTCAAAATGACTTTCTGTGTGGATTATAGTTATTTCCGTCCCCTGTGAGGTAGCAGAACTTTTGAAATAAAATGAATTTAATTATTTTTAGCGTTTAGTGATGATTAAAAAAGAGGGGAGGCATGTTTATCATCTAGTGAGCAACAAGTTATGGAAAGCTTAAAGATGTAAATATTGAAGCTATTCGTATGTATTTCATACTAATAAAAATCCCCCTCTAAGTTTCTCTCTCGGTCTGTCTGTCTCTCTCTCTGTCCCTGAGGAGACTGTGTGAGGTGATCGGTTCTGACAGGCTCACAGTCTGAACTAGGGGAGGAGAGTAGAGTGGGGGGTGGGGGTCCAATGGTGATTTTTCCCTTAGGGAAATGCCCCCCTCACTTGGCATACACACACACAGTCATCTCTATCGCTCTTTCTAATAATGACTGTCTTCAACACACAGTCAGCCTACCCAGCTTAATTGTACAATATACTGAGTCCTTTTGACATCAGGCGTATTTCAAGAAAGCACATTAGAGGGTTTCGTTTTGTGGCTTGTGCAACTGTTTGGAATATGCAGTGTGTGAGGTTTATTTATTAGTGACAGACACTGAAAATATCTCACTGCAAACAGGTCAGTTTTGCTTAACGTTACCAACCTACAAAGTGTGTATTTCTGTTTACGTGTACACATTTGTGTTTGTGTGTAAACAAACACCGGATTTGGAAACGGGCATTTGGTTTTACTGTTCCGTTCATTTATTTTTCCATTTGTTCCAGGCTGCTTTTGCATTCATATTCCATTCTATTGTGTCAAAATTCAGGATATGGAAAAAGGACCCCAGAGAGAAGAACTGAATAAGATGGGTCAGCTGACCTACCTCTAATATGCGATTCATTTAAAAGAACTTTTGTGTACTGCAAAATATATATATTTACATTTTAGTTGTAAATAATATAATAGCTTTTAAACTTTATTTTTGTTTCTGGATTTCAGTTTATTTCTGTTTCCTTGGTTGCTTATTAGGTCCATGTTTGTTACTATTTACACCTGTGTCTCGTTTAGTTGCCTGTGTTTGTCTTGGTATATATAGTCCTGTGTTTTCAGTTATCTTTGTCGGTTATCATCTTTTTTTAGTGTGGCTGTTTGTTCCTGTAGCTCTCCTGAGTATTTTGGTTTGCGATTACATACAGACTATTCAGACTGTATACATGATTTGTGCAGTTTGGGTTACCACGCAAAAAAACGTGACACATAGGCCTAGTCAATAGTTAATTGACTGCTAGCTATAGCTTGTTATGTAAGCAAGTTCCAGGTTTATCCTACTAAAGAAAGAAAATGTTTTAATGTATGAAACATCATTTGAAGTTTCATCAAAAGTCAAAAGTGTCTTTAACTTAACAATCACTATATGAAGACCGATTTTGGTTCACTGTATCTTATTTTTCACTTTATCTCATGATTTTAAATATTCTCTGTATTTCCATGTAAAACACCATGCCTATAAAAACTTTGAAACTAGAAGTACAAAAGTTATGTGGTCATAAATATGATTTGTAAACAGGATGTTCATCTTACATTATTGATTTATTTTACTTTTTTTCAGTGAACTCAGTTTTAGATCCGGGTGCTATAAGAGAATTTAGTTTTTTAAAGAATCAAAACAGTTTTACATTTCCTCTGTTAATGATAATACTTAAAACCAATACACAGAAAGAACATATTAAAGGTACTTTATAAAGAACTACTCAGGAATCCTTATTTTTTACATTGTACGTTTATCTGTGGCATGCTCACATGCAAAAGGACACATGCATACATGCCTTGCTCAAGGTCAACAGCCCTGGGTCAGCAGAATTAGTCAGACATTAAAAGATGAGTAAAACTTGTTTAAATAATCATCACTTCATCTGGATAAATCCAACATAGCCATATGCCCTTGCCAACACTCTCATTATAACACTGCTGGGAGCCAGCGAATGTTCACTTTTTGTGTGTGTGTGTGTTTGTGCTGAAATGTATATACATTGCATTCTTATCATTCTATGTGTGTGAAATGTGTTTGTGTAAAAAAGGTTTTTTTGTGTTTCTACATCTGTGTCAGTATATGTTGGAAGTACAGAGAGTGTAAGAGTTTGCACTACTGTCTGTGTGTGTGTGCAGTGATATGGCTATAATGAGATAATGTTTAATTGGCAGGAAGAGCACAGTGTCACCGGGTCAAACATGATGATTGGACAGACAACTTCTGGGAGTGTTTAAGGGCCAATTACACACAAACACTCATAGACAAACGTAAAGAGGAGCACCATTCATTTTGTCAATATCCGTTCGCAGTCAGCAACTTATAATGTAATATATTAATTAATTAATAATTTATATTAATGACATTATTAATAATACATTTATATCATTAAAAGTGGTAGTCATTGGTTTTGTTCACAAAGTGTTTCGGACTGACAACATATTTATTAACCGGTTTGACGGCTGATTTGTAATGTTCACACAGCATTTTAGAGAAGCGAACTGAATAGTAGGCCTATCTGTAGGGACTAATAGTGGGGCAGGTATGACATCACTTAGGACAACCGGCAGTTAGCATCACACTGGTTCCCTAGACAAAAATCTAAACAAAAACAGGATTTTCCCATAGGCTTTTGGATTATCACAAAAAAAGCTCTGTGATCAACAAAAGTTTCTGATACTTACACGTTTTGTCCATCAAGATAATTGTAACAGATAAACACAACTTTTATGAATTTTGAAGCTTAAATGCAGTCGTCAGAAGTAAAAAGCCATGTAAAAACGAACTACACCACGGTCCCGTGATTTCAATGTCACCATCACTAAGCTTCCGACAACTTTTTCAATTTTTATCTAAAAACATTTTCACAGAAAGTTTGAGTTAGAAGAGTTTATAAGAGCACAATTATAAGCATGACAATGCTGTAAAAGCAGACTGAGCCTACCTGTTCAGCGTGATGATGTTTAATCAGACAGCCGCTGTAGTTCCATTTAGCCACTTGTTTGCAACCGCCTTTTTCAAGACACGTAACAGCTTCAAAAAATCACAAGTGGGGTATACTGATGTTTTTATGTCGTAGAATAAAACGTGAAAGTGTCTTGAGCTTGTGTTCACCACAGACCTTATTTCAGCCATTTAACCAAAATCCCATTCAAAAAACTCATTGACTTCGGGAAGATGGAACCAGAAGTGCTAAAATGCTAACTTGTTTCTGCGTTTTGGCCTATAACGTTATGTCATACATGCACCACTCTATTGTAGCGAAGTGAAGCCGCCAATGTCCAAATATGGCTCTGCGCAGTCCGAGTCTGCGCAGTAGTGAGCATGAACTGGATCCGCATTATCAAGTCCCGCTTACACTCTCGCAGAATGGGTTAGCACAGTTTACTGCAGAACAACTCATTATGTTGGTGTGAAATAAACTGTTATGGAAATGTAGAAATTAAAGTTGAAGGTTTATGAGCTATACTGCATCCAGCCACTTTGGGGTGTTCGAAACATTTTGGCTTCACTTTTCAGGACTTGTGCAGCACACTTGGTTGCGTAACACACGAGAATGAACCTCATTGGTTCTCGCACGTCAAGCGAACATGCTTGAGCTTACCACAACTGATGTGTGCATTGATGAATGTTTGTGAAAAAAGCCTAAATTCAATATGTTCATCATATAAAACGATCATGTCTCTGCAGAATATCTGGACTAAACTGCTCAATTCATATGGATTAGTAACAATCTCTTAATGAACTTTTTGAAGCGACAAAGTGGTAGTTGCGTGGACTGTCAATGGAGGGACAGAAATATCTCAGATTTCATTAAAATATCTTCGTTTGTGTTTCGAAGATGAATGAAATTCTTATGGGTTTGGAACGACACGAGGGTTAGTAAATGATGACAGAATTTTTATTTTTGGGTGAATTAATCCTTTAAGTATAATGAAATAACAATAGTCAATAATTTTTACAGCATTTTAAATCTTTTTAACTGATATAAACAAATTGAACCTTATTAAAGTGTATTACCAATATAACTTCTGCAAGTGCCTATTAGCAGCAAAGAAACATCACACACCTTTAAACAGTAATCTTCCACATTGTGCTTTAGAAGCAACACCCATATCAATTACAAAACCAGTTTCTCGGTTCTCTCGTTGTTTGAGCACTCAAGGATTGTACCTTTAAATTTAGCCAAGCATAGATTATAGAGAGAACCAATGAGAGAGGGAGAGAGACAATGCACAACCTGATGACTGGAATGCTCTGGCTTCTGACAGCTGCACCAACTGTCTGCATACCTGGTGTTACATGTGTGCGTGTGTGTCCCTGCAGCAATGCTGTGTTACGGATTGCTCTCTGATGTCTTTATCCATCTCTGTAAAGCCTATGGCTGTTCTCTTGCCCTCACTCATGCCTAAGCACACGTACACCTGTGTTCAGTGTGCCATCGGTAGTTAGTAGTTACTGCTTTAACTGACAGCATGGATAGAAGTTATTTTGTTCTCCGCTGGCTCACTGAGCCAATATAGCTCTTAATGAACCAAAACACTCCAGAGACTTCAGCCCTCAAGCTCAATATCACTGATGTAGTCATATTGGAATTTATATTCAAGTTTTTAATATTCTTCATAGATCTTAACTATACTTTATATGGGATACAGTTTCAAGTAATGTGTCTGATGTGTTTTGGTTCATGAGATGATTTTTTTTTTTCTCACTATGCCTATGCACACAGTCATTCTGTACTGAAACACAAAATATGCTGTCTTATATCTCTTGTGTTGGCGTGTGGTTTCCTTTCGTTGGTGTAGTGCATCCTGATTAATATATGAGATATATGAAAAATCCGAGGCAGAATTCAGCGGGGAGGTTGACTGTACCCAGTGGGCCGACAACCTTATTATAATAATGTGTACTGAGTCCCATTCTTTATTCCCTCTTAACACTTAGCACTTTCTGATAACATCATTGTAAAATTTGCTGATGACCCAACTGTGATTGGTCTGATTTCCAACAATGATGAATCAGCCTAGAGGGGAGGTACAGAACTTGGTAAGCTGGTGCTCTAAGAATAACCTGACCCTTAATACAGAGAAAACTAAGGAGCCAATCATCAACATGGGGAGAGCACAGCAACTGGAATATGCTCCAGTATTTATCAGAGTATCTAGTTTCAAGTTTCTAGGCACCAGAGGCGGACAGAGTACACAGCTTCATTACTTGAGTAAAAGTACAGATACCCCTTGCTAAATTTTACTCAAGTACAAGTAAAAGTACTACAGTCAGATGTCTACTTAAGTAAAAGTACTAAAGTACTTGTTTTTAAAAGTACTTGAGTATCAAGAGTACAAGAGTACATTTTCTAAATATTGCATTACTACTGCCACAGTGCTTACATTGGTAAACACAGCAAACACTTGAAGTGAAAACTATCATTAACTTGTTCAGAAAATTTAAATAGTCTGGCGAGGTGGGGGCATCCATCTACGCATACAGTGACAAAGAAATTCAATTCAATTGAATTCAATAATGTTCATACTAGATCGGAACAGTTTGTCATGACACACTTTGTTGGTTTGGCAAAGCTTTGTATAAAGGTTTAGACTAGTTTTACCTTTGAGGTTTGATGGTTATAACATGCATTACAGTAAGCAATAGAGTAAGAAAAACATTACATAATTAGGAAACTCATCAGATAGATTGTCATATATATATAGACTCAGATACATTTACATAGCCTACATAAAGATGGCTGGATGGATGGATTACAGTAAATAATATAGTAAGACAAACTGTCACGATAGATAGATAGATAGATAGATAGATAGATAGATAGATAGATAGATAGATAGATAGATAGATAGATAGATAGATAGATAGATATCGCAGTTGCTATAGGGTGTTTTGGTGGTTGCTATGATGCTTGTGCTTAAAATTTGGTCTCTTTTAAAGGCACTCTTTGATCTCATGAGCCCCTAGTAGAATTTCTATGTCTCTTGATATAATACATGAACAAATTGTTTTGGCCGTCGGAAACAAACCACTAATGACCATAAGAGGGAGAGCGGCAGGAGCTTCCATAGGCCTGAGTAATATCAGTGAGAGAGTTCCTAATCTTCTTGATGATATGAGAATGCTGTGGTCATTTTATTGTGTGTTGTGTAATAGTTTTAATCTGGTGTGGCTCTCATTCCTCAGGCATGTTCAGACGCCTCACTTACAGCAAACTTTGGAAGGAACAGCTTCAACCTCATACACATCAAAGCTGGGATCTTTATCATTTTGGATTTCATTTGGAGTGTGTGTTCACTCCCCATACCATACTAGGTCTGGTTGGCTTGGAGAGCGTGTTGAGGAGCAGTGTCTGTCTGTGTGGGAGTTGTCCCATAATTCTGAGCGCAGAGGGAATTCCTGCTGTAGTCCTTTTCGAATGCTCTTCCTGATTCTTCAGTGCTTCACGTGATGCTGATGCGGTAATCATGCCCACCGATGCATTCCGAAATGGGAAGCTTTTAAGAATATGTGAGGAATTCGGAATATGTAGAATTCCAGGTGATTGTGATGATGTATTAGGGACGTAGGAGGTTCTTTCTGATAAGGAACAGCTAACGGAGTAGTCTGGATTCCACAGGAAGATTTACACTGGCGGGTGTTTTTTGGCCCCTCAATACCAAATCCACAGAATCCCATCGGTGCACTGCTGCTACTCTGAGTGAACTGTGCTGGCTGAGCGATAACATATTTATATCTATTTCAAAAACTTGTGCACATACATACGCAAGCATTCACACACACATACCTCTCTGCTTTGATCTTCTACAGCAACAGACAAACTTTGCACAAGTTGTGTGTTTGTGTGTATATATGAGAAAAATAAAAAATTGAACAGAGATGGATGGGTGAAGGATGTAAAGCAATTAATTTGTTGTGTATACATGGGCTGTTTACTTCAGTTTCTTTTGTGTGACCCGCTTACATAAGCACGCGGCATTAGTCTGTATGTAGTGAAAAAGAGAAAAATAGAGTATGTTTGTGCTGAGATAACGCCTCACAGACCCAACCCATAATGAGGGCATGTTTAGGGCATAAACTCAAGGCCAAACCACACACAAAAACACTTAATTTAGGGCAGGTAAGCTTTCATGTGTACCAGTAAATTACTATATGAAGTGTATATCAATCTACCAAGCAGATAAGCACATTTATCCATTAGTGAAAACAAGCACATTTATCCATTAGTGAAAAAAGGTATTTTAGACCAATTTTTTTTTTTTTCGCTTTAGCATAGCTTTAGTGTCGGTTTTATTTGAGTATTTTTATATACTATTATAGTATTAAATAATATTTTGATTCTTATTTATGAGCTTTTATATTTTCAGGGGTTTTTTATATTCCTATTCAGCTTTAATTATTTTTTATCAGTTTTAATGATTTTAGTTCTTTATTTCAGGCTACTTTATTTCAGTTGGTTGCCAAGGAATCCATGTATCATCTGTTCATTCAGATTTTTTTATTTCATATTATAAGTATATTTAAGAAGAAGAAGAAGAAGAAGAAAAACAAGAATTCAGTTTGATTTTTTGTTTTTACTTTCAAGGGTAGAAAACGACTCGGTTAGTTTCCCTGAGATAAGGGAACGAGTATTGCTATATGCTATGGGGAAAACTCCTTTTTCTCTGCATACTGAAGCCTTTTGTATAAATACGCAGTGCTACTGCACAGCCATAACAGTGCAGAGACTACTCGCACGCTATTGGCTGGTCAGTGGTAACTGCACGAACCTATGGCAGAGCGGCGTAACTGCGCAAACCAATCGGTGCAAAGCCCGCCAGAATGGGCGGGGCATCCGCCTATAAAAGACGCTCGATTTTGCCATAGATTCAGGTTTATCGACTGAAGCGACGAACGCAGAGTCATGTGCGTCATAGCATGGCTGTCTACGCAATACTTGTTCCTGTATCTCAGGGAACCGAGGTTACATTAGTAACCGAGTCGTTCCCTTTCGAACGGTCAGTCATATTGCTTAGCTATACGCTATGGGGAACCAATCCAATCACGCCGTGCTATGTTAAGCGTAACGACATGTTCTAGGACCCAAGTTGGGACGCTTTAACAAGGGTCCAAAGCAAGGGCCTAAGTCTGACATGACGCCTTGATAGGGCAAGGCCCTAATGATGATGGCCTGGCTTGTGCAGAGGCCGGATTAATCATACGGACAGGATGTATGCAGGGGCTTCTAAGTTATAAAATCTGGCGAAGGTAGACGTCGAGGACCAGCCGGCCGCCGTGCATATATTGCCAATGGATACTCCACTAGACCATGCCCAGGAGGAGGCCATGCCTCTAGTGGAGTGAGCTCTGACGCCTATGGGGCATTCCTGGCCCATAGAAGCATATGCTAGAGCGATAGCGTCCACCAGCCATCGGGATAATCTTTGCTTTGTTGACCGGAAGCCCTTTGGTGTGACCACCGAAGCTTACAAAGAGCTGCTCCGACTGTCTGTACTGGGCGGAGCATTGCATACAAGTTCTCAGAGCCCGAACCGGGCAGAGTAGGTGTAATTGTTGCTTGTCTTCCGTTGTGGGAAGAGCAGAAAGTGTAACTACCTGTGCTTTGACTGGGGTTGAAAGCACTTTGGGCACGTAGCTGTGTCTTGGTTTGAGGATGACTTTGTGGTCGCCCGGACCAAACTCCAGACAGGAAACGCTAACAGAGAGCGATTGTAGGTCCCCCACTCGATTGACTGATGCTAAGGCTAGCTGTAATGCAGTTTTGAGCAAGAGCGTTTTTAATTCGGCCAATTGTAGTGGCTCAAATGGAGGCCCCTTTGAGGGCCCTGAGGACCGTTGATAGGTCCCAGGAGGGCACTATAGGGGGGCGTGGAGGGTTAAGCCTCCTTGCTCCCCTTAGGAAGCGGACAATCATGTCGCTTCTCCCTATCGACTGGCCGGCCACCGGGGCATGGAAGGCTGTGATGGCTGTCATGTAGACTTTGAGCGTGGATGGGGTACGGCCCGCATCCAGCAGCTCTTGGAGAAATGAAAGTATCAGAGATACTTCACATAAAGTAGGGTTCTGGTTCCTGGTTGAGCACCAGCCAGAGAACACAGACCACTTAAGAGCATAGAGGCGTCTCATAGACGGAGCTCTAACCTCGCTGATTGTGCTCAGGACTCTCGCTGGGAGGTCCGCAAGCTCCTGTTGAGAAGCCACACATGGAGGGCCCATAGTTTAGGATGGGGGTGCCAAATTTTCCTGTTCGCCTGGGAAAGAAGGTCTTCCCTCAGGAGTATTGGCCACGGGGCAGCTGAATCAACTCGGGGAACCAAGGCTGGTTCTGCCAGAGTGGGGCTACAAGTAGGACTGTGTGTCTGCCCTCCTTGATCCTTTTTATGACCTGAGGGAGGAGCGTGACTGGAGGAAAAGCATACAGGGAAAGGCTTGGCCATTCGAGGGCCAGCGCATCCCTGTCCTTTGAGAAAAATATTGGGCAGTGAGAGTTGTCTTCAGAGGCGAAGAGGTCGACCTCTGCCCTCCCAAAAACATCCCAGATCGTTTGAACAGTTTGGGGATTCCTCTGGGGACACCTTTCCCCGGGACAGCATATCTGCTCCCTGGTTCAGTTTGCCCAGCACATGCGTTTTATTTAGCTGACCAACTCTCAAAATCTGTGTGAATGCACAACGGTTCTGTTGGGCTGCGCTTCACTAGGTGCATTTATCTGCAGTTTATTCAACTTATTATCTGCAGTCTATTCAACATTGCAACTTATTTGAACTGTATGAATTAGGACAACTACTCACCTTGATGTTGTTTTAAAGCCTTATTACCTTCTTTTTCCGGGTTAAATTAAATTAAATTAAACAAAAAATGGTGACGTTCATGCAAACGTGTCATAAAATAATCCTATGCAATTTGTGCCGTATATTCCAAGTTTTCTGAAGGTATACTGTAGGATTTGGCAATATTGTTAAGTGGAAATTTTGGCGTTGCAGCCCTGTGTACATTCATGCGAGTGTGCAGTACGTGCCGCACGCAGGCGCATCATTTTGAAATATTAATTTTAATCAATATTAATAAAACACAAGGCCTACAGTATAAACCTCAGAAGAGCATGTACCGTAATGGTCAGAATTATAGCACCCTTGGTAAATACAAAGAAGCAAAGAAGGCTATGAAAATCAATGTGGGGTGAACTCTCCTCTTCAGTTCACCCCACATATTTTCTATAGGGTTCAGGTCAGGGGACTGGTCAATGTTTCTACATTCAATATTAAATAAATAAAAAAACAAATGAATAAATGATACACAGATTCCAAAGCAAAAAAAATAAAATAAAATAACATCAAGTGTTTCATCTAATATTTATATTCTATTTTACATTATTTTATTTTATTTAGGGTTTGTTCTGCATTGTGTACAGAGGTACAGAGGTACAGAAAGATTATATTCAGGTTATTTTGACTTATGTCTACATAGTGTTTGCTTTTACAGACAATGAAATGAAAAGAAACACTTTCCATTGACAGCATCTCCGTTGTTACACAACTTACAAACGTACAGGTCGATGCCAGAGAGTCTAAGAGCATCATCTCCATATAATGCACTGTAACCATACCCCTGTGTTACGTGTGTGTGTCTGTGAGACATTAATAGCTGGCCTGCTGATATATCTGGCTCTCTTTCCATCACACTGTGTGTCGTCGCACCACCTGATTCCTCTTTGGGTTGGAAGGAGGGGCGGGGTGTAGTTTAAGATCCCCTACCCCACCCAGCTCATCCAGCAAGCTGACAAATTCTTCTATGGCATCCTTGGGTGTGTGTGTACTTTGGCAAGTGGGATCCCTTGTGACTGTTTCTTGAGTCCAGTACTCACAGAATGTGCCGAGGGTTTGCCCTGCCTCGAGGGGATGAGGTGACCCCATAACATCTCTCACTGACACACACACAAATAAAGGCAGCAGCTTTAAATTACCAAGCACACTCTCATCCTCGTCTTACTGATGTTATACTGCTTACACACTCTTTTGATGTTAATAAAGTGAAGGAATACATTATTAATTAATTATTTGATAAATCACTTTTCAAATGATCCAACATATTTAGTTTTTATGTTTAAAATGTCCGTTAAATGTAATAAAATAATACATTATTAAATAACTATTTAATTTAGTAACATTGGCCTTTTCTTTATGTATTTGTATGGATGAAGAAAAGCAAGTTGTAAGTGCAAAATAAAAATAATTTAAAATTCATATTTATATAATACAAATTTGTACCATATATCTATTTGAAAAAGTCTATTTGTTATTTTGAAAAGTAATTTAATTTACATTTTTATTTTTTATTGTCATTTATATGAATGTTTGTAATATATGTGTATAATTAAATGTATGTGTTTATATTTATTATATGTAAATGTTTATTCATATTTATTTATTACTTTTTAATATATTTTATTTTTTAGTGGATCCCATTCAATGGACAATGCATTTGGTCGTTTTTCCTCTTTCCCTTCACTCTCATTTATAGTACAGATAGTACAGTACTTTTTAGCTATGCAATGTTACATTCTCATCTGAGAAGTCTTAAAAAAAAAATTACATTTTATTTCTATGTAATATAATAGGTATTTGTGACAAGAAAGGGCTCTGAAGTGGTACATTCAGAATCGCTGCACACTTGAGAGAACAAGGTAGTGTTGGGTTAAAAGTTATCTGTGAGTTTTACATTTCATAATCTTCCCTAAAATCTCCATTATAAAATACCCTCCTTTTTCATCTTACTAAGCTAAAGGAAATGTAGTATAATAAATAACCCTTACAGCTGTATCAGAGCTGCATGTTTACATGGACGAATATTTAATTTGTATGTGTGTCTGAGTTACGCAATATGACACAAGTGTTCCGTCATGAGGTGGCGGTTTTGTGGACGCTCCTGCCCGGTCCAGAAAACACTGTGGGCCATTGCTTTGGGATGTTTTTCACATCCAAGTTCATCGTGAGTTCAGCTCCCAAGAGAGGTGTGAGTGTATCCGTATGCGTCTGAGTGTGTAAGAGGGGTCTCTATTCCCCAGACGTCGGTGAAACGTATCACTAACACTGGTATAACGCTAGCCAAACTCTTTCCCGGGTTTTATTTTTAACTCCGCCGCTGAGACAAAGAGTCCAGTCAGTACTGCCTCTGAGAACCAGGCCACAGGAGCCCAACCAAGTCTGGCTGCGTCACACGCTCCCGTGTGTGTGTGTCTCTCTTTCTCTCTCTCTGTGTCTCGCGCAAGAGCAGACGTACAAACGGGCCAGAGCGGAGGAGTGGAAAGAGAGAGAGAAAGAGGCCTGGCGTGGAGTCATCGATGTGGTGAGAGCATCAGGGGCAGTGGGCCATCGTGATGATGTCATAGAAGGAGGAAGTGGTTTGAGTTGTGTGATATAAGAGGGGGGAAGTTTTCGCCAAACACTAATGGCAAAATATTGACACCATTTCAAAGGTCCCGGCTCGATACGTAAAAGTAGGGGACCTTTAGGAACGAACGTCTTATTCTTCTTTGGGAGAATCTCATTACGCAACTCACCAAATCCAACGCGCAGATCCAAAACACGCACTCATACAGGGTTCGTTTGCCGAACCCCATAATCCCCTCTGGTTACCGTTTTCCCCCTGCCAACTACGCCCTCACTCCTTCTTTCCTTTCTTTAATTTTTTCCCTCTTTTTCACTTTTTTTCCACCTCTTAGTGACGCACTCTCACATAATGAAACTGTTAAACAAGGGGACAGGCTCTCTCTCTCTTTCAGGGTGAGTAAAATGATAGTGCTGCTCTGTATTTGTGGCTGGCTGCATTCAGAGGAAGGCTATTTTTAGTCCTGGCGGAGCTGTTTGGAGGTGCTATTTGTGTCATCAGCAGCACCATGCCACGCGCTTGCCATCATATGGGCAGTATTTTTACACAGGGAGAGAACACTTGAGAGAACACTTGCAAACTCTGAAACTCATGCTTGGGCTTATAAATGAACATGCATGTGCAAGCCAACAAGGACATCAGCACCTGAGCCAGAGGGCAAGAGGAGTATAACCTGTGTTGGCCCCATCCTTTCCCTCTCTAATAATGTGATAAGCAGCATAATGGACTGTTCTTGTACAGACAAAATAACTGGAAGTGGATGATACAGAAAGTCTTGCACATTCAAGGGAAAAAAAATGGCTTTGTCTGCTCTTACATAAAAAAAATGAAGTGTATATGGATCTTCTGAGATCTTCTTTTTTTTACTAACAATCTAATCTGTGTCTGTTCTACCACCTATTAATAGTCTGTTATATATTATATTAAATATGAATGTGTGTGTGTGTGGCCTGTTAAACCCTACATTATAGAGACAGAATGTCCCCACAAAGATGGCAAGATGGACATTTTTTGATCCTCATGAGGAAAACAGCAAATAAATCATACTAAGTTTTGTTTTTTTGAAAATGTAAAAATGTAGAAAGTTTTCTGTGATGAGTATAGGTTTAGATGTGGGGTTAGTGTAAGGGGATAGAATATACAGTTTGTACAGTATAAAATTCATTATGTCTATGGAAAGTCACCGTAAAACATGAATACATCATCTGTGTTTGTGTGTGTGTGTGATTATAATAATTAATTTGTATAACCCAGAACAAAACCCTGTCAGCCTTTGTGATACTGAAGAACAAGAACTTGTAAAATACTCTTAGGCCCTGTTTACACCTGGTATTAAGACCCTGTCCCAAATGGCACCCTAAACACTCAAGGTTTTCCTCTGAGTCCGCACTTTCGTGACGTAACGCAGCTTTAACTGTCGGGAAGAAGTCTGCTGCGGAGCTCGCACCGGTCTCATGGACTTGACGGACATGCACACGCGGGAGACATTGTAAGTCCACAAGACTGAAAGTGCATATGAAGTGTGCCATTTGGGACAGGGCCTTAGATGCGTTTTGGTCGATTGGATCACAAGTTGACGAGGCAGACACATACCCGTTTACACCTGGTGTTTAAATCCTTTTCTTTTGTGCACTTTTGAGCACTTCTTTCCTGACTTATTTGAGTGGAGAGGTCTATGTGTGGATGAATGTATAGGTTTAGTTTCTTTCAATCTAATGGATGAAATAAGCTCAAGCAATACATATGAACGCGACCAGAGACGACGGAAAAACATATGGAGATCAGCAGCTTTCGTTTTAGCTTTAAGACCATTCAAGACCACGCCATGGTAGAAATCAGGAATGGTGAGAGAAACACTGTATGTTTTTTGTCTTCAAACCAAACTCGGGTCTTCAGCCGACAAAGATTAAATCCCGTCTGGCTAGCGCGCTTTCCATAATATTAAGCGTCGTCCACTTGTGATCGAATTGACAAAAAGGTTTCTTAATACCAGGTGTAAACAGGGCCTTAAATGTCTTGAGTCTGTGTATGTCTGTGTCTGTGTGTATCATGTAACAGAATATGTCTGTATTACAAGGGTCACGTGTTACAGGAGACAGCCAAACATGAAAAGTACATTTGAGAGGATTTGCTTAGACAAAGAATCTCAGATTCTGATCCATTATAGATGAGTACATTACCAGAGCAATGAGCAAAACAATATCCAACACCACATGACTCTCCATGACTATCACCGTTTCTCACCTCTTTTTCCTCTGTCTCACTTTCTCTATCTCTCACACACAATTATAGGAACTGCCCACAGGGAAACACAGCTGTGGCACAATGTGTAAACGACTGGGAATGGAACTAGTGCTTCCTGCTTCAATCACACACAGGCTGCTATCGTAAATATAAACTTTGCGATGGGCCATTTGATATCTGAATCTAAGGCCCAAGACATATTGTACTCAAGTAAATCAACGCTAACATTTTACCTATGCAAGTTAGATTTCACTGCAAATATGTGTTTTACATTTTAAGCTTTGCCAGATGCATCTCACTTTGCTTTCAAGGTATGTATTTTGTAAGTTCAGGCATTCCCTATAGGACTCAAACCCAATGACCTGGACAAAAATAATTTCTCTCCTTCAGATTAATATCTGTCATTATGTAACAACAGTTTGAAAAGAATCTTGCTGAGCAAGTTAGTGAAGCTTTTGACATGTTTATAGCTGCCCACTTGTTGAACATGCTATTCTCCTGACTGTCGTAAGAAACACAGCCTCAGTTGTATCAACAAGCAGCGACGTCACAGAGATGTGGGCTTTTACCTTCTCTTAGAAAACACTTCCACACAAACAAACTGTCACAGATACATGTTGCTGCATGTAAATTGAACTGAAAGATGTACAAGGACACACTGACACTTGCTGAACTGTGTCCTCCATTTAGGATTCTTGTCCAGCAAAGATTCACGGCCCATTGAAAGTAAATGTATAGTAAATCTGGAATATGTCATATATGACATATTACAGACATTATTTTTGCATGCATTTTTTTCTTTTTCAGCACACTCTGCACCTGCATTGATGCACGTTTGTGGCTATGTTGGACTCTTTAGTGAAATTATCAGACTTAACACTCTTTTCTCCCCCTCCCCTCCCCCATCTCCACCTGCCTAGATCTGCTATGGATTTATGCATTTTGACAGTCAAAAATAGTCAATCTCTGAATGCAAGGTAACAGGGAGGAGAGTAAAGATGGAAAGCTCCTAAAGCTTAGTTCCACATAAATTCACGGATAATTTGTTGTTTTGTCGTTAGTGAAAATCAATATTGACCTTGTATTTGAAAAAGGATGCTCATATAATAAGCAATACTAAAATTCAGAGTCAGTTCATTCACATTCATAGATTGACTATTTTTGACTGTCAAAATGCCAGCGGACACAGCTACAGTGAGTTGTTCAAAATCTTTCTTTTTAGTAAACTCTGTGTACACAAACAATGTTCTCAATGCTCGAGTTCATGTGTAGAGCCCCTGGTGATACTTCGAGCAAAGTTTCATGTTGTGTCGAGCCTTCTTAGTGTTTTAAAAATAGCGATTTTGGATGCTATCATAGAA
Source organism: Abramis brama (assembly GCF_963993115.1). Classification (NCBI taxonomy): domain Eukaryota; kingdom Metazoa; phylum Chordata; class Actinopteri; order Cypriniformes; family Leuciscidae; genus Abramis; species Abramis brama. Next base: position 15,642,164 of record NC_139979.1, read on the forward strand.
GTGCCCCAAGCACTCCCATTCAAAAGGCAATTTGACCGAAAACGAAAATACGGTCAAACTTAAAAGTGAAGTTTCCATTATGCTTTTAAACGACTGTTTGCCTCGGGTAGATTAACAAAAAGACCCTAGGTTGCATTTTAGCTACAGTTATCCTTTAAGCATTTTTAGGTTGATTTCCACAAAAAGTGTAAAAACTGTGGCTCTAAGTTTTCACTTTTAGACATTCAAATCTATTTAAGTAAAGTGTATTTGTTTATTTTCCACCCTAGCTAAATATTCAGAGACAAATGTATTTTTTAAAATTATTTTATTAATTGTATACCAGCTGCATATGCACAGATTACTATAAGCACCCATTTTAAAGCCATTTCGTGGTTGATTTCCTCCAAAAGGGTAAAAACTATGGCTCTGTAAAGTTAAAAGTGACCACTGCAGCACCCAGGGTGCGATGGGGGGTTAGGTGTCTTGACACCTCAGTCATTTCTTGCTAGTATTGGGAATCGAACCCGCAACCTTCGGGTTTCCAGTCTGACTAAAGTCATTTCACATTCTGGCAGAATTACATACAGTAAATGCTCACAATCATGTTTCTTAAAAACTGTGTACTTCTGGTGAAATGCTAGCAAACCACATGTAAATCTGAGGTGTTTTGTGGCTTTCACGCAGGCTGAGGTCATTTGTAATGGCTGTCAAAAGAAAGACTGAAAGCCAAAAAAATAAAATAATAATAACAATGAGAAAACTCTCAGGCCAAGGAGACTTCCTGTTGTCAGATGGACATCTGCCCAGACTGTGGTCTACAGGGCGTCACTGCAGAGGCCTAGTGAACGTGTGCTGTATGTGAGTAAGTTGCTGTGATGCTGCGATGACGTGCTCCCTTCTGGTCTGAAGGAGGGTGTTGACGGGGTAAAATCAAGTCAGAAGTAAGAATTGAAAGCTGATGCACGTCAGAAAACGTTATTATTCAGCTGCCTTCTCAGCGCAGTCTACGTGCTGCGGTAAGCATGTGTGTATGTTTGTGCGTAGTCTGCGTACATGTCTTTTTGACTGTGTTTATTTGCGAGAGACCCATGATTTTTTCCCATTTGTCTCACGGGGACCTGAGACAGCTGCTGTAGGCGGAGCTTGTTGACCAGCACAGCTGTGACCTCACAGGCCAGCGTCGTCTCTCTGACAAAGACGCAAACAGACACACACACACACACACACACACACTATGGAGTTTCTGGCAGCGAGTGACTGCATTCCATCTGTCCCTGATGTGCAGTGGTCAAGATCGGTCTGGGTCAAGGGTCATGTGTCTGTGAAGGCGTGGTCAGCCTTGAACGCTGCTCCGATGTCATTCAGGCTGGACCGTGCTGCACGGATGACATAATGACGTGTGCAGCCTGAACTGCATTGCAACGTAACTCTCAGGAGTGGTGCGTTATGGGATTATATGTAAGAAGGAGAATTATGTAACATAACATATTGCTCTCCCACAGCTGGGAAGCCAGTTATTCCGAGAACTGTATGATGTTTGGAAAAAGTTGGAACTTTCTGCATGTGATTAAACGTGCATGTTCTTATTAGGTGATGATTTATTATGAATATGCTTCCAGTATAAAGCACATATTAATGCCTAATTCTGCATGATCATATTCTACATCTCTTTATCCTACCCAATACCTAAACTTAACAACTACTTTACTAATAATAAGCAGTAATTAGGAGTTTATTGAGGCAAAAGTCGTAGTTAATAGTGAGAATTGGACTCTAATCTAAAGTGTGACCATGTTGTTTTATATAATGATGAACAGTGAAAAGTGTTAAAAAGGATGAACATTATAACACATTTTTTTAAGTACTGATAAACAGCTAATATCCTAGTAATATGTATGCTAATAAGCAACTAGTAATAGTGAGAATTGGACCCTAAACTAAAGTGTTACCAACAACATCACTGTTTGCATCCATTTCACAATACTTCTACTTGAGTGTTGAGTCTTCTACTTGAGTAATTCAGTTCAAAGTGATTGCAGTATTGTAACTTTTTAATATTAATGTATTAGCTAATAGCTATCATGAACAAACTAATAATGTTTTTACTGCACTTTTTCAGTTAATGTTAATTTTTACATATTTTTTAACATTTCAAGTTGTATAAATTAATGTTCATTTATTATGAACGAACATGAACTAATCAATTGAATAGAAATCAATTGAACCTTATTGTTATTTATTTATTCATTTAAAACTCAGATTTTTAATACTAGTGTTTTGTTTTTTGGTTTTTTTTAAATGGTATGTTGGAATTATGTGGGCCTGTGAATTCAAGGAAAATCTTTGGTTACCCTGGTAATATTTAAAGGGTTGTTTTACAGGTTTTTAACTTTTAAGAAAGTACTGTTAGCTTTAGGTGATCAGACAGTACTCCACACTGATTTAATTACAATAAGGATGTATGTTTACTTAAGGTTTCGGTGAAATGTTCAGGGAAAAAAGGTCAATTTTCAATAGAGTAACGATGTATGAAACGCATCTTACACAGAAGTCACTCTCTGTTGTCCATCGTGGCGAATTTGCGTTTCCAACTTGAAGCCAATGCAAAATACGAGTGTGGGGAAAACTTTTGCCCTCAAATGGAATTCCCCATTGAGTGGATTTCTATTGAAATGACTGCATTTCACCTGTGAAAATTTGTCAAATAACGGTAAATGTGACCGCACCGAACTGCTAATTGCATTTTGTAATCATGCACGTATTTATGGAACCCTGTGGAAACCTGATGAGAACAAAAGTTTGCTTAATCCTTCATATCAAATACACACACACACACATTACACATTCATCAACAAATTAAAGTGCTGTTGTGTCTTATGTTACCGCCACTGTATGATCCCCCCATATTTGTTTACTAAAATGTAACCGATACTGCAAATCAAGATAGCGAGGATATACCTTCTCACCAGGCCTTTAGATAATCTCACTTTTGTGCATGTGGGTATGTGTGTGTGCGCGTGTGTTCGCCGGGCTCATGCTCATTGGTGCAAAGCCCAATTGTTGTCCCAGGTCTGAGTGTGTGTGTGTGTGTGTGTTGTGCTGCTGCGCTCTTTCCATGTTATCCTGTATGTGATGCATATTTTATAGGCGGGGAGACCCCAGCGTGAGGTGACACGTTCCGGACGCATGCACTGATAAACCCAGGACAACCGCCAGCTTTCCACACGAGCATCAACCTAGAATCACACACTCTACACAGTATCCTGTTGTTTTTGAGTTTTTGTTTTCCTATGACTGTGTGCACACTGGACTAGGTTATGAAAATATGTTGGCCCTGCTCATCCCTAGTAGTGTGTGTGTGCATTGTTTGTGAGTTGCACGCAGGGCAGAAGAGTGAGAGAATGTGTAGCTGCAGTCATACAGGTCTAGCATGTCATTCGTGTCTCTTAATGTTCCCAGCCAAGTTCCTTCACACGCAGGAACGCGCTTGTGTGTGAGGGGGTCTCGGTGATATTCAGGGCTGTGTGCTTTTGATGATATAGTCCCTCTGCAGGCCAGAACATAATTAAATTAGATTAGAATTTATTCAATTAAGTCTTCCCAAGCAATTAAAAAATGCCTTCTGTAGAGGAACAAAGGATTGGAGAGTGCAGCTTCAGGTGAGCATACCTACAGACAATCTGATATGCTGTTTTGACATGTTAAAGAGATTGTTCACTCAAAAATTTGTTCACCTTAACATTCTGTCATCATTTACTCAACCTCATGTCATTCCAAACCTGTTTGACTGTATGGAACACAAAATAAGATATTTTGAAGAATTGTTTTTACTGACAATGATGTTCACAATAAAACTTACTGCATGCACCATACCGAGAGACCAGACATATTAAAGTTATTACGCTATTCTTCTGCCATATTCATTTTATTAGCAAAATATCTCACCACTTACTGGTGTGTCCATGTCTCAAACGCCATTCCATGAAGGTCTAAACGCAATTGCCCTTACACTGAAATGTATAAGATATAATGTATAAGAAGTTATGACAACAACATTTTTACATTGCTTTAACTCATCAAAATAGGTTAGGCAATTTTCACCTTTTTATAAGTTATGCAAGATTCAACTAGTTTTTTTTTTTAAAGACTTTTTTAAAGACTTTAATGTAATTTAAGTTTATATGACTTAAACAACCAAGTTGATTGTACTAAAAAAATATAAGGCAGCAACTTTTTTCTACAGTGCATGATTTATCACAAGACATCAATTGCAGGTACATTTTCTGTCATCTTTGCAGGATTGTAATATAAAGATTATAAAAATGAACATTTATCTTAAGCAACACTGTGAAAGTGAAACGCGTATGGTGATTTAAAACATCCGGACACACAGGATTCATGTAAAACAACTGAGAAACTGGCTGCACAGGTCTACTGTAATATCTGCTGATTGAGGCATAATGTCAGCGTGAGACTAAATCAAACTGTTTTGTAGGAAGAGAGACATTATTCTGCTTTAGTTGAGACCCCCCTTTTTTTTCCACAGAGAAACAAATCACGAAACGTCTCTAACCTAAACATATATTAATATTAATCTCCACCACAACCTGTTCTCTGAAAAGCTCAATTATGCATCAAGGGCCAACACACACACATCCACACACAACTCCTTAGCCAGTTAAGCACGCTCACTAGCATATTCAAAAACAAATATTATCAGCTGCTTCTCTAATGTGCACATTCAGAAGAAACAAACACATACATTAGTTATTCACCCCATTCTTTCTCCGCTCAAGGCCATCAATCTTTTAAAAGAACAAATATATGTGCGCTAAATCGGCGAGTTTGCATTTTTCTTTGGTGCATGAATCATTCAGGAGCGCTGCGTGCAGCCGTGGCTGGATGGTCGCTCGGTGTACCCCACCCTTTCCTCGCCCCAGAGCCTCCACCGATGCCTACAGTCAAGACATCAAAGTAATCCACCTCACCTGACCGACCACGCCTCTCAGCACCGTTTTATTTTAGCCCTGAAAACAACATTCTGTACTTGAATTGTAATGGGCCTAATTCAGAGATCAAGGTTAATTGCAGCAAATTACTTGTCCTTTGATTAGCAAGGCTCTGTCTCTGCTTTAGAGGTTAAAACTGAAAGTATATTATTTGAAATGTGAATATCAAAGGCTTTTCCATAAAACAAGACTGCTTCTGATCTAAAACAAAATGTGTAGATTATAATATTAATGTGTGAATGTCTTTAGTAATGCAAACTTATACTATTACTAGTTGATTATTAGCTGCCACAGACACACACTCACTCACATATATAGTTGAAGTGTTGAAGTGCAAATGTCTGTCACGTTGTGAAGTCACAAATTGAAGTAGAAATCAAGTCATTTTGGCCACTTGGTTTCAACAAATGCTATTTTTGCAGTGAGTCTGAAGTCTGAAACGCAAGTTGACCGTCGCACCGCATCTCGCACTGGAGATCCTGTCTTCTTTTCCATTCATCAGCACTGCGGCTCTGCAGTTATTGTATAGCCATATGGTAACTGCAATACTATAGTAACTGTTATGTGTCTCATGTTTTTAAGATCATCCCTGTCACTCAGAAGTGTTTTTGAATCTAAAATGAAACTAAAGCACTTCTCCTCATTCAGGCGGATAAAGAAAATGGCTCAGCGTTTACAGGTCATTTCCGATGATTGACAACATAGAGTTTACCGGTTGTTCCAATGTAATTCACTGCAGGTAAAAGTGTATTATGTCTACAGGGCATTTCAAATAAAATAGTGAAGTTTGATGTTAGGATGTCCCAGAGGGTACAGTTAGTTCATTTGCCTGGAAGGGAAAGCTGCTTCAATCCACCCGTACTTTCCTCGACTCTCTGAGATTTTTAAGAAAAGGTATAAAGAAATCAACAATCATGTTGAAGATGCCATAGAGTACAGCATCTGAGAATAAATACTAGTGAACCATGTCAAGAGCTCTAGAGAACACTGGCTTGTATGGAAGGGTTGAACTAAAGAACCAGTAACTCCAAAAGAATCAAACGGAAAGCTTGTCTGGAGTTTGCCAGAAGGCATTATTGACCCAGTTGGGATGTGGGAAAATATTTTGTTGTTAAACGAGACTAAATTCACAGCAATAATGTATATTTGGTGAAAATCTAACAATGCAGACACTTTGACATTGCTACAGTGTATGATGGTGGTAGGATCATATTGTGGAGCGGCTTTTCACCAAAAGAGACTGGACATCTTTTTAAAACAGAAGAAATAATGGATGGTGTGCATTGCAGGATAATACTGTAAGAGTCTAAAAAACTGAAGCTTTGGAGAAAGTCTTTCAGGATAGTGATCCCAAAGCGCTGCAGTGCAAGTCAGTGCTCTGATCTCAATCCAACATTGTGGCTGACAATCATAATTTAAGTATAGTCTGAAGAACATGCCCAGATTAAGGGGCCAGAATCAAAGCTGGTTCAAAGTCTGCAAAACTGTTTCTACAAAATATTAAACTCCGTAGACTGAATAATTCAGAATCTGTGTGAGAAGGGTGGATCTTTGTTCCTTAGGCAAAGGAATTATTTATTCCTCTATAACAAAATCATTATAGACTCTATATAGACATTATAGTCTTGTATGCAAATTGGTCAGTCAGGTCTACTGACATTTTTAGAGTAGCAGTTACCTTTACTGACCAAGGGTTTTTGGAATAGTTGTTTTCAGTTTATGTTCAAGACACTTTCACGTTTGTTCTGCAGCACAATTTAAATACAGTCATAGCGTCCATTTTGAAGCAGTTGTGCTTTTAAAATGTATGTTAACATGCTAGCAAGTTTCTAAATAAAGACTACAACTACCACAAGGATGAGTTTACATACGTGATGGACCAGATAACTGCCAGATTTTGCTTAGTTAGCAAAATGCTAATGTTTGTGAAAAACACAACAGCTTCTAAATTCATGTTTGAGTCACAATGACTGAATTCAGTTATTTATGATTTTTTTTTAAAAAGTGAAAGTTTTGATAGACTTATAAAAAAAAAACTGGACAGTATTCCAAACTTACAGTAACATTCAATAATACAGTAAAAGCAGTAATATTGTAAAATATTTCAAATAACTATTAAAATAACTATTTGAATATATTTTCAAATGTAATTTATACCTGTGATGGCAAAGCTGAATTTTCAGCATCATTACTCCAGTCTTCAGTGTCACATGATCCTTCAGAAATCATTCTAATATGCTGATTTGGTGCTCAAGAACATTTCGGTTACACTTTATTTTAAGGTGTTCTTGTAAATTATACATTTAAGTATTGAGTAATATTAATTAACTACATGTACTTACTATAAGGTTAGGATTAGGGTTTGGTTTAACATTAGTTGCATGTAATTATGCACAATTTAGATTTTTTATTTATTTAAAAAAGCAGTTTTTATTTGAATTACAGATCTTGGTAACACTTTACAATACGGTTTCATTAGTTAGCATTAGTTAGCTACTTTAGTTAACATGAACTAAGAATTAACAATATTTCTAAAGCATTTATTAATCTTAATGTTAATTTTACAATTTATTAATACATTATTAAAATCAAAAGTTGCATTTGTTAACATTAGTTAATGCACTGTGAACTAACATGAACAATCAATGAACAGCTGGATTTTTATTAACTAACATTAAAGGCACAATATGTAACTTTTTTGCTTTAAAATTGGCAAAAATCACTATATCTATGTTATATATTTTTTTTAGTTGTGTACTTACATTATCCTGACTGTTTCCAACAACTTTCAAACCAGGAGAAATTTGTAATTTAATTCGAGAAACGTCCCGTTTCTTTATTTCCGTTGTGTCGCCGCCAATGCCGTCATATCCGCGTTGTCCCTGGTTTCCGCTCGTGCTGCCATGGCAACCAGAGCTATGAACCAGAGCCGTCTGATAGTAACCAAAGCGACTGACGCGGACAACTTTGTAGTTCGCAATGTCTATTTGCACGCTGTTGTTGTTTCGTTCAAACATTATGGACCATGGCAAGCAGACTTTGGATAAAAAAGGAGAACTAAAACGAGAATCAATATCAGCGCGTTGTTTTCGAGATGCCGAGAGCTCCACGTCCGAGACTTCGACTGCTCCTACATGTACTTTATTAAACAGGTGAGCACATTTACATAAAACTAATCAATGTTTTATAGTTCAACAATGATAAAATGTCAGAATATGATCTGTATGTTATTCTAATGTTGATCTAGTTTACTGCTAGTCTCATACAGACAGACTAACACATACATTTCAACACATTCAAATGCAGTTAAGTGTGATAGTGTAATGTTAGACCAAGTGAAACAGCGCTGCGTTACCTCAAGTTTAATTTGTCTAATAAACTGACCTGTGAGTAGTAATTCTGCGTGTAATTCGGTAGAATGAAATGTCCATATTCCTTTTATATCCGCGGGACTCACGTCGCGTTTGGAGCTGATAGCTGTCTCTTAGCAATCCCGAACTGCTTCATATCACAGTCATGATAAAAGCATCGATGTATTCAGTCATCCATAAACATTATTAGATCGGTCGGCTTGACGTTGACGACAAGATCCATAATTCTTAGCAAATGTTGCTCATCAAACTACGCCTTTGTTATTGTAAATAGGTTAGCGACCCCTAGTGGCGAAAAATGCCATACTATGCCTTTAAGGAATAATGTAGGCCTGAAGGGGTTTATTCTACGATAACAACTGGCTGAATGTACATTATCCCGCTTATTACACGGCTACTTGCTACATAAATAATTAGACACAAAAATAATATTGACTTGATTTGAAATATTTAATAAGGTCTTCAAATGCAAAGCTTCCGTGGAGAAAGCAGTTGCTAGCCAAGTTAAAACTAGACAGACATTTAAGGGATACGGTACAAGGCACTTGTTACAAGGCATTTCACCACATAAATAATTATGGGGATAAGAGATATATTGATCTGAGATTAATCTGTTTTAAAATCTTACCTGTTTGTTATAATCCATTACAGTGTATAAAACAATCGTTGTAAAATGGCAGCAGCTGCGTTTGTATGAAACGAGAGAGTGAGTCTGCGATACCCGGATGACATAATTAAAGAATTGTACACAAAATATTGATTTGGATTGTAATATTTTATTAGCTCACTAAACGTCCACAAAGAAAAACTCTTCCTAGCAAGCGTATAGCGCTGACTTCAGTTACCCGGATGAGCCTGTGTTATCAGTTTTTAGTGGTTGTTATCGGGGAATAACATATCACTGATTGACCAATCAGAATCAAGCATTCTACAGAGCCGTGTAATAACACAGATTAATTAATACTGTAACAAATGTATTGCTCATTGTGAGTTCATGTTAATTAATACATTAACTAAAGTTAATAAATAAGACTTTGTTGTAAAGTGTTACTCAAATCTTTTATAATATTATAAATGACTTTACTGTAACTGTCACTTTACAGTGTTGATTCAGTACATTAGAACTGAATCCACACTGAACTGACTTCAGCTATACAATAACACTATTTTCTTTTAGAGCTGCGGCACAGCCAAAATGATCTCTGTGTGCACCATTGAATAATTTCAATTTAATGCATTCTAATTATTACGTAAAAATTGAATATTCAAACACAAGTCAAAACTTTCTGGACTAATTAAATCATTGAAATGTTCATCTTACAAGAATTCAACCGAGACCATGTTTGTCTCCGGCTACGCTTTGACTCTGCTGACTGTGGATGAATCAAACAGATTTTCCATGACACAAAATTAAGCGTGTCCTTTCATCTGCTCTTGTGAGCGACTGAAGACCTAGATAAACACTCAAAACACAAGACACACAAGCTTGTTCATGTGAGATCGCAGCATACACTCACCTCAATCATGTAACATTTATATATAGAGTGAAAAAAAGATCTGTTGGTACTATAAAGGGGAATGGGGGACAGATTTATTTAAATGTAGCCCTCCTTTATACGTGGTAAGCTTTCCAGAATGTGCAAGGAAAACAGACGAGGGATAAATGAGAAGAGCGACAGATGTACTGTACTGCAGTGGACAAGGAGAGAGGAAGGACAGAGTGTGTGAGACGTGACAGTGACACCCTGGTCCTGTGTCCAATCTCTGCCCCGTGACATCACAGGGTGATGCTGGCTGGGACAGCAAGAAAACACACATGCACACTCATGCTTCCATAAGCCTTATCTCCCGGCTGTCCCTAAAGCATTACAACGGTCACGTCTGTTTAGACATGTGGAAGCTGAGAGAAAGAGAACAATTCGTTCAGTTGGAACTTGTTTCCACAGTTTTAATGCCAAATTCCTCAAAAATGTTATGCAGTTCTCTTCATTTTTAAGTAATAGGTCACCCCCCAAAAATTATTTTTGGTAATAATTTACTCACCCTTGTGCTCTGTAACAACAGAAATAGACTGTGAACAGGATTTTTTTGTAAATTCATATTTTAGTATTATTTATATATGATTATATTATTGGATATTTTGAATTAGCTATATTTTCCATTTTTATTTGAATTTTAGTAATTTTGTCTTTTTTTATTTTATTTTTTATTAGCTTTAGTAATTTTTGTATTTAAAATTATTTAATTTTCAAGTTTTTCATTATTTATATTTTATTTTATAACCGATTTATTTCAATACCAAACTTAACAATAACAATACTGCAGAAAGACTGGAAAATTATGATAATGTACAATTGTGCTATCAATTAATGATTTACATATGCCATTGGACGACATGAAACGACACAAGCCTCACTGACTACTTTTTGTTTCTTTTTTTTTTTAGCGTTTTTGTCCGTGAACTGAAAAGCAGCCAGGACATTCTGTGAAATATCTCTATTTGTGTCCCAAGAAAGTAAGTTAAATGGGTTTGACACAACATGAAGGTGAGTAAACGACGAAGCAGCTTTTAATACAATTAGATCAGCAAATTACAACAAATTGGGATATATTCTCGGCTAGCGACAGCTGCACCTGACCCGTGGTACAGCCTCAAAAAGCAAATTACACACTCACACATGCTCTGTCTGGCTCTACCACCCATGAAATGCACACTGGGAGTGTGTGTTGTCTTGTGAGAGCTAATCCAGGCCCTACAGAAGCATGTGTTACAATTGCCGAGGTCTTTGGTGATTTATAGCATGGGCGTTTGTGTAATAGTGCTGAGTGTCTGTTACATAGTCTTACCTTTGGCCCTCTCTCATTAGGCAAGCCCCTCTCACGTCTCACCACCTGACCGGCCTCCTTGAGCGTACTGGATGCAGTAGTGGAAAAAAGCAGGCCCTAAAAATAACACTCACACACTCATCCACTTCAGGGATGGGACAGAACATGTGTGCTGGTGAGAGTTAATATTAGAAAGCACATACAGTAATAGGAAGAGGGGAGACCGTCCGCTTTGCCTGCGCCATTTTAATCTGTGACTTGGGATATCCTCGTGCCCCCCAACGTCATACGAACGTAGCGCATTCTTCAGCAGGTCACACGTTCACACATAAACACATATTCCACATTCCAGCGGCAGTCACACGCGCTGTATCATCACTGCCTCCTCAGCACTCAGTACACTGCTATTTCTGTCTGTGTGGACCTAGAAAAAGACAGTGGTGGACAATTCGAGAGGAAGAGTGAAAGAAAGGTAGGGGATATTCACTCCTCGCTGCCAACGGAGTCACATTAGGCCAACTTACTGTCTGTCAGCCATCCAGAGTTACAACAGTTCCAGATGATCAGCCTTGTTTGGTTTAAACCACCACCGTGCCAGCTGACGTTTGGCCATATGCCACTGTTCAAAATGAAGACGTGATGACACCGTTATCACTCTGCATCAGATGATGATATTGAGCTCATTGGCTCGCGATCGTTTGCTTGTCTTCTGTCAGTTCTTCTGCTCTCCTGCTCACATGGCGACCGGTTTCTTCCTCATTAATGATTGACTGATCAAAACCGGCATTCACTAAACAGTTTTATTGGTTTAGGATGTAAACCAGGCCTGTTTGGTTCTGTATTACAATGTCTGCTTTTAGACATGTGACGTTGCTTTAAAATTAAGTAAATTAACATCATGCGTAATTGAAAAAATTAAGTTATGTGGAATTGTCAAGTTACCCAAGTTTATTTACTTAATCATTTTAAGGCAACAGGTTTCCACATATGTATGAAGAGTTCATATGCAAAAGCCTCTAAGTGCCATCTGAAATTTTCTTCTAGAATCATAATTTTTATCAAGCTCGTATATTTAAGTTCAGCAATTTCACTTAAATGACAATGAAAATTACCTATTAATTGTCATTTAAGTGAAATTACTGAACTTAAATATATGAGCTTGATAAAAATGATCATTCTAGAAGAAAATTTCAGATGGCACTTAGAGGCTTTTGCATCTGAACTCTTCATATATACATATGAGGAAACCTGTTGCCTTAAAATGATTAAGTAAATAAACTTGGGTAACTTGACAATTCCACATAACTTAATTTTATATATACATATATATTATTTATTTATTTTACTTCAGATGTGAATGAGATTTTATAGTTTGAATGTGATGCAGTAAAAACACATAGTAGTGCAAAGCGTTTTTCTGTTGCAAGCACAAATAACGTACAATGCAACCAGTGTAGAAGGATTACCAAACAAATGACTCTTATTAGATGTTTTTTTTAGTGAATCAAAAAACATACAGCATGACCAGTGTAGTCCGATTGACGAACAAATGACTCTTATTAGCCCGTTCTTTTTAGTCATTTTTATGAATCTGTACGATATGAGTCGTTCAAAAACATATGATTATTAAAAAGAAGTAAACATGAAGGTTCCCTAACCCAACCCCTAAAACATATTACTGGGACATAAGCAGATCATACAAAAACGTACAAATGAGATCATTCCAATTCAAACTAAATTAGCCACCAATTTGCCAAAACATATAATTGCCATGACAGTAGCTGGTGGAAAGACACAAATGACTCTTATGAGCCAACTCTTTTAATGAATAGTTCAGTCACTTAGTTTAAAAAGACTGGAAGTTATCAGTTTTAATCAGTATCATGAATCCTTCACTTAATCAGTCAGAGCGGTTCCTGAATCAGCATCTGACTCACTGAACTGAATATGTATCAAAATGTCAAAATGAAGAAAGATTTCTGTCATTATATATAAGCAATGTCAGCAATGATACATACTCAGTGTTCCTCTTGTGTGTGTGTGTGTGTATGTGTGTGTGTGTGTGTCTCAAAGGACCTCAGCAACTTGGTGTAGCCTTAGTGTAGGATCAATGGCGGCTGTCTCTCCATTCCACGCTTTATCAACCATATGATCCATTAAAACCGGGCACTCTACTAGCACGCTTCCCTACACACACACACACTACCATCCTGAAGCTGCTGCTCTTCTCCTGCCATTCCACACCAGTTGTCCGCTCTGGCTCCCTGAGGAGAGTAGGCAATTCCAATACGGCTCAAACTCATTGAGCCATACGCCCAGTTACACTGCCAGACGCACACACACACACGGTGCACACGAGGCAGAAATGGACAGAGACCGAAACAGAAATACACCCAAACATCAGAAGCGCACAGATCAAAGAGACAGATTACTAATGGAGGCCAACAATCAGCTTTCTTTTTGACTTTAAACACTTATCACAGATTTGGTCTGAACCATATATGGGTGAAGGTGTGATAACCACAAAGTCTCTGTTAAATGGGTGATTCTTCAATAACAAAATAGTGACAAAATACTTTAATGAAAAAAAATACATTTCTACTTTGAAAGGATAAGCATTAATGAATTTAAACTTTTTGTCTACTCACTTCATTTTTTTATTGTTTATCCTCAAGTGTTGAAATGTTAAATTTTTCACAATTTTAAAGTTATCCTTCGCAGTAAATTTATAAAAAGTGTTTAAATCAGGGAAATTTCTACTTCAAAATTTTATTCTATTTTTTCCAAAGAACCTAAACATCATATTTTCATTTGGCGATCATGTGTAGATTTTTTGTAATAAATAAATACATTTAAAAAAATATAATTCACCATCATGCCAAGCATTCTAGAAAACAATTTTAAAGAAAACTTAGTAATTTTAATTTAGTAATTCAATTTATTTCGTTATTTTAGATATAGCCTAGTGACAGTTTCAAGAAAATGGAATTTTCAGATATTCCAGGACATTTGATAAATGTTTAAACATAAATGAAACAGTATGAAAAAGTCTAAATGTCTTATGTGAGCAAACACGTGAATATTTAGGGAAACAATTCTGAGATCATTATGTATTTCTTAAGAACAGTGAATCTCCAGATGAAATTCATGATAAGTACGTACAAAAGATGTAAGAATGCTGGAGGCTCACTTCCCACAGACAAGGAGTGGCTTCCACTGCTGTATCTCTTGTTCTACTTATTCAAATGCCACCGTGTCATCCCCTCTGGGCTATTACATAGTCGTCCTCACAAAATTTCTCTTTCAAGAAGACAAACCGCACTTGTCAGTTTTTTATTTGACATGTCTCATAGTATGACGGTGACATGTCACAGATCCTGCTGTGTATGTGAATGCGATTCCAGAGTATAACTACTGAAATATCCAAGGTATGAATCGTGTTTTGTTTTGACAGAATGGTGTAAAGTGACCAGATTTACACGACCTTGCTTGGTATTGTCATCCATCTTGTGTGTTCCATTTCAGGAACGTGGGTGTTTTGCCAAATTTTTATATCTTACTTTCAATGTTCAAAACCGTAGTTTTAGCACAATGGATGACTGACAGTTGAGTAGGCAGACTTTTAATCAACAACACATTAACATTTACACTACAAATGCGATGTCGTAATGGGGGTTTATACCTCCAATGTGGTTTGAGTCATCGGATCACAAAACATTTTGGACCCCTTTAGACCTGACCACCCCCCCCTCCCAACTTTCTTGTTCCAGTATTGCACAGAATTTCCCCAAGTGGAAGGGTCCACCATACCAACTTTTAGGGGGCGGAGGCAAACTGCACTCTTTCCTGAACCACATCCTCTGAAAATGAGCTAAACCTGCATTTCCACCTTGACTTGCCACTGTCTGCCAACCTGGGGTTTCCAAACTGATCCGCTCCACTTCTGGTTTTCTCAACATCACTCCCTTTCTCTTGAAATGATTGTATTATAATTTTAATTATAACAAGTTAAAAAAAAAAAATTATACAGAAAATGTGTTGAAAGTGATATCAATGAAGTACAGTGGTGAATGTTTGTGTGTCCTCTGAGGAAAGAAAAAGTCTGGTAATATGTGTGTGTGAGAGAAAGAAAGAAAGGAAGAGGTATCTGCATAGAAAATGAGCCACGCGGCCTTTAAAAGCTGTGTATATGAAAGCATGAGCTTCTGCATGCAGCTGCTGTTAGTGATATCTGTGAGTGTCTTTTCTCCGGGGCTGTCCCTCTACACAGGCAGTGGTTAGAGCTCAGGAAATGGTTACAAGAAAAAAAAAATTTAACAGAAAAAAACTCTGAATCTCGAGGTGTGAACACGCTCACCCAGACACGTTTTCAAATTTCAAAGAAATTTGAAAACCTTTCAGTGTGACTTCCTCTAGTCCTTGAATATGCAAATAGACCCATATCCATGTCAAAATAAATATATAAGTAAAAACACTAATGGTGCAATATATGACAAAATGTTTAAAAAATAGTCAAAATATTAAAACAAATATATATAAAATTACCTTACGGACACCGTGTTCTTTAAATATGTTGTGCTTTTAATATAAAAACATTTATGATCACTCTTTTTTTTTTGTATCTGGAGCAGAGATTTAAATTATTGTACGTTAATGCATTAGTCATAAACACTGGATCTCAGCCTAAAGTAGCACATAGAGCCCAGTAGACAACAATTAAAACACACTCCATGCAATCTCTCACACACACTCAAATGCAGCACTCCTTGCCCATATGGATCCATTTTTAAGATGATACTGAATAATTCTGAGTGTGTTGTTAGCTGTTGGGATTAGAATGAACCAGAGGGAAACCTTACTCTCAGTTAGGACATGAATAATGAAGAACACAGACTTAAACTCGCACACACAGACACAGAGAGGCTGTTTAACCTGGAAGAGTGGGTCACAGCGCCACCTACAGGATCATTGCATGCTGTCGGGTGAAGATTGTGATTGACGTTCGGTTCTATGAACACGCGTTAACAACAGCTAAATCGCTTTTTTTAATGTCCGTTTGTGGATATTATCAGCAAAAACAATTTAGCACAATTTAGAATAGAAATTCTGAGGGATATTAATTTGTGGGTGAACTATTCAAATTTGATATGCCATAAACTGAGGTAAATGACATGAACTGGCCTGTTTTGATTCTGAACATGCCTAAATTATGTAGGTACTAAGCAATAGGTAATTAAATATACAAAAATAGAACATTTTATTTAGATGTTTGACAAATATGTATCTCAGTTTTGCAAATGGAAGGAATTCTCATCTATTTTTAAGTGAAGATGATTTCTGATAAACTGAGGCTATTGCACATGTATCTTTCAGCCAAAAGATAAGCCATATGGAATCCCTCATGAATTCAAATAGCATGCATTTTATAATTCTACTAATCAGTACACTTTTGTTGGCCACTTGCCTTGGCTTTCCTTCAAACATTCCTGCATCCGCCACAACTCCTTCCCTGAGTTTCACAGCCGAGGCTTAAGCCTATTCCCAGACTAAAATGCATGTTTGAGCCGTTTTAACTGAAAGCAACTTGCTCTGACATATCTTAAAATATGTCAGTGCCATTGTTTTATCTCAAGATGCACACCAGTAATGTATTTTTCTAAGGCACATTTATAAAAGCTACTTAAATGTCCTAACTGAACTAAGAACTAGTCCTGGTTTAGTCTAAACCCTTAATGTTCAGCTACAACTCAATCCCTTCCATTAAAGGCTGCAAGTTAAACCTGCCCACTTTCGTAAAAGATCATATGAGGAGCTCAGACGCGAAACTCTATGCAGTTACAGTTTTTTTGGTTTCTGGGGTGCTGAGAAACCCATAATAAGACTGAAAAAAAAAAAAAAAATCTATAATATATAATTGCTATTTTAAAGCAAAGCCAACTATCGTGCAGTTTCAAAATACAAATTAACACCTGATTAAAAGAAATTCTGAGTTTTTATTCCCTTTTTATATAATTTTGTGAGCTTGGCAGGGCAAGATTTTGTTTTTGTACAGGCACAGTTGATTTAGTGTTGATGGGACATGACTGTAAGCTCAATGGAATTGGAATAATAGCATACCTATTACGTCACGTTCAGAGACTGGTGGAGCCAAAACAGCTCGCACAGTAACGGCACGTCTGGAATGTGCATTTGCATACAACCACTTTTTATCCCACAGACTGGAGATGTGCTAATTATGCCCTGTGATGCAAATCAGACCCTCTGGTTTTTTCCCTTAGTGAAAATGAAAAAAAAAACAATTGTGACAGATGTTTTACAGCATTTTATTGTACAATTTTACATATTAGTTTGTACAAAGGTTTAACAAAAAAGATGTCCAGATCTGGTGGAAGGAGGGCAAGCTGAGGGTTTGTAAATTACCAAACGGTTGTAGTGGCTGGGTAAACTTGAATGGGGGTGAAAACCCCTTGAAATGGAGGTTTTAATAAAGGAAAAGGTGTTGATGGTCAGAGTTTGGTCCAAGTCCAATGGCTTAAGATTCGGTGGTGTCCAGAGGTCATGCGGGTTTAGGAGCGTGTGTACTTTCCCCAGATGTGCAGCATAAATACAGATGCGATAAAGAGCAGACTCATCACCAAAACGGGTACCGGGCCACTGCAAGAAGGGGGACAATAAATAGATGGTATTACTGCCAGATCTCATTATGATCATAAAAAATTTGGTAAGACAGAGGGACCCCTAGTGGAGAATAGACAGACTAAACTCAGTAACTAATTCTCAAATTTCAGAAGATCCTTGATTAGAATATGAGGAGTTTAGATAAAAAGCTTGGCACAAACTTCCTCCCTGTGGGCCAATCGGGACTGCTCGTCTTAATCATGTGATAGAAGACAGTGTAATTAGGATTCTAAATGCTGGGGAGTAGGATACTGTTAACGAGCTAGGTGGAAAATGTGGGGCTTTATTAAAGCAGGAACTGACCATCCCCTGAGTCGCTAGGCAGCCGCGTAACCATGCCGACAGAAGGCCCACCCCTCAGGCTTTAATTGATGTGACCTTTTCCAACGGAACTTTAATTAAGCTCAAAACACACAGTCTAAAGAGTGAAAAAGACTTCACTCATAACTCAAGACTCTCTTACTCTAAGAGACTCTTGACTGTAAATACAGCCACTGTAACCACACTCAAATCCATTCTGACATGCTCGGATAATTTCTACATATTGAATGAACAGATGTAACACTACAAATCTAGAACCGCTCTTTTAAAAAAAGGAGAAATTGCTGTAGATGAACACACTATAACAGAAGTTAGTTTCATTGAGAGAGCCTGTAAATACAGGCGCACACAGCTGTAGGAGGGGAAACAGCAGGGGAGACATCAAATAAAGACGGAGGTTGAGCCCATGAGGCCAATTTCCTGTCGTTAAAATTTCATGTTTATCCTTATAAATGCTAAACCTCTCAGAACCCTCTGCCCGTCCCTTTCGTGTCACTTCCTGTTGAGCTGAGGGGATGAATTAAAAATGAGCGTCTGTGTTGGTTCTCTGCACATTAAGTACCTCAAATCATAACCTTTTCTTATTTTGTCCTTAAATTAAGCAATAAAAATGTCTAGCATGATTTCCTTGCTTGTGGGTTTATTATGATTTTTTTAAAGTCATAATAACTAGCAATAAGAAAAGGAGAGGAATATTATTGGAATAAGAAAAAACTGATATCAACATCTAAAGATAATTTCACCAATGTTAAATCTAAATTGGCTGATTATACCTGTATTTTTTTTATTTTTAAATTGCTTCATTTCTGCAGTCTAGTTTCAAATACATGCCTGTTATATATTTGAATAACTGAATAATTATATATAATAATGTTACTAACAGCACTATTTATATGAACATTTCTGATAAACAAATAAATGTATTTTTCAAACAATGTTATTCATGTACACACATAAATTTGGGGTTTTTGAAAAAAGTTTTATGTTCACCAAGGCTGCATTTATTTGATCAAAAATACAGTAATACTGTGAAATATTATAACAATTCATAGTAATCTTTTTCTATTTTAATAGATTTTAAAATGTAATTTATTCCTGTGATTACAAAGCTGAAGTTGTGCCGCTTAATATTTTTGTGAAAAACGTGATACATTTTTTCAGGATTCTTTGAATAAAAAGTTCAAAAGAACAGCATTTATTTCAAATAGAAATCTTTTGTCTTTACTGTCACTTTATTTATATATTTTTTTAATTTATAAATGCAATGCATTCTTCCTGAATAAAAGTATTAATTTATTTTCTTTTTTAAATTACATTTTATATTTTACTCTCTCTTTGGGTAGAAAGAGTTCTAAATCCTTCTGTGCGAGTACTCACACTTTAAGTCCCGGTGAGTCCTCAGTGTAAAAGCGCCACATCCCTCCTGTGCCAGCTGATGCTGTGGATCTGCCTCCGCTGCGTGCGCCACTGCTAGGGGCTTTCCTGAGGGAATCAACAATAAGAAAACATGCTTTAACATACAAGACATATAAAAGTGTCAGATATTATCAAACACTCAAATTAAATTAAAATTCCAACCAACTGATAGGAGTCTGACTATCAGTTCAGCGAGCAACTAAATCATACCCTGACGATGTCAAATTTACAGGACAAACATTAAATAGAAACTAATGATTGTCAACTGTCACGTATAGAGGTCCAAATAAACAATAGCCTATCACTCAGAAATCAAAATCACAGAAACACAATTAGATCCAGCTTGATGGTGCATTAAGGCCCAAACAAAACTGTTCTTGCAAGGTTCTTACCTCTGTCTGGCTGAGGTGCCGGCAGCGCGGGGAGCCACGGTCTTACTCGGGGAACGGCTGGAGGCACCAACATTTGTTGCACTAGCTGCGGGTCCAGGCTGAGATGATAGACAAATAAAGGACTTGGTAAACCAAATGCACAGTGATTGACTTAATATGCCTTCTGGCACCAACAGAAACTTGTGTATCCACCTTTAAGGCATAACATGCTACAATAAGTTAATAATGCTATAGTAGACCTTAAATGGCTGATAAATTCCACCAAGATACAAAATATAACTCATATGTGAGCACGATAAATTATTTTTAAAAGATATAGATCACTAGATGTTCAATCATAGATAATAGTGAGATAATGCAACGTAGACTCAATAGTACAATATAGTATTCATGGTAAAAGAGTGGACCAGATTTAGACTGAAGAGCTGGTGTGGGGGTCCAAGAGAGCCACGTCTCCCAAACAAATGCGCTGATTGCAGCTAGTGAGCAAACCAACCCACAAACTGCATATGAATCGTCTGGCACAAGACTTAATACTATTCAAAACCCCACTGCTAGTAATTGAAACTCACATGTGATTAGCTACTAAGCAATTAAATGTCTGAACTGGGTAGACTATTACAATAACGGTACGTTATTAGAGAGCATGACTGGCTAGACAGCTAGCAATCCAGATATAACTGTTAATACGCGCAAAACATTTATTATAAGGTTCCAGATCAACGAAAAACTGGATTAAGAAACTTACCATTTTGTTTAATAATGTATGTTTCAGGAGACTGCGGGTAAAATAAAGAATATAAGTGACTGCCTCTGTAACTGAACTCCAGCCGATCCAGACAACTACAAGAGAAAGACTATTGATGACGTCTCGCTGAGAAGGCCACGACAGCCATCTAAAGGACCCCCATAGGAGCCAGTAGAGCGCCTGACCGGAGCTGTGGTCCTGCGTGTTACTTTAAACGCATTTTAGATGCTTTTGTAAACCTAATTTGATATAAAACGTTAAAACCGTCCAGATTAAAGGTAACTAAAATCAGCGAATGCAGCTCAGCTTCTAAATGAATTTTGTGACAACTTAAAGGCGGTAGAACAGAGTGCAGTGACGTGTCGCGTGCAATTGATGATGTGAACAGAGTAGGGCAGACATTTTGGCTCAATCAGGAAGCCAGTTTCACAAAATCGCGAACTTTGAGCCATATTTGATCATTCATACAGACACCTGACGGTAAAGGTACGTGTTTTCTCGTCTCAATGTTTTTTAAACATTTTACTGTAAGCACAATTTGAGTTTGTGTAAAGAAAATATGACATTTTATGTGTTTTGTGTGCAATGTTGTTACTACTTAGAATGTAGCAGGGTATATACTGAGTCTAGACTTACATACTGTATATAATAAGAATGAATATTGATGTTTTCCCAACTCTGAGTTGGCGTATCCCATTTGTTTATAGATATCTGCAGACATTTAATTATGCAGTACTGTAATAATATACAATAGAAGGTATTAGAGTTTATGACAGATGTCCCAGTGATATGGACACGTGAACGTGCACAGAGACGTGTGCGCGCTTTGGCCTGTTGTAACATCACAGAGCCATGACATACTTGATGTAATCAAGGTTAAGATGTAATTTAGATTAATCATCTGATAAAAACAGTGGTAACTTTATCTATGCAGTGTGTGTACCTATTTAACCATACTTTGGGAACAAATGTGTACCCAGAAGTGAGCTAAATCTAACAAAACCTCCCCCTTTGTTTTGTCCTAATTTGTCAGAACTGAATATGTTAATAAAGTTTTTTTTTTAAACTGTAAAAATGCTTTTCTGTTAGAGTGGGGGTTAGGTTATAGTATTTATAAATAGCTGTATGTAAAAATAGATGTCTATGAAATGTTGCCATTTAGATAGCTAAGCAAATATAAGTGTATGTGTGATAATTGCTAGGTTTTGTGGAAAGAGAGTAACTGGAAAATCTAGTTGCTTTGTGTTGAGCTTAAAAATGAGGTGTAACTGTCATTTGACCTCCTTTTGACTCAACAGGTTCTGGTCAGAACAGGATGGTTCGGGTGGTGTTTCTGCACCCTGATCTGGGTATAGGTGGAGCGGAGCGTCTGGTGGTGGACGCAGCTGTAGCTCTGCGATCTCGCGGCTGCACTGTTCAGATCTGGACGGCACACTATGACCCCCAGCACTGCTTCTCTGAGACTCTCTCACCTGACCTGCCTGTGCTGTGTGTGGGCGACTGGCTGCCCACCAGCGTGTTTGGTTATTTCCACGCTCTCTGTGCATACCTGCGCATGATCTACCTAGCTCTCTATCTTGTGCTCTTTAGTGGGGAGGAGTTCGATGTTATTTTCTGTGATCAGGTAACTACTAATGCTACTAAAACTAACTATGTTTGTATTGTTTATATACTACTATAGTATTTATTTTTGAATTAGATTTTATTTTTATATTATATTTCAGATATAGTAAGTTTTAGCAGTTATTGTATGTGCTTTTATCATATTTATTATTTTTCTATTTAGCTTTAATATATCTTTATTTCAGTTTTAGTAATTTTAGTACTTCAACTTAAACTTGTTTAAGTTAATTGCAAAGATAATACGTTTTTCACTAAAAGTTATTTTTATTCTATAGATTTCAACTATACTTTATTTTAATTAATTATTTTTTTAGTTTTAATAGTTTTAGTTAACAATAATTATCTGTGGTGGACAGTAACAGTATTTGTACTTTGTTACTGTACTTATTTTTCAAGTAACTTTATTTTATTTTCATTTAACTTCATTACATTCCAAAGCATAATATGTGACTTTTCCACTATATTTCATAAAAACATATCATTCCTTGTTGTTTCGAACTGAAGATATCTAGATATCAATCGCACAGAATCTGACTAATCTGATTGCAGCTATTCTCGATTCATCAACTCATTGATTCAGTGATCTGGTCAGAGTCTCTAGTTAAACTTTAACAACCGAATTTGTCAAGACTGACCCAAAATAAGACAAGAACCTGGAGTAAAGTGAAAGTGAGGTACTAATGACAAATTTTATTATTGTTTATTGTAAAATGAAAATATTTAGCTTCTACATAACTGTACGTTTTTTGTGAACTGAACATAAATTAATATTAAAAAATGCTATGAAAACGTTTGTGAATATTTGAACCAGGAAGTAATAATTTGTCATCTGGCAAGTCATCATCACAAAATTAAACCAAACAGAAGTCTTGTTTCACCTTGAAGAGGTTTCTTTTGCAACAATGACTTCATGCATTCCCTGGGAATCAAACCCATGATTTTGACGTTGCTAGAAAACTAAGAGACATAAAAACTAGCACAGTAGTGCCATAGACACTGGTCAAATAAAATGTAGTGGTCATTATAGAGAAACATTTGACCACTCAGTGCTGCGATTGGCCAGTCAGAATTGAGTATTCCAGAGAGCCGTTCTCATCAAAATCCCTTTCAAAGGAAAGTCTGTTCACTCTGCGGTCATATTTGCAACGCCTCCGGGAAGCTATTTTGTGAATCCAATACCAAGCTCTATCTACTTGAATGGGGGAAGCCAGAAATCTCAAAAACTGCCTGTCGAACTCACATTTAAATAACATATTTCAAATCAGCAACAAAATCTGACATGAACTGTGCCATAAATGTTGTTTCTTATGCTCAAATAGCATAAAAAAAGCTTATTTTACAAGCTAGACCAGCCAATGCGCATGTGCAGTCCTAAGCACCAGTCTCAGAACACTTTCTGTAGAAACTGGAGCTTCTAACACCAGTGACATGATGACTACCAATTGGTGATTGGTTCTTTATTTACAAGGCAGGATATATTCCGCTATATTGCATGCTGCACTTTCTCCCATTCATAAATAATATGAGTGCAATAATATTTAGTCTCTAAAGTCTAAAGTCTTTGTTTCTCATCAAAACCACCAGGTTTAATTTTATCTCCTATTTCCAGGTTTCAGCATGTATTCCCTTTTTGCGTTTGGCACGCCACAGGAAGAAAGTCCTATTCTACTGTCATTTCCCTGACCAACTACTGACTCAGCGTCGCTCTGCTCTAAAGCGCCTATATCGCGGCCCAATCGACTGGTTTGAAGAACTGACCACAGGCATGGCCGATCGAATTTTGGTCAACAGCCAGTTCACGGCAGGAGTCTTCAAACAGACGTTCCCCAAACTAGCTGAGATCCACACCGATGTCCTCTATCCCTCTCTGAACTCTGCAGCTTTCAATGATGAAGTAGAGGACCTCAGCGGGCTGCTCCCTGAAGGGCGGAGCTTCCTCTTTCTGTCAATCAACCGCTACGAACGCAAGAAGAACCTGCCGTTGGCGCTGCAAGCGTTAGCGGCCCTGAAGGAGCGTCTGTCTACGGGGGAATGGGAGCGTGTGCACCTCGTAATGGCGGGGGGTTACGATGAACGCGTGGTTGAGAATGTAGAGCACTACGAAGAGCTGCGCTCACTAGTGGCCTCTCTTGGCCTGGAGGACCATGTCACATTCCTGCGCTCTTTTTCAGACAAACAGAAACTGTCTTTGCTGCACAGCAGCACTTGTGTACTGTACACCCCCAGCAATGAACACTTTGGCATTGTACCCATTGAAGCCATGTACTCACGTTGCCCCGTTATTGCAGTTAACTCGGGTGGACCGCTAGAGTCTGTGGCCCATGACGAAACGGGCTTCCTCTGCGAACCCACCCCTGAGTGCTTCTCCGAAGCAATGCAGAAGTTTGTTACAGACCCTAAACTCAAGCAACGTATGGGACAGGCCGGCAGAGAGCGGGTACAGCAGCGCTTTTCGCTGCAGGCCTTCACTGAGCAGCTCTACAGTCATATCACCAACCTTACCCAATAACCAATTATGACATCATAAAGGCCATTCCGCTTCGGACCAGCACACGGATGCATTCTACCAGTCCGGTTGCCGTGGAGGGACTAATGAAAGTATGTCGTCACTAATGAAAGAAAAGAGCAGCAGGAGTTAACATGGCTTAAGAGTTCAATACAAGCCTTGAAGAATGTGGAGCACTCGTCCGACCGAGAGGTTAATGAATTATTGTGCGCCGGCCACATTGATCAAGCTGGTCACTGCGAGGCCTGGGAAACGTATGTGTGTGCATTTTTTTTTTATGCCGAAGGACCATTAGAGAGTTTCTCGGGCAGAAATCGATAGAGAAGTTTCTGTGCCCTGCTCTGTTCGCCAGTGTCTATGCTTTTGCTTAGTGATAACAATGGAGGATGTTAAGAGTTATTAAAGTCTCAAACTAAAGATGCTCATAATAAGGTCGTTTGAGTGGGAAAAAAGTTTTCCTAGGACACTGAAGGTCATGTGCTGTATTGGGTTTGAGGTTGTTACTGATTGTGTATCTCCTCACTATTGATACAAGACCAAAGCCCAGATTAAATGAGATGCTGTGTCGTGTTTGACTTTGTCATTTGAAGCTTTTATTTTTTTGTATACATTGGATCTAGACTGACCAGACAGAACAGTAGCCTATTTACTTCAAATTAAAACAGATCACTTTTGTTTTAACATTTCTATTTTTATTTAATTTGACCAACCGTTTTATGCTTAGTCTTTTGAGTATTTTATTTTCACATTTTCCAAAACCCCATTTTTGGGATAGTTCATCTAAAATGAAAATCCTTTCATTATTTAATCACCCTCATGATGTTCCAAACTTGCATGACTAACTTTCTTCTGCTAAACAAAGAAATGTCAACTGTTTTTGTGCATATCATAAAATACGTGTTTTGGACCCCATTGACTTTCATTGTGTTAAAAATATTTTCTATTGTGTTCGACAGAAGAAAGTAAGTCATACAGGTTTGGAATGTCTTGATGGGAATGGGTGATGATTTAAGTCCATTTAATTCAGTGGTTCTCAATCTTTGTTATGGGCCTTTCACACAGGACGCGGTATGCGCGGCGCTGCGCTATAAAACCCATTCATCTCAATGGCTTGCGCCGCGCAAGGACGTTTTGTTGCTGCGTCGACCATAGCGCAAGCGCAGCGGTGCGCATCATTGGCGTGCTCACGCGCACGCCGCGGTCAAAGTTCAAAATAGTTCAACTTTTGCCGCTGCGTTCTGTGACGATTCCCAGCGCGGCCAATAGAATCGGGGGATCCACACAAGCACGGAAATCAAAATGGATGAAAGTAAATTATATTAAGACATCGTATGGTATGAACGATCGTCTCATAGACAGACAGATTTACATTAAAAATAGTTATGTTTTAACAGTCAGGTAACTTGTAGGTAGACAATGTGTGTAAACAGTTTTTTCGCGTTGTATCTGAAGGGCAACGCTGAACCCAGCGGCAAGCGCCGCGCATACCGCGTCCTGTGTGAATGGCCCATTACTCCTTTTTCCACAAGTACTTTTTCTGTAATACCAAAGCATTGTTTTCAAGTGCTGTTCTTAAGCTATCTCACTCTTTTTAACCAATGCATTTACATGACTTTTAAAGTTATTCGTGATTTAATGGATATGGATTAAGAATAAGGATTTTAAAAATATATTTTATTCACAATTTCTTCCCGATAAAATATTTTAGAGCTTAGCATAATTATAAAATGGGATAGTTCAGTTAAAACATATTTGTTTTTAAAATGCCCACAGTGTTTTTATGATTTTAATGATTTCCATCATTTGTCCAGGGCCCGTATTCATAAAGAATCTTAATGCAAAGAGTAGCTCCTAGTGACAAAATTCTAAGAAAATTCTTAGAAATGTGGCCGTTTACTCTTAAAATTAAAGAAAAAATCCTAGTAAAGAAAAAAGT
The DNA here is from genome assembly GCF_963993115.1 of Abramis brama. Classification (NCBI taxonomy): domain Eukaryota; kingdom Metazoa; phylum Chordata; class Actinopteri; order Cypriniformes; family Leuciscidae; genus Abramis; species Abramis brama. Next base: position 15,668,972 of record NC_139979.1, read on the forward strand.
CATTCAGAAAGCATCTTAACCCTTAAAAGAGGTCTTAAGGTCAAAATTGTTAGGAGCACGGTTAGGAGCCTCTTTTAAGAGGCTTAAGAGTTTCTTTAGCAGAGGAGAAAATGTCAGAAAGACGAAGAGGGAGAAGAAATGTGTTGCGTACAATGAATAACAGTGAGTTAATAAGACGCTATAGATTAAATCGTGCAGGGATCATGTTTGAGACTGTTCTTATTAGAGACACGCTAACATCTCCAACACAGCACAGAAATGCCATAGCGCCAGAAATGAAAGTAATCACTACATTACGATATTTGGCAACTGGGAAAATTCCATGTTTGATAAATTAAAACCAACATTCAAACCACCACTTAAATAGACACGCCAGCAATCATTGTAATTGGAAAGAGTGGAAAATTTTGTATCATTCTAAGCCAATCAAATACCTTATAGGAAATTAACAGCATGGTAAAAAAAAAAGGATTTATATACACATATATAATGTGTGTGTGTGTGTGTGTGTGTGTGAGAACGGTCAAATAGGAAAAATTATGCATGTAATTTCAAAGTGAAGGCTTAGAATTGACCCTATAGTTAAAATCACCTTTTTCTTCCTTCTTGGACAACCAACCAATCACAGTCTTCAAAAGATTGTGTCATACATAGCAACGAGGTCAACCCCGCCTCCTCACTAAGATGAAAGTTTTTGTCTTTTCCTTACTCAGAGTTGCTCTCAGATCGGTCCCGAATCGCTTTTAAGCTAAGACTCCTACGTAAAAGTTTTTAAGCTAAATCAAGAGTTTTCTTAGAGGATTCTTAGAATCTTTATGAATACGGGCCCAGGTCTAGAAATCCCAAATTAGACTACCTTGTATATTCAGGCTTTCCAAGACTGTGGGAACCCTGTTTTTCAAGTGATACAGTTGTTGTGGAGGTGAATTAAAATAAGAAATATCTTGATTTTTATTTGTTTTCACTTATTTTAAAGCTTGTTTTGTCTTATTTGAAATCATCTTGAGGCCCCCTTTGAAGTTTGCTGAGGCTTTTTAGTAGGCCCTTGGCCCCTGGTTTAGAACCACTGCTTTAAACGACCTGTCCACTCATATGAAACACTGGATAACTGCGATAACCTCAGAGGTGAGCGCACTTGGGCTTGCAGCTAAATTAATAAAGGGTGAGGGGGGCGGGGTGTTTTTAAATAGGCTTTAATTCTGTATCGCAGACGGTCAGATATATTGCCTCGCTAGCGTCACATCCGTTTTGTTGGCAGTTTGGGAGCAGTTTTTGTTGCATTTCCTCATTAACACTCAATGCGTTAAAGATGAGGACCTTATTTTTAGCCTTGCACTGATTGGGTTTTAATCATACATAAAAAGAGGGGTTATGGGGCCAGCGAACATGTAAATCAAGCGGGCACAATAACAAGGTCAGAACGCACAACCTTCAAACCTCTCGCTAGCACTGTGTGTTAGGGCTAAAGATATTTAGATATGAATCATTGAATAGGAGAATGGAGGAAAGTTTCAGTTTTTGTTGTACGGATGTGACGGACATGACTTGTAATTAACTGTTTTCATCAACCCTGCACTCGAGGATACAATGAGCGAGACATTGGGCTTCATATTGTTTGCTGCAATCGCACATGAATTAAAGTATGAGCAATACATTTTCTCCAAACTAGCTTTGCAATGATGTCGAAAAAGATTCATAACTGTGATAAATGTTTACTTTTAGAGTAAGAGAAATCTGCGCAAAACACACACAACACTAATTCCCAGTTGAGTATTTGCTGATCAGTGGTAAATCTCATAGTAACAGCATTTGTTCCCAAAGAAGAGGCATAGAGCGCATTGTAAAAAGGAAATAGGAATAATATCTTTCCCCTGATGGATACACACAGACAGGAATATCTCTTAACTGTTTTGTATGACATATTAGTTTACAACCATTTGTATTCATAGCCTCTCTTTTAGTGTTTTCTTATATGAAACGCTTGCAAATTATGATTTCAAATTTTACAGCTTCAATAAAATATTCCATCACATTAGCATATATCTGGTGGGGATTATTGGTGCACTGTGAGGGGTGGGCTTTGATTTACATTTGTGGTATAAAACAAATAAAAATCTTGCTCTGTTTTTTTAAAATAGCAATCAATAACATCTCTCCGTGGCAAGTTATGAGCAAAATGATAGCCTCAATAAAACCAGTTATTTATCGCCAAAGATAAAGAAACGTTTCATGTCAAATTTACAATAGACAATGGCCCCATGCAGGAAGCTTGATTTCTATGCATTTAAAGACTATGTCTATTAAATAACTAGTGTTATGACTGTTACATCAAATACATAAGGGAACATTTTTATTCAGGTGAAAGTGGCTTTGCGTACCATCTTGACCCAGACAAGAACACAAGACCTTTGTCCAACCCCTTTTATTTTTGCTTCCCTGTCCAGGTGTTTTGCTCTGATCTAGGAGTGCCTTGTGTTTCTGGAGATGGTGTGTGTGTGGTTTGAGATAGAGAATGTGTGGTTGAGATGCTCATTGCCCTCAGTGATCCTGGCTGCTTTCAGTTGGCCCTTAATCAGCGAGCTGTCACTCAAACAGAGGGAGTGACACGTGCATATTCACCAGTCACCTGGGACCCCCGATTAGACACTCAGCTACCCCCATCCGCCCTCCCTGGGCACAAAAAAACAACTCCCCTCAGAGTCAACTACACACACACACTTAGCAAACCAGGTTTTGTCCTACATACACACACTCTTGACTCCACTCTAGAAAGTGTTGAGTTGTGTGTTTACAGTAAATGTATTTTAATTGTAATCAGGAGGACTGATCGCGTGAGGCTGGCAGCGGTTGGCAGAGTGACAGTGATGCCAGCGAGCCCTCGGCCCAGCTGGAGATCAGCGCTCACCTGAGGAGGGGTCGCGTCAATCACCCATCCCGTCCCGCTTGCCGCGCGCCCCCCGACACCGCCTATTTACCCTCAAACAAAAGCGCCGTTCAACTTGAAAGCGCTGTGCGCGTGAGCGGGTGTGTGTCGCGATGGCAGAATAGATTGAGCTGTCAGAGCAGTTGCTCAGAGGGAAGATTAATAACCAACACAAACAATAACGTTCCCGCCATCACCATAAATATGCTAATGACTGTTATCAATACAGCAGCTAATGGAAGCGCAGGAATTACAGAGACGGCCAAGAGAGAGGGCACGAGGTTAGCCATTTATTCACAGACCGCTCTGATAAACCCACAGCGCGGCCCCTCAATAAAAGCACCCACCCTTAAAAGCTATCAGCGAGCGAGTAAAACAACACTTCATTGTGCGAGTGTGTGTGCGCAAATGAAGAGGTAAAGGAATATGCGTGCCAAGGATTTAATTAAGAGTCAACGGGGTGAGTGGAGCTGTTGGGTTGGGAGAGAGAAACTCAGTTGTTGAGATAATGACATTGTGGACTACTGACGTTTATTAGTAATCAGGCATCTGTTTTAGAAACTCAGGGAGAGATAACTTTTATACAGCAAAAAAAAAAAAAAAAAAAAACGTAATCTGGAATTTTGTTTCCCATGATGGATGAATGGAATTTTGTCTTGGTTTTCAGTAAAAATAGGCTATTTAAAAAATCTTAAAATAAATTGAAAGTCATATCAGGGCTATATTTTGAAAGCTGATTTTCCCCAACCCAAGCAATAGCCTACTTAAAAAAATGTGTAATTATTTTCAATAAAGCATTGGCAATATATTGTTATACTATATAAGCCCCAAAAAAGTTGTAATGCTTAAACTAAGAACAAAATGGCAACTGCATCGATACATGTGCATGTTTGTTATTTTCTTTCTCTAACTTTTTGTAAAGGGCAACTTGGCGTTCCCCAGAGCTTTCAGGATGATGATATTAATGGAGTGTTTTTAGCGAATGTGTATAGAAGCGTTTCATAGGAACACAAGCTTCTTTCAGGGTAATAAGGACATTGGGGACTATTCAAGAAGCGAAGACTCACACTGGCATTACACTTGATTAATATGGGCTAAGAGATGAAGTGATCTCGCAAATCACATTACTCAATATACACAGTATTTTAAACAGTTTGAGATTTGATAGGGGTGTGAATATATGGTTAAAAGCAAAAGAATGCCAAAAGAGTGCTAAGTCAGTGTGACTGAGTGGAGAATGGGAAAGAGGAATTCTAGCTGAATGAAATACACAACTTTAACAAGTTCCAGAGGTGTGAATTAAGCACACACTGATGGCTCTTAAACAGTGTGTAATTGCTAATTGGCTCATTACTGATCTCTAATGGTTAATTGTGTTGTTGCAAATGGCCAGCTATCACTCAGATTCCCATGAGAGTGATGAAGGATATATGATTTTAATGACTCACTGAGCAGAGAGTTTACAGCTATTGTGAGTGTGACTGTGTGTGCTTGATAAAATGATTTAGTATCAGGTTTGCTCTGCAGAAGATCATAACTACACCATCTAGCATTTTTCACTATAGCCATTCAAATGGAGCCATGTATTCTGTTGAAATAAAAATATTTATTTATATTACAATAGAGATTTTACCAAAAACCTGTTCGCTTTAGAAGTTTAAAACAATGTTGTTTTTGTTAACTTAAAATATAAAAAAATCATTTGTTAATTGAAAATTTGTATATAAAATATATTTAAAAAATAATAAAACATGTCAAAAGGACATTACTAAAATGAAATCAAAATCTTAATAAATACACTAATAAAATAGCTCACTGTAAAAAAATGTTTTTTAACTGTAAAAGACTGTAAAAATGCGACAGTAAAAACCTGTTAACTGGTTAATAGTAAGTTCCCATATGGAGAAAAACTGTAATAGATCTAACCTTACATTTTGTGTACATTTTGTGTATTATAAGTTGAACAAATCAACTTAGAATTTACAGTGAAAAGCCATAAACTGATATTCCCACAATTCCCTGTAAGATACTTTGATGGTTTTTAATTTATATGTATATGTTAAAAGTACAAAACAGATTTTATTAGCATTGTGGCCTTGCTAATTCAGCAGAAAAGGGCTGTTGTAATTATCAGTTTGAAATGTATTTTTGTTGTCTTCGTAAGTTACCGTTTGAAATTGTGAAATTTAAAGGTTGTCCTGTAAATAACATGTTTACATTTTTGCTGTATTTTTTACAGAATTATTCTGGCAACCACATCTGCCAGTTTGTTGTGAAAAAATAAAAATTGGTGTGGAATGGATATTTTCACTGTCTGCTGTCTTTGACGTCACAGCTCGAAACAACCAGCTACAGAACTGAAGACCCTTGAGTCCCAACTCTCTGCGGTCCTGTGCCAGCCTAGCAACTGCCATTAAGAGAAATGAGAATGCTTTCACCGCATGTTTCTCACTGCATGTTTTTTTTTTTTTTTTTTTTTCAACTAACCACATGTCGGAATTAAAGTAAAGGAGTACTGGAAAGAAAGAGAAAAAGAAGATAGGAAGAAATCTGAGGTAGGAAAAGGCAAGCAGCCAAAGGAAACGAGAGTGAGTCAGTCTCTTCAGCACATCAGAACCCGAAGCCATTTCTTAATCTTTCCTTTCTCGCTCCCCCCTGTTACTCGCACGCCTGCTGTGTCTATGCAGGTGTTGAGGGCCGATGTTGTCAGCTGTCAGTTACAATATTGACGCTGATCTGGCTCAGCTCTGGACACTGAGCTCATAAAGCTCACCTCTTGGGAGGTGTGAGCGCTCGTGTGTGTGTGTGTGTACCTGAAGGTGTGAGGGTATCTCCTGGGTGATTTCCACTAGCTTAACCTGCAGTAGGGCTGTAATTAACTGGGGCTAATTATTGGCAGGCAGGGGTTAGGATGCTTATGAGAGATCCCTGTGCTGCCTGTGCAGATAATCACAGCTTAGGGGCCTGTCAGAAGTGTGTGTGTGTGTGTGTGTGAATGTGGAAACGCTAAGCAGCATGGAGTCAGGTAAGAGTACAGCCCCATCTAGCGAGATTCAACATTTGAATTCAGCAGTTCTTCAGGCATCCCTTTCACATTCAGGATACTAAACAGATGCTACGGCAGTATTTTAGTATGGACGATGACTGTTAACGTGCTAACAATCGTAATCGCAATCTTTTTTTTTTCTGAATGCCTGTAATGAATTTGACAGCAAACAGCAGCTGTTGAGCTGAATTGATTTCATCTCTTAATCATCATTTCCTGTCATTCGAACAGACTCATAACATATTCAATTAGCAACTGAACTTCAGCCAGCAATCTTTATGAGATGGAGGAGAGGCGAGAAAGGAAAGGTGCAGGAAGGGGAGAACACATGGGAAATCACTGCGCGCCACGGCACTGCAAACATCTGTAGCGTGATCCACAGAGGAGCTGCTGAGATACTGAGGGTCAATAGAGTCTAACAGGACAAAGACACTCGGATGTGTCATTTCCTCCCATAATCCCATTCTTCACACTTTTTTTCATATTTTCTTGTTTTAAATAATGAATCTGTTAGTCTGGGGTGGGGTGATGGTGGGGGGGGGGGGGGATAATTGTGCTCACCAAGGCTGCATTTTAAGTGTTTTCTCTTTGAATATTTTTTTTTATATCATTTATTCCTGTCTGAATTTTCAGTAGCCATTCCTATAATCTTCAGTGTCACATGATCCTTCAGAAATCATTCTAATATGCTGATTTGCTGCTCAAGAAACATTTCTCACTATTTATCAGTGTTGATGGTAAAAAATATATATATATTATTTTTTGAAAGCCATGATATATTACCATTGAAACATTTGGGGTAAATAAAAAAAAGAAAATAAATTAATACTTTTAATAAGCAAGGAATTGATTAAAATTGATCATAAATGAAGTTATAATTCTACAAAGTATTTCAAATAAATGCTGTTCAGTGAACTTTCTATTTATCACAGTTTCCACAAAATATTACGTAGCAAAACCATTAATCAACATAATAAGAACCATATTAACAATTGAGCACCAATAATAATTGAGCAGCAAATTGAAATCAGCATATTGGAATGATTTCTGAAGGATCATGTGGCATTGAAGACTTGGGTATAATTTTAATATACTTATTTTAAATTGTAATATTACTATTTTTTTGTATTTTGATCAAATAAATGCTGCCCTGCATGATGCACATAAGAGACTTATTTTAAAAACATAGAAAACAAATCTTATTTTTTCCAAACTATTGACCATATGAGCAGATTTGTCATTCACAACCATGACTTTTTTTCTTTACTTAGATAATGAGAGAGCTACAGCGGAGAAATCTATATAAAGATATGTTTTGTTGTACATGATGCGTATCCACAGTGGAGCTTTGTACAGTGTGCATGTATTAATTAAGAGTTATTATTTAGTGTGTTATGTATTCATCACATTTTATATGTACCAATTACAGCAGGAACTGCAGGTTATTTTCATATCTACATCAATTACATTAACAAACACTCTGACAGGAGATTATTTATGCAAGCTTGTGCAACTGTTTGTGTGTGCGACCACAGAAATCATGATAATGATAACCTCATCAGTGTCTGTGATTACAATAATGATGTTAGTACACAAATGCACTGGTCTCTCATTAGGAGAATCTGTCCATAGGGCAGAGCAGGGGGGGCTTGTGTCTAAAACCTAATTTATCAAATTCACATAGAGCCACACACATGAATGCAGTTTAGGTGCATGCTGGCTGCGTACTATCCATACAGCAAAAAGTGATGCACAACATGGCCAAAAGTGGACACACGAACAGAATGACCACATTATTTTGTCCTACAAAAAGTAACTTGTGTGTGTGTTATCTGAGAGATGACTGAGGGTCTGGCCTATGCCAGGAGTGCAGGCACAGATATATACTCACAGGCCACTTTATTAGGTACGTCTATTCAACTGCTCATTAACGCAGATATCCAATCAGCCAATCACATGGCAGCAACTCATGCATTTAGGCATGTAAACATGGTCAAGACAATCTGCTGAAGTTCAAACTGAGCATCAGAATGGGGAAGTAAGTGATTTAAGTGACTTTGAACATGGCATGGTTGTTGGTGCCAGACGGGCTGCCTGAGTATTTCAGAAACTGCTGATCTACTGGGATTTTCAAGCACAACCATCTAGGGTTTACTGAGAAAGGTCTGAAAAAGAGTGAGTGAAAATATCCAGTGAGTGGCAGTTCTGTGGGCAAAAATGCCTAAAGATGCCTGAAGTCTGAGAATGGCCAGGCTGGTTCGAGCTGATAGAAACTCAAATAACTACGCATTACAACCGAGGTCTGCAGAAGAGCATCTCTGAACGCACAACACATCGAGCCTTGAAGCAGATGAGCTACAGCAACAGAAGACACACCAGTGCCACTGTCAGCTAAGAACAGGTCACTGAGGCTATTCACACAGGCAAAATTGGACAATAGAAGATTGGGGGGAAAACGTTGCCTGCTCTGACAAGTCTCGATTTCTGCTGTGACATTCAGCTCATGCTTTCATGTCCATCCCTTTATCGTGTCCTACCCATCTTCTGATGGCTACTTCCAGCAGGATAACACAGCATATCACAAAGCTCAAATCATCTCAAACTGGTTTCTTGAACCAGTGAGTTCACTATACTCAAATGGCCTCCACAGTCACCAGATCTCAATCCAATAGATGTAGGGTATATTATCATCTGTCGGTAGCCTATTTATAAAACTATTTTCTTCTCTTGACAGGTCTGGAAAGAGGCCTGTGTATTCACCACCAGGAAGGAACCAAGAGGAACCAGCTAAGACGGTATGTACTTTTCATGTTTGTAATGTAATGCATCTTGACACATGGCGTGGGCATGACAGACTAATCACCCAGACAAAGCATGTCATCAAACAACACATTGGCAATCAGCAAACATACACTGGATTTAAAAATATGAAACATTGAAGTGTTCTGCAAAAATTCACTGATTTGTTGGAGAAGACTATGGAGACTCCTTATTTTTCCTTCCCATCATCCCACGTCATCCATCCCGAGGACAGCCGCCCGGAATGATTGACAGCCCCCTGCCGTGATCCACAAAGATCTGCACATCAGTTAGCGATATGACCTCCCCGGGTTACCATGGTAAACGACCAAGATTGGTTCTAAACTGGGTAGTTTGATTGAGTTAGCGCTAATTCACGTTTAATGACGCTATTGATTGGAACACGCGGGTGTTTGTGTTCTAACAGCCTCTGTCAAACCAATCAGATTAGCTGAGTACACCTGTACAACCGCGGAAACAAATAGCGCAAAGCAAACACATTGAAGGGACGGGCTCGTAGCGAGAGAAAAGCTGCGATCGCTCCAGGATCAAATAGCAATCAAGCGGCAGTCAGACAAAGCGGAGATTTCTGTGACCGGACTCCAAATGAGCGCGCAAGAGACAACTAGAGAAACAGAACGCTCATAAGTGCTCGCTCTCGATCTCTATTTGCTCAAACTAAGAATTGAAGATCACTCCTCGCGTTGCGCGCACACACATAGGGCTCAATTTATCACCACAACACACTCTCATGGGAGAGGGAACATAACACATCCGACCATCGCTAGATTAATGGGTTAACACCAGCACGTGCCCATAATGTGCTCTCGGGGACGCGCAGATTAGGCCGCGGTAGACAGTCCCGTCTTCAGTGGGCAACAGACGTCTATCGATCCTTCTGTATGTGTGCATGTCTGTTCTGTGTGCTAGACTCAAAGCGAGGGAAAGAGTGATGGGTATGTCACCAGTGCTTGCTCTGCTGACAGTACGTAAGGACTGTTGACAAGTTAAGATGAAGCCTCACACACAGGCTCTCTCAGGAATAATAGGGCCCTTTTTCTTTCTGTCAATAACCATGAAGTGTTTTGGGGTGTGTGCGTGCACTCAAATAATAGTAAAATATAGTAGGCCTAGCCAACAATATGTGGAATACAGGAATAAAAGCAAGACCTGGAGGTGAAACTGTGGCCTGTTTGAACAGAGTCAACCAGGCCCATTTCGTGGTGTGGTGTGATGTGAATCTGGTTATTGTTAAGTTGCTAACTAATAACTAATGCTTTTGTTAAAAAAAAAAAAATTACAATTAGTTTGTTTGCTTCTAGCAAACTTGCAACTTTTAGGAACACAAAGATCAATGCAACTTTTTAATTGTATAATGCTAATATGATTTTTTAAGTAACAGCAAGTAACCTGTCGATGCATTTTTACAGAACACAGAAACCTCTCCCAACATGCACTGCAGCATTAATAATTATGGTAAAGTTGTTTTACCCTTTATTTCTACGGTTTATTCAAACATTTATATCCCTTAACATTAAAATTTTAGTTTATTTTTTCTTTCATGATCCACAAGGAGCCCTTCGCTTGCAGAACACAAAGCTTCTGGAGGGCACATGAGTCTGAAGTAGTGAGTTTAGTTAAGGGTGCAGAATGCAGAGCCAGTGGTTGTTCTGCAAACATCATTTGATGCGAGTGGCAATTGGCAACCAGTGCAAATTGATGAAGAGAGGTGTGACATGCTCTCTCTTCACTCTTGCTCCAGCATTCTGGATCAGTTGCAGAGGTTTGACAGTACATGCTGGAAGGCCTGCCAAGAGAGCATTACAATAGTCCATTCTGAATAGAACAAGAGCTTGGACAAGGAGTTGTGTAGCATGCTCCGATATGAAGGGCCTGATCTTTAGCATTAAGACAGTAAGAATTTGAAACTATTTAATTGAAGGGAACAATCTGCATATTGTTTAGATTAAAATTGACAAAAAATGATGGCAGATTTTAAATCTTGGCAGCTTGACATTTTGGTTGACAGTGAAGACGCTTCTTTTTTTTACTATGTTAATTGATATCAGCATCTGCATGCTGAAATTTTGTTTGTAAATTTTGTTAAAATGCACAACATGCCTTAAAAATAGACTTTCTCGAAAATTTCAAATGAAATATAATAGTTTGCAGATACTGATTTGTTTTTAAAGCTCTGGTCAAGCAGGTTCCATTGTAACATTTGAATACTGGTCTCTCTCTTCCTTCCTCTTTCTCTTCCTCTCCATCTCCCTCTCTCCGGTTGTCTTTCTCTTTCCCCTCTGCGTTTGTGAATGGGACCTGCGGCCATTGTCTCTGTGTCAATCACACACTCTCACACACATACCCAGGAGACACACAATTGACATTTGGCGGATTGCTGTGTGTGTGTGAGTGTGTGTGTTTTAGGTTATTAAGATAAGGCAGGTATGCCGTAGGTTCTTCATTAACATGTTAGGGGATCTCATCATCCTTTCTCCTCTAGCACTGTGGCCGTAATTGGGTAAGGCTATTAGACACAGAGTGATCACGCCTGTGTGATGGCAGGAGGGGGATGGTGGCGTGGCCAATGGGGGAGGATGGAATCTTATAACTATATGACACAGTGTGTGTGTATGAGAGCACGTCTATATCAGTGTGTATATGTGTGCTGATGGGATAGGACTATTAAAGCTGATGTCGGTTTAGGTAGACTTTAATAGTCCTGCTAAGCAGCAGGTAATTGGCCGTATCCGGAGAAAATAGGAGAGATTGATTTAGAGGTGTCTGGGTTTAAATGGACACCTTGGAGGATGGAATTTTAAGCTGTAAAGTCAGGCTATGCAGTGCCACTTGGCATCTGTAACTGCACAATACGAGTGAGAAAAAAGGATGAATATACTATAAATACCCTTGTAATACTAACCATGTGATTCTTAATAAATTGATCCTGATTTTATTATATAGAGTACAGTTTTGAATGTGCCACTCTGTTGTTGTTTTTTACTATCTATGGCTTTATCTTTGATCTTTACTCTATTTTGTAACAACCTTGTGATCTCCCTCCATGTGGTCTAATTTAGACATTTTCCTTCCATTAACTGATGGTTTGTGAAGGATCAGCGCTGCTGAGACATGTCAGCATTTGTACTTGGTCACTTGCTACTGATTTTGCTGTCTTAAATCACATTCCACCATACTAATCAGATACTGGCTAGAAAAAAGGTGAAGTGAGACAGCGGGCTTCTTAATTTATCTTGTTAAAACAGATGGAGGAATGAATGGTGCAAAATACAGAGAAATATAAACAAAATTGTTTCAGCCTGACCAAAATTGAAGCTTAATCTAAGAATGATAAAATGACAAAAATATCACAATAATATATCATTTAATTTAAAAGGACATTTTAAATGTACACTAGCAGTAGTGAATACTTTCAATATTGTATACTACTTAGGCTTATACAGTACATTAGGCTATATTTCAACGTGAAGCCTATTTCCGTTCAGAAATGAAACACTGCCATCTAGTGATTCGTGTGAGGTTCACATTCTCCCCTACTGTCATTGTGAAAACCACAAATCTTAAAGTTAAAAGAGATTAACTAATAAAAATAATAATAATAATTAAATGTGTAATAAAAAGTACACTCCCGGGATGGAATTTCACTTTAAAATAAATTTTGGGAAATTGTTACAAACATTAGAGGATTAGATGGCTGTAGGCTATATTTTAGTTCCTACTTGTGATAGGCTATTATCACAATAGTGATAGTTGTGATAGGTCATTACATTTTATAATGATAATATACAAACTTCTTCGACATACCTATTAAAATCTGTTTGTTACTCTAAAATTTGGGCTTCTAGGTGGTATAAAAGGCCACATGATGACGATTAAACTAAATTGGCTTCTAAAACACGTTTTAACATTAAACAATTTTTTATTTAGTTCCTTCTTAAATATAGGCTACCTTTCATCTGCAAATAATAAGGTTATTAACATTCTACATTTTACTGAAAACGATTTTACAATATTTTTACAGTATTAGGCTTCAATGTCTTTGTCTTTAAAAATCTAATATTTGTTTAATAACGTTATATGTAACCTACAGTGTATGTGTGACTGCAGTTCAGTGCGATGCTATTGGAACGATATACTGCCGATCTCTATCGATTGACGTGCAAGGCGAAGAAAACACACATAGAGAGGGGAGGAATAATGTATGAAATCAGTGCAGAACGGTTCCATAGATTCAGAAGTGTGCAATGATGTGATAATAAATAACAAATTGATATTTCTAAATAGTGTATACAGTTAATATTATCACTGAGCGCTGTTTCATTATCAAGCAACACCAGTATTGGTTACAAATCTCACCTTAAACGGATTGGTTTGGCCCTATTCATTAACGGCACAGCAGCACCCCCTCCCCCTTGGACCAAACGAAACGCTTTATCATGAAAGGGATTTAATTAGCTACATTTTATTATTTGTTATCAGTCTAAGTATCAGTACTGGAATGCGACTAGTAAATCAGAACCGATTCTCTTCGCCTGTACAATAACAATTATCGCATCAGTCATGTATCTTCTGCACCCGCTGCTGCAGATCTGTGTGCTGCTCGATGCGACACTGTGGCTGGAGGTCTCTGCCAGCCCTACCGATGATAATGTACTGCGGGCCGGCCATGGAGAACACGGAGAGCCGGGCCATGAAGAACCACATAAGGACTCGTACAGCACATTCGCCTCCGAGTTCCTCGAGTCCAGATACCTCTCAGACGAAGGTACGAAGGAATAAAACGACAATGCTTACATTGAAATCATGAATGTTGTTTTTGTGTCGTTTCTCTGTAAATGTGAGTGCAATTCTTAGAAGCAATACATGTAGTGAATGTCACACTGTTTGATGCCCTCCCTCACTACAGGCCTTTTAATTATGAGATATTGTTTTTGATTCACTGATATAATCCTTTCCATTCATATGGTATAAAATCAGCACCTTGGTCAGCAGCCCACAGGCCTGTGAAACTCATTTCCAGTTATCAGCAGACTTTCCCAAGTCTATTTAAGTCTATTAAGCCAGTCTATTTTATATTCAGTATACTGTCTGCAGATGCCCAAACAGTGATTCATAAAGTCATGACACATCAAAGGGATAGAATAGAATAAAATAGAATAGAATAGAATAGAATAGAATAGAATAGAATAGAATATAAACTCTTAATACCACATGGCTGGGCCAGTGTTGTAGATAGATACAGCTATGCAACATACATGATGGGACAATGTTCAATAGTATAAAACATGTTCAGTCTGTAAAGCTGCTTTTAAGCGATATGTATTGTGAAAAGCGCTATACAAATAAATGTGAATTAAACTGAATTGAACATAAATGAAAACTAAAATAAGATTTTAAATTAAATCATTTTTCAAGCAGGGAATTCTGAAAATTCATGTATGCAGCAATGCAGCATACATTATGGGACAGTGTTCTGTTGTATAAATGTGTGAATGTAAAACACTATGTGTTAATGTACAAAACAATACGATATACACTACCATTCTAAAATTTGGGGTCAGTAAAATTTTAATGTTTCTATGTTAATATATCTTCAGTGTTACATGATCATTCTTATATGTTGATTTGGTGCTCAATAAATATTTCCTATTTTTAAAAAAAAGCTTAATATAAAGCTTTTGTTACATTATGAATGTCTTAACTGTTATTTTTTTATCAGTCAGTGTGTCCTTGCTCAATAAAAATATTAATTTCTTTCTTTAAAAAAACAAACTTACCTGACCCCAAACTTTTCAGTGGTAGTGTCATATGTAATGTACAATACAACAATACAATACAATACACAGCCTCTAGGGGGTCTGTGGTGGGATTCTAGAGGTCTACTCAATGTTTTATCTCTCTAAAAAAAAAAGAAAAAAGTTATACAACAGTACATTATGCAAACCCAAATCTAAAATTAAGAAACTGAAGTTCATCTAAATCATTTGCCCTTCCACATTACTATGTATTAAGTAAAATTAAAATGTAATGTAAAAAATATATTGCATCATTGTTGTTTATTTTAGTAGTAGGACTAGCTGAAACCAGTTCATTAATGTATTGGTTGTCTGATGTCTCATAGGTTACCCCTTCCCAACTGCACCCCCTGTGGACCCATTTGCCCGCATCAAAGTTAGCGACTGTGGAGTAACCAAAGGATGCATCAGGTGAGCGCATGGAAAAAAGGTTAAAATTAGTCTAGGGATAATATATTACTGTAGTTGTGTCAAATAGTGTATTACATGCTGTATTCTGCCAGTACCCTCAAGAGTTATAAGTGTCAATCAGCCAATGGTGCTGCTTCTCTGTGTCGTTCAGTGGAATGTTCTGCAGCATGAAATATACATACACATCATGTAGAATATTTGTAAGTCTGTGTTGATGGTTATTCTAATAATTAGAAACAGGTTGATGGTAAAACCTGCAGGGCATTACTGCCTGACGCGCCTACGCCGGTGTCAAATTGCCAGCCGCAGGGTCATCAGCAGGGAGCCACCCTTCACCGATGTTTCACCCCCTTAGTCTCAGAACATCTAAAAATCAACGTCTCCCTGCCGCTGGACTTAGATCTCAGGTCCTTTTGCCTTGAGGCTTCTCAGCACTCCAGCTGTTGTCATTCCTCCTCAGCCATAGCCAAAAGCTTCCTTTTCTCTGCCTCTTGGTCAAGATCTTAAAGGGATAGTTCACCCAAAAATGAAAATTCATCAAATGTCATAATTTACTCATCCTTATGTTGTTCCAAACCTGTGTGACTTTCTGACGTCCGTGAAACACAGGAATCAACTGTTTTTGTCCATATAATCAAAGTCAATGAGATTCAAAACTACACAGGATCCCACTGGCTTTAATTTTATGGAGAAATAAACACTGAGATATTTTTCAAAATATCATCTTTTGTGTTCCACAGAATAAAGAAAGTCAAACATGTTTGGAATGACATGAGTGTGCGTACATGAATAAAATGTGTGCCTGAATTTATTTTATTTCTCTCTTAATCTTTCTGTTGCTGTAGATATGGCAAACCAGGCTGTGACGCAGAGACCTGTGAGTACTTCCTGAGTTTCAGACGCATTGGCACAGATGTAGAATTCGAGATGAGTGCAGACACTGATGGATGGGTTGCTGTCGGTTTCTCCTCTGACAAAAAAATGGTAAAAGGGGAGGGGAGTGAATATAAGGTGGGAATTTTTTCAGACCTGCTAAGAAATACACAATAATATTGTTGTTGTAGGGAGGTGATGATGTAATGGGCTGTGTTCATGACGATAATGGACGTGTACGGATCCATCATTTCTATAATGTGGGCCAGTGGGCCAAAGAGATCAAGCGCAACCCGGCACGGGACGAGGAGGGCATTTTTGAAAACAACCGCGTCACCTGCCGCTTCAAACGGCCTCTTCATGTGCCACGGGAGGAGACGCTAGTGGACCTGCACCTGAGCTGGTACTATCTGTTTGCTTGGGGACCTGCCATACAAGGTAAATCATGCTTTAGTTAAGAGTGTAATGTTGCTGTTTGAGCATGAAAAAGGTCGGCAAAGTTACAAAGCACAAAGTCCATTTCAAAAGTAGTTATTCTCTATATCAGTAAGCACTGTTTCTGAACTCTCTGATATGCCTCGATTGTAGTCTTGAGGTTTCTTCTGGGAACGCACACATCACAATATTCCTCATTTAAATAATTCCAGCCCAGCCCCAAAAAAGGGACGAGGGCTGGTTGAGGCATCAGTAGCGATCACAACACATCGGTCCAGCCGACCAGTCAGAGCGCTTTTTAGAAGGCAGGGCTTCAAAGAGACGGGAATTAAACAGGGATGCGTTTCCCGTACAATGATGTAACTCACTGCTTAACCACCGTGGTACGATGCATCGCTGTAGAAACTTAACTAGCTAGTTACTTAACTAGCCGAAACTGGTCGCACCTCTTTGTCGTTTCAAGCACATTAGTTCAACAATAAAGGACTGTCGTTAATGACGTCACTTGAAGGTGGTGGAGTAATAACTTCTGCTAATTAATCGATTCGAGAGCGCAATTAATGTTATTAATATTATTATAGTTAATTTACATAGACAACAGAGAGCTGTTCATTTTTTTAATCACATTAACATACTGTATTATTTGGCATACACTACCCTTATATATTTGGTTCATTCAGTCAGCAGGTTTCTCCAAGTAAAGTAATTTTTCTGGCATGCTACTGTAACAAATCATGGGTTCCATCATACTCTGAGGTTCCGTATGCAAAAACGGGGCTGAATGTTGACATGCTAAAATATATAGATTAAAATGTGTACTGTATATAATATATATATATATATATATATATATATATTTAAATTGGGTGAAAGATATACAATGTACTGAATGTTAGCTTGCTTATTGTGCCCAAGAGCACAATCTATTTAAGTCCATATGCCGTTTTATCTAGAAACTATGCTTCTAACCACAGTTTGTGACACGTTTTGTGAACGTTCACTGGTACTATGGTTCCAGGAAACGTCAAATCATTCTACTATGTTGGTAACGATGGAACTTGCGACCATAGTTGGCTAACAATGCTTTTGGGAAACGCACCCCAGAGTGTTTCTGACAGACTGGGAAGAGAGGTGCTGCAACATATGTGAAAAATGTGTTTTTGGAACATCCAAGTATGAAAACCTATTCTAGTAGACCCCAAAAACAAAATCACGACTTTGAAAAAGGTCCCCTTTAAGGCTACAAATTCAGCCCGGTTTATGATTTTGCCCTGTTTTACAGACCTTTTGTTCTGTTTTTCTTCTCAGGTTCCATCACAAGGCATGACATTGACTCCCCACCGGTGTCAGATCGCATGATTAGCATCTATAAATACGAGGACATTTTCATGCCTGCCACAGCCTATCAGACGTTCTCCTCTCCCTTTTGCCTCCTCCTCATCGTTGCTCTTACTTTCTACCTGCTTATGGGCACACCATAACCAGCCAAGAGAGAAGGAATACAACTAACCATGGAGACACGACTAATACGAATAGCTTAACAGTATTAGAAACAGGCAGCAATAAATAAGATGACAAACACATTGTGATTCTACAATATCCTCAATCTACATAAACTAAGATGGTATTTGGACTGCGGATTAATATTCAGTTATATACAAGCAATGATTCTCATTCAGAGGTGAGACTGAGAGAGTCAAACATACACTTATATATTATAACCCTGAATGGTATGTTACTCCATGGTAAGTTTAGCCTACAATAGTTGAAACAATCACAGTGAACTTTTGGGTGCAAAAAATTGCCTAAAGTGATGCATGTAGCTCAGCTTTCTCTTGGTCAATGCAGCGAATCCATAAAAACCTTGAACCCATGGGAAAATCTTTTGCCGAAAATTCTCGATTGTGTTGATTCCTATTGAAATGACTGCATTTCACCCGTGAAAATTCGCCAATCAGCAGTAAAAGTGTCCAAACCTTTACAGTGGCACATATCATGACACACTTTGTCCCACCACAGAGCTCTACAGAGAAGTGAACTGTCTCCTATTGAATATAATGTTTTGCCAAATCTCAGTAGAAATGCTCTGCTGTTTGTAGTTGCCTGCTTTCCACTATTTTTCCAGTACATTATAGCTCTGATGAACATTTATTAATGCTGTGAATTTTAGAGGGATGTAAATTAATGCCTGTGACTGACTACGCAACTTACAGCAGTACATAATTGGCCCTCCAGCACAAACACACACACATAGTATTCATAACACATCACTGCCTTCCATTTAGCCAGCATTGCCAGCTCAGTATTTGATGATGCATGCCAGCAAACCAGCTTCATCTGAGCCATTTAGACCAGTGTTCACTGGAATAGAACCAGTCCAGGAGAGAATCATGTGGTTTTTATTCCAATGAATCGAAGACTTTCTATACCAAGGACTTCATGCCATTGCAAAACTTACAAATGTTCCAAGAATTGATTGCTGCCTCTGTTGAACAATTTGGATCACACCAGTTAGCGTGTGGTTGTGTACAGTTCTAATTCTTTGGCACTCTTTGAGAATATCCTGTAAAAAAACAACAAAAAAAAAACACATTTGTATAGCAGATTGAAGAGTGCCATGTAAAGACGTTTAGAAAAGTATTTTGTTTTAAATACATTGTTATATTTACCTGAAGGATATATATCAGGAAATTTACCTACTTGGAAGAGTGATACGATTCCTTTTTGACGTGTGCAGGCCAGAGATAATCGTTTAATGTAGCATGAATGGAGACATTGTATGCTAATGGTCAAGGAATAATGTTTGGAAGGTTGCCAGTGTTATATTTTAATATACTTTTGAAATTTTGACATTGACAGTATCAGAGAATATGCAATGATGATGAGCGTGCTTAGTGAAGGACTGTGAGCCATTATTTTAAACATACAAGTCATACAAGCTATTATTAGCAGCTTACATACATTCTGACAAGTTTACTGTGAATTCTCTCCCTAATTGGAAGCAAAGATGCCTGTTTGATGTTCCTGAACACATTCTGCACTTTTTAATAAAACTAAGACAGCTGAAAATGTGTACTTTTGTTATATTTGTCTGGATAAAATGGGAATGTTTTCCGAATATCTGAACTCATCATGCTTCTCGCAACATGGCGCCTTGAAAAATAGTATTGGGGATTTTTAATCGTCCAATTCAACTCCAATCTTTTGATCCGGTTCACTAATATATACATTCACTAATTCAGTCAGTGATTTTTTCTGCAGGTTACATCTTTACGCCAGTAGATGGCGACAAGTGCTACGAGCGTGTCATGAATCATTGGTTCATTCACTCACTCAAACGATTCATTAAAAACAACGAATCGTATGACAAAATTCTTATATTGCAGAAATAGTAGGCACTTGTATTAATAGTATAATAGAAATAGTAGGCTTATACCATTTCAAATTCATACGTATTCCCCCGGTTTCACAGAAGGCTAAACCTAATCTTAGACTAGAATGTTTAAACCTGTTTTAACCAAAGCATATTTTAAAATATGTCAGTGCTACAGCAATTGTTTTGTCTCAAGATAATATCACACCAGTAATTTTCTAAGGCACGTTTATAAAAACTACTTAAATGTTCTAATGAGGCCTAATCCTGGCTTAATCTAAACCCTGTCTGTGAAACCAGGGCATTATCCAGAGCCATCACAGAAATTTTCCTCACAATTTTCATCAATAATCATTTTCCCCCTCAACTGTGTGATTTTTAAACACTTCTGTAAACTTGAATGACTGACTTTCTTTTTTGAAACACAAACTAAAATTTTTAAGGACATTGTTAACCAAACAGTTTTGTTTACCAATTCTTCAATTCAATTTAACGTTAATTATTTTATGTTCACAGAAGAAAGAATGTCATTCTGGTTTTGGAAAAAGCAAATAATGGCACTTTTGGGGGTGGGGTGGGAGGTGCCCAGCAAACACAGAACGTTGGCACAACGTACCCAACCTTCTAACGTTTTAACAACATGGCCAAAAGGTTGCTATAACTACGTTGTGTGGTGAAGGTTGTTGTTACAGCGTTGTCACAATGTTGACATTGAAACACCGTTCAAGGCCAAGGTTGTGCCTAGGGTGTGTGGACAACCACCGGACGACATATGTACTCGTCACTGCCCTGAAGCGCGAAAATCAGCCTTTTAAATTTCAACTGACCACTGGGCCGTCTCTCATTCTTCATCGAGCAATCCATAAGTGAGAATTGCGTTTAATTTACCTCAGCTAAATAAGATACGTAATTATTCAAACACAACCTACTACAGCTTCCTTGTCTAATGTGATATTTATTTGAACATCATTATTTGGTCAGGTATGACAAATATTTAACTTTATGCCAAAAGTATGAAGCCAAAATGACTTTGATTAGTTATTGATTTCAGCGCGTAGCCTACTTGTTGCACGTTAATGCTTTTTCCTTTTTTTTTGTAAACGCACAGAAAAAAAAAATGTTTGTAACTGCTCGCACAACTGTTTATTTTTTCCTTTTATTTGCCATCTCATTCGTTTCTTTGCTAAACTTTCTCATGTCTGCTCATGCTAGTTAACGTTAATCCACTCCCTGTTTTGTTTTCTCACAAATGTATGACTTTTGGAAGTGCAATTTGATTACCATATGCAGTTTTAATAAAGTTGAATTAGGTAACCTTCCATGTCATTTTTACTCTTCAAAGTGTACACATGTGCAGATGTTGATTATAATGAATTTACTGTTAGGCCCATAAATAATAATAGGGATAAACAATATTTAAAAAGTATATAATTTTTTAACACATGACTAATTAAAAATTAACCACAAACATGCTAAATGGGGATATCTATATCTAGCATAAAAAAAATGGCCAGAACGTCGTCTCTCAGTTGCTGAATGTCGCGCAACAACGTTGCTACAGCCCTGTCGCGTCTTACAATTCTACGTTGTTACAATGTTGCGAGCACGTAGACAGCGACGTTGCCATAGTAGAAATGCAACGTGCCACAGACGTTGCCACAACGCAAATGTGTTTGCTGGGTGACCCTTAAAGATTCGTTCAAAAACGCCTTTGAACCGCCACTATATTGATAAACAAGTAAGATGGGTTATGTTCGCTTGTTTACGGCGTTCGAAACATCATATTACTTTTACTAATAAAGATAATATTTCAGTAGGCTGAAAAACATAATTTGACTACATTCCCCAAACTACTTCCTACACTTTACGTCACTGCCCAACCCGCAGTTCCTTAGTGGATCCTCCGGACTGAAACGGAGCGATGCCAGCGACCATGGCAGACACGGCAGACACAGAGGACCCGGGTCCAGGCGCGGCTACTGACCCGGACACCCAGCGCACAACCCGGCCACACTTCGTCTCGTTCAGCGAGACCGTTCAGCCAGCAGTCGGGATGGTTAGCCAACTACTGAGCCAGCAGTCCCTGAAGTTCGACAAAAACATCAAACAGGCCTTCTACAACACGGGAGCGATGATCTTCGTAGCGATCTGTTGCGGAGCATCGGTGTTGGTTTACTTCATCCTGGAGGCTTTTCTACGGCCGCTGCTGTGGGCAGTGCTGTGCGGCACTTTCCTGCACCCGTTCAAGTACTCGCTCGCCCGCCTCGGCCGCTCTTGGCTCAGCAGGCTGCAGGACAGCGGGACGCCGATAGTAGTGGGCACTCTGCTGGTACCGGTGTGGTGCGTGAACTACGGGGTGGAGACACTGGGTGAAATGGTCATAGATCGGCTCAATGTACTGCTGGCAGTTGGGGCTGGTGTACCCCTGCTTTATTTCTTATATCTGTTCTGGAGCGTTATTGGCATGCAAGTGATCCTTAGTCACGTCTGTACCATAATCTGTTTCGGCCTGGATTGTTTCAGCTATACGTGGGTGAGTACTGTAGTAATACTGTGTATAATGACACGTGAATGGGAAAGAGACACGCCTCCTGTCAGACCTTGCACAGGTGGACGGGATTGTGAAACAGGGACTGTTAAAAATTTACTTCTTCATAGTGTAAACATATGAAAATAGAATAATGAAACTATGATACAAATTTAATAACAATTTGAATTATATTGTGTAACATTGTTTGCTGTAGGCTATATGTATTGAGCGAAGCCTGCATGCATCAACAACTTTCATTAATAACATTAATAATTATTACACTATATAGCCTAATAGATTTCACATAATTTTGTCACTGTAGAGACATTCTGTCTGCGCCTCTCTTTCATTCATCAGAGAACCATATTTTTACATTGCAAATTTGTCAACCATTGTATGGGGCTTCAGATAACCTAACCACGTGTAAATATGTTTTTATACAAAAGTGTGTTTAAACGCATCTAGTCATGTGAAATATCAACATTTCTTGAACCCATGCATAATATGTCTGAGTAGGAATTGTGTAGCATGACATCCCAGATACCAAAAATATGGCCTTGAGGTTACACAGCCCAAATGATAGGCTAAATCATAATGCATATTTTATTAAGGTTACAAGAACTCTACAGGACTAAATTTCTCCCTGACCTTCAATTTAATGACCTCACTATCTAATTTTTTTATTTATTTTCTACTTTCTTGTAGGGCTTAATTTAATTCATACAGGTCATGTGAAAACTGTTCAAATTGTCATTGGGAACAAATGCCCCCTTTAACAGAGCCTTGTGATCTACTTCTAACAAGAAAACACAAAGCTCATCTGGCAGTGGAGCTGGATTTTATTTAAGAATGAATGACAGAATTTTCATATTTGGTATGAACTATTCATTTAATGAAAATGTGTGTGTTGATACACTCTTGCAGTGCTTATGAGGGCTGGGAACATACTGAGGGTTCTTGTGATTATAAATAGATTGGTGGCAAATGTTTGGTGCGGGTCACAGTAGTTACCAGAGATGTCCAAATGTTCTCTCTCTTTCTCTTTGGCAGGTTGGCACGTTAGTTGTTGGCTATGTGTTGGCAGTGGCCTTTAAGTGGACGCCTGGCATGGAAAGATACTTGCGTTCCCTGTCTGTGCCTGTATGGACAGCTCTTATTTTCTACCTGGGTAAGACCCTCCTGTTATGAAACAGTGAATGATTCTGTATGGGTTTAATGTGGCATATCATGTAGTGGTTGACTGACAACGATTTCTTTGATGGTCAATGCCAATACCAATATCTTAAAGAGCAGAGTGGTCAATAGACAATATAAAGCTTGTATGATATCACACTCTTTAATTTAAAGCTACACAAGATAAACAGCAAATAATATGTATTACAGTTGCTGCAATTTAATTTACATTTAATTTACAAACAAAATTGATAATGAATGATTTATTAATAATTTGATAGGAAGTAAATCTGTAAAAACAGATAATACTAATAATAGAAAGGTAAGCGCTTTAGTTCTTTTTCATATACTGTACAGTGTACTTTGTATAGCAGTACTGTCAAATAATTCATTAGATAGAACTGCTACTAGAAGGGTTCCCATTCTCTATTTTTATTAGTTTACGGTCTTTGTTTAATTGTAAGCTGAAAGTTTAGCATTGACCTACAGTGCTGTCAATAAAGGAATGCAAAAAAAACTCCCTCTCTTTTTCCAGTCTCTCTGACAGGGTCGTGGCGGGTGCCTGTGTTTGTCGTGGTGCTGTTACTGCTAATAGTGGGCTCTCAGCAGAAGCCTGTTGTTCCAGGGAAAGGTGAAGAAACAGAGGCTCTCCTACCATTTACCTCTGTTCTTGATGTCCTCTCTGACCTTTGGTCCTCTCCTCTCTCTGTATAGGCGAGCTGCCTGGTCATGTTCTCTCCTTTGCTGCTAATACGATCTTCATGGCAATCTCCTGCAGTAACTTCAGCCATGCTGAGAAGATACAGGAAGAGACAAGCACCAAAGAACAATCCAAAGGTGGCACAGAAAAAAGCAAACAATGTTTAAAGTTATTTGCGGTGCTGATTTTGTGGGAAAGTCAGCAAGATTCTGTGTGGGTCTGGTAATGACTTACTCACAAAAGCAAACATCTGTATCCATTAATAAGCAGATTAGATTATGATGGATGTTATTAATGTGGATTATGAGGTAGTTTAGGCCTATCATCAAGTGTTGTCAGAAATATAGATTTTTCGATACAATTGACAGGAGAGAAGAGAAAGCGAGAAAGTGCAGCTGGCATCAGTGTATCAATACAGTGGAAAATGAGCATTGAAACAGTTTAAAATATCCCAGTATTAATATGCTAATATTACAATAGTAATATATTTCTGTCTTATTATTATTATTATTATTTATTATTAGTAGTAGTAGTAGTAGTAGGAGGAGGAGGAGTATTATATAATACCTCTCAGAGATATTGGGCCTGAGGAATCTCAGACAACAGTTTCAGTTGATAACAAATACTTTGATTATGGTCAAAATAAATAAACTTAGATGCTGGTTGCACCTTAATGGTGTGGCAATTTTTCCCTGTGGTATCGAAAATTGTCTTAAATATCGATATTTAGATAAGGTATCAAAGAAAGTTAAAAGTTCCAGCATCTACTTAAACCAAAACTGAAACCCGAAAGAGACTTATTTCTTATTTTAAATTAGCTTTTTTTATATTAGACTTTTTAATGAAATTCACTAATCTTAATGATACTGAATTTAAAAAATACAAGCCAATAAAATAAAATAACCACACATTTATTGAAAGTAACACACTCAAATAGGACAGAAAATATATTAATATTAAATATCAATATGTTTTTCTTTATTCAGTTCTATGCAACAGAATCAGATTTAACGGATTTCTTTTTTGACCAATTATTCAAATAATGTTTAGCCTTACAAAGCTATTATTTTCAGACATTGTGAGCAGAGCGTATCGGGGAGTGGATCAGTAGCGTCATTTCACCAGCGTTGCCCAGCCCAGCTATACCACATCACAGTACAGTAGGGCTATTGCAAACAGAAACAAGTATTATACTGCATAGAAATTTCATGAGTGGAGCGTTCGCATAGTGGAGCAACTGAGGGACCGGACATGCATAAAGCGTAATATTGAGTGGAGCGTCCCTAATCATTAGTAAATTTCGGTGCATCCCTAATCATTAATAAAGAGGATTTCCCCTCTTCTTCCCCTCACAGAGTTTATGGACTCTCCGAAGGCGGTCTTCAGCCGGAGTCGAAGCAGACTAGAGTTCAGGGGTCTCCAGCACAAAGAGAGGACCAGTGATATCTACTTTGTGTTGCTTGCGTGGGCTATAGTGTTGGTGCAGGTCTGGCTCAACCTCTGGATCTTACAGTTACTGCCCATCCCTGTTGCTGGTAAATTTTGTGTTCATTGTCCAGAGGTCACGAGTGTGAAGATAGTGTTGACATTTTCACGAATGAGTGCTATGTTTTCCAGTTTGGGTCCTGAAGAAGATGTTTGTGCGTTTTGGGATGAAGGACTTCGCTGGACGGACTCTAGTGAAATGGTGGTCGGCTTCTGAGAATTTTGTCAAAGACAGACAGGATGCTCTGCTGCCTGGACCGATCAAAGGCTTAGCTCAGTTCTTGCTTCGGGTGGACACTAAGGTAACACCTCACGTAGATACACCCACACAAAAGCACTCGCCTGTCTGCTGACCCACTGTCCTTCACAGCACTTGCCTGCTGGTAGTTGTCGCCACATGTGCACATTTATTTTTGGAGGCGACAGAGATCTGTGATTACAAAACGGAACTGAATGTGGTTGTGGCTTGCTAATTCTTGTTTTTACTTGCACAACTAAGGCACGAAGTACCCATAACTGACTGAATAAAAGCTATGGAGGTCAGATGTGGATGTTTCTGTTTATATCATGACTTGTAGAGGCATGTGGGACAAAATGAATTATTCAGCAGATGTATTTTCAATGCGAATGTGTTCTTCTATAAGAAAATGTCATTAACCTAAGCGTTGGAACACAATTAAATGCACTTCCTGTCTTTTTGATCAGCTGAGTCTTTGCATAGTCAAGTTTTATTTCTAGTTGTAGTTTTTGTTTTCCATCTATTGTTTGAGGTTTATGATGTGAGGAAGTCAACTCAACATTCTCAAAAATGTGCCCACAGTTTCTCATTCCCCCCTTTCACTGTCTGAAGTGAATGACAACCCACAGTTGCAGTCAAGATGAAACCCTACACCTCTAAGAAACCGTTTGCCCTTACCCATAGTAATCCAGTAATGTAACCAAGTGTCTGACTTTAGTTTTGCCTACTTTAAACTAAAAAACTAAATATAGTTTTTGTGGCTGGTATTAAATGAAATATTTATGTCAACTGAGTTTTCTTAATTCACTCACCATTAGCAGATGTGGCAAAATGTTAAACCTTGTAACTGTATCTGTAACAAAACATTTTTTTATTTGACTGTAATTTGCTTTATATAACCATCATATCCCTCACTGACTGTCCACAAGAATGAAAGGAGGTAAAAAAAGACGAAGACACTTAAAAAATAATAATCGTAGCAGATCTTTATTTTGTCCCCTTATAAAGCCCACCAAATCACACCTTCTCTAATTGTTCAGTATGAATATCTTCCTCAAATTTCACCATCCGGTCTTGTTCTGTTTTTGCCTTGAAAACACGTTGGAAACACTGCTTTCCTGCATACTGATTGGTTGTTTGTAATAACCGTTTGTCTCTCTGTCTCCCTCCTCAAAGCTCTGGCATTGGCTTAACAAGCAGGTAAATCATTTGTGCTGGCAGGTGTACAAGAGAAAGAGAAAGAAAGAAAGAAAGAACAAAGGGGAAGTGAAAGAATGACAGTGTGCTTTCATTAGAAGCTTTGGAGTGATGCTTTCCCCTCCCCACTGTCACCCCTCCATCTTTGAGCTTCTGCTTAGCTCACTGGCTGCTCCTGCTTTGTGGCTCTTTGCGCTGTGGAAGGGAGCATGCGCTCTGGATGTGATTGAGATGCTGACACACTAACTGTCAGGAAAAAAATGCAGAACAAAACCCCAAGAGAGCCCACCGCCTCTTCCACAGCTCTTGAAGTGTGCTGGGCTGGTTGTCTTCAGAGTGTGTGAGATGCATTCAGGGAGAGAACAGAGAGTGGGAATTGAGGGTTGGGTGAAGGGATGCTCCGGTCTGCTGAGACCAAGGCTAGTGGTCTTGCTGGGTACTTCAGGTACAGGCAGGTTTGGTAAAAGGGTTTTCTTCTGTCTGGTCCTAACTAGACCCTCAAGCTGCCTGCTACCCTCTAAGGTATAAGTGATTGTCTTCATTAATGATTCCACATAGGAAACGCCGCACACCACACAAATAGAGCTCTGCATGGGAAACTCCACTTCACTTGATTTCAGTAGTTTGTTCCCTTTAAGACTAGTCATTTCACTCGCCGGCCATCTTTGAAACGCCTCTCGGGCATTCAAGTGCAGCTCCTATCTCTTTGAATGGGGAAATAACAAATTCTCTAAAACTGTATGCCATTAAATTACAAATTTGAAATCACCAATGAAATCTGAGAACAACTGCATTTTTTTTCTAAATGCTTGAATCATGACTGAGCGCGTGTCTCTGAACACTGACTGCTTGTATTGGAACCGGAGCTTCTAACGCCAGCTGCAGTGATGTGATGACATTACCAATTGGTGGATCTTATTCCGCCATATTGCGCGTTGAACTTTCTCCCATTCTTAGTAATACGAGTGCACCGTCTTTCTGTATATAAAGTCTTTGGTTTAATGTTAGCATGTTGCTAAGCTAACAGCTTGATGCGCTAACAAGCACACGCAAATATTGAGTAAAATCTCATTTTAATTATAACTTATAACTTATTTACATTGATGCTTTTCAGTGTTGAATGAAATTTAGTAATAATAAGTATAAGTATAATATGTGAGTATATAAATATAATATATCTATGTACACTAAACCCTTTAATTTTTTGAAAGAAAAAAATATTCAGCAAGGCTACATTAAATTGATCAAAAGTGACAGTAAAGACGAGTAATGTTATATTTTATTTTATAAAGCATTTCTCTCTTTTGTTTGAACTTTCTATTCATCAAATAACCCTGAAAATGTTTTTATCACAATTTCCACAAAAACATTAAGCAGCAAAACCGTTTTTAACATGAATAATAATAAGAAATGTGTCTTGAGCAGCAAAATCAGCATATTAGAATGATTTCTAAAGGATCATGTGACAAAAAAACTGGAGAAATGATGCCATCACAGGAATAAATGACATTTTCAGATATATTCAAATAGCAAATAGTTATTTTAAATTGTAACAATTATTTAACAATATTACTGTTTTTTTACTGTATTTTTGATCAAATAAATGAAGCCTTTGTGAGGATAATCTTTAATTATTTAAAAAACATTAAAAAGAATCTTACCAACCAATTTTTTAACTGTAGTGCACATTTCTCTAGCATTATCTGCCTTCTAAAGTTTTTTTTATTTTATATTTGCTTGTTGCAATGCATTTCTGTGGAGAATGTCTTATGGAACAAACGCTTAAAAAAGATTAATTCCAGAGAATTTCTGGAGAATATCAGAGCTAATAACAAAATATTTTGTTCACCATTGTGTTCAAAACCTTTTAAATGCGCATTCCATCTTATTATGCATGAATATAGGTGTGTTGTTTCAAAGGAAAAAAAAGTAATCTTTTTGTAATCTTGCTTTTTGATGTTTTTTTTTTTTTAAAGGGAAACCAAACAAACGATCTATATTCCATCCTGCTAAAATTTAGCAATATATATTTAGAAAGAGATGTTGGAAAGACTTCAGAATTCTTCAGAATACTCTGTCAAAGAATATTAGTTCTGTTGTTAGTTTGTTTGTTTTCTGTTTTATGTCATTGTTAATGTTCTATATATCATCTCCTGGGTTTTGTCCGATTAAGATGAATCTGACTGTGGCTCAATAGGAGCAGATGGTGATGAAGTTATTTTCAGGTCTGATAGTATGTCCCTCCCCTCAGGAATCTTTTGGCATTTGCCAGCATTACTTTGAAACTGTGTATTAGGCCCTTAACGTTTTGAAGAGGGAGTGATGTGGTTATTTTAGCCTGCTGTTCTTTTTTAGTCTTTAGTCTTTCTTTTAGTTTCTTAATGGTGTGCTTTGTACTAATCCATCATCAACATGACCAGTTTTGTGTGTGATGTTAACACTTAGCGCTAACAGGAACAGGGAACAGGATTAGACATGCAAGTGCCGCCCACAGGGCCGACAGAAGCTGGGTGAGCAGAGAAACCAAGTCCACCTGCCAAAAACAAAAATATGCCCACCACCTCCTGTTTCCTGACAGCTGTTGTTAGCCTGCTGTTAGCTCATTCACTCAGTAGTTAGTCTTGCTTAGTCATCTGCCAGGTTATCGGATGTAAAATAAAGAAAAGTCAGCATGATTTTGGCTTATACGCCAGTTACATGTGTGAATTTTCAACAGAATTAATATTTTCACAGCCAAAAAAAAAACTCAAATAAGGCTGGAAAAATTAACCTCTCTGTGCCTTTCTGAAGCACGGAACTCATCCATGAATCCTTTGCTAAGTTTTTAAAGGAACAGGTCACCCAAAAATTAGGTTTTTAGTTAATAACAACAGTCTGTTCCTCACACAAAACAATCGCGGGCTTTAGAAAACTTTTTTTTTCTTCTACCTTAACAGAATAAATAACTTCCCACTTTTTATTTTTATTGCATTATCATTTCTCCTGTTAACCAAAAGTAAACAAGGATAATATATTTCATTGTTGAGTGAACTGTTCCTTTAATTGTTTTATTTTTTTACTGAAAGAGCATTTTACTTTTAGGTTTTCAGAACCAAAGGAATGAACACGATTGCTCCTCAGGTTTGGCAGAGGGAAGCAGGTTTCTGTGTTCTCACACACTTGCATGAATGATCAGATTTTTTGTTGAAACTGATCTCTCTTTCTCTCTCTCTCTCTTTGCAGATGATCGTGTGGCTGGAGCGCTCCTTGGATAAGCTGATCAGTATTTTCATTATCTTCCTGCTGGTAACTGGCACACTGCTCATGGCCTTGCTGCTCACAGCTATGGTACAGTGTTTCCAAACCACTGTCCTTGGGCGGATTATTCCACTGCGTGAAAGACACGGTCCGTGACTGATCCCAGCCTCCGCGCACATCATCTCTCAACGATTGTATTTTTGTTCACAGGTGCACCAAGAGAGCGTTCATATCATAGAGGTCACCAGTAACCTGATCAACGAGACTGTGTCCAACCACCCAGAGTGGGCCAAGTAAGTTGAAACACACACTTAACATACACTGGAAGTTAGGAATCTTCTCTAAATGATACGTAACCGTGTGTGTGTGTGTGTGTTTTGTAGCTGGCTCCCAGAGGCCCAGGTTGTTCAGAAGGCTTTAAACTCTGCTGCCACAAATGTTTACCAACATGGAAGAGAATGGATCACACATAAGGTCAGAGTTAAGAGTTTACAATGCTCTTGAAGACCACATGAAATAATATTTATAACAAATTTAATGAGACGGATAAATGAAAGTAAATGCTGACCAGTGGCTGTGAAAGGACAAAAATGACAAAAAAAGCACCATTACAAGTACCATAACAGTGTTCCATACAAATTTTGGGCTATATTCCAAGTCTTCTGAAGTAATATGATAGCTTTGTGTGAGAAACAGACCAAAACGTTATTCATCTGCTTTTAAAATGTCATTTGTGTCATTTAAATATGCCCTCATTAAAAAGTATTATTTTAAAAAGAGTACTAATTATGGAAATAACATATTTTTTAAAGAATATACATTTATAGAATAGACACTTAGTTGCATGTTAATTTCAATTAAATGAAAATGTATTATAGTTTAAAATTTTAATTAATGCAATTAGCTGAACTTCAGAGTGCTTTTTTGACCCACTTAAATGTAGTATTGAATAACACAATAACAGTAACTCACTTTAGTATGTTAGTCAACACATCAAAAATAAATGTACTACTTTAAAACATGACAAATAATCATTAAAACATGAATTAAAATGTACTTTAAGTATGCTTAAGTGGCCTTTTATTTAATTTATATTATCTGCAAGTACAGATTTTAAAAAACATACATGTACATTATACATAATTGCATACAATTAACCCTCAACCAAACACTAATCCTACCCTAAACGTATAGTAAGTACATGTTGTTTATCAGGGCTGCCAACTCTCACGCATTGAGTGTGAGACTCACGCAATTGACACTTTTCACACGCTCTCACGCCACACATCCATTTTCTCACGCACAGAAAAATTGCGGAGCAAAGAGGTACTTTAATATTAAACTAATTCTCAGCTCTTAGATTACATCAAATTTATTACGAAATTCAGACAAAAATACGTTTGGCGCTTGTAAATGTGACGTGACAGATCGCTGAGCACCTCAGTTCAAGTGCATGTGAACCGATCATCTGTTACTTATTTATTTAAAGATGCAGTACAACTTACCGAAAGTATACATAATATCGACCAATTAGTGTTTTTCAACCACGGAAAGAGGTCAATATAACAGCAGGAGAAAAATTATGTCACATAACGTTACATTTACCTCAGGAAAGCCATTTAATGACCATAGCATGTTAATTGAATAGATAAAATAGTTAGAGAGATTTTGCTGAGCACTATATTACATATTTATTATATTTTTACTTATGTCATTAAATAATTGTTATTATAACAAAAACTGCATTATATTTATTTGATTTGTTATTTTTAACCTTTAATAATACCAGCAGATTGGGCCCTATATGTTTACAGCATTAGGTGAGATTTTTTTAAATAAAATTTAAAATAAACATGTATCCAAATTAGTCAATATTGAATTAAAATCGGAATCAAATCACAAGAATGGAATTGAAATCTTGAAATTTTTGTCAAGCAATAATAAAAACTGTATCCTACCAGTCAACACTTAAGTGGACATTCAATACATTTGAGTGCACTTTTTTGCACAAGGGTGTGCATATACAAATGTGACACGGTCGGTTAGAAGAAAAAATAATCAAGGGTTTGTTAAGGTCAAAATTTTTTTACTTGATTTTATCGATACAATCATGAAAAGTAAGCTATTATTGATCAATATTTTTTATGCTCAAGCAACCTTGGTTACATCAGCAGAAAAAATTGTTTTAGAGCTGGAGAAATTAGAAAACAAACATTTCTTTTTGTTAAATAGCAGATTACTCAATTTCTAAATGTAATTATTAATTGGAGTCAAATTTGATTTCATGTTCAAGTCCTTAATCTTTTATTCTTTATGTCTGTGTGTAAAATTGAATGAGCATTTGTTATATGTGTGTTTTTATGTATGTGTGCATTGTAGCTTCATAAGATGTTGGGTGATAAAGTAAACAACACGGCCGTGATCGAGAAACAAGTTCTGGAGTTGTGGGACCGTCTCTATCAGTCCTGGATTGTTAAGGTAATAACAAAACCTTACTCGGTCACACACAATCACTAACTTACATTTTTTGTTGTATTCCAGTCAGTGTTTTTGTTTTGTAGAACGTGACTCATACTGGACGGCACCGTGGAAACAAGCAACATCTGCACAGGCAGAACAGCTGGCTAGGGGACATACTGGACTGGCAGGACATCGCCTCATTCGTGCAGGAGAATATTGAGACTCTGCTCTCGGTTAGTCTCCAGTGTGTGTGTGTGGATGTGATGGGGAGTGTCTTTATTTGGCAGATTAATGAATATGCTGTCTTCTGCGGTAGATCTTGGAGTCTCTGTGGGTGGTGATGAGTCGAAATGTTGGTTTGCTGATATCCACAACAACCACACTGCTCACCGTACTGTTCCACAGTGGCACCGCACTGCTCAACTTTGTCCTGTCTCTGGTAATGGACACACACACTTGATGGGATTGGATTTTTAGTGGTGATTTTAAATATTTATTGTCTCTCTGAACGTATAGGTGATTTTCCTGACAACACTTTTTTACCTGCTGAGCTCCAGTGGTGAATATTATAAACCTGTGAAATGGGTAATCAGCCTCACACCCCTCTCCCAACCTGGACCGTCTTCAAACATTATCGGCCAGTCTGTGGAAGAGGCCATCAGGTACACATGTCCATGTGGAGCTTTGGTTTGTCTTAAAGCAGTGCTTCTCAACCCTCTCTATATAGAGAGATTTAACATAACTAAATATATAAAACATAGGAAAATTAATTAGTTAATATACTTAACTTTCTAATAAAAATATTTAAGACATCCTGCAGACCCTGTGTAAATTTGCTGAGCCCCCTGATTGAGAACCACTGCCTGAAGGGACATTTAAGGTTAAATGCAAACATGTTGCAGTTTCCACAAACAATGCTTTTACAAACTGATGAACAAGTGAAAACTAAAGGCAAAAATGTGTGTTCAGTAGCAAGTCTGTGTGAGGTGGAAGCAGAAATTAGATCTTATAGGGATAGTTCAAAAACGGAAATCCTGTCATCATTTACTCACCCTCATTTTGTTCCAAATCTGTATGACTTTTTTTCTTCTGTGGAACACAAAAGATGATACTTTGAAAAATGTTTTTTTTTGTCCATACAGTGAAAGCCAATTTTCAGTGTTGAT
This sequence comes from Abramis brama, assembly GCF_963993115.1. Classification (NCBI taxonomy): domain Eukaryota; kingdom Metazoa; phylum Chordata; class Actinopteri; order Cypriniformes; family Leuciscidae; genus Abramis; species Abramis brama. The sequence continues at coordinate 15,702,834 of NC_139979.1, forward strand.
TGGACCCCAACGTTTTTCAGAATATCTTCTTTTGTGATACAGAATTTTTATTTTTGCGTGAACTATCCCTTTAACACCGGTTAAAGACGCTGTACTTTGTGATCACCACAAGAGGGCAATACTGTTCTGCTTTCTCTGCCATTTTTTCCATTTGTACAGATAATTTAACAGAGATCATGATCGGAACAACTGAAATGGGGGTGAAATTGACTGCTATTAATATGCTGGTTAAGAATTTCGAAGGGGTTCATCTACAGGTAAGGGTGACCCAGAAAATGGAGAATGAATGGGGTCACAATCTTGCTGTAGCACAGCGGTGCCCTTGAGCGTGATGCTTCTTCAGTGGAAATTAGCATAATGTAATTGGCTTAGATAAAAACATCTGTTATTTTTTTCAAAGCAGAATAACATCATTTTCCCTCCATAGACAATGTCATGAGCTGTGAAAGTGAAATGAGGAGAGGAATTCACTGTTTCCTCAGTGTGTATGCGTGTATGTGTGTGCGCGCTGATGCTGCCATCACCCAGAATGCACACAGATGTTCCATTAGACCTATTTTTATGAGCGCTATCACAGAGAGACTTATTCATTCTGACTCCAGTCAGTGTTAAGCTAACTGAGAAAAGAAAAGCCCTCTGTGTTTCCACTCTCTCTCTCTCACCATGTTTTCTTTGCAGGGGTGTGTTTGATGCCTCTCTGAAGATGGCTGGATTTTATGGCCTTTATACTTGGCTTACACACACAATATTTGGCATCAACATTGTCTTCATCCCCTCAGGTAAGACTAAAATACACACAGACATAAAGACTTTTTGCATGTGGTGTGAAACAGTCCTTATTGTTCATTTTGTTGTATACACTATCTTTTATCAAAAAGATTTATTTGAAAGAATTTAATACTTCTATTCAGTAAGGATGCATTAGATTGATCAAAAGTGACAGTAAAGACATTTCTAATGTTACAAAAAATTCTATTTAAAATAAATGCGTGGTGAACAGAAAGTTCAAAAGAACAGCAATCTTGGTTTCCACAAAAAGATTAAACTGGAAAACTGTTTTCAACATTGATAATTATAAGAAAGGTTTCTTTAGCAGCAAATCGGCATATTAGAATGATTTCTGAAGGATCATGTGTGGCTGCTGAAAATTCAGCTTTGCCATCACAGGAATAAATTACATTTTAAAATGTATTCAAACAGAAAAAAGTTCATTTAAATTGTAATAATATTTCACAATATTGCTGTTTTTACTGCATTTTTTATTAAATAAATGCAGCCTTGGTGAGCATTAGAGACTTCTTTGAAAAACATTTAATAAATCTTAGCAACCCCATACTTTTTGAACGGTAATGTACATTTATCTGTCCATGTCATATTATTTCATCTCATATTTGTCTTGCCTTTCTATCTTTTGCTCTGTGCAGCAATGGCAGCTATCTTAGGTGCGGTGCCGTTTTTGGGGACGTACTGGGCGGCACTGCCAGCGGTGTTGGATCTGTGGTTGGCCCAGGCGGAGGGAGTCAAAGCTCTGCTGCTTCTCTTCTTTCATCTGCTGCCAACATATTTCGTTGACACGGCCATATACTCCGATATATCAGGGTGTGTTTGTCTCTTTATACTTACTTTACATGTACCATCTGTGGTGTCCAAAATTGGTTGACAGTTTACCATTTTTTACTAACCCATATATATTTTTATACAGAGGTGGACATCCGTATTTGACAGGTCTTGCGGTAGCAGGTGGAGCGTACTATTTGGGTTTGGAGGGTGCCATCATTGGGCCCATCCTGTTGTGCATATTGGTGGTGGCATCCAACATCTACAGCGCCATGCTAATGAGCCCTAGCAGCAGCCAGGCAACTCCAGTGCAGAGCCACTTCCCTGGACATCATGGCAGGTGATATGCACCTCGGTTGTGTCTTTATTAACTACTTTTTACATTGTATTCACCATTTGAACTCTTTTTTTCATCAATTCTCAGGTCATTTGCAGAAACCCCAATGCAGCTGAAGAGAAGCAATGAATAAAAGAGACACCTGACCAGCCTGTTACACTTGTTAACAGCAGCCCTCGCTCTGGGCTACCACTGCAAGTCTACAAAAGAGGAAACTTGCGGTTACGGAAGCTTTCCGTATCTTCCCCCTAAGGGTTCACACGGCAACAGAATTGCTACTTTCTCTGCAAATGTGGCTCTAATAGCACATAGCTTAATCATGGCCCTTATTGTCGCCCCCTGTGCTAGTAGTTCATTTAGCACTGAAAATCCGGGCACAAAAAAACGCTACGCCGCTTGCATACTCCAGTGTAAAGTTTAGTTAGCACGCCTGTGCTTTGTCCAGCACTGTACTGGGGAATTATGCCAGTGCTGTAACGTTACCTTCAGTTAGCACACTAACAATACTATCATGCTTTACTGTAACAGCTCACCAGGGTCCCAGTCATCGGACCATGTTTTCAGGCTATAGATCACTGATAGTTTTTGTTTATATGGTTGTACTGATAATTTATCCCATATTGTGGATGTGTTTGGCACTGTTAAATGGTTATATATATGTGTGTGTGAATGAAAGGATGTTACTCTTAGATTTACTATTCAAACATTTGTTTAAAGTGTTACATCTTTCCATACATTCAGTCTGTGTATGATTTGATTAGATGTTTAAATGATCTCTACAGGATGATCTCCAGGAGTAGGACTGAACAGCGCTGAGTCTGACCTATACAAATATCCTATATCAGGTGGAGTATTTGTTTATGAACAAATATACTGTAAAGTAGCTTTGACTATAACAATGTGAAACTAATTTAACACCACAAACTAGTCAGAGTGTTCATATTACCTCAAATGTCTTAATGAATTTTTATCCGGTTCTGTTGATCTTACATATGCATTTCTTTATCTGTGTTGGATTTTATTTAATTTCTATAAGCATAACTTCCTGCTTAGGAAAGATGTTAAAATCCCTGTTTTTTTTATTAATATGTGGCCATTCCTCTTTGTGAATACAGTAGTATTTGCTCTGTTTTGTTTAGTAATCAAACATTGGGAATATTAACCTGTTAGCAGAGATACACGGGTAGGTAGAGCTGAAGGCAAAGAGAATGATTGACTGCTGCTGACTGCTTGTGTAGAGATGAGGAGATATGCCTTTAAGGCAAGTTTGAATGCATTGATTGCACTGAATAGATAAAGCACTCACTCTGCTGTTTCCCAATATTATTTTTTCTTTTTTTCTTTTGGCCAGGCTATTCAAAAAGCCTGTTCACATGTTCTTTTAAAGATGTTTCAAGAGTGAAAGTGGATGCACTTTTTTTCCGGTTCAAGCCAAATTAGAGAGTGTGTGTATATATATATATATATATATATATATATATATATATATATATATATATATATATATATATAAGCATGATTTGTTTATTATTATGTAAAATACAAAAAAAAAGTGTGTTTTGTTTAAATGCAGAACTAAAATTGTTTTAATAAAACTGAATTTTCAGTTGGGTACATCTGTATCTTTCTGGATAAAGAAACTCAGTGTAAAATTGATTTGTATTTTAGCAGGCTTATTTAGGGAATTGGATGTTGTAACCCACTGAATATATTTTTAGGCATTACAGAACACAATTCCTGAGTTGATCTTAAACCTCTGAATATTCACAGTCATGTTCAAATTATTGACGTTTAAAGCGTTTATGCCTCAGTGCTCAGTCAATAAGTAACTTTGCTTTTCGAGGGGAGAGCTGCACATAACTGCTGGTCTAGGATCAGTTTTCTCCGTAATGATAGCGTATTGACGGTACAGATTTTGGTGATTGCGCTGTTGTCTTGAAAGCATCAAAGGTTACTATTTACAACGTGTTTTGCAGTATTTCATTAAGCCGGGGACACACTTAACGACTAGCTGAAACATTTTAAGACTGAACTGAACACACTTACAGACTTTCCAACAGCAGATTTTGAACATCGACTGAACGCAACTGTCTCTGACTCGCGTTTGTGCATGATTCTGATAGGCTAGGCCATGAAGGAAAGCTTCTATACTCTTTGACCGTAGTTAGACACATGTATGAATATCTACAGTATCTGCAATAGACTTCAGCAGATGATTTTGGTAAACTTACACAATACAAGACAAAGGTTAGGCGTCAGACATTAACAAGTTACCGTAGTAAGAGTAAAAACATTAAAAAATCCATAGGAAAAACATGTAATATTGAATCAATACATATAAAAACACAAACCAACACATTCTCACCTGTGAAAGGTGATCCCATTTCTTCGGGAATTTAAATCTCGGCGGTTTCAAAACCAGAACCTGCGCAATGTTGTGGCATCATTGATTCTTCCTGCGAGTGACGACGCGCTGACCGTTGCAAGATGGCGGGCGCATGTGGCGTCTACATCTATGGTGAAGCATCCATCTGTTGTATCCGGTTGTATCCTTCATTGCCGGGGAAACGGACGCATAGGCCTATCGAGGCCGCATTTGAAGGATGTAGCCTCTGAATCGGGACGCAGTGAATGTTTCCTTTGACCCCAGATGCCCTCTGATGAGTTCACACGTGATATCAGAAAAGCTATAAATTGCACCACCTCAGAATAGATTGAGGTGGGATTGAAATCGATTGCCATTCACTCTTTCTCAATTACACTGAACTGGGCTATTGACTATCTCTATCTCGGGTGCAGTGCGAGTGAATGAGAGAAGCCTTACCACTGTAAGGCAGTGGATCTCTCACCTGTTAAATGAGCATTATGAACATCAGGACCAGTGGCTTCTGATTAATATCCCAGTGTTCCATTTTTCATACTTTTTTTTTTTTTTTTTTTTTGTCAAAAGAAGAAAATATTTTAATGAAATAACTGTTTAAAACTGAAATAGCCTAATACTTTTTTGAATACCTAACTTATCTGCAGTGATAAAAGTTGTTTCAAAGGTCATGAATAGCAGCAATTATTACATAAACAACATATATTACCAGAGGAACCAGTTAATTCCAAACCTTGCGCTACTCACTAGTCACTGTTCAATTCAGCAAACCAAGTCTTCTATTCTGCCTCATAACACAAATGTAGTACATGAGAAAAATCAGCAGTTTGAAAAGAGGAAATGATTTTGGGGAAACCAGACATTCAGGCTCAGGAACAGGGATACTGAATATTAAAAGCAGGATCTTGTCTGGTACTTTATTAAAATCTGCATTTAATATTAATAATTCGCTAAACTAAAAGATGCTATTTTATTTTCAACAACTATTAATATACTTGAAAATGTATCCTAGTTTTAAAAAAATGGAAATAGAATATCTTTTAATGAGTTTATCCAATTCAGTTTCCACAAGGCAAACAAACACTGGCTAATTAGATCGTTAGTAAGTGTTCTTGTCAGTGCTTTAATCTTTTGAGTGCAGTGGTGTGAGATCTTAGAGTTGAGCAAAAGTAAAATGAAATGTACTGCAAACAAATCCTAACAATTATTATTATTTTTTTTTAATTTTTATTTTTTTATTACTTTAGCACCATGGCCTTAACCTGACTATCTGAGAAGGTCTATGACACCCATGCTTCAACACCACCAAGAGATAAGCCAAAGCAAGGCAAAACTCTAACCATGAAACAGTTTGAATCTTGCACTTTTGAAGAATTATGAAAGTTGTGATCATTTTGATCATATTTAAGCTTATATATCCAGCACAATAGTGCTATGACAGCCTTGCATGGTGCCCCACTGCGGCACAACCTAATGACCACTGCCATGGAACTAAATCAAACTTAGCATTTCTCAATAAACATGTTTATTAATAATAAAGTGATATAGCAGCATGGTTTTGGATTTGTGGATCCGTTTTTTAATCATGAAACTGTGTGTGTGTGTGTGTGTGTGTGTGCGTGCACATGAACAAAGATCATAAATGCTAATGGAGAAGTTGGACTGTAAACTTTCTGTGGTTTATTTCTGTGGATCATCTCAACACAGGGCTCTCTAACCCACCAATCAGCAGGCCAGACCCTCCTCAATTAAACATAGAAGACAAAAACAAAAGACATCCCTTTGACAAATATAAACACACACACTTGTTCAAACACAGATGATGTTGAGGCCCTGTCCAAATGCTTGCAAGATCTTCACCCAACCTATGCATTGAAACCACCCTTTTATTTAGAATATGAATGATACAATTTAGAATCTTTTTTTAAATCTAGAATCTGCATTTACAAACATACAATTAGAATTCTAGAATTAGAATCTCACAATGTAGAATTTTTATTTAGAATCCACAATCTTACAGTTTAGGATAATTATTATTATTATTTTTTAAATTTAGAATCAGAATTTATACGCTTAAAATTTAGAACCTTTTTTTTTTAGAATTTCTTTTTTAGAATCTAGAATCTGTATTCACAATGTTACAATTTAGTATCTCACAACGTACAATCTTTATTTAGAATAATTTTTCTCGTTGACAGAGTACAGATCATTTGAAGTATTTAGACAGGGTCAAGACAAGAGTGTTTAGGGGAAAACAAAAATCACAACCGATTCCTGATTCCACGACAACTCTCATTTTCCAAACATCACGACTGAAATGAAATGTTGGACCATTTAAAACTAAATTCAGAAGAATGAAATGCATGAATCTGAAATGCAGGCCAATCTCTTTATGCTATCAGACATCAGATGAACGTGGTGAGCAGTTTCCAGTGCCTCACACAGTCAGCTTCAAATGAATGAATGAGAAATTCTACACAAAAATCAGTAACAATTTAAAGTGAACGTAAACAAAGAAAGATACCAGACTACAGAGTTCTTTCTCATGCATGTACACAGTGAGACCAAGCCCTTTTACTCTTGGATGATATGAAAGAAGATGATCCATCTCTTCCCGATCAACCCATGTGCTTATGGGTAACCCATGTCGGCCGAAGGGCTGGAATCCAGAGGAAGGCAACAATTTTGGGCCAAGTTCAGGACAGTCCTGAAACTGTGTGTCAAATTACCATCATACCTTTAATAGACAGACTCGAAGAAATTTCTAAAACAAACAAAACCAAACAAGTGAAAAGTGCTTGAACGTGGCACTCAAAAATGCAGAAACCAAAAAAAGTTTCAACCACTGTAAAAAAACCCAAAACAAAACAAAAAAGTTACATGAACACTGACGATATGAAACACGTCCTAGATGATCAGTCATCACGTTCATTGATTATAGATCTATATGTGATTGATTGTAGGTAGTCCACTGACTGAGACAGATTGATAGACAGTTCAGCATGTGTCAGTGGCCAGTAGGGGGAGCCCCTGCTTCTAACAGATGGCAGACCACTGTAACGTCCATCCTGATGTGAAGCTTGAAATCTCACATGCACACACATGCACTCAAACACACGTCAGCCTCTCCTTCATGTGCTAGATACCCTTCACTTCTACAAGGCTCGAAAAATACTTAAATAAAAAAAACCTCTGAAACTCCTGTGGAAAACACTGTGACTCACACATTCCAATCACACACACACATAAACACGCACACATTGATACTCTAAAAGGGAGGCGTTCTCGTAAACATAACCAAAATGTCCACTGCTCCTCGGACGAGGAGGATAAGGGCATCAAACTCAAGTTTCTTTCTCCACAAGTCTTCCTCTCCCTCGTTCGTTTTTTTTTTTTTCCTCTGCAAGGTGGAGTGATGGGGAGATTCATATACATATGCGGTTCTGTTCTTTTAGATCATTTTGAAGGCAGACCACCATGATTGAGAGGAAAGCAGTCCTTTCTCTCTCACGCTCTCTCTCCATCAGCGTCGCTGTGAGAGTCTGTCCATCTGTCCATCCGTGTGCGATCTCAGAATATCTCGGGCAGTGTGACGTTGCGGAGGAGCCACTGTTGCGAGCGGCCCCCGGTGCAGTCCTTGACGCTGGGCACCTGACTGTCATCTTCAGACGCCTTATCCAAACACTGATTACTGTTCACGTGTATCAGACTCAGCTTCTGCAGGAGTAAAAAAAAAAAAGTAGAATATAAAACAAAACAAAAATTAAAGAAGAAAAGTACACACATAAAATATAAACATATTTTAAAAAAATAAATCCACAGTTTCTTCTTCTTTCCATTTATGGGATCGCAGGAACATTTTTATGTATTGAACATTGTTGTTGCAAATCCCGCTGATTTAATCCGGTTATCTGGTAACGTTTGGCGGTCCAATCAAATTAGAAAAGTGGAAATGAAAAATCATGTCTACTATTATGCTTAATTTGTCACACTAGACAAAAAAAGTTAAAGTTAAGCACATTGCATTGTGGGATCCCATGCATTTATACTCCACATTCAGGCAAATGCAGAGCCAGGTATTTCTGTGCTCAGGATTCATAGTGTAATATAATAGTACTGATAGTAAGCAATATGCCACTCTGCGCTATACACGCAAGGCTGGACAACCTGTGCGCTCCAGGGCAAAGACAAATTGTCGATGCACAGGGATTGCTTTACAGTGGAGCATGTGTGTGAGTGTGTGTAATGGGCCTTGGGTGAGCTGAGTGCTCTAGAGTTTCAGTCTAGCGGGAAGCATTAAGCTGCACAGATACAATTAGGATAGAGGTAGAACCTATGAGACGTAAGGTGTGAGGGCGCGCGCACACGTCGATGAGCCAGTGACGGTAATGTATGGTAATGCATGCAGGAGAGGTGCTCTTGTTGGCAAGTGTTTTCCTGATCTCGCTCACTCTGAATCTCCCTTCCTTCCACTCTATCTGTCTCTCTCTCTCCAGGCGAAAAACAGAACCTTTATCTGACAGTGGAAAGTCTCCGCTCGGGTTCTCTATTCTGTGCTGCCTTCCGTCTCTCCGGGCGCGCGGCCAGCATGGTGGGGGCTTTGAATCTGGGGCGAGGAGGGGGAGGAAGAGGAGGAGGAGGCTTTGGAGTAACAGGCATCTTTTTAAACCAACAGCAGAGGAATGCAAAAAGCAATCTTCCTCTTTCTTCCCCTCGGCTAATTCCCTTTCCTCAGGCCTGAAGTGGCGTTTTAGTCATATACCAAAATGGAGCGATGTCTTTTTAAGATTGACTGAGAGGTGATTTGATCTAACTAAACTAGCATCCCTCCAATAGTGTTTATAAGGGAAGCCGCAGGGTGGATGTTCATGCACATACATTACAAGAGAAGGATGAGTGGACATCCTGTAGACAGACAGCTTTAAAGGGTTAGCTGACTGTCTTTGATGTTATATGACATGTATGAGGCCATCAACACCCTAAAGGTGAAAAGCAAGAGTCAAAAGCGCATATGCATCAAAGAACTGTCAAGGAACATAAACAAGCATAAATGATCTCAATGTATGAGCAGAATGGTGGTTTGGCACAATGTTTTGGTTGACAACATTGTTGATGGTTGCCTTTGTTGTTACCCAGAAAAATTTAATTTTAATGTTTCACCCTGATACCCCTGGACGTCGAATCTTCTTGAGGTCCACCTTCCTGCAAGGTTTGGCTACTAGTCCAGGGGTGTCTAACTCTGCCACACTGGGCCAGCCTTCTTCTAGCGAGGCAAGGGAATTCATTAGGCATGACCCTCACAGTGCATTATGGGTATTCCCTAGCCGTTGAGTGTACATCAGTTGGACACTCGTTGATGCGGAGCATTATGGGATTGAATGAGTGCTAGAGCTGCACATTTTCTGGATTAATTGAGAATCATGATTTTTTTGTTTCAAATAGAGATCACGATACTGAACAGACAACCTAAATAAAATAACATGTAAATTACTAGAGGTTCTGACAAAATATTAATTGCTGCAGTCTATTTAAAAATATTTAACAAATTAGTATGAATTATTTTATTTTTTTTTAATTGGCTTGAATGAATGATTCAATGACTCGCTCAAAGACTTCATTTATTTCATTATTGGATGTATCAGCCTTTTTGAATGAATCTCTTGAATGAATGATTCAATGACAACTACATTTTTTAACAGTCACTTGTCGCCACCTAGTAGGGTAACAATGTAACTGATGCAAACGTTATTTGAAGCACCATGTTGATTTCAAAAGGTGATTTGCTCAACTTAATAACATCCACTATGGTTTCGGACATCACATCGCTGTCCCTTCAAATGATGCCCTTTTTAAATGGTATAGGGGGTGATTTTGGACACAGCCAAGGCCTTCAGGGTCACTAGAAACTTCCAGGCAGGTGTGTTGGAGCTAAACTCTGCAGGAAATTGGCCCTGCAGGAGTAGGATTGAACCCTGGCCTGCTCTAATTATAGTTAGAGTACAGCTATACAAGGTTTTCGGGATTGCTAGGAACATCTAGATTAGGGGTTGACTAGGATCAGACAATAGGCACGTTCTGGGAGTATTCTGGATTCAAAACAAATTAAGCTCCATCAACAACATCTGGGGCATGTTGTTGATTACCACAAACAGCTTTTTCACTTGTCAGTGTGTAAAATCAAACATTTACAGTATTTGACTTGCAGTAGAAGTCTAGGGGGAAAGCATTCAAGAACAGGTTAAAAGCAGAAGCTTGTATTTTTTTGTTACAACAAATTAATTCTTCAACAATCTATACAAAAATGTGTATCTCAACAGTAAAGTTGTCAAAGTCAGCCCTTTTTGCAATCCTTTAGGTGTCTTTATGCTCATCATTCAAAAGGGCTTTTTATCAGAGGTAGCCAATCCTGCTTGTGGAGAGCCTGCAGAGTTTAGCTCCAATCCTAATCAAACACACCTAAACCAGCTAATCAATGTCTTCAGAATTACTTGAAAATACCAGGCAGGTGTGTTGAAGCAGGGTTGGAAGTGAAGTATGCAGGAAGGAAGCCCTCCAGGAGCAGGGTTGGCAACCCCTGCTTTACATGGACATGATATGAGTTGAGACCAAGGTTAGTAAGCAATTCTAGTCTCATGTTAACATTTACAATGTTTAAGTATTGTGGCTATACATTCAAAATGTTCAATTTAAGATTTATCCAATGCCATGCCCCATTGAACAGTAAGAGCTTTACTGTAAATGTGATTTTTTGCGATCTGCAACACATATTGTATATACCTGGGTTCATACACATTTCTACCAATACATTTCCATGACTTTTGAGGCAAATATTCGTGAAATATAAACTATATTTGGGTTAACTTTTTTAAAAACTTCTTCAAAAGAGTTAAAGGTGGGGTAAGCGATATTTGAAAAATGCTGTCGGAACGTTGGTAGGAACAACACAACCAGACACACAACAACAGAAGTGTAGCTAGTCAGCATTAGGGGCCGTATGACGGTGGAGGAGAGAGAACGAGCAAGAGGGAGATTTGAAGAAAGACTGTAGAAAGAGAAATGGCTGAGAGACATTACAAAAGAGAACAACTCATAAGAATATCACTGGAAAATTAAGGATTATGATCAGGAAAGAGCTTTAAAATCCACGTTAATTTTTGAAAAGCTTTCCAGCACTGGAGAGAGCTAAACGAGAAGGCCTGAAAACAAACGCGGAGGTTGCTTTATTCCGCTCCATACGTGAGTAACACTGGTTTTAAATATCATTGTTTGTCTAGAGCTGCTGTACTGTTGGCAATAACAGCAAACTCTTGTTTGCATTAACTCTTGTCTATGTAAAATATTGTAGTTTTTTAATATTGTAATTAAATATTGTAGTTTAACCAATATCATCACTTAAAAATATACTCTATTATATAAATATTTTTAAACAAATTTCCATGACTTTTCCAAAACTTTCTGGGTTTATTTATTTTTCCAAAACTTTTCCAGGCCTGAAAACTTTTCCAGGTTTTGCATGACCCTGATACACTTACCAAAGGGTCATATTCCCAGAGCTGGTTGCCTTTCAAGTGGTGGCACTTTAGCATCATAACCGGGCCATTGAGTTTGGACACATCCAAACAGAGGTCATCAGTTCGGATCTCTTTATTGGCTGTGTACGAAAAAACCTGAGCAGGTGGAAAAGTTCACAATACATCAGTGTCAAACCTGTTGTAAAGATTAACATCATTACTCTAAATAAGTGTTTTAAAAGTGAGAAAGAGATGAGGAGCTGACCTGGTTGCCGCCCATGCCGTGGCAGTTGAAAATGCCCACTTTCTCATTCTCTTTCCTGGCCATGTTATCCAGACACTGGTTAGTCTCCACATTACGGATCTGCAATCGGACAGATCACACAAATAGATTAGACACACTCAAGCAGCTCTCCTGCATGAATAAACAGTCACGTCTCTGTCTGAGTGTGAAACATGGTTAATTACCCAAAGCTTATCGCACACCGGGTGGGGGTGGGGGGAGTATCGACGAACAGAGTCAACTGTGCCAATCAAATACACAAACACGCACGTAAATGTGTACTTGATGAAAGACAGCGGATGAAGGGAAAGACAGCTCACTGCTTTCATCCAAAACACTGAGTTACACAAACGTCAAGATCAGTGGGGCTTAAACCATGACAAACGTATTTAACAGCTTCACTGACAGCATGCTATTATATTTAGCCAATGTTTCATGTAAACACTGATTTAATACTTGGCTGTAAGAAAAAATCCAATAGTTTTTTTAAACAAAGTGAGGTTAAATTACTGGAACGCACAGCCCCTCACAGGGCTGGGTATCATCATACTTTTTCAAGCAGTTACAAAAATAGGCATAGACAGGGCTGTACAGTGCTACGAAATAAATCATTCATTGCGATGAATAAACTTACCACAGTAGAACACGTGATACAGTTTTGCATGTGTGTAAAACAGAGCTGCATGTCTGTGTGAAGCGAGCACTTGTGTGTGAGGTTAATCTAGGGCTGCACAATTAACCAAAATTAAACTGAAAATATGATTTTTAAAGCAACACGCGCCAAACATCTCTAAACTTGTAATGAGAAGCATTTCCACAACAAATGAGAACATTTAATGACATATTTTTACCTCAAACTTCATAACGTCAAGAGTCAAGTGTTTGAAATAACTTGCTTTTGTGATCTGATGTGGCTTCATGTCACAATGTAGGCAGAAATTGTTTTATAGTATTCTATACAGTGATAAATATACTTTATTGTAATGAAAATACCCCAGATGTCAGAAGAACACATAAACCATATATTATCTTAATCGCATGTTAATTGTCTTCATGTTTCATCAGTCAAAATGTCTGCATGTTATTCAGATCCAGCGATATCTGGGATGCCTTTGTCCTTTGGCCAGGAATTTCCTGGAACGTCACAAGTTTTATGACTTCTATGAGTCTCACTTGAACACTTCTGCTCAAAGGCGCCCTCTGGCTATCAGTATGAATGATGTGTGTACTCAATACTGCTCACAAAACCCTACTTTGGGTAAAAATAGGAAAAATGAAGCAGTATTTTCAAGTGCTCAACCAAACCGGGTGGATGTTTGGATTGTGATTAGTATTGGATTATATAAACAAAATTGGCTTAATGTTAAGCAAGAGGTGTTCACCATTTTTGGCAAACAAAGAAAACATTTTTTGTTAAGGTTTGTATTTTGTGCGCCCTGTTTAGAACATAATGTCCTTTGTCAGTCACATGCATGTTTAAGTGCTGGACTGCACTACTTGTGGTTGTTTTCAGAGATGGTAACAAACAAGACATTTTAAACTTGTGCGACAATTGTGTGGCCTGTGCTACAAAACTTTCAACCTCTGAAAGGTGGACCACCAGTGCTATTTGCAAAAAAAAGTTAATGTACAGCCCTGGGCATAGAGTAAAAGATCAATTTTGGGATTTTAAGAATCAATACTGAGATCGTTCAAATGAAACATGCAAATTATCATAAAATCTATATTTTTACCCAGCCCTAGCCTCTCACGCTTTCTGCTTTATCTTATTGTCCCAGCTCCTAAACCTTATTTTCACACACTACTGTTCAAGAGTCACTAACATTCTTTTTAATTGAGAAATTAATACACTTCCTCACAGCAAGGATGCTTTAAATTGTTACAAAAAAATTCTATTTAAAATAAATGCTGTTTTTTTTTTTTAAATCTTTTTATTCATTGAAGATCGCTGGAAAATAATGTATAATCAGGGTTTCAACAAAAATATTAATCAGCACAACTGTTTTCAACATGGATAATAAGAAATGTTTCTTGAGCAACCTATCAGAATGATTTCTGAAGGATCATGTGACACTGAGGACTTGGGTAATGATGCTGAAAAATGATGCCATCACAGGAATAAATATTTTTTTAATTGTAATAAAAATATTTCACAATATTACTGTATTTACTGTATTTTTGATGAAAAAAAATCAGCCTTGGTGAGCATAACAGACTTCTTTCAAAAACATTAAAAACCTTTATGACCCCAGACTTTTGAACGGCAGTGTATTATTGCTGTACGTTTGGGCAGTAGTAACAGTAACACGTGGATCATCGCTATGATGTCATATCCTCCATATATTATTCTGTCAGTGTCCTGCCCTACACCTCACAATGTCACCATCAGCGGCAAGGAGAGACAAGGATGAGCTAAAAGTGAATGAACCGTGGGCAGCACAAGGAAGATAGAGCCTTAACCAGTCAGGAGAACAGACAGACTCCGTTCTCAGCGAGTTTCAGACATCAGAGATGACATGTATGTTTTATTCATTAGAGTGTCTGATAAAGAGAGGCAGCGATGGACAGATGGAATGAAAGGGTGAGAGACGGAAAAGGAAACAAGATGATGACAGAGGGAGAGCAGACTAGGAGAGAATAAATGCCTTTCATTTCCTGAACACAGTGACTGGAATGAAAAAACAACAACAATCAATTCCTGTGACCCGAGAAAAAGAGTGTTCCCTCGCTAATTCACACCTGCACTTCTTTAACACACACACACACAGAGAAATGTGTTTATCACACTCTGCAATGCTTTCCCTGTTTTGCTATCAGCATGCATACGTTTGTCTGTGTGTGTGAGTGTGTGTGTGTGTGTGTGTGAGTGTGTGAGTGTGTGAGTGTGTGAGTGTGAGAGAGAGAGAGAGAGAGAGAGAGAGAGAGAGAGAGAGAGAGAGAGAGAGAGAGAGAGAGAGAGAGAGAGAGAGAGAGAGAGAGAGAGAGAGAGAGAGAGAGAGAGAGTGAGAGTGAGAGTGAGTGAGAGAGAGAGAGAGAGAGAGAGAGAGAGAGAGAGAGAGAGAGAGAGTAATACAGACCTCTCCCAATGAGTAGTAGTGGCGCGGTATCTGGGAGTCTGGGTAGACATTTTCAAGGTACCAGGAGAACGGCTTACACTGCAGTCTCTGTCTCAGGGATGTTCTGACAGAGATATCTCCATAATCCACTTTAGTCACACCTGCAACAAAGAAACGTACACAGAATATGTAAAATGGTGACTAAAGCTAGACATTTAGTTTTTCCACCATGATTCTAGTGCATTTTTGGGTACTAAGGTGGTTTTTAGCATGTTGCTATGCAATGCTCTGGATTGCTACGGCTTCGCAAAGTGGTTTGTAGGATGTTTGGTTCAGATTTCTCCTTCAATTAAACCGTTCTATTGTTCCCCAGACAAAAGTCTGATCGCTTAAAAATGTTTTAGCACACCTCTCCTTCACAAGCGGCCTGACTTGAGGAATCATTCCTGCCCGTAGCACAAACAATAAAGGACGAGATACATGCTGAACTTTGATACTTATTGTTGGGGTTTTGTTCAAACACTTGCCTTGCAGCACTAATAATCAGGAGAGAGTCCACAGAGGCATTAGTATAGAGGAGGGAAAGAATAACACAATACGCACACAGTCACACAGATAGCTCTGAGCTGCACTGGACACTATTGACAGTGACATTAATATCTATTATCCAACATCTCCTTCTGAGTCAATATGGCTCGAGTGCCCAAGAGCGCTGATAATACACACACACACCACATTAAAGAGAAAGACACAGAGATAGAGAGACAGTCATAGAAAGAGACCGAGACAGGGAATGGCAAAGAGACGTGACTGAGAGAGGAGATAAGGAAACGTTATTTCATATTGTGTCTTAGGGCTGGTCGATATGACGATATTATCGTATATATATCGACGATATCTCGCAAGTGCCCCGATGTCGATTTTTAACAATCAGATCATCGACGATATCAGGAGGAAAAATGACAAATAATAAACCTAGAAAGTTGCCAAATATATTTCACATAGCCCCGTAGTTACCATACACATCTTTATTTTTTAAGCATCTTGTGTATGGATGCAGATGTGTAGTGACTGACCAGGAGAGATGATGTAGAAGAAGTTCTTGAACTCATCCATCCAGACCTCTGCCAGCCGCCTGTTGTTCTTGTTGATGATTTGCCCAGTTCCACCAGGGAACGTGTACGGCGTCGCCTTACGGAACACGTGACCGACGTGAGAACACGTGACGATCTCAAGCGTCCCCCCGCACTGCCAAATCTGATAAACACAGATACATATTAGTTCTCAGAGCATGAACGAATTGTCAATAACACCAGAACTGCATGCTATTTATGCAAAAGTGGAATTGTGGGTAGGATTGCGGTGGTGGTCGAATGATTTAATCTCGGGGATGAGACTTACCCTGAAGGAGATCTCCAGGTTCTCTCCTCCCCAGATGTCCATCCCTGCATCGTATGTGCCAATCTCCTGGAAATAATCTCTGTCTATGGAGAAGAGACCACCTGCCATGGTGGGGGTCCTGATAGACAATGCAAAACAAAAAACACACACAAGTGTTTAATTCTATGATCCTTCAGGGGAATGATCATATCTTATAAAAGCAGCTCTTCCTCTCCAGTTCACGTCGCGTGTCACTCAGAGGAACGAGATCTTCAATAGAAATGACATGTTTGCATGTGCCTATTTTAGCAACAGCATATCCTTCTTTAAATATCTTTCACTCTTGTTTGTCCATTTCCCTCAGCAGTTCTTTCCTGTTTTCCTTCCATCCATCCCCTGCAGCACGTCTCATTTACAGTCATGTTTTCCTCAAGAAAGAACCTGTTTTTGTTATGCTCTCAAGTTGTTTTCATGCTGCTTTGCACTGCAGTGCAGAAAACAAAGCACTGAAGTAAAAGAAGATAAAGCAAACGAGGGGTCGTGTGTGGGGGGGGATACAAGTGTGGCGTTAGAACGTTCTTGAGCTCTGAAAAACACAGGATCTCTAAAGAAATCAAGCAGCAGAAAGCTAAGAGCTACTCTGTTCCTGTAGTTATACGGTGAGCAGGTAAACACACTCTCCTCTTGGCAAAGTGCTTGTGTGGATTAAAACTCCCTCATCTGTGTGTTAACTCTAGTGTTTAGCTGCAGGGCTGGAGAAACACTTTTATATTCCGTAGCTTTAAGTTGCATGTAAAATACCTTTTTGGAAAGTAAAAAATAAATGTTGAATTTACATTTAAAAGGCCTTTACAGATATGAGCCATTGCTTAGTGGTTAACACAAATGCTCTGATTCATTGTGTCGTGGTGCTCCTGCAGGCAATGCAATTTCAATTCTGGCTTGTGACATCTATATCACTTATTATTTTCATATGCCATATCTTTTACTGTCCGTTAAAAAATGGTAAAAGGTTTCTAAAAGGATCATAAATTACGCATCTGAAAAGAAGCGGTTCGAAATGGAATACTAATGTGTAAAACAATTGTGACAAACAATTACAAAAAGTAGTACACTACATTGTCACATGGCCACACTGCGTATTAGAAAAAAGGTAAATGGGCCTCATTCACTAATAATTGTGTGGATTATTTCGTATTTGTATGCACGGGAGAACTTCTCGCAAAAAATTTCACGCACAAATTAGTGCGTATGCATGCTTAGTGAATGAGACCCATTTTCTCAGAAATGATGCTGCTTAGCTTACTTTGTACGTTTATTTTTTGTGTAAAAATATCTTTACTCTTGGCTGCCTGGTGAAATAATTAATCAAAAAAGAGATAATAAAAAAAGTAATTAAATTTACTGTTAATTTGTTACATTGAAAATATTACACATACACAATATTCCCATATATTCATTTTATTATACAGCTCTCTGGAGTACTTCTAGATTCATGATTAGTCAATCACAGCATTCAGCAGTCAAATTTTTCACACTATATAACTGAATATATAAATGTTTCTCATAAAATATTCTGTCAGGTAATCTCATGTCAGTCTAAACCTCTTACTGGAGGAAAATATTATAATGATTTTAATTTCGGTTTGTTCATCTCACAAACTTACACTACTGTTCAAAGGTCAGTAATATCTCTTATTTAACCTAAAACACAGTAAGAACTATAATATTTTGAAATATTATTACAATTTAAAATATATATTTTTTTAAATTGACAGCAGCCATTACGCCAGTCTTCAGTGTCACATGATCCTTCAGAAATCATTTTAATATGCTGATTTGGTGCTCAAGTAACATTTCTTATTGTTATCAATGTTCAAAATAGTTGTGCTGCTTAATATTTTCGTTGAAGCCATGAAACATTCTTTTTAGCCTTCTTTGACGAACAAAGTTCAAAAGAACAGAATTTAGTCAATAAAAAAAAAAAGATTTTTAAGTTGGTAAACTAATTAATTAATAAGGAAAAAAGTAGATCAAGAATTGTTTTGGAATCGAGGATCGTGACTCCCAGAATTGTAATTGATCGGATTGTGAAGTGCCTACAGAATCCCACCCCTAATAACTGTGCTTTTATTTTCCCCATGAAACGCAATAGGAAAATAAGGACAAACACAGATAAAGCAGCATAAAAGAAGTCTATGCTGCTTTATCTGTGTTTGTCCTTATTTTCCTATTGCGTTTCATGGGGAAAATAAAAGCACAGTGGTCTGGAATGACATGAGAGTGAGTAAATAATGACAGAACTTTCATTTTTAGGTCAACAATCCCTATAAGCCTAGTAAGGTAGGTCATTCTACCATGGACATAAACCATCCTATTCAATCTTGATCTGACTGCATAATAAGCATTTTGTGTGTTACCTGACAGGCAGCGTTCTGTCTCCTTTCCTGCGGTCCATCTCTCTCTGTGGTACCGGATACCAGCGGAAGTTCAGCTTCCAGTTGAACCCACCATATGTCATATCAGACCCTGCCATGTACTCAAATGTGTCATCGCTGATCACGTCAATGATGGGACACACTACGGTTTTCCTATGAAACACAAACAGAAAAGAGATATTAGCTGTGCACTTTAACTGCTTTCACAAAGACAGCCTCAACTACCAGAATAAATGAGTTTTGTCCGCCACAGAATGCCCTTTTTATTTAGAATTCAGCTGGCACACGACAGACACACCTCTCTTTACTCAAACAGATGCAGACACAAATCAGAGGGGACGTCTCGCTAAACTTGTGTCATCAATCAGCACCAAGCAGCCCGCTGTGATGCTAACCCAGGCAATGAGGATGGATAACACACACACACACACACACACACACACGCACTGCAGGCACACTTTCCTCTCCTAAATTCAGCAGACTGAAGCTTCAGCTAATGATGCCCCAACAGGCCGCCCGAGGCAACACAACAGAGAATCAGCATGTATATGTGGGCATGTGCGCATGTTTAGAAGAGAGGAGATATTCTCTGCACATAAATCCTAAAAAAATCCAATTCAGATAAAAGTGAGTTCATGTTTCTATACTCTACAAGTTCCCCATTTCGAGCACAAATGCAGCCTGAGGTGAAACCAAACTACAAAACTGTAATAATAAAGCACAGGGAAAAAACTAAACTCTAAGAGCTATTGATCGCTCAGCTCTCTGCAAACCAACATGCCAAAATGTTAGAAAAGAAAGTGTGAAAATGACTGGTTTGTTTTTATGTTCCACCACAAATTGCAGAAATTAAATAAAAGGCATGTGCATGTGGGTGTAATTTTTTTGCGCTTGTGACCGCATATATGAGAGAGATATCAATCAACCAGTGGAATGCTATTTCCCAACCACTGAAACAAAATCAGAAAAAAAAAAATGTTCTGACAATTCTGCCCATTTTTACCATAATGCATAATTTTTTTTACCATAAAGAGTAAACAAAATATGATAGCTTTTTCAGTGATAAACTCTTACAAATCAAGTGTAGCGTTAGTTCTGGCAGGTCACGTTAGTCAAGCTTGCATCAGCTGACTCCCAGCTGATCCACGTCTACCTATAGCAATACGGCAGCTATCAAACAGCTATCAAACTATTCCTCTTGAATCAGACTAAATTCTCAAATTGTGTTGTACATTAAAATCTTGAATTAATGATATCTGCAATACAAATAATGTTGGTTCTGTTCTGTTAACCCTAAGGGGGTTTATTGCTGCTCTCCCTTCACTATTCATGCTAGGCTGCATGGATGCGCAAGGAGTTCTTGCCCAAAACAGAACCATACCGCCAATCCAAACTGTATGCTAACTGTCAATCGTATTTGACGATAGTGGTCCTGACAGAATAACTGTTTTGTTAATAAGTTTTCATGAAAGCTCTGTGGTTGTCAAAAGACAGCCAGGTGACGTGTTTTGCATCATCCGGTGGACTTTTGCTGACAAATAAATGTGAATTTCTTGGTCCAGGTAACACGGAAAATGAGTAAACATTTACATTAATTTACAAATACTACCGACATTGCAACAATACAAAGCAGGTTGAAAATCCGTGAAGTTACTGGCAAGAGATTAAAGGAGCTCTGAAGGCTGTCTTTGGGGTAGAGATTGACTTTACCTGTGAAGTTTTATACTTGGGTAATATCCCCTCAGAGAGGTGGAACAGAAAGGATAAGAAGTTATTGTTAATTCTTCTAGCAGCTAGTAAAAAAGTAATTACCAGAAAATGGTTAAAACCAGAGTCACCCACGGTGAAGGAGTGGATTGATATAATACATAATACATATATGTGATGGAAAAATTATCTTTCTCCTTAAGAGCATTAAGGGAAGACTTCCTCCAAATATGGAGTAAATGGATTGATTACATTAAACCAGTACGCCCAGACCTCTTTTGAAAGGTTATTTTTCTTTTCTTTTTTTTTTTACTTTTGGAATATGGCAACTTTTGGAATTTGCTGTAAGTAATAGCTCCCCATGTTCTGTTGTATATAGTTACTGTTAAGAGGAGGAAACAAAGCATTGGTAACACTTGTGAAATTTGTTTTCAGGCCTGAGAGAATACACTCTGTATTGATAACCATTTTTTTTATTTTTTTTATATATATTATTTACATATTTTTTTATTATTATTATTATTAATACTGTTTTGGTATGTAATTGCATAAACTTACAAGTGTCTTTGATTTAGGAAATTATTGAAGGCCTGCTTTCTGTATTTCTCCTTGAAAAATAAAAAATACAAAAAAAGAAAATCCGTGAAGTTACACTTTAATGTTTTTATATAAAGCTAATTATTATTACTACAGACTACAAATTAGCCTTTAACCTAAAAGAAAACACCATGACCCTAACCTTACCAACTCCAAAAGAAAATATATTCATTAATATATAATATGTAGTATATTAAGTTGATATTTATTTAAATAATATTTTAAAAGTTTAAAAAATAATTAAAAGTGTGTGTATATATATACACTATGCTTTTTCAAGCAAGTATATACCTTAAAGTATTGCATCTCAGAAGTAGTAGTGCTTACTTGTCAAGTCTGATGCGAGCGAGGAGAGGCTCAAGCCAGCCGGTTGTGCACTCACAGTGGGCATCCAGGAAGGTAATCACCTGACCTGTGGAGATGGACGCCCCCTTTAACCGAGCGCGAATCAGGCCCGAGCGCTGCTCCATCCGTACCACCCTGACCGGCACCTCCAACTTCCGCACATACTGCTCCAGCTGCCGCTTCAGAAAGTCTACATGCACACAGAGGTAACAAACAATTACACACTGGCAAGAATTATATATAGGTAACTTTGGGAGGATGTGACTTCGCATACATTCAAAATTATAATTTCCTTCTAATATTCATCAGTGGATGCAAAGAGAAAATGCTCCAAAAATGACATCTTCCAGATGCAAACACGTACATCGAATACACGTTTTAGCCAGGGACTAAGGCACAATCTGAAAAGTTGGGTGAGGCACATTATCAATCTTATCTAGCTCATGAATATTAATTACAGTAGGTCAGGCAATATTCGTAACTGATTTGCTGATTACCTCTAACCAACTCCGTGATCATTTGTAAGACTGACAATGCCTCCAGTGGAATGAGGCTTTTTTTTTTGCCCTTAAATTTGTCTTTTTCCATGGCTGCCTACAGCTTTTATTCCACACTACGGATAAACAAAGTAAAGCTCTTGAAATATTATGGTTACTGCCCAAAAAAGTGTGTGGGGGGCATATTCTTGGTCTTGGCGATGTATAGGAAACCTTTCTTTAACAATTTCCCCCCAGTTCAATCATTAATCAAGTATTGCTCTACATCAGCATCTGCAGGATCGGCTCTCGGCTCATGTGGATCAGCATCCTCAGCTGCAGCAGCCATCTTAAAATACTGATCTTCCTGTTGCTGTGGGATATCAGTGCTTTTCGTTTCGATTAAATCATCTAAGCCAAAGCCACTGAATGGCTTAATATGTGTTCAGACACAAAGATCAGACTGAAACTGTGAAACATGAACATTCATTTAGTTACATTTATGGTTGAGATAACAAATGTACGTTTAACAAATTGACTCGATTGTGAAAAATCTCATATATTTTTTATATATTGAATTTATTAACATCATAAATTATTGTAATATATTAAATGAATGAACCATGAAACATTGTAAGTTATGTTCTGTATTCCAGAATTGTATGTTCTTCAATTAAAAACAAACAAGTTAAATTGAGTTATATGAGATTTCAGTTCACATCTTGATTTTAATTTAGATTTAAGATAGCTTATTTTAATAAATTAACAATATTTTATTCATTTAAATACTTTATTTCATCCTGCAGCCCCTTGGAAATTTCCTGAGGGCCCCTGGTTGAGAACCACTACTGTAATTGATTATTTTAAGGGACAGTTCAACAAATATATTTTAATATTTTTGTCAGTGGATCACAAAATTTAGCAGAATGTCCATGATGCTCATTTACAACCAATGAACGTGAAAAGAAAAATGGCCACAGTACCCACTAACCTACATTTCATGGAAAAGGGCATACGCAAGGACATAGGATATACATTTTCCTAGGAAAAATATCTACTTTTAAAATAATTTTTATTTAATAAATTAAATATGCTGGTTTTGAACAACATGAGGGTGAGTAGATGACAGAATTTTCATGAGACATTCCTTTAATGAAAGCAACAAATAACATCTGTACACAGGTCCAAATCTGTCCCAAAAAAAATCTATATATGTCAAACACTCCCACAGATCCAATAATAGGCCTTTAGGAGATCTGACAGGAGGACATGTCTGTGCAATGCAGTCTCACAGAGGTTTTATCAGCTCTCTCATGCTTTATTTGAGGTGTGATATGTGGAACAGAACTGAATGCTAAAAAAAACTTTAACAAAAACAGTCAAGAAACAAAAAGACAAAGGAAACATTTATTCCTGTTTCATGTCATTATCTGGTGATGTGTCTCTTTTTAACTCCATCCCACAGAAACAACCTACAACATATAAGTTCCATCCTACATTATTTCCCACTTTAAGGCGTAAATATGCCACATTATGGAAATTAAAGGCATTGCGAACTCCATTACATGTTGTTTAAAACAAGTCCAGTAGATGCTCCACTCAAATGAACACTCATCACTCTCTGCAGACACGTGAGCAAATCTATGCACACACGTAAATCAATATCCTGCCGTATTCCTCTAGTCGTTTAAGTGGAAATAAAGAGGAGGAAGAGAGAGTGGGCGGAAAGAGAGGAGGAGAACAAGAGAGGACATCATTAGAGGACAAAATTGAGCGGCAGGAAGATGAGAGGAAGAATTTGGGTCTTTATCTCTCCACAGGAGCGGCAGATTAGCACAGATGAGTGAGGAGGGGGGCTGGCAGCTATTCTTATGCAGGACGTGACCTGCGCAGTCAATCTATTACCGAATGAACTAGTGCATGTGTGTGTGTGCGCGTGACAGAGCGAGAAAAGAAGACATCGATGTGTCTTTTTTGCATCTGTCAAAATGTCGCAGTGGTTAGACAGGAGTGTGTGTGTGTGTGTACACACACGCCATGGGCCTCAATGATGCTTCAAAGCACTCCTGGATGAACACTCTGTCAATGTCTCTGCAGTCTCTCACCCACAGACTTAATTCTGATGTTATTACAGTTATTCCAGCTGCACATTTTCTGTCATGGTGGGCACTTTCCATTGACTTTTATAGCTTTTATACTGAGGTAATGATGTTTTTCGATCCCTACTTCTGATCTAAAAAGATTAGTTCACCCCACAATGAACATTCCATCACCATTTATTCAACCTCATGTTGTTCCAAACCTCAATCACTTTCTTCTGTGAAACAAAAGAAAATATTTTGAAAAATGCCTCAGTATGTTTTTTTGTCAATACAGTGAAAAAGGAGCAAATTTTCTGTGAAATCTGACTGACATAATGTCCATTGTCCATTATCAATAGTGTAGCGAATCAGTGATGTATGAAGCAACAGCTCACACAAAAGTCACTTTGTGTTGGTCAACGTTGCGAATTTGATTTGAACCCATTGCGGAATCTGTGTGGAGAATTTTTTTGTCCAGTCAATTGACCGTTCGCAAAGACCCGCCCCCTTTAGTTACTGTTGCTATGTCCGACAAGCCACGCCGCACACCATGTTCTCACAAACGGATGTTTGTAAACGGACTTGCGTCTGACGTCAGCGTGTTGTCAATTTGGCGGATAACTTTGACAAGAATGAATATATACTGTTATTATTACGGCATTACTACATGCAGCACCGACTATACTCGAGGCTAGTTCAAATTCGCCAAATAAACGTCCTCGTTGTGCGAACATTTTATTGTCACCGGCAGGAGAGGAGGAGAAGACTGCAAGTAATCCTGCGAGAACCACCGGAATTTCTTGTAAATGGTCTGAAAGTCCGAACCGTACAGAAAATGCTTTCACACTAACACAAACATTTGTTCAGTTTGATCCGGACCGAGACTACCTCTTTTCGTCTTTTCGTCCGGGGGAGGTTTCACACCTGTAATTTTGATCAAACTGAAAAGTCCGGACCAAACAAGGTAGGTGTGAAAGGGCCCTCTGACTGCTTTGTCGGACAAAAATGGCGGATTCAATAGATGGCGGATTATGATTGGTCAGATCGCCTGTCAATCAAACTCCCTGCAAAGGGTCAAATTGTCCAGAAATGACAATTTTGACTTCCCTTGGTTGGACGAAAGTTTTTAAAAAAAATTACAGTACACATACAGTACAGTAACAAAGTCTTTTGCTAACGTTAGCCTTTTGCCACACTGGTGTGAAAACAAAACCCAAGTAGTGTACTCAGCTTCCTGTAGTCAACAACACACAGACTCTATATGAACTAACATACATGCTCAGAATAGTACAAGGCAGACACACCCTTGTGAAACTGCTAATGAGGAAAAGATAGATCTTATCACTAGCAGTTACATTCACTATTTACCTTCCAATACAAACCATATATCTGATAACTAAAAGAGAGCAAAATAAATACAAAGAGGAACCTTGAGAGAAAGAGAGAATCAATTAATTGAAAAAAATATGAAGGACAGAGTGAGAAAAGGGGATATAGTGTTTTCTGTAGTGTCCTTCAGATAAATAGTGCTCTTCTGAAACTGTAAGGTCAGCGTTTCCAATGAATGAAGGTTTGAAGTGAGCAGATATTCACTGATTTATGTCTCAAACTACCAAACGTTAAATACAGTAGGTTACTCCTATTGTAATAGCCTAGAGCAGAGACTGCCAACTATTTTTGTCATCCAAGTTCCAACCCCCTTAGCCATAAATATTTACTCGAAATTTTAAGATTTTAAGTTAATATTTCAATAATTAAACAATACATTTACATTTTTGTGGTTCTCTGATGTTGGTTAATGGTCACATGACATGCAGGTAAACAATTTTTTTTTTTAAATTACAAATTTAAGTATGTATTTTATTTTGATTTTTTATATATTTTTAAATATCTTTTTTTGATCCACTCACAAAACCTTTGCAATTCCCTCACAAAATCCCCCACAACCCAGTTTGGGAAACCCTGACACAGTGAACTCAAAAAAATTGAGCTGCGGTACTAATACAGACTCTAGCTCACAACATTCCCAATACTGTTTCGTTCCTCTTCTAATTTCCTAACAGAGCTGGGTGTGGGTGTTTATGTAAGTTTGTGTGTGTGTGTGTGTGTGTGTGTGTGTGTGTGTGTGTGTGTGTGTGTGTGTGTGTGTGTGTGTGTGTGTGTGTGTGTGTGTGTGTGTGTGTGTGTTTGTCATCACATCACAGTGCTGTCAGCGGTCTCGTTGGCTGCTGTCTGTGTTTGTGAGTGAATGTTCTCCCCGGAGCTGTCCACCCCGAGCCGGGTCACATGGAGCAGCCAAGCAGGGCTTTCAGCAGCCATAGCAATGATGCCGAGGGGCAACAGAGTCGCGCAGAGGTCAGTTATACAGAAGTCATTGGCACTCCAGAGCAGCTGCCATCGAGACCACTGCCAGCAAGAGGCACATTTCTACAGTCAGCCGAAACGCTCCTGACCTCTCGGGTCACTCAGAGTCAGTGGCGAAACCGGGATTGTATGTGCAGAACACTTAGTGGGACTCCCAACACAACCTACAACAATGAACTTAATACATATGAAAATATATCAACCCTTTCAAACAGCAATCCCAGTAAAAGTACCAGAATGGCTTTACCGGTAAATACACACAAATGCTGTTCACATAGGCATAGGCAGAACACGGCCACAGCAGCAAAATTTGTGATGTCAGTCATGGGAAATGATCTTTAAATGCTGCGTTGTTGTCTTCATTCGCCCACATGAGTAGAAGTGCTTTAGTTTCTGTTCATTTTAACAAAGATTTTTGAGTTCTGAGTGACAGGCGTAAAGGGATGACCACACAGAACATGTTTTTCTCTTAAAAACACGGGATGCACATTATAGTATCCAACTGCAGAGCCACAGCGCTGATGAATAAAAAAAGTAGGCAGGATCTTGAGCTATGAGACAAAGGGTGCAAGGGTCAAAGATGTCCATCTAGCGCATATTTACACAGAAAAACTATTGAAAAGCAGCAGAGCTTACTGTAAACAACACAGAATAATCGCGTCCTCTCCATAATAACTTTAATATTGGCCCAAAGAAGACTTCTTACGTCAGGACCTCATACGTGCTCATACCGGTAATCTGAAAATTCTGTCATTTACTCACTCTTATGTTGTTCCAAACCTGTATGAATTTTTTTTTTGGTCCCCACTTTTTTATTGTATGGACAAAAAGAGCTGAAACATTGTTTAAAATATCTAACACGTTTTGTGTTCCACAGAGGAAAGAAAGTCATCCAGGTCTGGAATAACATAAGGATGTATAATGTACATTTTTGGGTGAACTCTGCCTTTAAGGCTTTTTACAAACTTGAATTTTGTTGTATTATATTAATCATGTTTTTTATTCTTAAAGCCTGTGTTTTGCTTAATAAAATAACAATTCGGACAAATAACTTAAATTATACCAGGTAAACATGGAGACTAGATCTTCTTACCTCAAATCTCTAAGCTCTCTTTTTAAGGAAACAACATGACCCATCACAAACTTATTCAGTTGTCTGATTCAGTTGAACTTCATGACATTGTACAATTTATGACAAAAAATGCCCAACAGCCAAATTTTTACTCACTGTCTTTGTTTTACTATACTTTCATAAATGTTCTGTGTGTCTGGTCGTGTCACTGCCTCGACATTCAGCAGATCTCTGTTTACATCAATGCAGGGAGAAGCGACGGCACTGCAGTGGCAGAGAAAATGATTCAGTGCTATGGGAAAAAATGCAGGTAGAATCAAGCGCAGCTCTGTCAAAGCCTGGACTGAATAATTACACTAATAAGAACAACACGGCAAAATCAGATTCCCACGTATCCCTGCAGAGCAGTATGCATATGATAACTTGATTTATCATTTAAAATGTCACATGAGTCATTTTAATGAGTTTCACAGTGAGCTGTTAGGCTCAATAGACTAATGTATATGAGTCATTCCACGAAACAGGTACGATTTGGACAAACATATTTTTGGATTTTATACTTATATGTATTACTTTTCTGAACATCCCACAACATTAATTACATATTTAACTTCCAGAAAATCATATTTTCCCACCTCAGGCATCAAATCCCTATTATTATTGGTAATTATTTTAAGATATGGGCACTATTAGTCTTCAACCCCGTTATGGACACTATGGGAGCTCTCTGAATATGACTATAAAATATATTTGTAATGAAATCAACATTTTCCTATTAATCATATGTCCCTCACACTAATTCAGTAATTGTAAATGTAAAATTTACATATAATTTTACACTTATGCTATACTAAAGCCTGAAATGGGCACTTTTTGTGACAGCAAACTCATCATTTTTGATCAAAGATGTGGCTTAACTTCAGAATTTGAACTAAAATCAGTATTCTTATGATTGCTCTGAACATTTCTGACTAAGTTCAACAAACATTAAATTACTTATTCATAAACTTAAAAAAAATAATAAAAATGTAGGTGTGACGGGGTTGAGACTAAGGCTAACAGGGTTGAAGATGGTAACGGGGTTGAAGAGACAAATACAGCTAAACATATACAGTTGTTTTTTTCTCAAATTCACTGAAAGATTTTCTATGAGCACTGTATTTCATTATGTAACCAAGAAAAACAACATATATAAATTGCAATTGCAACTCAGTTTTATTAACCCGACTGCAGGAAAAACAACAATAACTTTAAATACATTAGAACATTATAAACTGACTAAATAGGTCATCAAAATAAAACATATTACTTGTGTGCTTTTTTTATGTGTTTGTGTGTCTGTGCGAACATGTTTTTGTGTGTTTTTTTGCATGTGCACTGGTAACGGGGTTGAGTGTGACAGGGGTGTGATTTTTTGCTTGAAAATGGCCACTGCTCTACATGTAGTGAACAACAAGAGAGTACATGGCATTCATTGTATTAAGAAATCATGTATATTTTTGAAATAACAAAGATAATTTTCACAAGTAATAGAATTCTATCTTTATTTGATGTAACGGGGTTGAGTCGTTGAGCTTGACGACCACATTATCACAACTCTAAATAAGTTATAGTTATAAAAGAGGGTGGTAACTTGCCTGTGTCTACACACAGTGTTGTTCAGAAGACTTCTATGATGTTAATTCCTGTTATTGATGTCACATATAAGGATCTGTTCATTAGTTTTATGGGGGAGAATGGTTTGTGTAACAGGGTTGAGGGATTACTGAGGGACGGAACTAAATAATGTGATTTTAATGAATAATCATGAATTTACTTAGAAAAAAAACATTACCAGCAAAAAAGCACAGATAGATATTCATGGGAATGGCAAAATGTATGGACAAAGAAGGCCATGAGGGACATGACAAAATAGGTGGTGTCAACTTGAAAAACAAGATAAATTCTAATATAAAGATAATATGTATGTCATTATTTTTTTAACTTTATTAAAGGAGACATTTCAATTGATACAAAAAGATTTTAAGAATAGATTTTGGTGACCCAATAGGTAAAATACACTTAAAAAGGTCAGAGGGACTCAAATCATACCGGTTTCATGGAATGACTCATATATAATTTTAGGATTTAATAAAATTTAAACCACAGTGGATGATATCCACACTGCATAGTTTATGAAAGAGCTAGAAATGTGACGAAGCTGTGTTATCACAATTCTTTAACATTATGGTTCGCATATTCTAAAATAGGGATGCACTGGTAATAAAATTCTGGTCAATACCAAAAAGCCAATTATTTTCATGTTATGGCTGATAACCGATTAATGGCCGATATTAATTCTGCTTAGTCCATCAATTTCTTTTTAAATTGTCTAAAATATTATAAATAAAACACTCAAATTAAAATCAATCGTTTTAAATGCTACAAGTGGCTTAGGCATAGGTATATGTGAGTGTGTGTCTATGTGCAAGTTAATGATAATATAATTCCAGGTATGTATTCATTACACCTACTAATACACTAATCCCATAATCTAGCTAAATTACAGGTTAGTGCAGATAACGGCAAAGACTAGAGCTGCAAACCCACACACAGCAGCAGACACACAATAGAGCTTGTCAGAGTTAACATACACTCTCTTTCTCTCTCTGTATAAATCTGTCTTAACAAACACGCTTGTTTTACAGTGCGTAAATCACATTTCATCTTTGACGTTAATACTCAACAAGGTCACCGGCCATCTTTTTCCTCAATATGTGTTCTGTTCCCTTTTACTGCACACAAACACACACACATACACATACCGAAAGCAAAGCTGACATGATACAGGCATTTTCAAAGAGTGGAAAGTACAAAACCATGTCATTATCTCTGGAGCTCTGCAGTTCAATGTCCTCATCTTAACTCCGAAATCTGTGCGAGAGCATTTATTTGTGTATGCAAGAGACATCTGTGCTATCATTCTCTCCTCTCAGTAGTAAGCATCACAAACATCTGTCAGCATGAAATGGAAATTCACTATTTTCTAAAGGCATAATCAAAATGTCATACCTCGATCTTCGGGGAAAACAAAAGATTTAGTCCTCTTAAACCCTGCCTCTTTCTTACAATCAACCTCAAGCTCACATTCAGATCTGCCTCCATCCAATCAACAACTGATGGAAGTCGTCACTCGTCACCCTACATTTTTTCTTTTCCAATAATCCATTTCTATAGGATGTACGTCGCTGTCACCGTTACATTGTAACCTTAAAGGCACAGTTCAAACCAAGTTGAAAATTCTGCTATTACTTTCTCACTCTTACGCAACATCTAACTATCCTTTGGTGGAATGTGAATGGAGAAATGTATAGCAAAATGTCTAAGCTTCTCCTTTCCATTCAATGAAAGGGAATGGTTGATGCATTTCAACAAGATATTCAAGGTTTTTCATAAAAAATGGCTTCATTTCTTTCTGGTTCTGTAATTTAAAAGCCATAATATTGCTTCAAAATACTTGGAATAGCATAAACATTGTATGCTATTTTTGTAGCTCTGAAACCTTTCATTCTATAGAAAAGAGCAGCATGAAAATTATTTACTCTTTTTATGCTCCATAGCAGAAAGTCAGGTTTTAAAGGTTTTAACAACATGAGGGTGAGAAAATTACAAAAATTTTACTATTTTTTAACTACTGCTTCAAACAACAAGAAAGGGTTTCAGCAAACACAGCCACATGTTGGTACACCTATAATTGAGGACATGGTTTTAATACTGAACTTATGACATTTTCTATCCACTACCCTAAACCTAGCCTGGAAATCCAGACATAAATCTGAAAGATTAATGGTCTGGCGTCGACTAATGAAAATCGGCAAGCTCGAAGGGTGGCACCAAGCGTGCATTTGAAAATCTCACTGCACGCAATTGGATAACATTACGACCAATCACAACAAGTTATCGCTTAGCTACCAGCGGAGCTAACTGGTAGATTAGACTCTTACCGTATCCGGTCGGCAAAACAGCAAAAACGCCCTTCTTGCAAAGGAACGATTCGAGTGCCGTCTTCTGTTCCTCTTTTAGAGAAAAAGTCTAAATCTTTCATTGTAGCGGCCAAAGCCGTTTCAAACAAATGGTGTTCATCCATAGCCATCTTGCAATGTTTACTAATGACTTCGATGTCGCAGCGCTGTCGTCATCTTGCCTCTGGCCCGCCTATATCAGATAACCCGATGTGATTGGTGCAGCTCAGATCGAGGGGCATATTTAATAAGCATCATTACTCGACACCAGAGTAACTCGCTGAGCAAATTCAACTTGTGCTCTCGAGAGAACTCTGGATTACCAGGGTACCCTAAACCTACCCATCACAGAAAACTTTCTGCATTTTTACATTTTTAATAAAAAATAATTTGTTCATTTAGCATTTTGAATTACAAGGACATCGGCGTGTCCTCATAATATAGGGGGCGTGGCCTGAAACCTGAATACACACCACAACATAAGGACTTTGGGTCCTCATAATCTAGGTGCAACCAGAACACATACATACTTTTGTTTTTCCTTTCATGGTGAGGACATTTCGTTGACCTCTATTGTTTTTATACTGAGATAATATCCCCAAATATTTTCTATGCCCTAACCCTAAACCCCTTTCTGCATTTTTATATTTTCTTTAAGGCATTATTTAGCATGTTTACAAAGCTGTTAAACTTTGGACCTTTGGCTGATCAATGTAGGTGATTTTAGGTTTTATTATATTTGTGGGAACATTGCACACACACTCACCTCTCTCACTGGCATCATCCACTAGCACGATTTCCTCTAGCAGGTGTCTCGGAGACCTGTCCATGACGCTGTGGACTGTTCGGAGCAGTGTGGTCCACGCTTCATTATGGAACACGATCACCACACTGGTGCGGGGGAGATCGTCCGGATACAACTTTGTTTTACACCTGAAAAAAACACACAGAGCCAATCAGAATGAACAAAACAAGGATAATCAAGATTAAAAAAAAGATGTAAATGGCTACATTCTCTGAAATTCTCTCCCCTCCAGAGCACAGACACACACGGTCTAGAGAGCTGTATGAGATGAGAGGAGATTAGCACTTATCCGAAACACACAGGCGGTTATGAAGAAGCGGTAAGTGGAGAGCTGCTGAAGAGACTGTGAATGCATCTCATCCAGTGTGAGGAGCTCTAAAAACAGTTGACGCTGGAATAAATGATGACAGAGTCTGAATGAATGGTCACACATTCCTTAAGGTGTAACCTTCAGTGTGAATGAGCTAACAATGAGCATTCACTAACAGAGACGAGAGATTTATTATTACTGATGTTAGCACTTTTATCTAGTCTTCATTTTATCTCGTTCTCTGAGAAATATTTGTCTAAACAATAATAGAAGCTTAGCAGAATGTTGACGCTTTCATACAATGAAAATGAATGGGCCATATAATGTCAATGGGCCTTTCGCACTGGGTAGTTATAGGAACTTAGTTACAGGAACTAGCAACCATAGTGGTTCCCAGAGAACTAAATGTTCCCCTACATAATCATGTTTCGATTGGTCCCCTCAAAGGTTGAGAGGTCCATCTATCACTGTTTTCCATGTTCATAGAGATAGATCTCATAGTCTCATAAACCATCACAACACACCAAATTTTAATTTGGGCATTTATAAGAAAGGAGGAAGGGAAGATTTTCAGTGAACAATACAGAGCCTGTAAAGGGACATGGTAAAAGAATAATACTCTTTTGCATTTAGCATAAAATGCATATTACGATCTCTGCTTCATTACCTATAGTATATTAGCATAAAAGTATAAAATGCTTTCACACACTCAGAGAATTATAGCACTCTCCCAAGAAAGTCTGCATTCGCTCACAAAAGTTTTGCGTCCCCCCAAAAAACTTTCTGGTCCCTTGGCAAAACTTTTGTGTTTGCATGCAAATCCTTTGAATTCCCTCGAGAAACTTTGCATTCACTTGCAAAGAACTCAAAAGTTTTGCGAGCGAACACAAACTTTCTCAAGGGAATGCAACATATCTGAAATATAATTTTTCCTCCCATCTCAATTTTGTCCCCATCACCATGTCCCTCCCGAACGTTTTTCCAACATTTATTCCAATAAATGTTCCCATAAGCATTCCATCCCTCTACGTTATCATTGGTCTAAATCTCTGTCAATCAGCCAGAGAAAGGGCACTCATTGGCCATTTGAGGGGCTGTGGGTGGGTTCAGAGAATATGTTGATTGTTTGGCGATTATGTAAGCGCAGGTCACTGTGCCAGTCTGTGCTGTGGTAGGAACAGGAAAGCCAGTGTTTGTTGAATCTGGAGAGCTAAAGTGGGACACACGCTTCCACTTCCTGCCTCATTTCCTGTTTGCCATGGCACAGCTGGGGGATTCTGGCCTGCGATTACCCAAAAAGACAAAACATCAAGCACAAAACCACATTAAGAGGCAAAATATAACCACAACGCTCCAAAAATACAATAACATTGAAACATCAAAACAACATTAGGGGCAAAAAACACCTTCCAACCTACTTTCTAGTGGTGCAACGGATCACTAAATTCACGGTTCGGATCTTATTACAGTTTAATAGAGTCATGGATCAGATCATTTTTCGAAACAGCAAAACAAAACCTTTGCTTTTCATTTATCACTTAAAGCCCACTTTAAGTACTTCCATACCACAGCAAAAATCTAGCTTTTAACAATTAAACATTATTAAAGACAAGTGAACAGTCATTAATAAAATAAGAACAAATACACAAATTACAAGCATATAAATACAATATAACAAAGTTTCAAATAAAGGTCTAACAGTATTCTGGTACAGAAATGTAATCAAATGTAAAATAACACTTTAATGTTCACTGTATAAATTGAATATAGATTAATCTTTGTTAAATATGTGTTTTGTTGTTTGGTTGTACATTAATGACAGAGACAACAGCATATATTTATAGACTGCTGTCATTTTAAGACCTAATGAACAGATCCAATATAATGATACACATCCGATTTCTTTCTCAACTGTTTACGTTCACTTAAGACATAACCGACTGTGTTTGCGAGAATACTTGCAGAGACAGGTAGTTTGACAATTTTGTGTGTATGAGTCCGTTCAAGCGCAAGGAGACGCAAAAGAGGAATCAATTCAGTGTTTGTGAGCTATCAGAAACGCACCTTCCTGTGTGTGTGCACTTTGGGTGTCCGCGGCTGTACGCTCAGACAACAGCACGCGATCAAGTCAAGAGAAAACACTCTATGATGGTTAAACTTAGCAATTAATCCGCGAATCACATGCGTTCTGAACAGTGGGGCCTAGTCCGTACGGATCACGGATCAACTGCGACCCGTTGCACCCCTACAACTCGACATCACACACATACACACACACGATTAATTAAGTGAAGGTGAGAGGTTGTAGTCCATCATGTCCCATAACTGCAATAACACAGCCCCCCCGGCCCCATCTTTCTTAAACTCATCATCTGGAAACACATAGACACACACACAGACTGCTCTTTTTAAATTCATTAACCTGATGTCGACTCTCAGGACCCCAGACAACGGTTTAATTTGCAGCCGAGGCTTCTCATTGGTCAACCCTGCAACCTGCCTGATTAAAATGAAGCACAGATTTTTCTCTCATTCCTTGGTGTCCGTTCTCCTAGATTTTCTGTCTCTATATAAAAATCAATTTTGTAAAGCAGGGAGATCATGCATCCCTTCCCTCCAATCAGCAGACACCATCAAAGTGTGAGTGAGCTGAGTGGGTGAGGTAGCATATGCCTGGCCATGGTGTGTGTGTGTGTGTGTGTGTGTGTGTGTGTGTGTGTGTGTGTGTGTGTGTGTGTGTGTGTGTGTGTGTGTGTGTGTGTGTGTGTGTGTGTACTTGTACAACTATCTTTGTGAGGACCAGTTTGAGTTTTAGACCATTGGAGTGAGGACAAAGAGAGTAAAATGAGGACATTTTGGCCGGTCCTCACTTTCTGAGACCCCTTTAAAGGAGAACTCCGGTCAATTTTAACATTGAGCTCATTTTTTTGTAAATTTGGAGTGCTGTCAATACAGAGAACAACGACAAAAATCGGTGTTGCCTACACCGTGTTATCCTCTTTTTAAAATTTGCACCCTGTTGACTTCAATGGGGCAAGTTTTAAACCTGCTTTTAGCCTCTTAACATCCTTGATGTGTCATTACAAGTGCCCAGCCAATGTGAGTGATTCCTTCAGAGTGAACACGGTGAATCTGACTGCAGTAGATGTGAAAGATATGAATAAAAATGAAGTTAATTCGGCCAGCGCACATACCTGTATTTACATCCTGTTTTCGGTCGAAGTCCATAGTAGTCGATTGTCGAGTTCTCCACTGTTGCTTAGTTACCTATGATCACGCGCGTGAACTCGATTGCATTGTGTCAATGAATGTCCTCATAAAGATAGATGTACAAGAATGTGTGTGTGTGTGTGTAAAGGCTAAATCAGGCTAAAATAGCTGCAACAACGTGGAAACAAGTGACTGATCAAAAGATATAAGGAATCAAAGATGAAACACACACACACACACATGCTCACACAAACCCTCAGAGACACCAGACACGCACACAATCACATTTCTCAGGCCCCAGGAATAATTGGATATATTTGGTGCAATCAGAGAGACAAAAACAGCCGTAGGTCTGTAGAACTCTTCCATCACACACGCACGCACATTATTATACTGGATTTATTTATTTTCAGCCTCCTCAGGCCAAATCTTGCTTGACTTTAGCACACATAGAGAGAGAAAGAGAGATGCAGAGGAAGAAGAATGAGAGCTGTAGTTATTCAGTCATTTACAGGACATCCTACTCGATCGAGTGCAATGATGCAGCTCAGTGTGATTTTACACACATTTTCGGCTGTGTGTGTGTCTGGGAGGGATAATTGAGGACAGCCTTTCTCTTCTACTTTTCCTCTCCCTCTAAAGCAGCGATAACAGCCAGAGGACACACAGGATCGGTTAGTCATCAGTCCTCAAAGTCATCGTAATCTCAAAACCACACACACACACACACACACACACACACACACACACACACATGCTACATGTAAATCCAAATCTCTCTGACCAGCGCCTTCATCATATCAAAGAACAGAATCAAAACAGAACATGAAAAAAGAAAAACAACCAGCTGGTGTCAAGGCTGGCTTCATAATCCAAAACAGACTATAAATGTCAAAATCATTGTAGAAGGACTACAATATAGGACTAAAATAATCTTTAAATAGGTTGTGATGGAAAAATCAGTTTTGTCATCACAGGAATAAATTACATTTTAAAATATATAAAAAATATTTTGAATTGAGCAAAAGAGATTTCTTTAAAAATTGTATCTCAAAAGGTGGTGTAAAATAAATGTAGAGTAAACTATCTTTTATTCATCAGTGTTTATTCTACAGAAGTAGCAGGATAAAATGTAGGAAAATTTGAAAAATATGAATGATAATTTTCCAATTTCACATGTCTTTGTCTGCATTTCAGATTGCATATTTGACTCCTAAAACTCTAGTACTTTAGTGAAAATTATTTATACATAAATCAATCTCATATTTCATTGTATTTATTTTAGTGTTTATTTTGTACTGTTAATTATTTTATCATACAATGTTTTTAGAAGGCACTGCCTCTCAACCCTTTTTTTTTTACCTCGCCAATAAAAGCTACCTGAATCTGAAAGTAAAAGAGACATATAAAAAGAAAAACTATCAAACTGTAAAGGAAATAGTGTGCAATCATACCACAGTACAACTTTCAGCATCAAACACACACACACACATACACAGTTCCCTCCCAGGCAGCAGGAATGCGGTGAAGGAGAAAAGGTCAGTATTGTTCCCAGCTGTGAGCTGTTCTCTCTACGCAACACAACTATAAAAACAGTGTGTTGGCGTGGTTGTGTAAATCTATGCTGACTGTGAGTTTACAGTCTTGACCATATGCTTTTAATGGTTCTGCATAACCTGCTAATTACAGAAATACAAGCCAAAAATGCTTTGCTTACCACATTGGGAAGGAAAACCAATAAAAGTCACACACGGGGAAAAAAAACGAAAATAAAAAGAGCACAACTAAGAACCAAGCAATGCATAATTTAGCTGACGAATCGCATAGTGATTATGTTAATTACATCATTAAACATTAAACAGTATGCAGAACAGCCAATCAGATAACCAAGCACACTGATGAACAGCTAATCATGTTATGAAGGTCAATACAACAATAAATCATATGTTAAAGGGTAACTCTCGGCTAAATGCAACCTAGGGTCTTTTTGTTAATCTACCCGAGGCAAACTTTCGTTTAAAAGCATAATTAGAATGGAAACGCCACACAAGTTTGACCGTATTTTCGTTTTCGGTCAAATTGCCTTTTGAATGGGAGTGCTTGGGGCACTTCTATGATAGCATAAAAATCGCTATTTTTAAAACACTAAGAAGGCTCGACACAACATGAAACTTTGCTCGAAGTATCACCAGGGGCTCTACACATGAACTCGAGCATTGAGAACATTGTTTGTGTACACAGAGTTTACTAAAAAGAAAGATTTTGAACAACTCACTGTAGCTGTGTCCGCCGGCATTTTGACAGTCAAAAATAGTCGATCTCCGAATGTGAATGAACTGACTCTGAATTTTAGTATTGCTTATTACAGACCCTTTCCAAAAAATTAGAATATCATGGAAAAGTTTATTTATTTCCATAATTCCATTCAAAACGTTAAACTTCCATAGATTATAGATTCAGGGCCCACAACTTAAACGATTTCAAGGATTTAGTTGTTTATTTGTACATAATTTGGGCTTCCAGCTCATAAAACCCACGAAAACAGGATTTCAAAAAATTTGAATATTACATGAAATCACACAGTAATTACACAGTGATACCATGGTCACTGAACCAGGTTTTGGTTCTTTTGGCAGTGTGGGCAGGTGCAAATCCTGCTGGAAAATGAAGGAAGCATGAAGTGCTCTGAAAATGTCCTGGTAGACGGCTGCGTTGACTCTGGATTTAATAAAGCACAGTGGACCAAAGTCCTCTTTTCTAATGAGAGCAAATTTTGCATCTCATTTGGAAACCAAGGTCCCAGAGTCTGGAGGAAGAATGGAGAGGCACACAATCCAAGATGCTTTAAGTCCAGTGTGAAGTTTCCACAGTCTGTGTTGGTTTGGGGAGCCATGTCATCGGCTGGTGTTGGTCCACTGTGCTGTCCACTCAACGCAGCCGTCTACCAGGACATTTTCTGAGCACTTCATGCTTCCTTCATTTTCCAGCAGGATTTGCACCTGCCCACACTGCCAAAATAACCAAAACCTGGTTCAATGACCATGGTATCACTGTAATTACTGTGTGATTTCATGTAATATTCTAATTTTTTGAAATCCTGTTTTCGTGGGTTTTATGAGCTGGAAGCCCAAATTATGCACAAATAAACAACTAAATACTTAAAATCGTTTAAGTTGTGGGCCCTGAATCTATAATCTATGGAAGTTTAACGTTTTGAATGGAATTATGGAAATAAATAAACTTTTCCATGATATTCTAATTTTTTGGAAAGGGTCTGTATATGAGCATCCTTTTTCAAATATAAGGTCAATATTGATTTTCACTAACGACAAAACAACAAACTATCCGTGAATTTATATGGAACTAAGCTTTAGGAGCTTTCCATCTTTACTCTCCTCCCTGTTACGTTGCATTCGGAGATCGACTATTTTTGACTGTCAAAATGCCGGCGGACACAGCTACAGTGAGTTGTTCAAAATCTTTCTTTTTAGTAAACTCTGTGTACACAAACAATGTTCTCAATGCTCGAGTTCATGTGTAGAGCCCCTGGTGATACTTCGAGCAAAGTTTCATGTTGTGTCGAGCCTTCTTAGTGTTTTAAAAATAGCGATTTTTGATGCTATCATAGAAGTGCCCCAAGCACTCCCATTCAAAAGGCAATTTGACCGAAAACGAAAATACGGTCAAACTTAAAAGTGGCGTTTCCATTCTAATTATGCTTTTAAACGAAAGTTTGCCTCGGGTAGATTAACAAAAAGACCCTAGGTTGCATTTTGGCGAGAGTTATCCTTTAATGGGACCAGATTCCAGAGCAGTGTTCAATTAAAGTTCCAACTGGAGGTGTCTGTATTTACTTCCCAGTGGAGGTCTGGACAATACTTTTTTGGAAAAGTTTCCATGTGGACAGCAATATAACTGGTTATGAATATTAAAAGCAAAGATCAGTTATTTAATCAGACTATTAGCCCACTGGGTTTAAAGTCAGATACCTATAAATTGCACATAAGGCTTACTGAGAAAAGAAATGGACGTTCAGGTCCATCAAATTTTTGAAAATGTAAATCTGAGGAAGACCATTATCTTTATTTTTTTATACAAGAATTGACCAACAACAAACAACAACACTGTGACATATTTGCAAGAATAGCATAGGACAGGTGAACACTTTCTCTCATGTGTGAGCAATGAAAGGATTAGGTAACAGGATGTGATGAAATTTTACTGTGAAAATTGTTGATCTATATTTTTTCAGTTAACGTTTATTTTATTTCAAGTAACAAATAATGTTTTGGGGTTTTTTTAAAGCTTTTTATGTTTAAGTTTAGTTGTTTTATAAAAATCGCTTGTTTTTGTCCATCGAACGATTTGTAATAACTGGTTTTAATTACCACTACACAGTATATCAGATGTTTTCTGATTTTTTGTTCTTAATTTAATGTTATAAATGCCACAGTTTTATCAGACGAAATGTGAAAACTCAAAAATGAAACTATACTACTTCTTTTGGCAGATTTTTGTGTCAATCAAAATTCTGTTTTCTGTGTTGACTGCCAATATCCCAAAAGGATCATGTCTGGCACTGAGGCTCATCTAGTCGACACAGTATTGAGATAGTTTATGCAGGGGTGTGTACGGGAAGAAACAGCCACAACCAGCGAAAAATAAAGATGTTTGCTCACACACACTTTTCCCTTTGGCAGATACATTTTCAATTGCTTTCATCTGCACTTTCCTTTTTTCTTGCCTAGTAATTCCACTTCCTTCCTTCCGTAGAGATTGAGATATCTTACTTCTTTGATATCACATCTCTCTCTCTCCGGCGCTAGCTTGTCCTCCTTTGATATGTAATTTAGAGAAACAGAATAATGTATTCCATTTTACTCCATTCAGAGCAGCAAAACAGTAATTTAGTACGCATCACACACAGCACTTATGGTGGTGTGTTTGTGTTTGTGTGTGTGTGTGTGTGTGTGTGTGTGTGTGTGTGTGTGTGTGTGAGACAAGAGAGAGAGCAGAAGGTCAGGGAAAACAGTGAGGTAACTGGGAAAAGGATCATCACAGTAAAGCATAATTACATGTTTGAAGAGCGTTGCTAAGATACTGTCAAATCAGTCCAATCAGAATCTAATCCTCAAACCAGATTAAAAAAAAGGATCCTTAAAGCTGAAGTGTTTCATTTTTCCTTCTTCAGCTTGTGCAGAGAAAATAAGTAAATAAACAATTGCTTGCAATTTTTTTTAAATCAGAAGACAAAGCTAATTTTGAATGGTCGTCAATGAAGAAAGATGTTTTTTAGGTTTAGATATATAGTGTACTTGTGGTTCAGAGCAACATTGGCTTAACCAATGGTGTGAGTTTGGGGCGGAGCTATCTGTTTGTCCAACCAATGAAGGGAGTGTTTAGGAAACATGCTTTGAAAAAAAAAAATTCTGCAGTTGCTTTTTGGTGCCAATAGGTATGCTGTGTGAAAATGTATATTACAAAAAAACTAATTGTACAACAATTAAACAGAAAAAAGTTTTTGGGTGCATGTTATTTTCCATTCACACTCAGTGGCCAGTTTATTAAGTACGCATCTCAAATACTCGGTAGGACCCCAGAACAGCTCGAATCCTTCGTGACATGGATTTAACAAGATGCTGCCTTCCTTGTGCATGTTGACATGATCACATCATGCGGTTGCTGTAGATTTGTCAGTAGGATCATGCGACACTGAATATTAAGAAAACAGGTTGGTCGAAAATACATCTGTTCAGGGCAAATAATTGGAATAAGGGCACTAACAAGCATTGTTAAATGCTGTTTGACAGGTTAAAAAAAGAAAAGACAAGACAAGACTGGCTGTCACCTCCAAGCACACCTGCACACACACGCACACGCAGTCACCGTTTGACAATGTATCTGATCTGTCAGATCATTTGTAAAACAAATACTGGGATGCAAACAAATTTGACATTTTCCGGAACAGGATCCGGCACAAATTAAGCACTTGTTAGAGGCAGGAATTGGGTTTGGCTTATGAGTGTTTGATAGGAATGTTTAAGCAAATATCCTGCTTATATATTTATACTCATTTACACACAAAAGAAAGAGAGAGAGAAATTTGGCACAACATAATTACAAAACTCATTAAACAGCAAAAATCCTGGCATTTTTATCAGACCTACACATCTCTCCAGTGACCCAGTGATTTATCACCACGCCAGACACTGCCAGGATGCATATGCTAATGATTCAGTTCATTAAACACACTTGACGTAATGCTTGACGTGCAGCTGTGTGCGAGTGTGTGAATATTACGTCTGCTTCATAGACGTGCTTCTGCTTTACTTGGCTCAGAGACCCGGGTGACATTATTGTCATGGTGGAATAGTTTCCATGGTCACGCCTTGAAAGAGAGAACATCCAGGGACTTATTAAAATCGTAAATATTTAAGGCAAGGTCTTTTGAAAAGTGTGTGTGTTCACTGCAGAAGGACAAACTACACATTATTTAGTGCAGTGGGAACGGAGAGAGAACAGTTTGGAGTGATATCCCACAGAACAAAAGGAGCATCACAAATACACACACACACACACAAACGTGCTTTTCTTCGCTTTCTCAAGGACGAATTTGACATGTTCTCTACACATCTTTTCTTTTCTCTGCCTCACCACAGTGAACTTAATACTGCAAAGCGTAAAAGAAATAGTTGACACGCACACTCACGCACTATGCACACACAGTAATCTGACCTC
The DNA here is from genome assembly GCF_963993115.1 of Abramis brama. Classification (NCBI taxonomy): domain Eukaryota; kingdom Metazoa; phylum Chordata; class Actinopteri; order Cypriniformes; family Leuciscidae; genus Abramis; species Abramis brama. Next base: position 15,745,482 of record NC_139979.1, read on the forward strand.
TACAACACACACATTGACTGCCAATATTTGATGTGGCAAACTCTCACAGGTTAATACGTGTTTAAATAACACTTAGGGTGAATGATTGCGACACGTCAAACAATTCACCACATGCTACATAGTCCACAGTCAAGTCAGGTCAACTTAACTTAGGTGAAAATACAGGGGGAAAGCATCTACAATATGAAATATTCAATCTTATGTACATCTTAAATGTTCTCTAATAAGTTTAGATTATTTGCAGTGTTCATGTAACATGCATTACTATAATTAATTACCCAACTGTACACTACTACGGAATAAAGTTCCGCATTAATTACGGAAGGTATTGCTACTGACTTATAAAGCCCTAAACGGCTTAGCTCCAGTCTATTTAACGGATCTTCTATCGCCCTATAATCCATCGCGCTCTTTAAGATCACTAAATTCAAGGCTTTTGGTCATACCTAGGATATCCAGATCCACCAAAGGAAGGAGAGCATTTTCACATTTAGCTCCAAAACTCTGGAATAGTCTTCCTGATACTGTTCGTTGCTCAGACTCGCTCTCCCAGTTTAAAACTAGATTAAAGACGCATCTCTTCAGCCAGGCATTCATATAATATTTTTAATCTTACAGTTCAAACTACAATCCGGCCTCTAGTTCATAAACGCCAGAGGAGAACTGGCCCCCGACTGAGCCTGGGTTCTCCCAAGGTTTTTTTTTTTCCTCCATTAGGTCACCTGATGGAGTTTTAGGACACCATTAGGTCAACTGACGGAGTTTTTCGGTTCCTTGCCACTGTTGCCTTTGGCTTGCTCAGTTGGGGATATTTTGGGGATATTTAATTTAATTTTATCAATCAATAAATTCCACTAGAAACAAACATTGTTGTATTATTTTTTTTTAATTTAATACTGTGAAGCTGCTTTGATACAATCTGTATTGTGAAAAGCGCTATACAAATATACTTGACTTGACACTACCGTTCCAAAGTTTGGGGTCGGTAAAAGGTTTAAAATGTTTTTGAAAGAAGTCTCGTATGCTCACCCAGGCTGCATTTATTTGAACAAACATCAGTTATACTGTAAAATATTATACCAATTTAAAATAACTCTTTTCTATTTTCATATATTTTCAAATGTATTTTATTCCTGTAACAGCAAAGCCAGTTACTCCAGTCTTCTTCAGTGTCACACGATCCTTCAGAAATCATTCTAATATGCTGATTTGATGCTCAGAAAACATTTATTATTATTATAAACATTGAAAAACGTTGTTCTGGCATTAGTGTCACTTTTGATCAATTGAAGGCGTCCTAGCTAGATTAAAGTAGCAATTTATTTAAAGAAAAAAAAACATAATGACCCCAAACTTTTGAATAGTACTGTATATCTCGCTTTGTGAATTATGTATGTACTTATTACATATGGACAGGCAGAAATTCCCATGTTTACATTCTCAAATGTAAAGCTTTTAGATAAAAAAAGTCTAATAAGTTTGTTACAAGGAACATACAGTAGTATGTTCTGAGTTATAAGAGTTAGATCACATTCTTGTCAAGTTGAAAGTTGTGGGTCTGACGCTGTGTGTGTGTGTGTGTGTGTGTGTGTGTGTGTGTGTGTGTGTGTGTGTGTGTGTGTGTGTGTGTGTGTGTGTGTGTGTGTGTAAAGTTAGGTCATGACCATGACTCTGTAATTGACACACTCTTATCTTTTAATTGAAAATGTTGATTCTATTGGTTTGCTTCAAACACAACTGAGAAAAAATACCTCTCTGGTAATTAATCTGAGGGGCAGAAAATAAACACATTTCACGGATCAATGTTTACATTTCACTCCCTGCCACACACATTTCACACAGCGAAGAGTGCACACACACACGCTGTGATACGTCAGCCAATCTGTGTAAAGTCAAACAGTCAAACACCAACCCTCACGGCTCAAAACATAACAGTTAAGCCAGTTATAGGCTTAAAATTCATCTAATAAACAAAAACAACCTCACTTTAATGGTAGCGAATACACAAGCAGACACTCACCCCTCGAGCCGGACATCCGGTAAAGATCGGTTGAGTGCGATCATCTCGCTGGCCATCAGGTTAAACTGATTTATCTTAAACATTTCCTTCATCTTCTCCTGCTGGTCTTTAGCGATGACCACTGGCTTTCCCATCTCCCCTGGGCCATCATGAGGCCTTTGAACCACAGCTGAAACACAAACACGCAATTTCAAGATTGTCCCCTTGGCTTTTGATTAAGTTTGGGCGTTTGTCCAACTATGGACACTTGTAGGCACAAGTGTCCATATTGGAGAAACGCACATACCATACTATGGACTTTTAGAAAATAAACTCTCACTAGTTTATTGAATCTGTCCAATAGTGGATATACACACATAAAGAGAATTCTGGGATTTGTTTAAAGAATTTTTATTTTTTTTATGAAAAACCACAGCACCACAGTTGCATTTCCACCGCATCTCAAATTATGTATTCTGTGATTGGAACAACAGGAACAACATTTTCGGAATTAAAAAAAAGCCTGACTCCTTTGTCTTTCTAAGGCTAATTTGCACAGGTCATATTTTATGTAACCTAAATACACACAATCAAATTAGACTGTGACACTTTTTGCATAAATTGAAACTGCAGCTTGAATGTAAATGGCAGAGTAAAAATATTCTATTCCCAAATTTACATTAACATTTATTTACATAAAAACACATTCATATTTTATCTCAGTCATGCTCTTCACTGACACTGGTCTCCTTGAAAAACAAGTAAACAAACTTATACATACATACATACATACAGGGCCTAAAATTAACACTTGCCAAGCGCCAAATGCGAGTAAAAATCAGTGTTGGCGAGTATATGAAAAAATATTTATGGCTGGTCAATTTTCTTGTCACAGTTAGTTTTAGGCCCTCCACGGACACACACGCATATATATGTTGAAATGTTTTCATGGTGTGTATCAGTTCTTTTTGAACATTTTCATCTCATTTGAACAAAACCGTGATAATGCAGATAATTGTAATTTTGGTGACTATAATCGTGATATGAAATTTTCATTCCGTTTCACCTCTAATGTTAGTTTTAATAAAACTCGACCAGTGTCTGAAGTTAAAGAAATCTAAACTAAACATTTGAGTGTTTGCCCACAGAAAAGAATGTGTGGCCTCGATGTCTGTGCACAATTGTTTATTGTGCCATGTGTGTGTTTTTGTAGATTTCGGGTGAGTAGATAAGCGCTGAGCTTTGATCATTAATAACTCAAAAAGCATGCTTTGGTGAGATTAAGGTCAGTTTGCAACCGTGTAAGAGATTACATCTGCTCTAAGAGGCAAACTGCCTGTTTGTAAGCCCTGTGTCGTGTATGTGTGTGTGTGTGTGTGTGTGTGTGTGTGTGTGTGTGTGTGTGTGTGCGTACGCTGTGTGTGCGTATGTACGGGTGAACCACATGTGTGTCAAGTGGGCAGGATTTAGCTGTTCGGACTGAGCGCATTACAAGGCAACTTTGTCCTGTTTCCCTGCTCAGCAAAATCCAATGGCTTTCATGAGGTATTCTGGGGGTAGAAATCGTATAATCATCGCTACAGAAACACACACAAGCAGCAGAAAATGTGCTTTATTAATATGGTAAGCAGATTATTTTAGGGTTATTGTTTCATGAGATGATGGCCAAAGTAAAGCAGCTCTTGAGTGACCACACAGAACAAACCAAAGTGACCTGATACAGGGGTCAGACAAACTAAATCTTTGAAAGAGGAAGGATGAACTTTCCCACTGCATTACCATCCACTTCATACTTTTCTCTCAATAACTGTTCCTTCTGAATTTATCTTCTATATCTTCTTTCTGCTCGTTTTACAGTCTCTAAGGCAACGGTTCTCATTTGGTTCTACTTCAGGATTCATTTTTTACATTCATATCAAGTCTAATCACAGCACTTAAATTTGTATCATATAAAAGTAATCTAAAATGTCCTTAAATCAAATATTAAAATTTACTATTAAGACTTACCATGGTAACCATAAAACTATATTAGCCACAATTAATTAAACATGAGATGACACAAAATAATAGAAATATTCCAAAATATTCTGTATTTATTTATTACAGAATACAGTGCTTAAAAAAACAATTCTTTGTAATAATGCCAAATAGTGTATTTATTATCAACAGAAAATTTTAAGAAAAATGGAAGACTATGTGATAACTAACTATGATAGTGTGTGTGTGTGTGTGTGTGTGTGTACTTACTGTCTCTCCCCGGCAATCCTCTCTCTTTTTTTTCATCACATTTGTTGCATTCGCTGAAGTAGAGAAGGATGAACATGTCTATCATCACCCACACCAGAGAAGTGGCCAGCACCACCTTACAGTACGCAAACTTCCTCATCTTCACACCTGAAACGCAACACAAACACGCACAGTATGTTACACACAAACACAGGTGACAAGAAAACACTTGAAAAGTTGCCAGTGATATTTCACACCTACAACCAATCAGACACCATGGTTTAAACCATACTGAAACCTGTTACAGCGTACAGTATACCAGCCTGTTTTAAACACCACACTCAAGCAACAAACATAGTACATCTATACAAGCCTCGAAGTTGAGTAATGGCTTACCATAGACTGCTACCTGAAAAAGTTACAAACACAGACACTTTATCATCTTCACCCCAAAATAAAGCACTAGAGGTTTGCCAAAGAGACCATAGACATTCTCACATTTTATACTTTTCCCTAAAGTCCATGGATAAAGTAATGGTTTCTTGCACGAAAAAAAAGTCTCTCTAAATCCTCGGAAATAAATCTTGTAGAACAGCTTTGAGAAACAGAGTCTGTTTTTGCAAACGTATCTTTAAGACACATGTAAATGACCTATTATAAATTCCTAAGCACTTTGCATGTGAAGGAACAACACCACCACCAATTAACTGAATACTTGAACAGACTTCGATATGTAAATGTGTGGGTGTGGGTGGGGGTGTAATCTAAAACATTACATATTTTAATATATTCATTAGCCTACATCATAATCGTTAATGGCCCATTTTTACATCTTAATTTCAAATAAATGGTCTTTAAGGACTGGGTGGGAATATCTGCGTTGTGCACATTAAATATTTCTCCATATAGTACATCAAGCATTTTTATATAAAAACAGTAAGAAAAATCCATTGTTCCATTATTTTCTGTGACCTCCGTTAAGGGCAAACAACTCAAGCCATGAACGGAGAATACTAATAAGACAATTGACTCAATATAGCCTACCACATTAGCAGATGATTCAGAGTAATTATTCCAAAAACTGCTCAAACAGAATCTCAGATTTGACCTTTGCCCTATTGGTGGGTGCAAATTCCGTTCTTTAACAGGGTTTCTTTAATCCAGCCATCTGCCTTCATTAATGAACTGGAAATGAATCTTTTATTAGCCAACTAGAAATGCAATGAGAAAAGGAGAGAGATGAAGAAGAAATTAAAGGGAAGGAAGGATGATGTTCCTATGGGAGGTGAGCAGTGTGTGATATGCTTTGATAAAGGAGAGGTCATTATAACGTAATTACATGGCATCATCAATCACACTCTAAGAACTTGAAGAACTGAATCGCTACAAAATCAAACTAGTCCTCAAAACTAATTTGTAGAGCATAATCCTTCTCTACAAATACTTCATTCAGTAAATGTGTGTGTAAAAGTATGTCATATATATACACTACAGGTCAAAAAAAGTATTACACCAGACTCAGGAAACCATTTCTTTATGTGGCATCCTATGACAGTGCCACACTCAAAGAAACAAAGGGATAGTTCACCCAAAAATGTATGTCATTCAAAACATGCATGGCTTTCTTCTGTGGAACACAAAACAAGATATTTTGAAGAAGGTTCAACTGTTTTTGTCCATAAAATGGATAATGTCATTGTGGTTCAAAACAACATTGGACACACAGACCTTCATATATGGACAAAAAAACAAAGAAGAAAGAAAGTCACAGGTTTGGAACAACATTTATTTATTCCAGTCCATTACAGACTCTCTTGTGCTGCATGAGTAGGAGGCTGTCTAGCACACTGCAGTTGACAAAAAACAAACCTGAAAGCCTCTCCTCAGTGACACTCTCTCTAGAGAGCCGCACCAAACTTCTGTCACTGTCTCCGTCCAACTGTATCTCTAGAGTTTGAAGTGTGTGAGTGAGTGTGTGTGTTGGGGGGGGGGGGCATCAAAAAGCCATCAAAAGACAAAAAAGAAACATTGACCACTGCCATCCTGTCACTCTTCATTATTTTCTGGCCCACCCATTAATCAAAGTTAAATGGCACACTTTTATGATTCATAAAATCTCAAAAACACTCTTTAAAGTGTGTACATGACTTGCTACTTTAATTTAATTTACAAGACAATGAATGTGGTTTAAGACATGATCTGACTTTCTTTAGGGAATGACAAAATAATTAATATGTACTTTTATTAGTTTTATTTATTTATTCATATATGACCATTTATATTGTGTCACATAATACTTTAAAAATCATTCTAATATAAATATATGGTGCTGAAGAATTATTTGATATATATATATATATATATATATATATATATATATATATATATATATATTTTTTTTTTTTTTTTTTTTTTTTTTTTTTTTTAAAGCCCAGCGCTAGCGTTTTTGGTCTTTTTCACAAAAATGTCAAGGCTCCCAGAATTTTTTGTTGTTTCAATATCTGAAAATGCAATATATCAAAAATAAATAATAGACCCTCTGCTTTTAAACAAAAAAAATGCATTATTTGTAATCAACACTTGAATGTAGGTGAATTTCATTTAAAAAACTAACATTTTTTTTCAGCATAAAGCTGAGAAAATCACGTAGAAAGAGTAGATCGAGTCCATCAACAACCCCAAAGCTTCACAGTCTTATGGCACTTCCTGGGTCGACATTTCTTTCAGTAATTAGGCCATTTTGATTTATATGCTGTTTATTGTTGATGATCGCATTATTTTTACATGAGATCACTACTTCTTTGCCTGTGTTTTGATCTGGAGATACTGTATTCATTCAGGAGGTGCGTAATAGCGCCCCTACCTTGTAACAGTGATAACACAGAAAGACGAGATTTAATTTATTAAAAACAAAATCTTACTAACTCCAAACTTTCGAACTGTAAAAAAATACATTTTTGTTTATAAATATACTATATTACTCTAGGACAGGGTTAGTAATTACATCTATCCAAGTGTCAGTGTCTGTGCGCTAATATGCGCAGGTGCGACTATTAAGAGATAAACAACATAAACATGAATGTCAGACAGAACGGAGCAGTACGATGTTAAAGTAGTCAAAGCCTTGCCAAAAACTTCTGGCATCTAATGTCTCTGAGGGGGTCTCACCAGCATTCAAAGAGTTTGTGTGTGTTGAGCTCAAGGTTATGACTGGCACAGCAGTAATGCCACTGTTCTCGTGGCCCTCGTCCATCACAGTGGCAACGCCAAAGGCCCCTGGCCCACGCCAGCTGGACGAGACATTTATCACCGTGACAACACACACGCACACACACACCTGAGTGAGCTGAGCACAGGCCTGAAAGATGAAAACAGACACACATCTCCCTAGTGCAACCGGCCCACAATGGCAAAGTGTGACATCATTAACCTAAACTAAATAGGCCTATCACCAAAAATATAAATTACAATATGTCATTCTACGGATAAAAATGAATGAAAATACAATACCATCTAAACACTTTACAAAACAGTTTGAATAAAATCCCTCTCTTCACCCTCCTGTTCTCTTACACATAGTCCTTTTGTTCCTTTCAACAATACTATATGTGCAAAGCGCTTAATCTAGTTACGTAAACACAAGAGTTTGTGACAAGCAGTGATCGGTATTTCAAAACAACTTTTGGTGCAATTCAGAGAGGCCAACTTGGATGGGAATTAAAGAACCACATGAACCTGGTGGGTTTTTTTTAAACTGCAGGTAAATTCAGAAAAACAGATTTCTGATTCAGACAGCAATTAAATCTCTAGCACCTGTAAAAGCTGAAATGACATCGAGTGCCCTTATAAACAATCACCATCCGAAGAGAACTACAAAGCATAACATTACTTTCTCAATGCAAGTTCTGCACTTGCAACACCCTTAGCAAATATCAGAGCGGGACTGTGATTGTTCTTTTAAGGTTTGGAGTTTCACTTCCTGTGTTACTTCCTGCAAGGGCTTCTTAACATGTCTTCAGGTAATGCAATATTCATGCTGTGTCTGATACTGAGACATATGGACAGGCACACCACCTGAGTGTGTCACATGCTGGTGGGGGGGGTTCTTGTTCAACACGCCACACACAAACAGGAATATGAGTTAGCCTTCGATCATACAAACAAATCCAGTACATAAAAAAGATGACTAGAGAGTAACAGACAGACATGAAGGGACACAAGAAGAGAACGAGTGAAAGACAGAAAACAGTCACAAGCTAAAGCAGAGAGCCTCTTAACAACTCTGGCTGGCAAGAAAACAGATGGGCGCAGAAACCCGCTCACTTGCTCGCACCCCTGGTCACATCACGCACACACATCGAGATGTGAGACGGGAGCGTAATTAACTTTCTTTGACTGTTGCCGTCTGTTAGAGAAAAGCAAATTAAACCCCTACAGCATCTCCTTATTCCTTTTCACAGTCCCTCCATCTTTCTCTCTACGCCTCCACCTCTGTTATCTCCCTTTCGAAATGTTTCGGTTAAGTTCTTCTATTTCAGACACACACTAGCACAATGGAGAAAAGAGAAAATGTCATCTGAGATTATGATATCTCTGCGAAAGCCACTGTATCTCCTCATGCACTATTTATATCAAACATACATAAAGAAACAGACAGATAGAACAACAAAGTTGTAATCAAAATTATTCAACCAAATCAGGTTTATTGAAAAAAATTGCAGACTTTCAGCTGTTTGCAATGAACAAATCAAACAAAAGTAACTGAAATAGCTTAACACTTAATGTTTCAAGTGGTTTCCCTAAATTCAACTGAACATTCAACTTTTAATGACTTCTGAAGTCTCGAAATTATTTAACCGCTTCATGGCCTGCATCTTTTGTACTAAGTAGAACACTCTTTTGCTGTTATGACCAGCTGCATTTGCAGGATGTATAACCAGACACCAGCTTCTAGTAGTGTTTCTGAGGAATCTTAGCCCATTCCTCATGAGCAATGGCCTCCAGTTCAGTAATATTCTTGGGTTTGCGTGCTGCAACCGCCGCCTTCAAATCCAACCAGAGATTTTCAATGGGGTTCAAGTCAGGTGACTGTGATGGCCACTGTAGAATCTTCCAGGAATTCGTCTGCAACCAAGCCTTGGTGGAATCTGAAGTATGCTTGGGATCATTGTCCTGTTGGAAGGTCCAATGACGCCCAAGCTTCAGCTTCCTCATTGACGCCGGCATTAAGTTTTCTCCTAGTATTTCCTGATACTTCAATGAATCCATCTTGCCTTCCACACACTGCAGGTTTCCAGTGCCAGATGATGCAAAGCAGCTCCAGAGCATCACTGAGCCACCAACATGCTTAACTGTAGGCAGTGTTCTTTTCAGCATATACTTCATTCTTCTTTCTCCAGACATACCGCTGATCCATAGGGCCGAAATGTAAATGTAAATATAAAGAATGGAAGATAGATTGACAGACAGACAGAACAATATGAAGTTCCATTTTCACAGATAGAACAATATAAAAGAACCATAGACAGAACCACAGACTGAACAAACAAAACAATATATAGGAACCATAGGCAGAACCACAGACAGATAGAACGTCAAACAAAACAATATGAAAAAAATGACAGACAGACAAAAACTAGACGGACGAACAGACATACAGACAGATAGATTGGATTGCACGTCTGTTCCTCAGAGTTCCTTTTTTTCATTCGTGAAAAACTCAATATGGCGTCTACACTTAGTACAGTCAAGACTCCATTTGCACACTCAGTTCGTGCAGGTCCTGACATCAGTTCGACATTGAATTATTAGATTAGTCCATCCCAAACAGCAGCCAGATAAACCAATTACAAGGTTGATGGTATTACAGTACGAATGGGTCATAAAAATCGAACGGGCTACGCTTTATCAGATTTCAGCTCAACTAACATGCGTGGTAACTGCAGGAGTGCACATCCACGCTGCATTGAAGAACAGAGCGGATGCAGCGTCCAAACGCTCTGGGTGGGTAATAGTCATCTGACACAGCTCTATTTTTGTGTGCATATGATCCGTGTGTGATGTGATTCCAGTCTTTTTCAATTTGTATGCTTGTCAGTTCAAGTTAAATATGCATTATGTACACTGAGGATCATGATTAAAATATATGCAACTTCTCGGAGATGAGTTTTGCATGCTTACAGCGTGTTGTGCTTTGGTGAACAACACACAACCTTGGCAAGAAACTCCTTCAAAGTCAATACTGTACTAAATACCTTGGCATTTAACACACTAAATACAATTAGCACTACTATTCTAAAGGCACTTTCCTGCTGCAAAGTGCACACTTCGCACATAGTTAGCATATTTAGGGATTCTTCTATTTTAGGATTAAAACACACAGTTAACACTTCATTGTTTGTAGGGTGGAATGTAGATGTGCATAGAACAGGAGTGCAGTTTTGCAGTCTGTGTTAGACTCAGTTATAGGAAGGTCAGGGCCATCAGAACCTGGGAATGAGGAATAACATTGAATAATTGGACTGAATTTCAGGCACTGTCCCTCCAGAATCACACTTTGATCAAATACTCTATAGAATTCACATTGTTTTTGGTGCTGGTATCAGGGTTTGTAACCTTGTCCAGGATATATATCCAAACATAATAAAATAATTTAATCAATTCTTTTAAAAAAACAAAAAAACAATGGTAAAACAAAACAAAACAAAAACCATGTGTTGTCTAATGCACAACTAAAGACCAGTTATGGCCTTCCATCTTAGTATAGCTTTTTTAATAGTTTTTGTCCTATACATTTTTCACATTTGCTGAAATGTATCCTCTTCATACTGTACATACTGTTTCTCCGAAAGCACAACATAGCAACAAAAACCACTACGCCACTTTCCCAAACACCTGTAGCACTTCAAAAAATCGTTTGCATAAATGGTGATGAATGGATTTGTTGGGATAGATGTGCAAAGTAGTCCGATGCTTCAGTGACAAATTACTGTCCCGTGAAATACGACAGCATTAAAATTCTAGCTCTAAAAACACATTGTAAATGAATAAAATACATTTCAGCATGAATAAAATATATTTTTTTCAACTTTAATAAAAAATAATAAATGTTACCTCAGCATCAAATCAGCATATTAGAATGATTTCTGAAGGATCATGTGACACTGAAAACTGGAGTAATGATGCTGAAAATTCAGCTTTGCCATCAACAGGAATAAATTACATTTGAAAATATATTAAAATGAAAACCAGTTATTTAAAATTGCAAATAATATAATTTTACAATATTACTGTAAGAGCCATTATGCTCTATTTATAATATGTTGTAGTTCCACTGTTAGACACTGAGTGGAGAGTGGTTTTTAATAGGTATCTGGATAGCTGAAGAGATGAAATGTGTTTTGGCATAGGAACTGTGACAAATAAAGGGATAAATGCAGTACTGGACTGGAAGCGTCTTGTTTGAATCTCACACGTCAGAAATAATCCTACAACACCTAAGTGACCTCACCTCATTGTTGCTACAATTACTTTTTACTGTATTTTAATCAAATAAATGCAGTCTTGAGTATAAGAGACTGCTTTCAAAAAAATAAAAAACCCTAACCCCAGTGTATTTCATTTATATCAACAAAAAAAACAAGTATCGACAATTCAGAGTTGTTTAAAAAAAAAAAAGAGAGGAAAATTACTTTAGAAATGACCAGGCATTTAAATAGAGAACCAAATAAACCTCACATAATGTAGAAACAAAAGCCACCTACTGTGAGAGCAAAAAAAGACTGATATGGACAGAGTCCAAGTCTGAGAGAGAGATAGAGAGAGAAAAGTTTCCTGAAATGATATTTCATCAGATATTCAGGAGAGTTGTTAAAAAATGTTCAAAATGCGGAGGTTCATGACTATGTATGTGTGTGTGTGTGTGTGTGTGTGTCTGTGCGTGTGTGTGTGTGAGTGTAATGATAAAACATCAAAGAAAAAAAATCAGCAAGACGGAGCTGCCAGACTTCGTTTCATAATTAACACAAAAGCCAGATACAGTCCTGCATAATGAACTCTCTGTGAATGACAGCAAAAGAATCGCGGCTGTTTAACGGACCCAGACCAGTTATCACAGCGAGCTTAAGTCTCCTAATGACTCCTGCAGAGCACGTTCAGCTCCTGCTCTATAGAGACATTCAAGTCTGTGTAAAACTTCTGCTATCAGTTTTGTGTGGGAGTCACTTCTGTCTGAAACATCTGTTTCTGCTACTCATATTTGCTTTTTGTAGCTCAGATATTACATACTTTGACAAGACATAAATGTGTGTGACAGTGTTAAAGTGTAACAAGGCAAAAAGTAGTGATGTTACCAACTTAAGTATATATATGCTATTATTACATTAGGTACATGTATTCATTCCGAATGGTCACAGCATAGACGTCACGGTTCGAATACAGTCAGTCATAGGCGATCTACACTACAATCCAGAAGGGGACGTGAGCAGTAATGCAACACTGTTTGCTAACCACCACAACAGGAAAAAGAGCAGAAGAAGAAGAGACGATCTATGCACCAACCCAAAACGAGATCTCGCCATTGGCGAGTTCAGATGGCACGCAAGAGCTTTCTAGTAGCCTATTCGCTGATTTTCGATTAATTTATCCACGGAAAGGAAACTGGGATGTTTGTTTTCTTTACTTTGCAAAAGCACAATGTTTTGTTTTTATTGTGAGTACAGCCTTTACAGTTTCAAATGATACTCTTATCTGTATGACCATAAATGACGGAGTATTTTAAGTTGTTTCTGCTGTTATGAGACAAAATCATTTGGCATTTGTGTCGTGGAAGTCTCACTACTACAGTCCAGTGATGAAATATGTGTATCCTGGAAATGGAAAGCCTCAGGTGCCGCTTCACTCGCGGTCTCATCGTTGAAAGGTGAAGTAGGCTGGTTTCTCCTTCTCTTTCATCTTTCCGTGATTTCTTGAAAAAGCTTAATACTCAACTGTGCATCCGCCACACTCTCATGTGCAAAGAAAACTATTCTCTAAGTTCTGTTTTTCATTATTCTAGTTATTTTTTACAAGAGATGCTTTTCAGTTTTGTAGCTGATTGTCACCAAAAACCTTTTGTTTTTTTACCAGCAATACAAAAAAATATGACCTGTTTACTGCTTAGTGCTTAATACACTAAAGGAGTCTGAACTGTACCTCAGGGGGACTAAATGCCGCTAGGTGGAACAAACTGTAATTTGCACTACTGTCTATTCAAAATAAATGAAAAGAAACCTAGCATTGGGGATTTGTTGCTTTTTCATGTTGTATCCTGTATAATACACAACACACACACAAACCTTGTTTCATTTTGAGATAGAGATCACTGAAAGTAAAGATAACTTGCAGTTATGCAAGTGAGATTACATGTTGAGTCAGTAACCACTTTCAATGAAGGATTCATTATACTGATTCAAACTGAGACTTTCTGAATGATCATTCAAATAACCACATTTGTTTGGGTAATACTAGTTGCTAGGTAAGTTTTGTTCATTTGCGTGCATCTCAATAGAAAGACGTTCTTTCTTGCAATTATTCAGTGGCACAGTTCCTTTACACACTTAATTCTGACTTACAACTCAAATAACCACTGGTGTGCGAAGGGCACTGTGTGCGTGTGTGTGCAGACTCATAACCAAACATGATCTATATGCAGTATGAAAATGTCCCATAGTAAAAACTAATGTCCTTAAATAAACATACTACAAAATCCAAAGTCAGCACTTGAGCAAAAACAGATAAAGAAAGTAACTATAATATAACAGGATCCCTGTTTTCAGAGGTCTGCAGTATTTCCCAGAATGCAACAATAGTGCACAATGTAACAGTCTAATTTCAGAAACGGGTAGTAAGGGGTGATGTCACTGACCCTTAGACAAAGTCCGAGCCTGTGAGGTGTTTGTGTGTGTGTGTGTGTGTGTGTGTGTGTGTGTGTGTGTGTGTGTGTGTGTGTGTGTTTCAAGGGGCTTGAAATAGATGGACATAGTGAACAGAAAACCCTCAAGGGTTCATGTTTCTATTCTCAGCTAAAAAAAGAAATGCTTTCCTACTTTTTGGGTTTAAGAAATTATCATCATAAAAAGAGGAAAGTAAGAGGAAATAATCACGATCTCACAAAGAAGCTGAGGGAGGTCCATTTTAAGTCTGATAGTGCTGATCTACACTGAAAAGTCAAATTTGGTGTAGAAATCGGACTGAGATGCGGTTCCCCAAAGCCTGTGTTTGCAACTTCCTCTTCCTCTCACTGATGATTACATGCCTCAAGCACAGGCTCTTTCAAACCAGCACAACTAACAAGCTACACACACACAAAGACTCACAAAAGAACGGAACAAACGGTGACGGAGATGGAGGGAGCTGTGATGCAAAAACTGCACCCAGTGCAGAAAACAAACACAAATTGATTACCAATGCAAAGCCTGGCAGAAACAACAAGTACAATTAAATACTTCAATTTGCAATCATTCAGCCATTTTGTGGTGTAACCCAGATCAATATGCATTACTGTCTATTTAAAGTTTAGACTGCTATGCACACACATTGTTTTAAGAAAAGAAAACAATGACCACATTTTCCTGTAGCATACTACATGTTTATACACTGTTGGACAAATTAAAGTGTTTAAAGATTTTTTTTTTTTTAAGTCCACAGGGCCAAAAGAGCCCAGAAGTTGAAGAAACACCTAGTTACGTAAATTTACACACAAAAAATGCCTGCATTACATGTGGAAAGATTGCAATAGAGTTCTTCCCTTTCAGACACTATATGCGAACTGCTTCATTGTCACACTAAATTAGCTATGCATTGTGAGTAAAACTGAGCTGATATTAACTAACACTTTATATAATAAAGAATAATTGCATAATGGCATAATTGTCTGCTGCATATTCAGTGCGTACCTGTTGAACTGAGGTCAGAGTGGGTGAAGGAAGGCGGTCTCGTATCCTACAGCGCAGGGGCTCCAGATGAGGGGAGGAGCTTGAGGTCCCGCCACAGAAACCTGTTACTCACGCATACTCCCTGTAACAAACAAAGTCGACTGTTAGGGGAATTACACTGTGTAACATTAACACTACATTAACCACACATTTATTAGTGATAAGTACACTATACAGTATAAAAGCTGATTTTTGACCAACTTGAGATTATCACTTCAGCAGTTAATCCTTGCGAATATTTATAAACCTATATAGTTCTGTCAATGAATAATTCACGTTTTTAAGTTGAGTAAATATTAAAATAAGCATACACCACATACAAACACATAATCCCTAGTTTATGTGTGTTTGTCTCTAAATACCTAAAAAATGATTCCTTTTTCATAAGAAGTCCCACATTTTCCTTTTAAAAAAGGTTTCAAGAGAAATAATGATAAAGTTCCAGATTCAATTCAAAAATCGCTTTATGAAAATAAAGCAGCCGCATTTAGCGTTCTGCATGTAAATCTATAAAATGTAAAAAAGAGGAAAAGACTGCATGATTATTTCAGACAGCCTCTTCTCCTCCAAGTTAGTGGTCTTTCCACACTAATGTAATCTTTTCCTATCCTTCAGCATCTCCTCCTCATGATTATCAACTGAAGTGTTTGTGTGTGAGTGCATAGTGTGTGAGTTTGTAGAGATGATGGCACCCGAATCAGTTGTTCCAGGTTATTCTCCTATATTTGGCTCAGGCATACTGCATTCTGAGCTAAGATGAATAAAAGATCAGCATGCAGCGTCTTTTAGACGGAGAGTGACACTCGCACACACATTGGCAATGAGGTCTTGAGCGAGGTGGTGGTCACTGAGACGCTACGCTTCATCAAAAGCACTTCTCTAATCCTTCAAACATTGTACAGGCCTTTCCACAGTCCAACACACACACCACATCAAAACCCAGAGACTGTGTTTGTTAGACAACTTCCAAAAAACCTGAATGTGTTTTTGAGGTGTGTGACACTGCTAGCGCTAGCGCCTTTCCCAGGAGCCATGGAAACGGCTGCTAGGTGAACAAAGGCCCAATTAAAGACTCTCATTTACTGTGGGCAGGTCACTACGACAACAAACAGTCTTTATATCCTCCACAAAATTCAGACACACACACACACACGCACATATTGTAGCATTTTATTTTAGTTCACTTGTTAGTCAGTTTCTTGTAATGATTATAGTTTTAAATGACTTTTTTTTTTACAATAAAACTACACAAATTCAAGCTGTCATTCAAAATAATTCTATATTAATTACATGTTGTCTATTAGCATTACTCAGAATTGAATGTACTTTATCATTAGTCTGTCCATTTTCACCAATATGATGCAGATAAAACGCACCTGATGTACAAAGTAAACAACTTAGCGTTCTCTATGATTCTCTTAGCGTCCACACTGTCATTTTTTACACCTAACCTTAAAATAAAAAAATTTAAAAAAGAAACAAAAAAACATCTTTTATGACGTATATTTTGCGACGGAACTTACCGAAAAACCAAAACAATACTCTATGCTGGGCTAAGGAGGAGACTCGATTCTGATGCCTGTACCGAACGGTAACGTCGCGACTAAAAAACAGGTATGCGTGAACATTCTGTCCTTTTAAGATTTGTTTACTTTGCATTTTCGTGTGTTGTTTTATTCTATTTATATGTTCAGTATTTTTAGTTACAAGGAAAAGTTATTAAACCTGTTATAGCACGACAACACTTTCTTTTTTTTTTGCAACTTATTTCAATATCGTGATAATATCGTATACCATGTTAAAAGCTTCAGCAATTAATCGCAACATGAAAATTTGATACCCGTCACATGCCTTATTTATTATAACAGCCAAATGAAACTGAAACCTGAAATGTGATACATACAAATAAACTTGGGCTAACATGCATCTTTCATTTGGCACACATTTAAATGTGTGTGTTTTGAGCATGTTCTGCGTGCTTGACACTAACCGCATTAATAAGACGCTTTGGAATAGAAGTTGCAGGACATTTCAGATTATAAAAAAAACACGCCTTAAAAAAGATTTAAAAAAAGATTACAGATGCACAAAATATTAGCACCATATCTGTTACTGGTCGATATAAGCAAACCTTTACATTTTTTAATTTCAAAAAGTATACTTACTATACTTGGTATAATTTCTATCTTTTCTTTTCTTTTATGTGCATCTTTTCTATAATTTCTATTTCTAACTTCCTGTTTATTGTGAAATACGTTAACACAGGACAGAAATGTATGTTTATCAAACCATTTTTTAAGCATTTAAGACTTTTATTTGCAAATGACCTTCAACTGCCTGTGAAAATAAGACTTTTATTTGCAAATGACCTTCAACTGCCTGTGAAATGAGTCCAACTGCTGAACACTGAATTGGCAGTCATATTTAAATATGCTGATAATTACCATGACATGTTCTAAATTATCTGTTTGCATCTTAATTTCCATAAACTGTCTCAAAATGGAGGACTCGGGTGGAGTTTTTTTTTTTTTTAACACGTCTACATGATAGATCACTCTGATCACAAAATAATGTAAATGGTTCTTAAATGATAAGGCTAATGTGACTACTAACTTTTCACCTAACTAAATCCACCTCTTTTTCTCACCTTACCCAGCCTCACTTCATCCCTCATATAAGGCTTTGTAAATCTCTCTTTGTAGAGAACCACTAACAAAAGTAATCAGTATAAAACTGTGTAAGGCAAATGACCAGACACAAAACCACACATGGACATGCTGAAACATGCTACTATTCTGTGTATTTCAGCAAATAAAATGTTCTCAGGCAGACAGTGTGCACACACACACACACACACACACACACATGCCCTCTCATGCAGCATGTCTACCCTTTATTTTCACTGAACACAAAAGAACCCACAAAAAGGAACTAACATGAACCCTCTAGCAAACACACACATATAATAAAACACTAAGGTGACACTGTGTTTCTCAATAAAGATCAATTCACTTTTCAACAGCAAGGCTCCTGGACTACATTGCTCACAAAAGCACTTACTCTTCCCTCTTTAACACTTTATCACCCTCAGAGAGCTGCACTCCTCAGGTGAGCTGACTCGCTGCCCTATTAACACACATTATCTCACACACAACAAAGCAACACCTGCTGTGACACATATGTAAATGTCTGTATCAGTATTTTTCCAAATTAGACAGTAAAGTCAATTAAATATACTATAATCTAATATACTACACTGGGTATATCCGTCCAATACCATATCAAGAAAAAAATAGATAGGCCTACATATTTTAAAATTCTAAATGTAAATTTATAATATGTTTACTACTGTTCAATAAGAACTTTTTTAAGAAATTAAGACATCACATATAGCCTAGGGGTGGACGATATACCGGTAGACAATTAACTGGTAAAAATTTGTTTATAAAATATTATATATATATATATATATATATATATATATATATATATACATACATATATATATACATATATATACATACATTATATATATATATATATATATATATATATACACACATACATATACATATATATATATATATATACATATATATATATAAGATACTTTTAAAAGTAATGCATTACAATATTGAGTTACTCCCAAAAAAAGTAACTAATTGCGTGACTTAGTTACTTTTTATGAAAAGTAATGTTACACATGTTACACATTACTTTTGCGTTACTTTTTCTTACCTGGGATGGGCTTGCTTGTTTGTTTTTTAATAACAATAAAAAAGTTATATTTTTGGCAAATGTTAAGTCCCTTTCACACCAAAAATTAAATGAATAAGCCTAAGGTTGAAGGAAATGCATATTTACACCTGTACAGTAGAGGGCGCCGCTCAAACAAACCTTTCAGCTGCTGTTATTCTGTATTAAAGAACAATAGGATACAGGAGAAGGAAGTTCAACCAGAGAATGTCTAATAAGGCGAGAACTTCCACTCTCAGTAAACTTCCGGCTTCTGAACTGGTTGCAGTTCCACTCTGGTTCCATATGAGGGCGCTCACAAGGACGAGTGCAGAATGAATGGAGGTCTATGGTGCTATACCCCTCAAAATCCACTTTTCTCAGGACATAATTTTTTGTCTAGTAATTTGAATGTTGTATTCGAAAGGAGATGTAAAGAAATGACACTTTGCTGGGTGTTAGATTTTTTAGAGTCACTCACTTGTTTGCTTTAAAAAGTCTTTTAAAATGTCAATGACGTCATACACATCGTACGACCAGAGATACTGCTTTACGGCAATCCTTCAGTCACTTTGGTGCTTTCGCGCTCTGCACTTTCTTTTCTCTCGAGGCATCGACAACACAGCTGACACAGGTAAATACACCTGCTAGAAGAGTTTTTGTTTTGTTGTTTTAAAAGACCATCAAGCGGAATCTCTGGTCGTAATCAGTCCTTCACTGACCAATCAGGGTTCATTAGCAGAATGCTAGTGTGTTATGGGCAACAACAACTCAACCTGTAAGAAATCGAAAGGACATAAGTACTCGTTCATTCAACTTTCGACCTATAACCCATGTTGAACTTGCAAAACCTACAATCAAATCTGAGATTTCTCAACGGCAATCGGGTGAAAGAGACAAATTTAGCCGTCTAGCTCCATAGACTCCCATTCATTTTGCACTCATGGGCGATTGCCCCCAGTGGAACTCTGGTGGAACTACAACCAAAATTCGGTACAATAGGACTTAATAGGGAGTGGCCAGGCTCTCCGTAGACGGGCTCTGGTTCAACACTCTTATTACTAAATATAATCTAAAGTAATTTTTGTTTATTAGTATGATTGAATTGGATCACTGAAGGTCAGCAGCAAAGACATTGGTTAATAAAGTGAGATTAAATACATAAAGTATATTTGTGTAATTTAATATAGTTAATTATAAAAGTTTTGCGTACAATTCTGAGATTGCATTTTACCATTTAATTCATTTGAAGTAATACTGAATGTTTTTCGTACAAGTGAGAAGAGTAAATGCATGTTCACATTTAGTCTAGAACTAAAATAACCATCTTGTATACATAGCGCACACAACACTTCACTTTATTTCTCTCATCATGGGGACAGGAGAGCTGTCAGTCAATAAATGTGATTATTTGAAAAAGTAACTTAGACATTTTGTTATAAATTGAAAAAGTAATGCGTTACTCTACTAGTTACTTGAAAAATTAATATTATATATTATATCAATCAATCAATCAATCAATCATTTATTTATAGAGCACATTTAAAACACAACCGAAGTTGACCAAAGTGCTTTACAAGGAATAAAAGAGACACAAAAATAAAACCACATACATAAATACCAGACGAGACAAAAAGGCACTCAATAGAATAAAAGAAAAATCCAGGAAGACAAACTACAGAGTGTTAAAAGCCAAGGTGAATAAATGAGTCTTGAGCTGAGATTTAAAACTACAGATAGATGGAGCATGCCTAATAGAAGGAGGAAGGCTGTTCCAGAGCTTCGGCCCAGCAGCGGCAAAAGCACGCTCACCACGTTTTTTAAGTTTAACTTTAGGGACTGTAAGATGGCCAAGGTCAGAGGATCTCAGGTTTCTGGATGGAGTGTATGGGGTCAAAAGATTCGTTAAATATTGAGGAGCCAAATTATTTAGAGTTTTATAGACAAATAATACAATTTTAAACTCAATCCTATACTTTACTGGAAGCCAGTGCAACGACATTAAGATGGGTGTTATGTGGTCATACTTTCGCTTCCCTTCAAGTAGTCTAGCGGCTGCATTTTGAACCAACTGTAGACGAGAGATGGAAGCCTGAGAAATACCATAATACAAAGAATTACAGTAATCAAGCCTAGATGTAACAAATGCATGAATAGCTGTTTCCAAATTTCTCCTAGATAAAATCGGCTTTACTTTACTGAGAAGGCGAAGTTGGTAAAAGCATGACTTGACAACAGCTGAAATCTGTTTATCAAACTTTAAACTGGAGTCAAAAAGGAAGCCCAAATTTCTGGCACACTTTGTGTTATAAGGGGAGAGAAAGCCCAGATCAAAATCAAAAACACAGTTTTCCTTGGGGCCGAAAATAATAAACTCAGATTTATTTTCATTTAAGTTTAAAAAATTGCTTGAAAGCCATGACTTAAGCTCGTTTAGACAATCTAACAGTGGCTGAAGAGTATATTTATTATTGCGTTGCAAGGGCAGGTAGAGCTGTGTATCGTCGGCATACAGATGAAAAGAGACACCATGTTTTTTAAAAATAGCGGCCACGGGGAGCAGATACAGAGAAAACAACACAGGCCCAAGGATTGATCCCTTGAAGGATTGATTATATAGTAATACTATTAGCATTGGCAAAAGCTTTTGATGCCTGCGCGATTGAAGTGTTTGAGAATTGATGCCGGAATTTCAACTCAGGTCTATAGTGTCAAATGGAATAATATGTTTGCAATAATATTTTCATACTGTTTTTCTAGAGCTGATGTCAATAGAGCCATTCAGTGATTAATCTACTCAATAGCTTTGAAAATTATTAGGCATGATGTTTTCAAATTAATTGCTGCTTGAAGGAACATAAATTACTCAGCTCTGTCAATGCACCTTTCATGCATAAGGAAAAAAAAAAAAAGACAAAAAAAAATATTTCTGGCCAACATTTTTTACATTATCTCTCTCTCACTCTCTCTCTCTCTGACACACTGTCATATGTTCAGGTTTGACGCCATCAGGGCAGCATGACAGGATACAGTCTCTGTTCCACTCCACAGCCTGACACTGACTTCCTGCTAATGGATCAGATCATCGGTGCAATCATCATCCCACACCATAAGGAAATAGCACAAACTATTCAGAAAAAAAAAAAAAACCTCTCTCTCTTTCACATGCACACTAGAAAATATGTGCTTTCTCACTCAGATTGATACTTTCTTCATGAGATCAGCAGCCACATTGCTTTTAGTTTCAAAGAGGTTTTGAAACCAGACAGAGAATCAGACAGTACAAGCCTCATTCACAATGACACCAGTCAATCAAATTCCTACAGAAAACACAGACACTGTAAGCACAGGAGTGTACTTGGGGTCACTTGGTCGAATGCTAATACAATGATGAATAATTTAATTCAACTAAGATATAACTATTACTCTTAAGAACTGAATTATTTTCAAATAACTTAAATTTCAATGCGTTTCTCCCACAAAACCATCATATGGCTTCAGGGGAGTGGTATGGACTGCTTTTATGTTGCTTTTGTGTCTTGTTTGATGCTTGAAATGTGCAGTCTCCATTCAATGTAACTTGCATGGAAAAGAGCGACTAGCAAAATCTTCCAGTCCACGGAAAAAAGAAAGTCATACTGGTTTGGAAAGACATGAAGGGGAGTAAATGATGGCAACATCCTTTAATCTTCCAAGTAGTGCATTCATCTGACCGCACATCTGAAAGGG
Organism: Abramis brama; assembly: GCF_963993115.1. NCBI lineage: Eukaryota > Metazoa > Chordata > Actinopteri > Cypriniformes > Leuciscidae > Abramis > Abramis brama. The sequence continues at coordinate 15,768,144 of NC_139979.1, forward strand.
CAACATGTCAGGATTTTGAAGGAAACCGTAGCCCAAATGTCAATGTGGCAAGTCATAAGTGCAGCTGCTAATGTGAGTGAGACTAAGGAATTTACGAGGGTTTTATGGTGCGTATGGATGCACATGGCGTGTAATAACGCGCTGAGTAAAGCGCTGGCACTCAGCCAGCTGTTATACAATGCCTGCATGGTTTGATTACATACGATACAGAAGTGGTCAGAGACCATAGTGTGTGCCATTTCGCAGTTGAGCATGTGAAACAACACACACCCCGGGGCCTTTACTACTATGAAGAGTGTGTGTGTATATAACAGCATCAGAACATTAGGTACGTCATTGGAGGCGACGAGGGAGCAAGAGTGACTCTGTCCATCTGGCTCTGCACCACGCCTAAGAGAGCATGAGAAACGTCTGAGAGAGCTCAGCGTCGAATGACATGCGGTACTCAACTCAAGACAGACGGTTAAAACATGCAAAACATCTGTGTCCATGGGTGGGGAAACTGTGTGTGTGTGTGTAAAACCCAGAGAAACCAACAAAATGTTCCTCTTCATTAAAATGCAAGGCACGCAAGCCACAACCTCATCCAATGTAATAAATCTTGCACACAAAATCCATCATAAACCCAACAACAAACTTCTTTCTTACTGCTATAAAAATGCTAAATTTCAGAAGCATAACAAAACGGCAACAGATAAAACATGTTTTATCATCTCTTCATTATTGAATGCGATAAAGAGCCTCTACACTCACCTCAGTAACTGTCTAGCCAGAGTGTAATGTACTTTTTGCTACACCTGCCGATGGCCAATGGCATTTTAAAAAGTTAAGGATATAAAATACACTATTTGTATTTTTTCAGATCTTATTAGATTTCTGCGACATTGGAGCATATATATATATATATATATATATATATATATATATATATATATAATTATAATTCAGGAGCAAAGACTTGTATTGAAGGACTGAAACAAAGATGTTGTTTTTACTTTAAACAACACCTTATAAGAAGCAACTTACAAATTCATTGATTAGCGATGTCACTGTTAAAAGGACAAAAACAAAGATATCGCTTTCCTCAGCACACATTCAAACTGATTTTGTGAATATAAGATTGGCCTGAAGAATATCAGTTAGATGCAGGTAACGTGCTCGCTTAGTCGATCTCTCTCTCATAATACTCTACATAATATAATAAGCTTCAATGAAGCAACTCACGACTCCTTCGTTGCTAGTTCTAAAGTGACATTTTAGAATTAGTAACGGAGGCTTGCGCTCAGCTGTTAAACTGTCAACTCGAGATTTGAATCCATGGCAGAAGGAAGAGGTTCAGCACTAAAGAGGGTTTTTTAAAGACAGTCTGTTGTTGTTTCTTATTTATTTAGAAACATGTGCCGTCAAACTGTTGTATAAACACAATATCACACTCGTAGCCGTGCAATATGGCTCTATACGGGCGAATCACAGCTGTGTGTTGATATAGCGCAATTGCGCACAGCTACTAGTGTGATATTGGTCATACACAGTCTGAGAGCTGGTCCAACAACAGCCACACAGAAAACAGGATTAAAGCATGAAAGAGATTCATTGGGATTGAGATTGGGATTATGACTGACATGCAGAAAATCTGGAGGCAGATTAATTTTCAAACTCATCCAGCATATGAATTACCCTTGAACTGAACCAATTCAATGTTATTTGATGACTTGAAGTCAAGAAAAAAAAAATACAACATTTCAGTAGTTTTAGTTCTATCACACTGTACCAGTTCTGCTACATAGATTTTATAAAAGGCTTCTAAAAATGCCTGCTAAATAAATGTACATGTGGAAAGAGAACAACATGTCACCACACAAGGGTGAAGTACAGATTGTATGACTGCTACATACAAGGGTCAAGTACAAAGAAAAGATGTAAGATGTGCAGGAGTTCTCAAGGCTACTTGTTTGTCATTGAGCTGGAAAAGTTATAGCAAACAAGACTATGAAGGAAAAATTACATGCTGATGTACTTTGGGCTTTGTTCCCTAAAATAAAACAATTGCTGCTTTGAAGTTGCAACCTGATGTGATAGTCATTGCACTTTTACAACCACTTTGAATTTAATTACTGAAGAAAAAAAACTGAAAGTAGAAAATGATGGAAATGATTGCTGTCAAATTAAGCTAATTAAATTACTGAAGAAAAACAACAACATATTTTGCAGTAAAAACTGTTGCACTTTTTTTAAAGACACATTTAACTACATGACAGCAATATAGTCTTCAGTAGTCTCCAGTCCACTCCTGATCCATCACACTTAAGTTTGCTCTAGTGTAGGCGTGCATGTGCTTAGTTGTGGTGAGTGAAATGTGATTCTCTTCAGTGCGGCCCACAGTGATCTCAGTCATATTACAGCCAACACCCCAACCAAACCCCAATGCACACACATACCCTCTCTCTCTCTCATCTTCAATCTTGTTCTCTCACTCCCTGACCCAATTTCTTTCTCTTTTTGGGTAGAACATTTCACCATAAGATTGGCGGAATGAAACTGTTACAAAGAAGGAAATGGTTGAGAGTGAAAGAGAGACTGTCTGTAAGCTTTGTAACATCATGCACGGCTCCTTCTCTTTAAACTTTTTTCAGTTGCTCTATCCCCCATCTCAGCGTCTTTCCCTCCTCCCTCTTAACACAACTAAAGTCGTAAATTTAAAGGGGAAAAAGGAAAAAGAAACAGCGCAGAGAGCTTCCAGACGAGTCCTGGGTGGGCGGACAAGCTGATACAAGAGCCATAGAGCTTCAGGCAAATACAACAGCCTGAGAGTTGGACAGAATGACGAGCTTCTACGCTAGAAAGAACACACTATACGATTAAGAGAAGAGTGTTATTATGGTTTATAATAGGGATTGACTGCTTTACCATTAACTACATTTAATATGTCTTCTTTATTGGCCTGTCTCTTTAAATCCCAGACATACACACAATCAGGAATGTTCTCTGAGAGAGCATGTGAGAGAAACAAGTAATAAAAACTCGGTGAGTGTTTTAGCGCAATTTTCTCACCTCATGGGATCACAACACTAAGAGATAGTAAATCTTTTCCGTTTTTTTTTTTTTTTGTTTGTTTGTTTTGTTTTTTTGTGCGTTCCCGAGATTAGACCTTCCTTAACATAATGCCGAAAACCAAGATTGATTGGTGCGCACAGACAGAACAGAAATCATGAGTTAACAATCGCAATTTTGTCCGTTGGAAAATTGCGCTAAAAAATATCCACAAAATTTCACAATAACAATTTTGAACCAAGTGAATCCAGTTTAATCTTTTTTATATATTAAAACGTTTATTTAATATTTAGTATATTTTATAAACACTGGAAGACTTGGGGCCAGTACGATTTTTTGAAAATAAATTAACATTTTCATTTAGCAAAGATGCAGTACGTGATTTCTGAGAAACACTGTTGATATTTCAAATCAACCTCTCCCTTCATTGCTCCGCCCCCAAAATGCACGAACACGCAATGCAAGATTGGATATCTCTTTATCATAGCTATAAAAAAATAAAGCAAAGATGACAATTAAACGACACTGAAGAACAAAAAATGAACATACAGTACACAAGCAAGAGTTTATCATTAGTCGCCAGCAGCACACCAGCTCCAGACAAACAATGACACTCAAAACATTTTTTTTCAGGTAGCTTTGCAGGTGGGTTTCTTTAAATGTCTTGGAGACATTACCACAGTTCTAGTCTGTCTAATTTAGTCTGTCTCAGTTTTTACGGTTTCTTCATAGAAAGACTCGATGATGGTGAGATCAGATCTCCGTGTGGAGCAGACCAGCATTTAAACACCAGCACAGTAAACGACTGGTCATATTAGATGTATTGCTTTAAGCATACGGCACTCGCATCGAACAAACTTTGTGAAGAGTCAATGTTTTTTCCACGTTTTTTGACCATCGCTGTTGTAATGTATTGGGAAGCCAGTTCTCAGACAGAAGATTTATATGATGCAGGCAGTGGCTCTATCAGCGGCTTGACTCCTTCACTTGCCATGTTGACCTGCAACACACCTACATGTATTTTCTTTTTTTTCAACTAAACCATATTATAGATGTGTCGTCTATCGTGGGTGGGTGGAGAACGGTACGATTTGGTTTATTACCGAGAAGCATTACATTTTGGTTTATTACCGAGAAGCATTACACCCATAATAAATATATATAGATACAGAGAGAGAGAGAGAGAGAGAGAGAGAGAGAGAGAGAGGTCCATAAATCAAGTAAACATCTTAAAGAAAACAACCAACCAACCATATTAAAAAGAACATATAAATGTTTTTACATATAGATCACAATCATGTGACACAATATGGTTTGGGTTGGGTTCGGGGTTGTAACTAAATATAACTTTTTCCGCATGTCTCCGCTTCCTTCCACTGTAGAAAAATAAAGCCAAAATATCCCAGTAACAGTCGTTGCGATTACATTGTTAGAAGTCAGAGTCTGCACAGCAGTGATCCTGAGGTGGACCTCCAGCATCAAGGTCCTGCCCACACTCCCACAGACTCGATCGCAAGCATAGCTGTCAATCATGATGTTACACCCTTTTTTTTACACCATCAAAAAACGAACTAAAACCATACTTATTGGGAAAACAAACACTTGAACATATGTCTGCCTGATAAGAACTACCTAGGCTGCAGTGTTGCCAGATTGTACGGGTACATTTGATTGTGCGGGTAAAATTTGGTTTGGGAGGGTGGATAAGGTTTGGGCTGGTTTAGGGTCAGTTGAGCTGTTTCAATCATCTTAATTTTTATAAGCTAACTGGTTAATAAACAAAACTCAAGTGTGCATGTATGCCATAAAATCAGTCATCATGATGTTAAACAGCCCCACCACAGGGTCGGCTGGCATTGGTGCTGACGTCGCCGACGAGCACGCACTTTTAACCAATCAGCGAACAGCAGGTAGACGTGATAATTCATGAGTGACAGGTTTTTAGTGCGATAACTTGTAGCTGAATATTCAAGTGATCGCTATGCCAAAGTGACATTAATTATAGTAAGCTCTATAAGTATCTACAGTAAAGAACGGGAGTGTGACCCAATTCTCAAAACGTGGATTACACCTGTGGTGAGCGATGACTCGAAGATTCTTTATAAATATACAGTGAGGAAAATAAGTATTTGAACACCCTGCTATTTTGCAAGTTCTCCCACTTAGAAATCATGGAGGGGTCTGAAATTGTCATCGTAGGTGCATGTCCACTGTGAGAGACATAATCTAAAAAAAAAAAATCCAGAAATCACAATATATGATTTTTTAACTATTTATCTGTATGATACAGCTGCAAATAAGTATTTGAACACCTGAGAAAATCAACGTTAATATTTGGTACAGTAGCCTTTGTTTGCAATTACAGAGGTCAAACGTTTCCTGTAGTTTTTCACCAGGTTTGCACACACTGCAGGAGGGATTTTGGCCCACTCCTCCACACAGATCTTCTCTAGATCAGTCAGGTTTCTGGGCTGTCGCTGAGAAACACAGAGTTTGAGCTCCCTCCAAAGATTCTCTATTGGGTTTAGGTCTGGAGACTGGCTAGGCCACGCCAGAACCTTGATATGCTTCTTACAGAGCCACTCCTTGGTTATCCTGGCTGTGTGCTTCGGGTCATTGTCATGTTGGAAGACCCAGCCTCGACCCATCTTCAATGCTCTAACTGAGGGAAGGAGGTTGTTCCCCAAAATCTCGCAATACATGGCCCCGGTCATCCTCTCCTTAATACAGTGCAGTCGCCCTGTCCCATGTGCAGAAAAACACCCCCAAAGCATGATGCTACCACCCCCATGCTTCACAGTAGGGATGGTGTTCTTGGGATGGTACTCATCATTCTTCTTCCTCCAAACACGTTTAGTGGAATTATGACCAAAAAGTTCTATTTTGGTCTCATCTGACCACATGACTTTCTCCCATGACTCCTCTGGATCATCCAAATGGTCATTGGCAAACTTAAGACGGGCCTTGACATGTGCTGGTTTAAGCAGGGGAACCTTCCGTGCCATGCATGATTTCAAACCATGACGTCTTAGTGTATTACCAACAGTAACCTTGGAAACGGTGGTCCCAGCTCTTTTCAGGTCATTGACCAGCTCCTCCCGTGTAGTTCTGGGCTGATTTCTCACCTTTCTTAGGATCATTGAGACCCCACGAGGTGAGATCTTGCATGGAGCCCCAGTCCGAGGGAGATTGACAGTCATGTTTAGCTTCTTCCATTTTCTAATGATTGCTCCAACAGTGGACCTTTTTTCACCAAGCTGCTTGGCAATTTCCCCGTAGCCCTTTCCAGCCTTGTGGAGGTGTACAATTTTGTCTCTAGTGTCTTTGGACAGCTCTTTGGTCTTGGCCATGTTAGTAGTTGGATTCTTACTGATTGTATGGGGTGGACAGGTGTCTTTATGCAGCTAACGACCTCAAACAGGTGCATCTAATTTAGGATAATAAATGGAGTGGAGGTGGACATTTTAAAGGCAGACTAACAGGTCTTTGAGGGTCAGAATTCTAGCTGATAGACAGGTGTTCAAATACTTATTTGCAGCTGTATCATACAAATAAATAGTTAAAAAATCATATATTGTGATTTCTGGATTTTTTTTTTTGATTATGTCTCTCACAGTGGACATGCACCTACGATGACAATTTCAGACCCCTCCATGATTTCCAAGTGGGAGAACTTGCAAAATAGCAGGGTGTTCAAATACTTATTTTCCTCACTGTAACTAACTCTGAGAGCACAATTGAATGACTAAATTGAGATCGAAAATAGGATCGTCATGTGCCAATGGCCTGACCAGGACATCTGAAACTTTTAAACCGTCCCAAAAATGATGTATGGTTTGCAAAAATGGGAACTGCTGCGTCTGTGTAGATGGGAGAAGCAAAGTGTATGTGCATTCTGCACACGCTACATTATGGCCAAGCATGCGCCCTTAAAATAGCATCTGAATAATGCGCCACTGACTTTAGACTAGGTTTTTCCCGGTCTGTGGCGGAATTGTTTTCTGGAACTGCAAAATAGCACCAGGGAAGGTTTGCGCCAGAACACGCCCCCGGGAGCACAAGTTCATTCCCTAATTTACCAACGTGCGTCTGTGGAGGGAAAAGTCTGCTGTGCGTCGGGTGCAAAATAGGAATGATACATGCGTCGGTGTACAAAGTCAATTGCACTGGGTGCAAGATAGGGCCCACAGTGTTAAGTCCGTGTAAACATGCACACACAGAATCTTCTGTGGGCTGGATGAATGAGGACGTATTAGAGAGTGATAATGAAGTCTAATTTTATCACTGTGAAAGTTTTTCTCCATTTTAAACTTCACACCATAAACACAACACAAACATATGCTGCCACAGTCAGTTCCTCTAAAAAACCCACAGCATTGGGAAGAAGGGATGATCAAGCATTCATTTCTCATCTTTGAATCCAATTGTTGGCTCACCACTTTTTCTATGAGAAAATACCAAAAGAATTCAGCATTTAGCAGGGAAAGATTTTTCATTCATTCAACGAAAGACAAATTTAAATTATTGGTTTGTTTGTGGCAGTTGTGTATGTGAAGGGTATACAAAAGTTGGAAGTGGTTCCCTCATTAAGCGATGAACACATTCAGCACATCACCAGTTTCATTAGCATAATTAGCTTAAATTATATAAAGTTTTTGTTTATAAACAGTAGGGTCAAATAATACTGACAATGCTTCTGTTTTGCATTTACATGAATTCTTATATTTTTCCTCTTCAGTGCTTTGGAAATATGTGATAAATGTATGTCATGCCAACGCAGTATTTGAATGGGATTGAAGTGAGACTCACTTCCTCAAATAAACTCTTTCACTTGAGTGTTTCTCTGACTGAAGCAGTCCTAAAAAGAACTTTCTAAAGCACAGCAGCAGAGTCAGATCACTGATAAACGATGTGCTCCAAAAGCCCCTGGTGCAATGAAGAAAAAAGATTTCTAAAACTCTCCACTGCCTTGTAATCCCAAACTGAAAAAAAATTACCATTTAAACCACATGTAAAGATTATGAGTGACAAATTAACATGTTAATTTAGTACACTTAATTAAAATTAAAATTCAAAATAAAGTGTTAGAAGTATTTAGCATGCTCCCTGACCCATACATAAAACCAATTAAAAGCATGTTTTTGTGAGCCGATAGTCAGCCCAGCCCAGCAACTACAAGTATCGTGCTTAAGCATGAGACACATTCTTGTGTTCAAAAACAGCTAGACAGAATGAAACAATACATGGAACAAAGTGGTTTCATTATGCATTTGATTTTGAACTGCTAGGCATGGTGTCATTGCACAACACGACACGGCAACGTAACTGCAAAATACATCAGCTTGACACATGTATGTAGATCGACAATTTTAAAAAACGCAGAGGGAATGCACAAACACATCTTGTGGGAACTGCCTCAAGGTCAATCTGGAACAATCAATCAAAACTGATTGCAAAACTGATGTGGACTGTAGGCAAGTGATATGTTCAATGGCATGGAGATAAAACAAACAATATATTGACTTCTATAGAGAATTGTTGTTTTTTTTCACACTTTTTTTACTTGTTACCATAAAAAATACGTCTTTGAATTCTAAAACCTTCTCAGCAAATAATGATGCATGTGCGATTAATTTGATGCTGATGTTGCAGCATATGAATTAAAGGGGTACTTAATAGCAGGCAAAATTAACTTTCAATAAGACTTGTCTGCCTATGCATGCAGTAACATGTAGTTCTATGTCTGTTTAGTTTCATTGTGTTTTGGTTCTGTTTTCCCTGTGTTCTCTATGCTTATTTGTTTCCATAGTTCGTAATTAGGCTTTATTGGCTTCATTAGGCTAATTTACACATCTGTTCTGTTTTACCTTGATTACTCTCCCCAAAAATGTAAATAAGCGTTTCCGTGATTCACCTGCGTGTTCATTATTAGATTGTAAAATGAAGACTTTCTCTTTATTCTCCAATGTAGTGCGCTCATTACAGCCATTCAACCGTAACAGCAGTAAAAAGGTAAAACATTTTTTGAAATCAGTGCAACCTGTCTAGAGAAAATTGAGAAGAGGCTGTTGTCTTCTCTTTTGCAAAATAGGTAGGAAAACTTCAACACCCATAATGCACTGGGCCTGTTTCCAAGGCCACTCCCAGGCTGTGTACGAAATCGCCCCCTATACCCTTAAATAGGACAATATTTGAGGGGACAGCCATTTGCAGTGGTGTCCAAAACAATAGTGGACAATATCAAGTGCACTCATTCAATCCCACAATGCACCGCAATAATGAGTGTACAACCGATGTACGCTCAACGGCAAGAGAATACCCATAATGCACTGCAAGAGTCACACGCCAAATGAATTCTCACGTCTCGCCAGAAGATGCCGCCCACAACTGAATCATTCATCCATCCATTTTCCAAAAAGCTGGTCCAAAGTGGCTGCAGCATAATATCGCACAGGTAAAATTTCCTTTTTAATTGATTATTAAATTGTTTAATTAAGGTTATACATGCTAGTTTCCTTCAAGAAACATCTTTTCATTACTACTGGAGCTGCTAGTTTGCCAAATTTCAAATGATTTTTAAACAGCAAGCACAAACTACACAAAAGCAGCAGCCTGTCCGGCGCACTCAGTGTCCAATTCCCTCACTTGTTTCACTGCTTAAAGTGAACAATATTAGTGGAGTAATGTAGGGAATAGTGAATGAGGGTGTAGCAGCACAGCACCAGTCTGCTATGGATATGCTTATTGCTTACCGGTCAAATGCCGCCTTGCTTTAGAAGGAAATACTTCTTAGTAAACTGATCCAGTGGCTAAAGGCAGCACAGATTCATAAATATGGAGAAAACACTGCAATGAAAAATCTGAAAAACCTCTCTGTTTGTAGTTAACATTTCAAACTGGATGTTACGAACAGCATTTTAGCCCAATTGGAGGGGGAAAAACTGAAAGAAACAAAATGCTGTTGTCGAGTACAGGTAAGAAAGCTGTTGCCATGATAGAGTTCCATTTTTACCATAATGCTGTTTAAAGAGTAGACAAAGTAAGATACATTTTTCAGTAATAAAACTCTTACAATAACTGTTTTGTGCATAATCCTCTGTTGATCCAACTGTCCTTGGCATGGACACAAAGATCCCATGGAGCTGTCAAAATTCTAACAAATTAATGTGAATTTCTCTGTCCATACTAGTCATGTGGTGCAAGAGTCACATTAACTTTTTAATCCATTACCAGTCCAACTAAAATTTCATTAAATTCAAACATACTCAATAATGCTGGCTCATTAAAGTCATTTTATGCAGTTTAACATGCCTTTGTTGGCACTGTATGATTACAATCCAAACAGCCCATTTCCTCTAAAGAGTTTCTCCATCTGTAGTAAACACACCGAATCCCTTTGGTGGGGAATAAGGAGGCAGGCACACCCTGCTGTATTCATAGCAACTCACTGCCATCAACGTCACATCAAGTTATAATTAGCATCCAACCTGTAGCACTTCAACAGACCTCCTCCATCCCCGGCAGCACACGCTTAACACAGACTTCCTTTTGGCCTCAATCTGCTCTTAATGAGAATTACAGGAATAAGGGGCATGTCTCAATTCCACTGCCTTTTCACCACACAATCCTGTGTCTTAAAATACAGAGTTTAAGCATTGACAACATTCATTTTAGATTCTCAGTCTGCTGAGTCATTCTGCCCAATCACTTGTACACACCCATTATAAAGTTAGTCAAAAATCAGGGGTCAGCCAATGGCTGTGAAGTTTATAACAGCCACTTAGATCAATACTCACAATGCACTTTTGCTGCTTACTGATCACACTGTTGTCTCAAAAGCTTCTCTGTCTCCCTTTCGGTTTAATTTCTCTCTCTCTCTAAGTAAAAAGGACATGTGTGGACTCAGTTGCTTCAATTACCTAATTCTTCAAATTCAAAATGTAAAAAAAACACTAATGGTTCAGTATTTTGAGAACTATTATAATAGAACTAGAATAATATGGGAATTCAGACCACCTGCATAGCTAACTACTTCTTTTTCTCATAAATTACCATAATGTCTACATTTATTTTAAAAAGAAAACAGGAAACAAAGAGCGAGGCAAAACAGAGGGACACCACAGAGAAATTCCACCCCTTTTTCCTCAGACCAGCTCTCAGGGGGTCAGACTAAGGAATGCAGTAAAGCCGCTGAGCCGAGAAGACCAACCAATCATGCAAATCAGAGCCCAGAGAGAGAGACTGAATGATCAGAATGAACAAATTCCTCTGCTTTGTCTCAGTCTCTCACTCAACATGCCAACATCAGTTGAGAAAAGTGAGAAAAGTGAGAGTAGAATTAAACAGTTATCATAAAATGTCAGATTGTTTTAAAGGAAATGTTTTTTTATATATATATATAATATACATAATTTAATGTATGACATGTCACATTTGCAATTTTACCTGGAAAAATCTATTTTATACAAGTTTTAAATATTATATTTTAATATTTAATATAATACTTATAATTATATTTAATATACTATTATATAGTATTTAATATAACATTATATAATATTTAATATATTTAAAAAAATATATAATATTTAAAAGGTGTACCCTCACGTGTATTGGTTCAAGAAAAAATTACTTTTCACATGACATTTTTAGATGGATTAAATTAAATCATTTCTTGAAAATAATATAAACGTTTTGTTTTTTACATATGAAGCCAACAAGAATGTGGTACATTAGCTTTAATTTTGATTTTCACTGTGAACACTCATGTCATTGACGCTCATACGTATTGAAATACTCATACACATTTTGCACAAAAAAAAAAAAAAAAAAAAATCCCAAAGAGGGTTCCCAAAAGAGGGAAAAAAAATATTATCCAAGTTTCAAAAAACATGAGGGTAGGATAATTACTGGTGAATTATTTCTTTTAATATCTCTGATTCACTAAAACGTGCTAAAACCCAGCAGCTCCACGCGTTCTCCAAGTTGAGCCGCACAAATCAGATGACCTTAATCGGGAAAGTGGAACAGTCAGGCCGTATGAATTAAACTAATTAAGCTATTGGCTTCAGATTGAATCAGCCGGTTAGCAATCATTCCAGCTCACTCGTTATAAAGGCCTCTCAATTATGATTTAGAGCTTCATCAATATTCTATTTATTGTGCGGTAATTGACGTGCGCACAGTGTCCGGCAGCTGGCCTAGTTCTCTGCTTCTGGCAGATTAAGTCTGTGGAGTCTCTGTGCAGCCGAGCTCAGGCCATTCAAACACGAGGCAGAGAGCGATTTCAACCAGCTCAACTTTCGCACAAGCGCATACATGCACGCAAATACATGTAAATATTTCCCGTCTCCCTAATGCATGCATGGCCGCTGCAATAAAATAGGTTTATACAGTGGCACGCTTGGAGATGAATGAGAGATGATTCATATGGTTAAACTAATTTGAGCACAGACGCACTGAAACAAGACCATTCTTATGCTCAACGTCTCTCTCAAACACAATGGTAACACTGTACGCAGTGTGTATACAGCTGCTATAAGCTGATACATGCTATCAAGAGCTTGAAGATAAAGTCATTGGGAGAAAAGACAGGATTTCACGCACACACACACACACATTTCTGACACTGCAGTTATCTCAGTAAGCTGTGATTGTGTCTGCTGACTGCTGAGGTGAGATCCCCCAACTGCGCATTTGAAGAGCTTTTTTGGAGAGCTTCCTTACTGTCCCAGTGCTTCCTGTCTGATATGGAAATCCCCATTTGGTCTATTGTCATCCATGTACACACAAAAATATTCTCCATTCCAAAAACCCACGAGTTATTAACAAAATGATGAAAAGTGACTGTAGAAAATGGCATTTAACACTTTGTTCCCCATCTTCTTTAACTCGCCAAATGGCTTTATACACATGCACAAAACGGACGCGTTTAACTCCTTACGTATCTTCCTAACTCTCGACAGATGGATACTACTGCTATCTGCCTGACAGGAAACACAGCTGGTGCACAGGATGTGATGTCATCGTGACCACTCGTAAACAACTGTCTGGTGTCTTCCTCCAGCATTTTTCTGACCTTTGAAGTGAGTGAGTGTAGCAAGGTTAGATGTTATGGGAAGGCGGGAACCGGCGAACATTTAAAGACTTTAATAATAAAATAAACAAATACAAAATGAAAGTAAAGACAGCAGCCCCTCACGGACGACTGCGGTCACATGCAACAAAACACAACATAAACCCATGTCGCTCCTCCTTTTATGCTTCCGCTCCTCCGTGAGAGATATGAGACCGGTGCGTCACGCAGGTGTCGCTCATTATCAGTCACGCCACCGGCCTCGCGCCATTCTCCCCCACGGCCCTCGGCCTCGTCCTGCTCGCCACAGTGAGCAAGATGAGATTTTTGAAATGGCTACTTAATCACATTGACACCTATTAACATTCACCTTGTGAATGTTAGTAGTGAAAGTTAGACAGCATTAAATGAATACATTCCTCATTAAAATGAACCAAAAAAAAAAAAATATATATATTTTTTTTTATTAATACAGTATATGATATTATTAATAAATTACCTCAATTACCAGAAATGGATGGAAGGACGGAAAATAAAAATGTCTAAATAAAAAATAAAAAAGTAAGAAATAAAATCAATCGTCCAGAAAATGTAGGCATTAAGAAATTATAATGTACGGTATGGAAAATAATGTATATACATTTAAAAATTTGCTAAATTTAGCTGTTATTAAAGTATATGTGTAAGTGAGTGTTAGATGATGGACAAAGTTAATCTAAATGTAAAAATTTGAGGAAATCCGGATGAACAATTAAATGTACAATTTCAGCCAATACTACTAATAAAAAATGTAAAAAAATTAAAATGTATATATATATTTTTTTACATTTTAATTTTTATAATAATAATAATAATTAATAATAATATATATTATTATTATTTTATTTTTTTAATTAAATAATATTTTTTTACAAAATCAGCTGATAACAGATATAGTACTTGTATATTGTGCATCCCTAAATATTTTAAATTTAAGATATACACTACTACTTTAGGCTACTCACAATTTAAAAAAATCTCAAACCAGCTTTAATTTAAAGATTTGATGAAAAATGTAAATCAGAAATCAGTCTGTAGGAGACAAACTATGCCAGCTAGGGTGATAAATGAATGACTAACTGACTGCCGGGCAGATTCACGCTAATACCATTAGCTTTAGAGCTTAAACAGTACAACTAATGGGTGCAAGCCAGCAGAACCACTACGAAAGAACAGAACTGAACCGAGCAGCGCCCACAGAGACGAGATGTGGCAATCTCTCGCCAGCTGCAGCACTCCGGGACAGTCGAGTTTTGGAGTCATCTCCTCATACAGTGTGTTCTTAAATCCAGCCTAATCCTCTGGGCTGTGCACAGGATGAACGGGCCGATGGAGGGAGGATGAAGAGAGAGATGGAGAGATGAGCGAGGGATGAGAGAGGGAATTGTTCAGAGATGTTCCGGGTTGATCCGCAAGACTCTCGTAAATCCTTGCTGGATCTCCTGTGGCTTTTGTGACCTGGCTGTGACCAATCAAGCCACCAATCGGTCAAGCGAGCGCATCACACACATACGCTTACAATATCTCTCCTTTAGGTGTTTGTGTCTTTTACTAATCCTCTTAGAGCTTTACATTGCTGCAAGTTCATCTGATACTGGGATAAGAGGCCCCTCAAACTACATGATCTCATGAAGAATGTGTGCACACGTGTGCGTGTGGGTCATGTATGTCCATACAGAAATTAATTTCGGATTTGCTCTATTACATGAACCATGCTTATTACAGATTCCCTATTAGCAGCAGGCATGTTCATTTCTCTTCAGACCAGAAGTTTCCCGCAGAATACAATTCATTTTCAAAGCATGCTGCAGAGTTTTCATAATTAATGCTCGCCGAGACTTGTTTATTATTAGCAAACATAATTACTTTTTGTGAATAAAAACCTCATGCCAGGGCTCCAGACAAAAAGAAAATTACTAGGGAGCGGTTTTGACTCTTACAATGAAACATTTTGAAGTCAAATTACTTTAGTTGATAAATTATATAATCACTCAATACAGATGGTTGTTCAGAAGTGCTTCGGTTCATTGAGCTGCTACGTTCACAGCTTCTGGCTTCAGCTTTTAAAGGAATAGTTCAAATGCCTTTTTCCTTTCCCTCATGTCATTCCAAACCTATAAGATTTCCGTTCATCTTCGAAACACAGTCTGTCCACTGAAAGTCCATTCCACCAAAACTATGATGCTTCAAAAAGTTCAAAAATACTAATATAATCAAGCGGTTTAGTCCAAGTTTTCTGAAGAGGCATGATCGCCTTTATATGATGCTTTTATTCACATATAAACATTGATCAACGGCACGCACATACATACTGTAGAGCTCATCAAGTATGACAAACAGAAGATCAAACGCGTGTTTGCCGTGCAAGAGCCAATGAGGTTTGTTCTTGTGTCACGCAAGCCAGTTCGAGTTGCTGCAAGAACCAAATGAAGTTTGATTGAGAGTGATGACTCTGAACAATTCACTATCTGACTGAGTGGCTGCATCCAAAACCCTATAGTAGGTACTATTTTTGCATAAGTAACTAATTACTTTGAGACAGTTAAAAAAGTGTTCTATAGGCCTAGGGCCAGATTTACTAACAGCTTGCGCCAGCGCAAACCCTCTTTTGGCATTAAAAGACTACTGCCAGGATTTACTAACGACACACAGTGAAAAATTAGCACTGAAAAGGCGTGGACAGTTATTTTTGCGGCTGACCTTATATTGCATGTTTTTTGGGGATTTTCCCTTTTAGGAGGAGGAGAGTATTTAAATAAATATTAAGGTTGGCGCTTGTCAATGTACTGGTATTTGCGCCATTATTTACCACCCCAAAAAAAGCATGTCTTAAAAAAGCATCTACTTTGTAGATCGCGTTGGTCATTATGGAAATTATCTGGCTACATCTGTGTTTTTTTTCATTTGTGCGCCGCAGAACTTTCCACTCCCATCGGCGCTGTTTCTGAATTGCGCTCTCACGCTAATTTGCCCTGTTTAGTAAATCTGCCCCATAGTATGACTGTGTGAAGTATGAATATAATCCATATGTACAACATCTGTCATGTTGTTATTGTCATGTGACCTATACCAGAATCAGTTGCATTGCTTCACTGCCATACACAAATCCTATCCTGTGGCCTCTTTGGAAAGCAAAGTTTTAGATGTGCACTTCTGCACGCTACTCACTAGGTGTAGTTCGTCATCCAGGTACTATTTGCCAACTGTTTTATGAATACTGTGAATTTGGAAATACTACTTGGCTCACATATTGTTTTTCATCTAATATATAATAGGGAAGTATGCAATTTCGGTCTGATTCAAGCCTCAAGTTAGTATGAGGCTGTTTCATGAATCTTTTGACTGAATCATTAAAAAGATCCAGTTCATAAAAGTCACTATTTCACAAATCAGAGACATCATGACTCACATGGTGTTCGTTGTTGCATGAAGGAAACACTGGTGCGCATCCTATCAAGATGATACATGACAAAACCACATTCGGATGAGCAGTTTTTCCATCTGTCGCCAATGATAGGTCGATTTTTCTTTAATGGGGAATCTAAAAAAAAAAGTTTTCAAAGTTGAGACTAAAAGTTGGGTGCTTCAAAATCATTGACTAACCACAGGCATATTACCAAGAAGTCAGACAACTCCCAAAATTAGATGAGTGTACTTGGAGGATAGGCTGACCCCCCGTCTGTGCAATAGCATACTCTTGGGCCCTCATGGCCAGTTTGTGTTCCTGCACTGAGACATGCACAAAATGTTAACAAGAAACCAAGTACTCCAAAACAAACATCGCCTGACATTTGGAATAATTCTCCCAACTCACTGTAAGATGAGACTCAGGGGAGAGACATGAACGAGCATGTGCATAAGGGCATGATACGACCACATCAGGAGGTGAGTTGCTATGGAGACAAAGTAGGAGGGAAATTACCTCTGCACAGATCCAAAGGTCAGCTCTATCCCTGACTCTACTCTAGCATGCACTTCAAAGTGTTTCGCTATACCCTGACACCATGTGACTCAATGTCACAGAAGTGGGCTCGGGATTTGAGCATTCATCATTGGGATGAGTCAAAGGAACAAACAGCAACAGCAAAGTCTGCTCAAAGACTTTCTCTATCGGCCCTCCGGCATTATGACTTTATACCTGCGCTAGTCGCTGCGAAGAGACTGACGTGGGCCGCTAATTCCCTGAGTAAATAGCGATACTGTACAATCACGTTGCTATTGCAAAAACATGTCTGTTTAAAAATATGAAAATAAAACAATACATTTAGTGAGGTTTATGTTTAAGTCAACATGAAATATCATTCACAGCCCAATTTACTTCCATAATGTGACATATTTCTGACTTAAACAGGAAATTTAACAAGAAAAAGGCTTTGCTGTCATTAAACGTGCTGCATCTTCACGAAAGTTAAACATTTGTGCGTGTTTTTAAGCCTTTCCAACTTAAATATTCAAAGCAAATAGACACAAAAGTACCTGCGTCTCTCAGTTTCGTACTTGCATGGTGTGTGATAAGTTTTGTGTGCGCAGCAACACGCATCCAAAGCGCGCACCCAGAACGCCGCGTCTCACAGTGCACGAATATTCTTTCACGTCTTCCTGAGCTTGAACGGACATATTCACACAAAATTGTCAAAATGCCCGTCTTGACGAGTATCATCGTAAACATGGTCAGTTATGTCTTAAGTGAACTTAAACCTGTGAGAGATAAAATGCATGTGTAACAGTATATTTGATCTGTGCAGCTCGTAAAGTGACAGCAGCCTAATATTCCTGCAGCTGTTTGTTTTTATATGTTAATCAAACAAGAAACAGAAAAAAAAGATCGCTCACTGCTCAACTGAATAACTGTAATAAGGGTTCATCTATATTTATACAGTGAAACTATGCAGTTATATTTTATATTTGATTGCTATCTCTGTACCAGAAAATCTAGTTCAGACCTACATGAAAAACCTGAAAATAACTGTTTATTTCATTTGTATATGTTTTTTCTGTTGTGTTTATTTCTGCTATTGCTTGTAATTTGATTATTTGTTCTTTTTCTTTTTTTTTACTTACTGTCTTTAACAATATTACATTTATAGGAGTTAGGCTAGTAATAAAATATTTTTAAAAAAAAACTGTATTAAGACTGATTGTTTTGTTTTTTTTCAGTGTTCATTCAATTCACTGCTCATGTTCAGCTCTTGGATTTGTCTGCTTGAAATCTCGTGATTTTACGTGAACATGCTCCTTTGCAGCCACAAAAAGCTGAAGTGAGAAATACACAGACAGAAGCACACCCACACAACTCTGCTCCGTTGAGGCCTGCCCACTTATCACAGGTCTGTGGAGAGCTCTTCTTCTGTGTGAGACTGTGGTCTGCATGCGATAAGTTTGCTGTGAGAGCATAGTGCAAACATGCAGCACAGTCGGAAACATGATAACTCAGAAACCTGCAGGACAGGAGAAGCTGTGCTAATAGACTGAGCAGGGGAGAGTGGGTAAGCTGTGCCACTTCTTTAAAGGTTGTCCTCTAGGCATGAAGAAATTAGATCTAAAACTAAAACCTAAATATATTTCAACTGAAATTAGAATAAAGTGTCAACAAATTAATCTTTGGGGAATATTTGAATGATTTACATTGCAAATAAAACATTAATCCAAATGAGAGAGGGGGGGAAAAAAACAGTTAACCAATGCATAAATCTCACACCAGCCAGGAATTGTTTTAATAATCAAAATATTGCTACAATTTTCAACATTTTGGGCAAAATGCAACATTTAATAATTCATGGCTAATATTTAGCCAAATAATTTACATTTGTAATTATAACAAATCAACAATTCTTACCATCATGTAAAGTCTATTTTTATATTTTGCTTTGAACATAAAATTTATGATTACCTGCCATTCTAGGAAATTGACTTTGCAATACAAAAAAATAAAATAAATAAATAAATCTATATAATTGTATGGCCATGTGTCTAAAAATGAAATACAGTTTGGTTTGATAGATTAAGGAAGTGACACATCTTACCCCACACCCCACTACTCGGGACAGTTTGCTCAAACAGACTAGTGCACTAATGTAACAGAAGACACAAAGCAATGATAACAGTTTAATGTCTGCGAGAGTTTTAATGTACTTGATTGAACTGAACTACATCGCAGTGTCGTCGTTAGACAAAGCTCGGCTGCAGAAAAATGAGAGAACATAAAAACGATTTATTTAAAGCCATTTGTAGAGGGCACCCTGCAAAACCCTGATGATATCACTGCACAGCCTTTCTCTCTCCTTTTGAGACAGAGGGCGACTGCATGGGAGAGAAAATCAATCAAGAGCGCAGTGTGAGTAAACACTTCAGGGAGGCACAGCCACAGATGCAAGCGCTATGGACAAGTCACGTCTGCCAACCCCCCCAAACCAGCTAGACACACACACGCAATGAAATGGGTTGTGAAACGAGAGAATGCATCTCCTCTCGAGAAAGGCACAAGCTGTCGTCACTCCTGCTCAAAGCGAAAACAGCGAGAGAGACAGTGTGCGTAAATTCAGAGTGAACACGGGTGAATCTGACTGCAGTAGATGTGAAAGATATAGTAATCGATTGTCGAGTTCACGCGCGTGATCATAGGTAACTAAACCTATGCGCGTGAACTCGACAATCGATTACTATGGACTTCGACTGAAAACAGGATGTAAATACAGGTATGTGCGCTGGCCGAATTAACTTCATTTTTATTCATATCTTTCACATCTACTGCAGTCAGATTCACCGTGTTCACTCTGAAGGAATCACTCACATTGGCTGGGCACTTGTAATGACACATCAAGGATGTTAAGAGGCTAAAAGCAGGTTTAAAACTTGCCCCATTGAAGTCAACAGGGTGCAAATTTTAAAAAGAGGATAACATGGTGTAGGCAACACCGATTTTTGTCGTTGTTCTCTGTACTGACAGCACTCCAAATTTACAAAAAAATTAGCTCAATGTTAAAATTGACCGGAGTTCTCCTTTAAGGTTTTTCTCCCCCCATTGTTTTAATTTTAGTTTTAGCATAACATTATAATACCATGCATATTTTTACTTTGGTTTGGTTTCTTTAAATACAATTTTTTTACATTTGACATTTGAGGCTTAATGCTTGAAAAAAGCAATACGAGTTTTTCAGGAAGAGTGTTTTCAAAACATCATTCAAATTAAATTGTGATAATCGCAATTACAATTTCAAGGGAATAATCGACAATTATGATTTTTGTCATAATGCCCTAATTGCAGTACTAGGACAATTGTAGATTATTTCTCTTGAGACAAACTGTTATTCAATTATTTTTTACAAATTATACATGGGAAGCGAGCAACACAACAACACTAGAACACTCATCCTGTTATAATGAATGAAGGCTTCATTGTAAGTTCACATTTTTTCATAAGAGACCCTGCAGTTCAGCATGAGCTCATCGACTGTCCACGCACAGGGTTCTGGACTCTGTACAGAATGACTCTCTTATTTACATTGAGTTGTTTATAACCCAAGTGAATACTGACTGTCGCACTCTCTGCATAAGCAAGGGGAGCAACATATCAAAATTTAAAAGAACCAACTGGGCTTTTCACTTTGGTACTAAAGCTTCTTTTTGAGTGTCAAGGGATGTTTCTTCAGCTTTCATTTTCAAGTGTCACCGCAAATAGAAGCATGAATCATTAACATGTAGACCAGACTACTGTACTCAATCAAAACACCTCTGATTTGTTAATGCGTTCATGCACATGATAATAACATTAACTTTATTGGTTATGTAAGATTACTGATAATATGCAGAATTGCAGATAGTAGGCTATTTTGTCCAAATTAATAAAGATAATAACTAAAACCAATGACTTTAATTGCTTCAAGTGAATTTAGGCATCACAACATTATAATGTACAGTATGAGAAATTTTGAAATCTACTAAAGATCACATTTAACAGTGTTATTAATGTTTTTGAAGATTAACTTTAAGTGAGCGTTATGTCAAGGGTAATCTAAATTTAAAAATGGTTTAAATGAATGTAGCCTACAATCAAATATCCAATATCTGGTATCCAATATCTATCAAACTGATATGGTACCGATTTATTGTTCACTTTGACCAGCATGAGTTGTTTTTAATTGTGCTACAAAAATGAATAAATGGATTAAAAAAATCCTTAATGGCAGTAGATTTAAACAGAATGCTGTAATCGTCACGTCGGAATTAGTTCACTTTTAAAATTAATTGTGTAGCAAAGCAGCAATCACACAACAAAATCTTCATATTGCATCATATCATGTATCATTAAGTCTTCAGTGGTCTTCACATCGGATACCTACATCCTTCTTTCCAAGTCACAGCATTGTTGTTAAGCATCATGCTATGTAGTTGTAAATTAGTTGCAAAATGCCTGGTTCTTAAGCTCTGGAGACCAGCTACATAAACATGAACACCATTAGGGTTGGTTTCCCATCGACTGAGAAGCGATACAAGCTCAACATGCCGCAAATGAGGACTTAGCATTGCAGAATGAGGTCTGTGGAGACCTTTAGGACAGCAGTAGCTGAGCCTGAGCAAGCAAGCTGTTCTATCCCCTAAAGCAAACCTAAACATCATTTATCAGATAATCTGACTACGGTGGCAGTTTGCAAGTAAACAGAGTTGGTGAATGGGAATCTAAAAATATTTGCCGTATCCTAAAAAAATTAAATAATAATGAATATTATTTAGAATTGTTCCAATAAAATAAAATAAATGAGAAAGCAACATTGCTTGTTGCTGAATCATGTTGTGATTAGTCTGTTAGCTTAGCGATTAACACTGGCCACTTGCTGATTTAGATAAGATGTCTTTCATGCTGTCAAGCATTAAGTTAAAGATTAACAAAAAGCAAAGAGGTGAAATTGAGCAAGCAGATTTTTATGGTTTTAGTTTTATAACTACAATAACTCACTCTGTTGTGGCCTCCTGAGTCCCATTGCAAATAGGTTTGCTACAATGAAGTCTACGGCTAATCGTGACAGAAATTCTGTAACACTCATAGGAAAAGATTAAATTAGTCCTGCCAGACTTTTCCAAATACTGCAGATGTAACATATTACTGGAACTGGCCTGTCCTCTATAGTGGAATTGTTTTGCATGGACTGCATTAGCAGGCCCAACTCAGTGCTGTTCCTTTAGCGAGTCTGGCTCTGATACCTTTTGGCTAAGGATGACCCATTTCCATAAAACACTATCTGTACTCAGAGAAGGCCAGAAGCACTGTCAAATGTACACGCTAACAGCAGGGCATCCAGCACACGCACTTGAGGTTTTTCCTCCAATACGCACATCAGAAGACATTTCAGAGTCATAAAGCACAGAATGAGGTCACCAGTCATCTCACTGTCTAACCTTTCACTACTGCAACATGTGCTCAATTTCATCTTCGTTTTAAAGCTTAGCCAACTGTTCTTCTGATATAAGTGTTCTGTGTTCAGAAACTGCCACAAACTGTTAATAATATACATCTACAGACTACAGACAAAAAGTTCGGAGAAGGTCAGAAAGTTGTTTTCTGAAACTTTCATTTGAATGATTTCTGAAAAAATATTAAAACAGAAAACAGTTCTATTAAATGGGAATAATATTTCACAGAATAACTGTTTATTACTGTGTTTTCACTGTGTTTTTGATAGAGTAAATGCAGCCTCGGTGAGAATAAGAGACTTCTTAAAAAAAGAAAAAATTATTCCGACCCCAAACTTTTGAACAGTAGTGTATATCCAATATAGTGTGATAACAATACATTAAAATAATAATAATAATAATAATAATATCTACTCAAAAGCAATATATGGTATCAATACATTGTGCTCAATGTCAAGTCAAGAAAGATTCAAACCCACATCCTTTCACACTTTTTCACATAAGCTGAGCGCCTAAAAGAGTGAAATCCAAGAATCACCCCCATCTCAATGTTACATCCCCTCTTTACGTCCACTCACATTCACACAACACAGCTCTCTCTTCAACTGTGTAACCAAACCTCCATTCCAGTTTCGGTTCTCTTCAGCACACGCGTCTGTAACTCGACCAACATCCCAGTTTCTATAGTTCTGTTCAGCGCACGTCTCTTTATCACAATGTAATCTGCCTGTTTCCTTTGTGCCCCTGTTATCCGATCTAAAGCCAGTCACTTTACATCCTGAGCCATTATACCATCCGCCACTTAATATAGTTTAATGTCTCTCTGACTTCATTAAGGGACGGAAGCAAGTGGACAACTAACTCATTACTCCAGTCTAATTCCGAAGTTCTGCCGGCTGCTCTATTGAACCACTTCCAGATATACATTCTGCATATTTCTCAATATAAAACAAGTTTTACTACCACAATACTTGCCTATAAAACTCTGGCCATCACAAAACATCATTTAGATCACCGTCTCTCAACTGGCACAGATCAGAAAATTGTGATATTTAGGTCCTTGCGCTTGAAGGCAAAATGATTCATTGCTAAATATGACAGGCGAAGAGAAAGAAAAAGATAGACAGAAAAAAACAGAGGAGGAGGGAAAGAGAGGGAGAGAATGATAGCAAGGGAGTTGTGAAGAGCAAAGATGAAAGGAAATCAAAGTAGAATCCCAATGCGTGGAGAAGGGGATCTCCTGTGATTAATCATCCTCCAGCCCAGTATGAGAAGAAATAATCTTGTTAATGTCAACAAAGCCGAATATACGCTCCAAATGCAGTTTCAAGATGTGGGATTTCAAGATGGCAGCGTAAAGATGATGTCACGCTACCTGATAGACGGCCTAACGATAAAGAACATGCGACGTCGACCGATGGGCCACAGATCAAATCAGCCGTAATGGGCTTTAATTTCATTTCAGACCAGCGTGGAACACGGGCTCAAAAGTCTGTCAACATCTCCTACAGATATTGCCCCCAATTGAATGAGAAATCACAGAGAACATAATTGTGGTGAATTTGCTAGCCGGTGGACCATGAGCTGGAGATCTGCATCTCCACCACAGCAAAAAGACTCTGGAGCAAATGTAATTACAGCCCAGCTGCCTCTGTTAGACAAACACATGGTTGGAACTTCCAACGTTAGTTCACCCAAAAATAAAAATTCTGACATCTTTACTCACCCGCAATTTGTGCCAAACCTGTATGACTTTTTTCACCAGAACATCAAAGAAAATATAGAATTTTTTTCTGTTTTATATTAGACACAGAACATCCTACTTACTAATACTATTCAAAATACTATACCATTTCCACATATAAGCGCTTTTGCTTTACTTTTTCAAAAGTATATTATGCTGATCTCATCTGTCTACTGCTCCACCGCTCACAGGACAGTTCCCCTTTCTGTCTGGCAGTCTTTCTTTCTATATTCCCAGATGTTTCAGTTCCTCACCTGAAACTCAAGTGAAACAGTTCCAGTTACTAAATGTGCACATCCAGGGTTATTGCAGTTTGGCTAACTAAAACTAAACCAAAAAAACATGTTTGTTATATATAAACGTTGACTGAAATAAAATATAAAACGATTTTATTTCAGCCAGTTGCCAACATTTCTCATTTTCGTAACTTTAGATTGATGTACTAAAATAACTAAAACTGATATAAAAAAAAAACTAAACTATATAGACATATCTAAAAAAAAAAATAATAATAATAATAATAATAATAAAAATGACAAAACAGAACAAAATGACTAAACAATTTATAAATTAAGATGAAAATGGAAAATATAAAATAAAAACAAATTCCAGTTCCAAGTTCCAGATAGCTTAACCGGGGGAGGTTTTTGTTTTAGGTCACATTCAACAAAAATAGAAGACAGAAATCACAAACTATGCCAATAATAACTCTAACATATATATACACATAAACAACATTCTCTTTATATTAGTACTTAAGATACACTTTAAAAGCATATATGTTTGCCAACCCAAATGCACATGGAGGAAGTGTTCAGAAAACAATGAAAGCAATGCAATTCTGTAGAGCGGCACAAAAATTTTACTTGAGCTGAGTGAGCTTCCGCTATGCATTCAGGGATGTCAATGTATGGATTACAGGTAGGGTTGCATGATTAATCGCAATGAAACCACGCGCGATTTGGCAAAGTCTGCGATTATTTTCTGCGCAGCTTGTCAGTGCGGTGTGGCTGATCGGTAGTAAACGCTGCTCCATCTGAACACCAGAGGGCGCTCTCACGCAGACACACCAAATATGCCCCGCAGCAATAACGCACATCATTCCAGGAAATCCCTACTATGGGCATCATATTATCGCTGTAGTTGAATAAACAGAGGATTGAAACGCTTTGATTGATTAAACATGCCTTATTCTGTGTAAGAAGCCACATCATCTCACAGTATGATGCTCAACTGTCGTTATGAAGTGAGTTTGGAGTAAAAGCATGTTATTAAATGCATTTACAG
This sequence comes from Abramis brama, assembly GCF_963993115.1. Lineage (NCBI taxonomy): Eukaryota > Metazoa > Chordata > Actinopteri > Cypriniformes > Leuciscidae > Abramis > Abramis brama. The sequence goes on from NC_139979.1 coordinate 15,793,748, forward strand.
AGCCGTACATCGATGACAAGCTGCGCATTCAAAATAATCGCAGCCTTTGCGATTTCATAATCGCGATAAGCCAAATTGGTTTAAGTGCGATTTCGTGTAAACTGCGATTAATCGTGCAGCCCTAATTACAGGTGTCTGCGTACTAGAATGATCATAATCAGCAAACCAAATTTAAACAATCTAGACCAGTAAATTGTACTATTTCTAATAACTTAAGGGGTAGTCACACTACACATACACTACACTCCTTCAGAGCATGACGTCATATCATGACCGCTGCAGTATCCGAAGAAAGTTTGCATGCTCAAAGTCAAATGTGACCGTGGCTTTAGACCTATAATCTTGAAGAGCAATCTATAAACATCAACGAATAGCTTAAGGTTAGACATGAGATGAGTAAACGGTGGTGGTGCTTGCTAACTGAGAGGAAGTAGCTGGAAAGGTTATGAAAGATTATTTGTTTGCGCTCGTTTCTATTTGAGATGAATGTATTAAAATATGGCCTTAAAGGTCCCGTCTCGTCTAGCATCTGCCATCAACAGGCCCTCTGGAGATCCCCATTAACCCAAATGTCAATATCAGAGTGCTTCACAAGTGCTAACGGAGGGTCTTAATCTAATCCATTACCGATGACCCTGGACAACAGTCCTAGATTTTCCCTCAGAAGTTTTCACTCTCCCAAGCTCTCATGTTAGACGTTGCCCCAATGATGGTCAACAGCACTCGTAACTGTTATTCAGTGCGTCATGCGACTTATAATTCAGTTCCACCCTCTCTTCGACATAGCATGTCCAGGAAAGCGAGTCGGCTGCTGGGTTACCGAGAAACAATGGCATTCCTGTGCTCTGTGATGCCAGGTGCCGGCAGGAACACGATCCCTTCCATCTGTCCGTCTGTTCTGGCAAGCGCTCGGCCAGGCCCGGGCAGCAGCTAGGGAGAGTCACAAAATGGGACTATTGTTCCAAAGCCTCTTGGAGGAACACACTAAATACCACCCCCCCCCCACACACACACACACTTCCCCAACACAAACGTTGACGAAAGCACATCAGCATAAACACGCACATCAGGAATGAAACTAAAGACAAACACACAGTAGAGTGTCGTACGCAGAGCCGCTGCCACTGTCAACCCAACAACATGCGCCTCACACGCATCTGCAGTTCTGCTGAAGTCTTGCTGAAGTCTTGCTGAGGGGGAAAACAGCATTCTGCGCTGCATAGCCCAGTCCCATGGAATATGATTCATTTCCTATAAATGTAGGACCCGACAGCCTCTCCTCTCCAAGATAACTACTTTCAAATCTTCCTGACCTTATTGCCAAGAACATTAGATTTTTAATGACTTTTTGGATTTTCAATTCGAAGCCACGATGAAACGGAAGTAGCAACATATCTTTTCATCCATATTGTGATATAGTCTAAATCTGAGTATGATGGAATATCCAAACAGAAAAAAATGTAGGTTGGGAACTTGATTCTATTCAAGGTTGTTGATTGGATTTTAAGATGTGGCTGTTTTGGGCGATTGTGGAGGGGCGGGGTTTAATGTTTAAGCAGACTAAATGATTGGAGAAGTCCAGTATACATCACCAGAGTCATTTTCACTGAAAGATTGAGATATGACATTTTAATTAAACATTACAACATCAAAAAACTGTCAAACAAATAAAAATACATGGATGAATCGTTCACAATAAGATCTATAATTAATTAATGATTAATGAATCATTGTATAAATCTACTAATCTACTCATTTTTCAATGGGAAAAAAGACTTCTGCATCAAAACCTGTTTGCAATTTAGCAAAATATGATGTCTGTTTATAGATTTTCCAACAGAATGAATTTTCCACTTCCTATTAAAAAAGGCCACCATAATAATTGATATTTTTCCATTAAGATGATCTCAATCCAATTAATTCTTAGAATGCCAGTGTTATTATTATAACCACTTGAAATTTACATCTCATGTTCCTTTTCTTTTTCATTTAATTTCATTCTATTACTATTTTTGTGCAATACCATAGTATTTTTGTAATGTTATTGTAAGTTGAGGTTTTGGACATGTCAAAATACAGTAAATTAACAAATAAAATAAAAAAAGTTTGATTGAAATAAAACAATCCTGCATAGACTAGAGATGCATTACGGTCTCAAACCGATGCTTTGCACCTATCCTTTTATGTTTAACGTATTCTCCAAGCACAGCAACCATTTGATGCCCTCAGGCAACGCTTTACCCCCTCACACACTGGGACTATCAATTTCTCCCAACTAAAAACACGCATGTAGCCAGGGTCTGTCCGAAATCCACATAGCCGGTGCACTGTTTAGAGGCGAGAAGACCAGTGAAAGTAGCAGATGAATAATGGATAGCTCGTTCTTTCTCCTCTGTGAAAAAACATGACAGATCAGTTCCTGCACCCTCTGATTGTAAAGCTTCATTTCTGACTCCAGGGGCCCGCCGTCTCCACGCTCTCATCTTCTAATGGTCCTACCAGTGATTACTGAGACATAAGTGCACCGTCTGTCTTGATGATCAATCATCCGCTGGATCTATAAAGACGGCCCCACCACAGAGCTCCCCAAATGTAATTAAATTTAAAAGAGTGGACGCTGCCCGATCTGCCAGCAGTTTGAGGGGCGTCGTTGGCTGTAAGCATGACTGACAACTTATTTATAGTGCTTTAGCTGCAAGCAACACAATACGTGATGATGACAACTTGGGGTGTTCGTCAGAAGCATGCTCAATTTCGTCTGTCATGTCATCAATGGACTCCTGAGAGCCACTGAGCAATAAAACAGCTCTTTTAACAGGAGAGTGCTATTCAATAATAAGCATTGCAGAATTATATCATTCAGAACAGACAAACAAGGCATCTGGGGGTCAATGTTTCCCACCAGTAAATACGACAGAAGTAGAGTAGGAGCAACTCACTGAGGATCAGATCACTTTTTAATGTCAGCCTACTTCTGACTTTTCAACTAAGGCAGCCCTCAAAAGAGCAAATGTCTGCTGCATGCCAAGTCAATCTGAACAGCAAAGTTATGGCAAGCCCTTTCAAGTAATCCAATAGAGACTGGTAGCCTTTTTCATTTTTAATAGGCCTAACTTTTTTAGCTATTCATTACATAGATCCTACTACCTAATGGTAGGATGGTGACAAGTATCCTTTGAATAAATTACTAGTACACATTCATTAGGGCCTAGATATCAGTACTTATTCCTTTGCTACAAGTCACTATCCCAAAATGTCAAGTAACTACTCCAGTGTTTCCGGAACAAAACAAAACTGAAACAAAACATTGCCACTGAATTCTACGGGAATCTGTCTATTCTGTATTCCAAATGTTGAAAGCACAGCACCATGTTCAGTACTGATTTCTTCATTATTAGTGACTATTTTAATGGTAATTATTATCTATTCCAATTTCCTAATAACAATTGAATAGATATTAGTAGCTATTTATTAGACATTAAGATGTATTCCAATTGCTGTCACGTTTTAACTAGTGGTCAGATGTTAATGTATCTATGAAGAAGCCATTTTGATTAATAATTACATTCACACAGCAAAAAAACAATTGCAAACAGTGACATAAGGAATGTTACTAACAACTGATACTAGACGTTTCTCATTTATGCATGAAAACTATAGGTTACCAATTCACAATAAGTTAATGAACTAACAATTAAAACTTTTAAATTCAACATTTGCTAACACATTAATACAAGGGTTGCATCTTACGTTAACAAAGATTAATGTAGGCTACTTGCGTTAGCAAAGATTAATAAATACTCAAAGAAATGTAGCCTATTGCTCATTGATAGGTCATGCATTAAATAACGATAAATATAGCCTACTAGGACATTCAAGTAAAGTGTTTCCAAAATATACTATATTAGAATACTTATTAGTAAATTCCACAAAAAAAATAAAAAAAAATACTATCAGTAATATAATCACACATAAGCTACTAGTAAGTTTTAATGGGGAAAATTTGTTAAAACGGCTTGCCATACATGCCTTCACTGTCCGGGTGCGATTTCTTTCAATACATTTTATAGACGCTAGAAAAGTCGCATTCCTGTATTGAAACATCGCTGCTCTTGTACAGTCCTCCTGTCTCTGCTTAACACTGACACATGAAGAGACCAGAAAAACAGTCGGCAACAGAACAGCCCGAGAAAACGATTCGGGAGCCGACAATTATGCGGGTTAAATTTTAGATATACAAATTAAAAGATTTACCTTATCTCGTTTCGACAGCGCACGAGACGATAACAGAGACCGTTGAGACCTTTCGCTTCGTCCCAGTGCGGATCTGAGTCTCCACGCGCTGGAAAAAAAATGTGATCTTCAGATGGTAGTAACGTTACCTCAAAAATTAATCCCAAACATGGTCGAGCGGAGATCTGGCCCGAAATACAGCGCTTTTCTCAAAATCCGCCGTCTCGTTCCGAGGGGGATGGTAACCCGTTAGTTTAGTGCGCGCAGGGCGGCCTGTTCGCTGGTAATTATGGTGTAAATTGGCCGAGGATCGAGGACACTCCGTCCGCTGGATGAGCGCTGCGCTCCGGCTGAAAGCACTGAGTGAGCGCCGCTATTCGGTGTAACGGAGACGGAGCAGCTGAAGAGACCCGCCCACTCTGTCAACCCGGAAGAGAACTGTCAATGAAATGGCATTAATGACATCAGTTGCACTCAAGAATGAGAGCCATGGGTGGACAGTGGAAATATTATTAACAACCTTCTAACCTCTGGCTAAATCAGTTATAAACGTCTTTGTAAAGAAAAACCGCAGCAGAGATTCTTGTGTTAGAATGGGAGAGTTGTGTATTGTTTTATTCCTTTGCTAACTCATGTAACCACCCCTCTTGGGTTCTGGTTTTACAACACTAAGGATGTGGGTTTTGTTGTATCCAACCAAGAAATCTTAACTGCTAATAAAATTTCACCCAGATTGTTTTGCAATTTCTTATTGTTGGTTTTGGTTCATATGGTTCTCAACAGTTTTTTCTTAAATAATCATGGCTTTAAAATTAAACTTTTAAAATGTATAATCAATGAATTGCACTGGGACAACAAAATGCAAAATGACTAATATGACCTTGGCTGACCAGGAACATTAACACTTTTGTATTGCATAATGTTCACGATGTTGTTTGACGTTTTGCATGAGCAACAGCAGATGTGTGATAACATATTAATAAAACACTGGGCCAAATATTGTAGCGTTACGTATTATCAAGTGACAGGTAAATATACATCAAAATACAGTAGAGTTTGATTGGATGCACAGCCTTCGATGTCAACAACATAGGCATTTTAAAAAAACTATATTTATTTATGTACAGTACTGTGCAAAAGTCTTAGGCACGTTAGTATTTTCACACAAAAAAAAGTTTTTAAGCCAGTCTCTTTTATCTTTTGCTGTGGTGTGTCAGTAGGAAATATCAGTTTACATTTCCAAACATTGCTTTTGCCATTAATTGAAATAATCCAGTGAGATTTTTGTAGAAGCTAATTGATAAATAAAATCTATTTACACAAGTGCCTAACACTTTTCACAGTACTGTAGCTTTGCAGGAAGGTTTCTTCAAGCATCTTGGAGACATTGATGTCCACAGTTCTTCTGGATTTAGTCTGTCTCAGTTTTTTCTGTTTCTTCATGTAATCACAGACGGACTCGATGATGGTGAGATCAGATCATACACTGTAAAAAAATTGCTGTAGTTATGCAGCTGGCAACAGTTTGTTCAAAGTTAAATGAACATTAAACATTAACAAGTCTTTGTCTTTACAGAATAAAACTATAAAATAACAATCTAATGCAAAGCATTCTGGGAACCAGAAATCTTCATCAACCTTTTTCTGTTTTTTTTTCCTTCAGATTTTGGTTCCCAGAATGCTTTGCATGAGGCTGTTATTTTAGTTTTATTCTGTAAAGATAAAGACTTGTTAATGTTTAATGTTCATTTAACTTTGAACAAACTGTTGCCAGTAAATAACATCAATTTAAATCTACAGTAAGTTACTGGCAAGCAGATGCCAGTAATACTGTAATTTCTACAGATTTTTTTTACAGTGTACCGGCTGTTGTCAGACTCCTTGTGCATACAGAAATCTCACTGGATTATTACAATTAATGGAAAAAGGAATGTTTGGAAATGTAAACTAATATTTCCTACTGACACACTACAACAAAATATATAAATAACTGGCTTAAAATCATTTTATTGGGGTGAAAATACTAACGTGCCTAAGACATTTGCACAGTACTCTATGTTTATATGACTAGTGCCTTTATAATTTGAATTTAGCATTGTTATTGCCTAGTTGTGTTGCACTAACACACCGATTGAAGCCAGTGGTATGTAAAACAGGTGAGGACATTTTCGGGTCAAAGAATGATGGTGGGTCTAGTGTTAGAAAAGTTTTAAAATAATAGCACTTTGGTCAATACAGACACCGGATCCGGCCCACATCTGGGCCGTGTGGAATTCATGTGTACCAGATGTGGGCCGGATCTGGGCCGACACTATGTTGCTGTCTGGGATGTTTATACTTTACAAAGTGATATTTACTTAATTTCATTGCTTATATAATTTTACATATTTTCAGCCATTCTACCCCTACCACCATTTCCCCCCCTTTGAAATAAACTGCTTAACTGCTCTATAATGTTGACATCCTGTAGTGGGATTATTTTTGAACTTTGAAAGAAAGAAAAAACTCATGTCCTGGTTTGAGAAAATACAAAATGGCAACAGTAAAACTCTTTGTCATAATTTTCAGTGTTAATGTTTTTCTAGAATAAAATTCAGTTTATTCTCTCTATTCTGTTTATTTGAAGTTGCTTCAGAACAGCTTTAGTAAAAATAATAAAGCAATATTAATATGCAAAAACCTACAGTAATAAATGAAAATGAATATATTCCTTTTGTGTCTAAGTGTACTTGCATGACTTTGCTTATGTTTTAGGAGTGCAATAATATTCATTTGGAAAATAGGGCCATATCTGGCGCTATTATTCCATGTCAATTTAGGACTACCGACACTGCATGTTTAGTCACGTTTTATCTTCTGAAATACTCTGAGTTCCATAAACTAACACACGCACGCACACACACACACACACACACACACATACACACTTTCTAAACAATGACCCGGTAAAAATACCAATCTTTCATTTATTGCAGTTAAGTTTTATTCATAAAATATTCATGGTTGTTTGCAATTGAACCTCAATACAGAATTTCCAGCTAGTTTATTTATGCATTGCATGCACCAGCCACTTGTAGCAACTTCGTCTTGATGAAATATAAATGAGACGTCAAGTGTGTTCAGTATGTTCTTTGCCCCAGTCCTCTCTCAACCTTTTATAAAAACAGTAACTCATCCATAGTAAAGCCAAAACACTACAGCAGGACTAAACTGGGGTAAACCAAACAGCTGTATTCAGGTCAAATGCCAAAAGAGGATGTAGACGCAACACTATAGCAGGAAAGAGGAGCTCTGTCCCTTCTTATCAGCGGCCACCTGCAACATCTTAGTTGTTTTCTTCAAGGAAGAGGAGAGAGAGTGTGTGTGTGTGTGTGTGTGTGTCTGGGTGCGTGTGTGTGCGTGTGTGTGTGTGTGTGCGTGTCGATCTATATGATGTGATTTCTCCGTCACATTTTTCTCTTTATGTCTCCAACAGTATTTCACTTCAAAATATGCAGAGGGGTCCATATGAAAGAGAACAAAGTGAACTCTGAAGTTGACATTTAAGATGGCAGAAAAGGTGAAATGACAAGTATGGCATTCATAGAAAGGACAAGAACAGAGAATGAAATGAAGAAAGGAAACACTCACCTCTTTTGAAGTCTCCTTTCTGTGGGCATAATGTAAAATAGGCATAATATAAAAGAAGTGTCCTAATATTTATATTATTATATAGCTATGCAGCTTTTCCAACAAATTCAAGTGCTTTTCAGTATTATATGGCCATGAACTACACTGGCAAACAACAACAATTCATTCAATGCAATAATGACTGTTGTAAAAATAAATCCCGAATTTACTACTCTGTGATAATGGTTAAAATTGGAATATCTATTTTTGTACATTTTCATTACATTTCTCTGTCACTCAAAGAAAGGAGAGAAGGGAGACATGAAGGACAATGCCACTGTGGTGGGTGTTGAATCAAAATCTATAGAGAGGGGAGAAATAATTACCTGACATCTGTTTTTAACAAAGTTAATTAGTCATTTATATCCCCCAGCAACACGTGTGATTGAAATATAAATGCCATTATTCTCTTTTATTCTATAACGAGTCAGTGTGATGAAGCATAAAACTGTCATGTTAGTTAGTCAGTGTCATGAAGCATAAATCAAACTTAACTTCAGCTCTAACTGCTGGGAATGGGAAAAGGCAATTTGTTGGCTCTATTTCAAATTATATGAAACAATATACAGACCCTTTCCAAAAAATTAGAATATCATGGAAAAGTTAATTTATTTCCATAATTCCATTCAAAACGTTAAACTTCCATAGATTATAGATTCAGGGCCCACAACTTAAACGATTTCAAGTATTTAGTTGTTTATTTGTACATAATTTGGGCTTCCAGCTCATAAAACCCACGAAAACAGGATTTCAAGAAATTAGAATATTACATGAAATCACACAGTAATTACACAGTGATACCATGGTCACTGAACCAGGTTTTGGTTCTTTTGGCAGTGTGGGCAGGTGCAAATCCTGCTGGAAAATGAAGGAAGCATGAAGTGCTCTGAAAATGTCCTGGTAGACGGCTGCGTTGAGTGGACAGCACAGTGGACCAACACCAGCCGATGACATGGCTCCCCAAACCAACACAGACTGTGGAAACTTCACACTGGACTTCAAGCATCTTGGATTGTGTGCCTCTCCATTCTTCCTCCAGACTCTGGGACCTTGGTTTCCAAATGAGATGCAAAATTTGCTCTCATCAGAAAAGAGGACTTTGGTCCACTGTGCTTTATTAAATCCAGAGTCAACGCAGCCGTCTACCAGGACATTTTCAGAGCACTTCATGCTTCCTTCATTTTCCAGCAGGATTTGCACCTGCCCACACTGCCAAAAGAACCAAAACCTGGTTCAGTGACCATGATATCACTGTGTAATTACTGTGTGATTTCATGTAATATTCAAATTTTTTGAAATCCTGTTTTCGTGGGTTTTATGAGCTGGAAGCCCAAATTATGTACAAATAAACAACTAAATCCTTGAAATCGTTTAAGTTGTGGGCCCTGAATCTATAATCTATGGAAGTTTAACGTTTTGAATGGAATTATGGAAATAAATTAACTTTTCCATGATATTCTAATTTTTTGGAAAGGGTCTGTATATATCAAATAATATTTGGCCGAGATACAACTATTTGAAAATCTGGAATCTGAAGGTGCAAAAAAAAAAAAAAAACATTGAGAAAATCGCCTTTAAAGTTGTCCATTTATGTTCGTGATTGTGCTGCATTCACTCACAAAAATAAATGTTTTATATATTTACGGTAGGACATTTAAAAAATATCTTCATGGAACATGATCTTTACTTAATATCCAAATGATTTTTGCCATAAAAGACAAATCGATCATTTTGACCCATACAATGTTGGCTTTTGCCACAAATATAGCCTACCAGTGCGACTTATGACTGGTTTTATGATCCAGGGTCACATATTACAAATATTTTACAGAGATGTTTGGCTCAGTCACTCTAGAATTCTGCTGTGAACAAAAATAAATAAATAAATAAATAAACAAATAAATAAATAAGCTGAAATATGAATATAATAATCAATAATGTTTTATATTTGTTCTACAAAAATATTATATTGCAACCCTTAACACAAGCGGAACCATCGGGCGCAATCCATTGTAGCAACGGAATACAAATATAACGCACGCTGTCACGGTCTCATCATCTTTTCCGGGTGAATAGGATGTTGTGATATAGCTGTAGGCTAACGAGTTTTTACAAAATTCCAGGTTATGTTCGTTGCTTAAAACTACAAATGTCTGCGTTTTCTGAACCGGGAATAGCAAAAGTAAGGGATTTGAATCCAGCGACGCTCTCGACGAGTAAAGCACAGACAGCGGCGGCGTTAGTTGCTCAAGCCCGGAGCAAGAAGCGAGCCGTCAGTCCCGCGATCCACACAATACCGCAGCCAAATAATAACATCAGCAAAAAGAAAAAAACACAACCTCCATCGTCAACTACTCAAACTCAGGTAAAGAAAAAACACTAGACTTCGACATGACGGGACTAACGTTACTGTTTACACGTCATGTTTAATTTAATAATGAAACATTTCTCGGTGGTGTTGCATTTGTCTCAGGTTGCTCCAGTGGAGGGGACTTCTGAAGGAAAACCAGCAGCAGCTGTTGATATAGAGACTGCTACAAAGTGTCTGCCTTTTAAAAACCCTAACTTTGTGGTAAGAGTCTTCTCACAAAAAGTCCCAGATGTACTTGGATACATTTCAATACATTCATAAGTCTTTCCTCCACTAGCACTCAGGTATTGGTGGAGCAGCAGCAGGGAAGAAGAACAGGACTTGGAAAAATCTGAAGCAGATTTTAGCAGCAGAGAAAGCGCTGCCCTGGAAAATATCTGATCCTAACTGTGAGTCTGACTTACAAAAGTAATCAAACTCAGATTAATTCTGTCAAAATAAGAGTTTAAACATCTGATCAGAATAATAATTGCCAGATTGAGTGTTTACATCTCAGGTCAGAGTCTCAGTGAATGTGTTGATTTACTTTGACAATATTTAAATCTTTTATTTGTTTTTCTCTAAGACTGCAGCATAGATGCACCTCCTTCTATGAAACCTGCTAAAAAGTACTCGGACATCTCAGGTCTACTGGTGAGTTTGTTGTAAAATGATGTTGGTTAATAATGCAGAAACATTGCTAATGTAATTGACTGGATGTACCCTCTAATCTCACCTAATGATTTTTACATATCTGTGTCCCAGGCAAACTACACTGATCCTCAGACTAAACTGCGCTTCGCATCAACGGAGGAGTTTTCCTACATCCGTCAGTTGCCCACAGATGTGGTGACCGGATACCTGACTCTCCGTAAAGCCACCTGCATTGTTCCATGAGAGAGAACCCCAAAATAAAGAGGGTTGACTCTCTTTTCCAGGCATAGACTTTCATTGGATTATTTAGAATGAACTCCTTTTATTATTATTTTTCTTCACACAATAATTGTCTATATTTGTACCTGTATTGTGAACCAAATATGAAACAATGCAAATGCTCATTGTAACTCCTTAATCTTAAGATCTTAAATGGATCCAAATACTGGTGTGAACTATAACCAGTAACCCAGTGTGAATTAGATTATAAATAGAGACAGCGCTATAGAAAAGGAACTATTTCTGTTGTCAACCTCATGAAACCCCTTATTAGAACTGTTCACAATGAGGTCAATGAATAAAGTATTTAATTTAATAATCATATTGATATTGTTTTGCCTGGTAATTGGTCTCCTAAAGCTGTTTTTTCCATATCAAAAGATGCTGTATGGCATTTGGCTTTCATAAGTTACATTTAGTCATTTAGAAAACGCCTTTATCCAAAGAGACTTACAAATGAGTAAGTGACTGACAACGCAAGAAGTGCTCAAAATACAAAGTTTTAGACGTTGCTTAGAGTAGCATAAACCAGACAAGGGAGGGATTCAAGGAAAAGGAAATTTTTTTTTTTTTTTTTTTTTATGAGGTCAAGTGCTCATGGAAGAGATGAGTTTTCAGCTGTCTTTTGAATGTTGTCAGGGTGAGGTCGGGGAGATCTGATTCCACCAGCATGGAACCGTGAATGAGAATGTTCTGGAGAGATTTTGTGGCTCTCTGTGAGAGTACCACAAGCCGTCACTCATTTACCGATCGTAGGCTTCTGGTAGGGATGTAGACTCGTAGGAGGGAGCTGAGCCTGTGGTAGATCTGTAAGCAAGCGTCAATTCCTTGAACTTGATGCGAGCATCGAGTGGTGGCCAGTGCAGAGAGATGAAGAGAGGAGTGACGTGAGCCATTTTGGGCTCGTTGAAGACGACGAGCTGCAGCGTTCTGAATCATTTGTAGAGGTTTAATTGCACATGATGGAAGTCCAGCCAGAAGAGCATTGCAGTAATCAAGCCAAGAAATGACCAGGGCCTGGATGAGACATTGTGTTGCATGCTTGTTAAGAAAGACCTGATCTTCCTGGTGTTGTGCAGTGCAAACTGGCATGATCGAGCAGTCTTTGCAATGTGGTCTTTGAAGGTCAGATGGTCATCAAATGTTACTCCCAAGATTTCGAATGACAACGAATGATTTTGTTTGTTCATAAGTGAATCCTTAATGAAGAACAAAATGTAACATTTCAGATCATCTTTCTGTACTATGATGTATATGACGATGCCTTTCTGATGTCACAACTCTACTGTATAGAGTAAAAAAACCTGCTGTAAAATTATTTCATTTTAATAGAGAAAAAAGGAAGATCTTCACCTCAGATCTTTCATATCAAGACAGATTCAACAACATTGTACTGAAGATCAGGACTTAGTCTCACAACCTGCGAGTCCCAGTTTTCCTTCCTCTGTGAAGGTCCATGTCCATCCAAATCACTACAGTATGTCAATTCGGGGTAATTTTAAGAACAGATAACATTGGAAAATTTTTCCCAGCAGGCCCCAGCGAGGATCGAACTCGCGACCCCTGGTTTACAAGACCAGTGCTCTAACCACTGAGCTATGGAGCCTCACAAGATGCCTGTCAATCACGAGAGTGTTTGTGCTTTGAGTTAGCATGACAAAGACACACCTCAAGGAATTGGCAGGCAGCCTAAGATATCTTAACTGATGCTTCAGAGAAAAGACAAGATCAAACTTAACTAAACTTAACAAACAACAGACTGGTCACATTCTTGTAGCCCAACTGACTTATGTAGGCCTACTTTGTTTGAAAAAAGTTTATTTACACAGAGACTGTTCTGAAAGGGAATCAGCTGTGGAGGTATATGTGAAGACACATGACCAAATCAAGACTTTCTGGTTCTATAGAGATACCATTAAACTGAATCACACAGTAATACAGTCAGAATCAAAGACCTCAGAGTGCAGAAGAATCATATCAAGGCAGATTTAGAACCATGATTCCTTATTCGTCTTGTCCTTGTTTTTTTTTGTCAGTTTGAAAAAAAAAAAAAAATTTACTGAGAAAGGAATACATTGTTATAAAATAAACCTATTATTTTGAGACTTTAATAAAACAAAATGTAGCTGATCTTAATTCTGTATTTGTATTTCAGTACAAATCAGTTAGACATAAATAATCATAACTGAAGTACACATTTGTCATCCTAGAAAAACTATTAATTTCTCACATCGCTGGCAGGCACGTGCCTCTGACTAGATATGTGCCCTTTTTGCAAGATTTTTTAGTTTATATTTTAGTTTTTGTTAATTATTTGTTACTGTGAATTCGATTCACATAGGCCTACTTCTTATTCACAAACTCTTTTTTACCTACAGACAGTAGAGAAGCATGCGATTTCGGATGCAGCCTTTCTGCTTAATTACGACATGCCGCCAACCTACTGGCGGTTTTACTTTCATATAGTATCAATATATTTTCCGCAACATTTCAATTTTCTATATTCAAAATGTTATATTTAGAACATTAATCTCATAACATTATTTAGGCTATTGTAATTGCAGTGTAATTTTGATAAATGATAAGATGGATTTTGTTGATTCTGATTTAATTTCATTAGTTTTACAGCCCTATAGTGTAGCCTATAGTGTTAAATAGTGTAGTTAACGAAAAGGTGATCAACAATATGTAACTTTACTTTTTATAAATAATAATAAGAGGGGTGCCCTTTTTTCACTTGAGTATCTGCTGCCCCCGAAATTGTCCGTTTATCTTTTCCTCAATGTCTTTTATTGTCGGATAGAGCTGAGATCTGTCTGTTCATCTCCTCAAGCTTCTCCTTCATCATCTGACTCTTCTGTTCTTCCTCCTTCCTCAGTGCAGTGATTGTTGCTTCTTTTTCATCTTGAAGAATCTGATGAAACTTCTTAAACTCCTCTTTAATCTGCTGCTGTGAGCTCAGACTGAGTAAAAATACACAGCTGCATTTCCATATAATATATTAAATATACTTTTTGTCTGTTCTGTGTTGAAATTGTTGAGTATTTGACTCCTTGATGTGCTAGACTGTTTTATCACAATGTCCTTTCATTTGTGTGTGTGTGTAGCTTCTCCTGTAAGCACTTCAGTGTTGTTTTGTGTATAAGTGTAAATCTGTGAGAGTACAGTTTCTGGGAGAACAGGTGATACATTAAAAAACATTCAAAGAAAGAGAGTAATAATAAATAATTTTCACGTAAATAAAAAATATATATATATATATTTTTTTTAAAAGGCCTATATGTATAATTAATCAGATTAAATCCTAGTTCTTGTGGATGTTGATGGTTAACTTTATTGTGAATTTATGTTACGTATCATCACCTTTTGTAATTGTATGTGAACCAAAAATGAAATAATGCAAAGTCCTGATGCTGATACATTTTATTTGCTGCCATCTACCAGTATTATGAGGTATTACAATGAGACACTGTGGAAAATAAACCAACAAACCTGGAAATTCGTCTTTTAAATAAGAGATCCTCCTCAACTTTTAAAAAGACACTCCTAGAAGAAAAGGTTCTACATAGAACCTTAAAATGGTATAATTTTATGGATTTATAGTTTACTTTTTAATTTTAATTTTAATTAAATGCTTTGAATTAAACAGCTTGTAAACATACATTTAACCTAAATAACCTGTTGAACATGAAAGTATTATGAAATGATTTAAGACATTTCTCCTTATAGCCTTTTTGGCATAATTTGACATAAAAAAACATGAAGACAGCACTTTTAGTTATAAGTGTAGATCTTAAACTGATCCAAATACTTGTGTGAACAATAACAAGTTGCACAGTGTGTGTATGTTGTATGTATGTGTGTATGTTGTATGTATTAAACAGTATCTAATGCAAATTAGATGATCTGAGAAGCAGAAAAAGATTTTACACCCTCTAGAGAAAGGAAATAATTTATTTGATTGAGTTAATTAATAATTTATTTCTCTTGAAACCCCTCATTGGAAAAGCTCACAACATTGCAGATAAATAAAGTCTCAGATTAGTATTAATCTTGGCCTGCCTGGTATTTGGCCTATAGGTATAACTTTTTTCCATGCCAAAAAGATCCTGTATTGAGGACCTGGTCTCACGACCTGAGGCGGTTTTCCTCCCTCTGTGAAGGTCCATGTCCATCCAACACTGCATGAAAAGGGAAGAAGCTGGTAACATCTGACCATGGCAAACTTCCATGTAATTTCAGGTTTGCCGGATGTATGTGGAAAAAAACCTGAGCTAAGTTACACAGAACAGAAAATATCCAGAAATACCCAGATACTTAGCGTACACAGACATATACAGGAATCCGTGAAATTTCATAGACATTCACAGCTGAAACACTGATGGCTGTTAGGTGTGAAGACATTTATGTTAATGACCGGCAGTTAACAACAACAACAACAAAAAAACTACTGAACTCTAATATAGCTAGCTTTATAATTGTTTACAGAGCCATTAGAGAACATATGATTTTTAATTGGAAGGCATCCTCTCTCCCCAACTTCATTCTGCTTTCCATATTATTTCACAGAAAGTAAGCTAGTCCTAAACCTAGTCCTAAATGACTTACTGCTAATATCAAATGTTGTTTACATTTAAATGAGCCTCAAAAGTCTAAGTCAGTAGTTGACATTTGAAATCAACACAACTGTCCTTGCAGCCTTGAAGCTTGATTATACGTGCTACACGCTCTTCACAACTCTTCAGTTTACTAAGTTTCTTCAATTTGTCTAATTTTGGGAAGTTGTTGTTCGGTCATCAGCATGGAACAGCGTCGCTCAAGAAGAACCAGGGCTCGTCCCTCACACCTGAGGGGATTCTTGGTGGAGGGCGTCTCTTCCATTCAAGACCTTTCACAGCTGGCAGCTGTAGTCAAGTTGGATCACAATTACAGCTGCACCTCTGTGGAAGTTCAAAGACCCAGCGGTTTAGAAGAGCGCTACCTAGATAACACCGCTGTCCTTCCCGACATCCAGCCAGCAGCCTCAGTCTCTTCGGTGGACGTGTGTCAGCAGGAAGAGCCTGTCTCCATCCATGGCTTCAGTGTGCAGGGCTACCAGGACATTTACCACTCTGTGGTGGACCCCATGATGAAGACACACTCTGGTCGGCACCGTCCCTACAGCCTTGATCTGGGACTGAAGATCAAGCAGCGGCTGTGGGAAACCCTCAACTGCCCTTCACTGGTGGAGACAGAGCAGCCTGACGGACGTGTCCTGATCACCGAGAGCTTCTCCACACCCAGCAGAAGAAGCTTCGCTCCACGAATCCATGTGGACATCAGTGAAGAGCCCCTGCCTGAAAAACCCAGAAGAAAGAAGCCCAGACACTGAGTGATCAGTGTCACAAGGAGGCTGGAGTATCACACAGCGGGGCCTACGCATGTAAATATTGTAGGCTATATAGTTATAGAGTAAGTTTATATTTAAGTTTTTATTTTGATGAATACGTTTTTAGCACACTGCTATGAGATTGTTTGGATGCTTTTGCTGATTTTGTTATGTGGCTCCTCCTAAGTTGTTCTAAGTGGTTTTTATTGCATTGCTACATGGTTGTCACAATGTTTGGGGTGGTGTTGACGTGTTTGGCAAGGTTTTCTGAGAGCTTGTTAGCTTGTTGCTGTGCAGTTGCTGGACTTTCGGAGTGGTTTTTCATGCACTGATATGTGGTCGATAGGATGTTTTGAGTGATTGGTTGATCTGCGGTGGGCCTTTAACCTGTTAGGTTAGGGTAGGTTAGGGTCCCTCACACGGTTTGCAGCTTGACGTGCTGTGAGGGCTTGTGTGCATCAGTGATGCTGAGAGCTACACCACTGGTACTTCACAACTACTGGTAGGGTCACCCATAGTGGACAGGTCTCAGCTGAGGTGCCAGACGGAGACAAACCACCTTCTGGACAAGAGAGGATTGGCCTGATGTTCTTGGCAGAAGATCACAGTCTTGTGACAACGGCAACAACACCAGAATTACCTGTATGGAAGAAACTTTAAACTGATTACATGTGGAAGCCATCGATGGATCAACGGAAGCAACTGTTCCAACAGAATGAGGAAACACAGAATGGTTTGATATTGGTAAAGGTGTACGACAAGGCTGCATTCCTTCTTCAGCACGCTTGTAACAGCGTCCAGCCAATCAAATATTGAGGGCCGGTAAGTATATTTTATCTTATTGCTTTTTAAATGCTTCTATGTGTGTGGTAAACATTAAAAATCAATCACTTCTGAAATTGTTTCTAAATTTAGGGATACGATGACGTAAATTGATTGGAGCATTGAAAATGATGTAAATACAACAATTACTATTTACTGTATAACAGGTAAAGCAGTAATCTAAAATTCTTAAACCAGAGCTTAACAAAGCAGACTGTACTTTGTAACGTAATTATTAACTGATTATTATGAATAATCAAAACATGCATGTTAAACATTAAAACTAGTGCTATCAGTCATATATTGAATCACAAACAATCACATATTTTGGAAAAAGTCCTGAAATCTGATTTTATATTTATTTATTTTCCTGTCCAAATGCATTTAGTTTCTTCTTAATGAAAGAACACAGGATATGTAACAATGTTTTATTAACATTTTACACAAACAAAGCCTTACTAATACTAACATAAAAATAAAATGTACCGAAAAACTGAAATTATAAAACACTCAACTAAAACAAACACAGCGTGAAAAACAGCATCAGAAGCTCAAAACTATTACACTGTGTTGTCGGTCACCAGAGCGTCGTTTCAATATTATGTTTTTGCATAGGTGAGAAAATAATAAATAAATAAAAAGCTGTACTTTTTCTGAGTTTCATTTCTAATGTCTGATTGTATTTTAATATATCTCTATGCAATAAGACAAAAGGAATTATTATTAAAAATATATGAATTAAAAATATATATATACGAGAACTCGCGACCCCCACTACCACAGCATACACAAACAATAAACAAAAAAAGTTTTTTTAAATCCTTCACAACATTTCAATTTCAATTCAATGTTGTATCCACTTCCTATGGAAGCTTGTTTCCGCCACAGAATAAAAAATAAAAAAGGTAATTCCGCCTTTATATCACGCAATTCTGACTTTATAACTCGCACTGCAAGTTTATATCTCACAATTCTGACGAGATGAAAACTCGCAATTTTGAGATAAAAATTCACAATTATCTTTTAAAATGTTTTCTTACGTGGCGGAAACAAGCTTCCATAACTTCCACTATATTTACTGTAGGCTTACCTTTCAGTGGGATGGGTGCACTTGTTTTTCGGTGCACAAAAGCTTAATCTGTGGCCTGATGGTGGATACGGCTACTCACAGATCATCTTCAACATCAAGACGTGATCTGTATTTATTTTTCACGTATGTAACAGCGGAAAAAGTCTGCTCACACAAATATGTAGATCCAAATGGAAGCAGTACATCCATTGCTACACCGGATAACTCTCTGTATTCTTCTGCTACTGCGATCCAAAATTCAGGCAGTGTGGAACTGGAAAATAAAGTTTTTAATGTTCAATCACTGGACAGCTCCAGCAAAGCATCCTCCAGTTTTGTGGGGAGATTAGTCCTAGTTTCAGTGAATGGTTGCCGTATCCAGTCATTCAGTTCTGGTTGCGTCTCTTTTGGAAAATACTTATGGAATTGTTCCAAAAGGCCTGGAGATGACCAGTGATGTGTGTTTTCAGGTTGCCGAGACTCAGTCCACTCTCCTCCAGATGTTCATCCAGCTCAGGAAACATCTCCACATTGCTCAGCCCATCTTTGCAGCTTTTTCACAAATGCATTAATTTTCTCATCTTTCTCAATTTTCGCTTCGTGCTGCGAGCCCATCTCATTGCAAAGGGTGTTTACTGGACGTGATTTAATGTGATTTACAATTTTGATTGCACCTTTGAGAACACTGTTAAGCTCACTGTCAAGTGCTCTGCTAGGAAGAGACTCACGGTGAATGATGCAGTGCGTAAACTTAATATGAGGAGCCACTTCTAAAACCTTTGCCTTGAGTCCCTTGTTTTTACCATTGCACCTGCACCATCAGTACATACACCAACACAGTTATCCCATGAAAGTTGCATCTCTTTTAGTCTGGTGTCCAGCTTGTTGAAAATGTCACTGCCGGTACAAGTCCCCTCCAGCACTGAGCAGAAGAGCATTTCCTCAAGCAGTTTTCCATCAAATGTGTATCTGATGAATGCCAGCAACTGAGAAGAATTAGAAACATCAGCAGATTCGTCGACCTGTAACGCATATTTCTTTCCATTTAACCTATCAATCAATTGACTCTTAATGTCTTTTGTATATCATGAATACGACGAGCTATCGTGTCATTCGACAATGGGACAGTCATAAGCTCACTTGCAATTTTCTTGCCATGCATGGCCCAACTCATAGCCACAGCTGCGGGTTTAATCAAGTTTTCCCCGATCGTGCACTCTCAGAAAAAAAGGTACACGGTGGTACAAATAATGTTCCTCAAAGAACAGTTTTGTACCTTTTCAATAATAGTACCTTTAATGGTACAGGAAAGACCACTGATGATACTGTTTGGTACCTGTTAAGGTACAATTGAAATGAAGGTACATAATTGTTCTCACATCAAGGGTACAGTAATGGACCAAATTACTGTTTCATTCATGATTGGTTGCTGTGTTGAGTATTTTGCATAGCAACAAGACACTGATTGGTCGAAATCGCTTCAGCCACGGAAATTTCCGAACTGACAGCGGGAAGCAGCAGGCTAACATTACACACTGCAGCGCGGTCGAGATTATTTTATCAAACTTGAAGAAGACGAAATTTAAAGGTGAGTTCTGATAATTTATGTATATATTTAGTTCACAAGTCTAAAATATAAATGTTTCAGCCACTTAACGTTATTTTAGCGAGTTGCTTTGCTCCAAATGCTTTTTAGCCATTTGACTTGTAAGTTATAACGTTACACTTTTTATTTTTTTTAATGCAATTATTGACTATTATTAAGTCATCACGTGTACAATATATGGCGTTTGTTCTCCATTATCCACCATAACGTTAACTGTTAAATGTTAACTTTGCTATTAGGCGACATGAAACTGATTGCCCAAGGTTGCTGCAGCCGTTACTGCATTTTCAAATAGACCGGAGAGCGGGAACTTCGCGAAGCAGATTACGAGCACGGAGCACCACCACAAGCCATGGCTTCGCCCTCGTCAGAAGTACTTTAGTGGCTGGACTCGAATTATAAGACGAAGAGAAGAGGAAATTCAAAGGTGGGTTTTATGTTTATGTTTAACCAAATAAAATGTATAAAACGTTACAGCTACTCTACATGATAATAGCGAGTGTAACGTTAAATAGCTTAATTGTACGAATCCAGTCAGTGATAGCCGTCTGCATATGTTTTAAAGCAATTGAGTTTCTGTGTCGTAAGTTCACATTTAAAACATTGTTGTAAATGAATGCTCAACCAGAGGTGCCATGCTGGTGTAGCCTACTTTACATTAACGTTAAGTTAGTCCACAATACTGTATGCGGTTTTGGAACAACGTGATTGAGCGCCAACGAACAGTGCGCAGATAAAATAGTTGATCACTCGTTCTGTTTTTGAATTCGATTACCTGATTCTGTCCTAAGTCATATAAAGTTACATGTCATATACTCAGCTAATGTGTCTTTGATTTTTAGATCATGATGGGGTAAACTGCATGGTAAACTGTCAGTGCTGGTCATCTGAAAGTCTTCCTGCGTCCTCGGCTGTGAGGCAAGTATCAGTACAATGTGTTATTTGAGTTTCTTAATCTTATGATATTCTTTTTTCTGATGAGGTTGAATTTATATTTCTAAGACAAAATGTTTGCCATAATGACAGAGTGATGTCAATCTTGATAAAGCACAGTAACTGCACTTCAAATGAACTCTGAAAGATTTCTGTCACTTAACTGAAAGTATATTCACCTAAAACTCTGACACTCACAAAGTATGGTAACGTTAGCATACCGGTACCAAATGTCAATATGAAATGTAATGTGCAAAATGGCAATGTATTTCTGTATTTATATTTACATTTTCTATATGATATGTGCAACATCTGGAGCAAAAAAAATATTCAAAATCAATAATATAATAATTTGCATTATTACACTAGCTTTAACATAAAATTAAAACATACATTGAACATTTTTTAAGTTCAAAAATAAAAAATGAAATGTATTACAGAAATTAGATGTTTAAAATGTTCAAGCAAATATTATAGCAAAACTGTAATTTAGGTTATTTTTCCTAGTTGCTTTTACACTCAAAGTTAAGGCACTTGATGCAATGATCGTCTCGGAATCCTTTTTTTAAATCCAGATTGAATTTTGCCACGTTCATCGTGGGTATTTAATAAAAATGCAATCATAAGTGTCTTAACTGTGAGTGTAAATGCAATTAAGGAAAATAGCATTTAAATTAAATTAAATATCATTTTGCTACAATTTTACGTTGAACATGTTAAAGGGTTAGTTCACCCAAAAATGAAAATCATCAATTTTGACTTTCATCAATTACTCATCAATTACGAGCTTTCTGACCCCCCATAGACAGCTAAGCAACTACCACTTTGATGCTTTAAAAAGTTCCTAAAGTGATTGTAAAACTAATCCATATGAATTGAGTGTTTTAGTCTAAATTTTGTGCTTTATGATGAACAGGTTGAAATTAGGCTTTTATTCATCAATTCACATCAGATAATACGGTAAAAGGAAGCTCTAGCATGTTCCCTTGACATGCGAAAACAAATGAGGTTCATTCTCGTGTGTTGCGCAGCACGTTTGAGAAAGAGGTTTGTTCTCATGTGTCAAGCATGTTCGGTTGAGCTTCTGAAATCTGTTCATCATATAAAGCGATCATGTCTCTTCAGAAAATTTGAACTACGGTAAACTGCTAGATTTAAATGGATTGGTCTTACGATCTCTTTATGAACTTTTTGAAGCACAGGGCTCTACACTTACTTTTTGAACAAGGAGCACTGGTGCGCCTAAATAAAAAAATTTAGGAGCACAGACAAATATTTGGGGGCACAGTCATAAGTTTATCATTATAGTTTTATTATTAGAATTATTCAACAATTAAATTTACAATCCTCATTGTAAGGTTAAGAACATCAGACCAAAACTTTCAAACAAAAGATTTTCATTTAATTCTATTTTATCGTCATGTAGATTTCATTTATCATTGTATGTAGGCCCTATGTATGTTTCACATTTTATCTGAAATGAAGATCATGTCTGAGTCACTTGGCCAAGCTTTGTAGCCTGGTCGTCTTGACCTCTTTCCAGCAGACAGCCAATTTTCAGCAATTTTCAGATTTTGTAGGATCAAACAGTTCCAGGGAGGGTCCCTCTGTACTGATCCGAATTAGTAGGGCCCTATAAAATCCGTTTTATTTTTTCCCAAATTCCGTTTTAATTTTTGCAAATTCCGTTTTTTCCGTTTTAATTTTTGGGAATTCAGTTTTTTTTTTTTTTTTACCCTTTACTGTAATTTTATTCGTAAAAAGAGTGTTTTTAATGTCAATGATTAAAATGTACACAAATAAAATAGGAATGACCCTAAATTTATTGAGGTAACAAACAAAATTCTCATTTTAAGAGATGTTAAATGTGGTTTGGTTTGTTTAGTGAATGTATTAGGCTAACTAACATGAACCACGAGCAATACATTTGTTAGTGTATTTATTAATCTTTGTTAATCTTAGTTAACCCTAACCCTGTATTTTTAATGTTACTTCACACAGTGTATTAAGCTAACTAATGTTAACAAATACAACTTTTCATTTAAATAATGTAGGCTACTAAATGGTGAAATTAACATTAATAAAGATTAATAAATGCTGTAGAAGTGCAGTTTATTAATAGTTAATGTTAACTGATCTAGTTAACTAGAGTTTAATAAATGGAACCTTATTGTAAAGTGTTACCGATTTTGTTATACACCGAACCGATTCAGTGTTGGACAGATCAGTTGTTTAAACCATTCATTAAAGTGAATCGGTTCAAAGGAGTCATTAGTTCGCGAATCGGACGTATCATTAGCAGACTTGTACGCGTTGTGTGATTATCCCGGCAGTTTTAGGACATCGCACAAGATTTGTCAACACAGAAAACATTTCATCATTGGATAGGTTTTGTTTAGTTTATTGAAAGTGTTTTTTATGTTAGCTGAGTGGGCGGAACGCTTTTCAGAGAAGAAGGAAAGGTAAAAAATTTTTTTTTTGCACAATTCACACACAGCGGTAGCCTAATTCAGGAAAAAAAATATCCGAATGCTCCACGTGAAACCTCGTTCTTCCGATCTTTTACTATTGTGTCAATTCTCAATTGATTTAGATTAATAAGCGCGAGGGAGTGAGAGAGAGCGAGACAGTTTGAAGACGCGCGCGCGACCGGGCCTCTCTCTCTGCTCGTTCTTTCAGCAATATGCGATTTTCCTCAGACATACGTTTTTCTCCCACACAAAAACAGAATTTTATTCCAAATATGTAAAATTCCGCATTGACACTAGATTCCGCGTTAATTTGCCAATTCCGCGATTCCGTCCTCGATTCCGTGATCGCGGAAATTATAGGTCCCTAAAATAGTTTGTGTGTGGGCACTGTAGTTTTTTTTTTTATGAGGCTACAGACTAGCTACTGAAGATTTAGGCCTAAATAACTTATCTCCCGGTAATATAGTGTCCTACTCTGCCCCTCCTCATGATGATGTATTTGCAGCTGTTTCTATAGAAAAATGCTGTGTCACTCGCACGAGTGCGCCCAAATATTTTTTCACGTTCGCACGCCGAAATTTTTACTCGCATGTGCGAGTGAAATGGGCGCACTGTAGAGCCCTGAAGCATCAAAGTTTTAGTTGCATGGACTGTCAATGGGGGGACAGAAAGCTCTCAGATTTCATTAAAAAGATCTTCATTTGTGTTCCAAAGATGAATGAAAGTCTTACAGGTTTGGAACAACATGAGAGTGAATAATTAATG
The DNA here is from genome assembly GCF_963993115.1 of Abramis brama. Classification (NCBI taxonomy): domain Eukaryota; kingdom Metazoa; phylum Chordata; class Actinopteri; order Cypriniformes; family Leuciscidae; genus Abramis; species Abramis brama. The sequence continues at coordinate 15,817,967 of NC_139979.1, forward strand.
ACAGAGTTTTTTTAATTTTGGGTGAATTATGCCTTTAAACATCTCTAATAATTTTTGTAATATGTTTAAATTACCGGTATATGTTAAAACAAGTGTTGGAGATGGCTAATTTAATTATATTATTGAATTTGAATTGTCACTTTGCCCCAAACATTGCACATATGGTATGGAAAATGTAAATTTAAATAAGAACATTGCCATTTTATATATTACATTGCCATTTTGCATATTAAATTTCAAAATGTCTTTTGATACCTGAATGCTACCATAATAAAGAGATCGTAAAATAATTTGAATTGAGCAGTTTAGTCCAAGTTTTTCTGTAGAGATACGATCATTTTATATGATGAACAGATTTAATTTAGGCTTTTATTCACATATAAATATACATCAATTCACACATCAGTTGCGGTAAACGGAAGTTCAATCATGTTTGCTAGACGTGCGAAAACCGATGATGTTCATTCTCGTGTGTTTTGCAGCACGTTTGAGCTTCCGCAAGAACCATTGAGGTTTGTTCTCGCTTGTCAAAGCAAGTGCGGTCGAGCTTCTGTTTGTTCAATGTTTAAATGTGAATAAAATCCTAAATTTAATCTGTTTATTATACTAAGCGGTAGTCTCTTCAGACATTTTTTACCAAACTTCTCAATTCAAATGGATTAGTTTAACATTTTACTTTTCTGGGTATTTTATATGAAGCTTTAAGTGAATCATTTAAAACTTTGTGGGAAATGTAAAAATGCAGAAAGTTTTTTTGTGTGTGAAAATTGTTTTCTTATCTGCATTTCAGTTATTCCAGAAAATGGACCGAATGCATGCTGTGGTTGATTTAAGGTGTTTCCAGGATTCCTTAAAGGTATAGTTCAGCAATTTTTTTTAATTCTGTCATTAATTATACACCCCCATGTCATTCCGAACCTGTAAAACCATTGTTTATCTTCGGAACACAAATGAAGATATTTTTGATGAAATCCAAGAGCTTTCTGTTCCTCCATTGGTAGCCTACGCAACTAAAACATTCAAGCCCCAGAAAGGTAGTAAAGACACCATTAAACTAATCCAAGTGACTCCAGTGGTTTAACCTCAATTTTATGAAGCGATGTAAGCTTTGTTTTGCCAAAAAAAAAAAAAGCATAATTTACCTCTATATTTACAAAATAATATTATCTAAAGCACATTCACAGAACAACACCCGGTCTTGAGTCAACACAATTCGCATGTGTCGTAGTGCTCCCCCTACTAAATAAAGTGTTAAATTGTGTTTTTTGCTAAAACAAAGCACCTGCATCGCTTCATAAAATTGGTTAAACCACTGGAGTCACATGGATTACTTCAATGATGTCTTTCCTATCGTTCTGGGCCTTGAATGTGTTAGTTGCATTGCTCCCAATGGAAGGACAGAAAGCTCTCAGAATTTCATTAAAATTATCTTCATTTGTGTTCCGAAGATGAACAAAGGTCTTACAGGTGTGAAATGACATGAGGGTGAGTAATTAACAAAATAATTTTCAGGTTGAGGTTTGAGGTTGTTTATTTGAGGTTGGCTAAGCTGAAATCCGTTATAGAAGCACATTACATGGATGCCAAACGAGATGTTGTAGGATGTGTAGTTCACCCAAAAAATGAAACAGTCAATGGGGCCCCATTGACTTCCATAGTATGAAAATAGTATGAAAAATATTCTATGGAAGTTAATGGGGCCCCATCAACTGTTTCATTTTTGATTCTCAAAATATCTTCTTTTTTGTTCAAGTAAACAGATTTGGAACAACTTGAGGGCGAGTAAATGACAGAATTTTCAGTTCTAAGTGAACTATCCCTTTAAGTCTAGAAGTCAAATTTGAGCTTGTCATTGGGAGTATAAATTTAATAAATTTACATGTGTCTTTACTAATATTGATTCTTCATTATGTTCAGGAAGAACCGGCTATCTCAACTCACTGTGCAGATCTTGGGAACGTCTTGACTGGACGTGTCTTCAGTGAGAGGAGAATCTTCAGCAGTGTAAAAATGGAGGGATCTGAAATTGCCGAGCAGTTCGGTTGGATGATGGTGTTTTAAAAAGTTAAATAAATGCAAGGGTATTGTGTGAAAAGTGGGGGAAAAAAAACAAGTCTAGCTTTGTTGTAGATGAGAAAATATATTTTATGTACTGTAACATTTTTGCATTTTAAATTCTTTCAAATCTTTTTAAAGAAGTGATATTCTGTTAATTTTGCTAAGTCTTTATTGTATTGTGAGGTCTTTGATGTATTTACACGAAGAAATACTTTACTGTAAGTTGGAATGAAAGTATTCAAATGTTCATATGAATTTGATATGTATTTACAGAAATTATTAAATTGATGCCTTTTGGATTCAGTTGTTGAATGTGCTTGTTATTCAATAGAAAAATAGCCTTTAATAGTTCTCGTAGGAACAAATTTGACACAGTTAAGGTACAAAGGGGCTTGTCACTGGGGCAGTACCTTAAAAGATCAAATTTGTACCTTTGATAAAAGGTACAATATTGTACCAACAAGTTTTTAAAAACAAAAGGTACATTTTGGTTGCCCATGGTACAAATCATGTCCTTTAAGGTACAAACTGGAATGGAACAAATTTGTTCCTCTATATTAAGGTACAATTTTGTACCAGTAAAAGGTACCGCCCCAGTGACAAGGGTTTGTACCTTCTTTGGTACAAAATTGTACCTTTTTTTCTGAGAGTGTGTGTGGCTTTTTGGACTATCAGGTATGCCACCTCATAAGATGCCTTCAGAGCATTAGCAGTAATTTGGGTTTGTTGTGCGAGTGTACGTTTTTGAATCTGTAATTCCTTCTCTTTTCTGCGAAAAAGGTCTATAGGTTTTTCAAGTAGGGTGTCTTGTCTCCAAATTTCTCTGCATTTTTTCTTTCACTTTATGAATTCCTCTTGATATTTCCGACGTTTCCTACATTGGTCAGAAGGGGTCTTGCTCTTGTGTTTAGTAGAGGTACACGGTTCAGGCGATTCAGGCAGACTGTCCACAATTTCCTCAACATTTTTAACCTTGCAAATTACAAATTATAAATTTTTTCAAATCAACTCGTGACCCCTTGAAATCATTCCGCGACCCCCGCAGTTTGAGAACCACTGCTTTAGAGAAGTGATTTCTCTGGCAGTCTCTCTACAAATAGTCATTAATGCCCCCCAAAAGTCAATGTGTGTTATGACATGTGTATCTTTTCCTGGGCAATAACAGTGGAACTGGTCAATGTTTAGTCAAAACTATAAAGAGTATTCATATATATATAATAAATAAACACTCATACACACACCCCACCCCGTTGCAAAGACCTTCCGGTTGGATTTTAGTTGGTCACACTTCTTGAGACATCAACATCATGCACAAGCAGGTAAGAATGATTATCTAAATTGTGTAAAAAATTATATATTTAATGTCAACTGAACTATATTTATACTGTATTTTTTCTCAAATGTTTCCTCTTGTCCACAGTATCCTACACACAAGACTGGGTCAACTCATCTTCTGAGATTATGTAACAGAAGTTCAGAAGCTTGTTGCATTCTTTTAATATCCATTTTTGCATTGTTTTACCTATTCAATTAAATATTTTATGTTACTAAACATATTTTATGCCTTTAAGGTATCCTACAAGATTTATGATGAGGCTATGAAGAAGAAGTATTCATTCGGAAAGGCCCAGCTGAAACACTCAATCAAGGTTGTGGCAAAAAGCCAAAGAGAGACAACAGTAAGTTTAGAAATTGATATGATGTAACTATTTTTAAATAGGTAGTGAGTATTGTCAGTGATTACATTACTGTTATTTTGGAAATGGTGGAGCTCTATGTAAGATGAGGAAGATGTTGTGGATTCATGCAGGAGCTGACTGGAGTCTGCTGGGACACATCATATCGTGTGTTATTTATTGCCTTTGAAATCTTTCATTCAAAGTAGATGTTGAATTTTTAAATGTTGTTTTCTGTTGGAATTGTTGTTTTCTGACTGTTTTTGTGTTTTAGATACTATTTACTATTTTCCCTAATGAAGACAAACAAACAATTATTGGTTAAACTATATTTTGTCTGTCTGCCCACCTGGCCTGCAACCAATCAAATCACTCACCTGCAAGGGTTTTGGGAGGGATATATTTGAAAGAAAACCAACCAAATCATTAAGTTTAAGGATTTTGGGAGGGGTTTATTTTACATGTAACCAATGATGTCACTTTGCTGTTAGGGTTTTGGGTGGGATAAATTTCAAGTTGACCAATGAAATTACTTTTGAGGAAAGTCTGTGGCCCAATAGCTGTCTGGTTTAGGTGTGAAAATGTCCCCTGACAAAATCCTTGAGGGGATTACTTGCCATGGCAACAAATGTCTGTAGCATGGTAGAATGCCTTAGCAACATACGTTGGAATTGGTACCATTACGGAAGTATCCGGACTGGTGGAATTTGATATTAACGGTCAGGAGTACTTGTGGATACTTCCATAAATGAGTGGTGTATACAAGACATTACTAGTCTGGATACACTTATTTTCATGCAGTGCAAGTCACTGCAGTATGTCAATTCAAGGTAATTTTAAGAACAGATAACATTGGAAAATTTTTCCCAACAGGCCCCAGCGAGGATCGAACTCGCGACCCCTGGTTTACAAGACCAGTGCTCTAACCACTGAGCTATGGAGCCTCACAAGATACCTGTCAATCACGAGAGTGTTTGTGCTTTGAGTTAGCATGACAAAGACACACCTCAAGGAATTGGCAGGCAGCCTAAGATATCTTAACTGATGCTTCAGTGCTTTGAGAAGAAGTCAAAGTTCAACGTGTGAAACTTTTGGTAAAGTGGCTCCAGGATTTTATGTGACTTTTTAATTGTCATAACACAGAATTTACTGCACATTTGTGCATATTCTTACATGTAAGAAAGCATGAATATCAAATGACAATGTGGAAACTGTTGGTCCAACATGATCAAACTAAACTCACTCCAAACAACAGACACTTTCTTGTAGCCCAACTGACTCAGTTTGTTTGAAAGAAACTGTTCTAAAAAAGGAATCACCTGTATAGATACATTATATGTAAAGACACTTGACAAGAGCAAGATGTTCTGGTTCTATGTCACTAATAATATACAGTCAGAATGAAAGACTTCAGAGTGCAGAAGAATCAGATTCATTTGACTGTGATAAGTTCACTCATGAGTTCAAGACTTAAGATCAGACACAAACACACTGGGATTGATTGCAGCAACCAGTTTCTCTGGAGATTGTAAGAAATATTTACCATCTTCATACCACACACACCAGACATTGGTGTAAAAGAACGCTGTTTCCTTCCTTTGGTTTGATTCTATGGTTACTAAACCAATATAAATAGTCTCCAACAAGTGTGTTCCTGAGTCAAAGGCCTCTGGAGCCAGGTCACAGGCATATGGGTAAAATATCTCTGGATTATTAGGAGCCAGCTGCTGCATCTTGCTGTGTCTCAGACTGGTCAGATCATCAGAGAATCAGGTGTGTATTTGCAGTCCAGAGTCACAGGAACTGATGACATATACAAACAATAGGGTTACTAATGGTCTCTATACTACTCATTGGGCCTGGGGAGAAGGGGGCCCACTCGTGCGTTTTAGTGATGACCTTGTCTATGTAGTCACTTTGTATTCACTATATGTAATTGACTTTTGTAATACACTCTTAAAAATAAAGATGCTTTAGTGACATCAGTTGTTGAACCTGAAGAACCTTTCCATTGCACAAAACGTTCTTTAGTTGGAAAAACAGTTCTTTAGAGTCTTTAGATTATGTAAAAATGTTTATTTTAAGAAGTGTTTAGTCAAAAGGTCTTTCAGGAATCCAAAATGGTTCTTCTATGGCATCTGTCATGTATTCCCTGTGTGTTTGTGGACTCTTTTGTAGTTTCCTGTCTTGTGCCATGTTTTGTAGTTTGTAGTTTTTCATGTTGATTAGTCTCCCCAGGTGTGTCTTGCTAGTTCCCTTGGTTACCCTCCTGTGTTCCCATGACAATTTATCCATGCCGCCTTGTCAGCCTGTGTATATATTGCCCTTGTGTTTCTCTTGTGGTTGTGAGTCGTTGGTTTTGCTGTCCCTGTCTTGATCTGCCACATTAATCAAAGCTCTAGAAAGCATCTGTGGATCATGCTGTAAACTCTGGGCTCTGGAATAACATTCAATAGTCAGAACTGCAGTGAGTTTGGGTTAACGATCAAGAACACAAAAGTGACACAATGTCTCGTTTACCTTGCCATTGTAGCATTAAAGTTCCACAATGGCATAAAATATGCTAAATGTATTATCTCCTCAAATAAATTATATTTGCATAAATTGATCGTGTTAAAGGAGATTCTTAATATAGGGCGAGAGTTTGAATAGGGTTGCCAATTAATCAGTTGTTTTTTGCACAAAAATAATCAGTTCTCAAATGTAGAAATGACATACCGGGGTTCATCTTATCCTCAGTGTTGTTTTATTGTGTCGGATAGAGCTGAGATCTGTCTGTTAATCTCCTCCTCCATCTGACTCCTCTGTTCTTCCTCCTTCATCGGTATAGTGATTGTAGCCTATTCTTCATCTCACAGAAACTGATGAAGCTTCTTAAACTCCTCTTTAATCTGCCGCTCTGAGAGCTCAGACTGAGTCTGAATATAAAAACAAACTACATTATTAATAAAATTAAACTAAATCACCTCTGCATTTACACATTTCTGTCCATGTTGAAAATGCTCACCTTGATGTCCTGAGATGTTTTAGCACTCTTTTTTTTTCTTTAGTGTGTTACAATTTCTCTTGCAAGAACTTCAGTGCAGTATTGAGTTCCTCCTAGATGGTTTAAAATGTTGTTTTGACCTTTAAACTCGAAGAGGTGTAGGTGTTTTATATGTACTTCAAGCACTGAGCCACAAATAAAAATGTTATAAATGCATTTGAATTTATGCAATATCAAAATAATTTACATTTATTTTAAAGAAAGATAGCACAAGCACACTTTTTAATTAAGGATGAAGGGGAACTAAAAGTGAAAATAAATGTTTCTTTCCTTGTAAGAAACAGCTTTATTAATGAGGCAGAATCTGTGATTGGCATGCTTTTCTGAATCTCTGTGCACACAATACACACAGTTCATCTTCCAAGCAGAAGAGTTTGAGATTCTCAGATCTGCAGATCACCTTAGACCCTGAAGCACTTTCTGCAGTGAAGGACACATAAGTTCTTCAACATCACAAGGATCTATTCCTGCAGGCGGGACACTGCCGGACTTTCTTGGTTTTCTAGAACTGCTGAAAACATTCTTTACAGACACTGACTATTACAGAATAACAGGAAAACTGAATATTTCACAGCACACGTAAGATCTTACACAGAAACTGTTTTCACAGTATCCATTCTCAATTTTCAAATATTTGAAATGATCCGAATTCCTTTTTAACCTTTTTTTTTTTTTAGATGTTGTCCTCAGTTCCCCACCAACAGCTTTTCAGTTTTTTCTGTTACTTCCTGGAGTTTCTAAATGCCCAGATTGGGTTTACCTGTCATTAGACTCTAACAAACACTCATTTTTATTTGTGCATCTAATAATCATCTCCTGAAAGGAGAGCAGAATTTAGTGTTCCAATCCAATATCACACACCGATAAAGAAGCATTTTAGCAGTTAGGATTTTCATGTGTATATACAGTATAGGCTTATAAAGCATTTACATAAAATACTATAATTCAGGGATTGTAAGACAAGTGTATTCTCTGTAAATAAATTAATTTCCTCCCTGATTCACTTCACATAGCCTAAATTAAAATTTATTACACAAAATAATTTTATGTAGATTTTGTTTTTATTGATGCTTTTGTGTAAATAGTATATTGCATTGGTGTTTTGTTTCCTTTTTGTTAGGAGTTTAGAAAACTATTCATTAAATGCATAGTGCACCCAAAAATTGAAATGCTGTTATAATTTTCTCACCCTCATGTTGTTCCAAACCTGTATAAGTTTCTTTCTTCTGCTGAATACAAAAGAAGATATTTTGAAGAATGCAAATAATCAAACAGTTGACAGCACCCATTGACTTCCATAGTAGGAAATAATACTATGAAAGTCAACTGTTTGGTTACAGACATTCTTCAAAATATCTTCTTCAACATTCAAAAGTTCTTCAAAAGTTTTGCCTACTAAATGGGAAGTATGCGATTTCCTTTGCTTCATTGGGTCTCCTGACAACTAAAATTATAAGAATGCTTCTATAACAGGGCAATACAAATATCACTTTTTAAAAAAAGTGGTCACCCAAAAGTGGCTTAATTTTCCCCATTTCTACCACTTTGAGAAAATACCCTTGTGATTTACAGGTCTAGGCAACATAATTTATTGGCAAATCACCAGCATATATTTACTTGTTTGGTGTGGGTTAATAATCAGGTTTTGCAAGTATAAAAGTCATTATACTTTCTATTTAGAAGATATGCCTGAACACAACAATGTTTTAGAATAAACAAACACTTTTCCCATTTGTTCCTTTCAAACAAAGACTGATTGAAAATCAAATAACAGACATTGCGTGCACGGAAAGGCTTCTAGTCCTCAAGTGATATTTTCTCCAGAATTGGGTGCAGGTGAGATTTAGAAAATATTTTTCTTGTTAGAGCCTATTTTTGTCTTAATTATAATATCTACCGGAAAAGGAAGGTTTGGTTAAGCGCAGCTAGCTACACCTCTGATGACGAAGCAGCTACGTAAGTGAACCAATCATCTTGTCCGGGCGGTGTGGGCTGGAGGCGAACTAGACCCGCAGGATGCGGGCGGGGTGAACAGTATTATGAGCAAATGTAGCCTTATCTAGCATAGACCACAAACTCAGTCACCCACTAATATCCTCAGGTAAGAATACTCATCTTTTGTTTTGTGGTAATGAGTTGCGCATGCAGTTCGTACGATGATAGTATATGATTTCCAAACAGCGTATTTCAGACGCATTAGCGTTTGATATCTGTCCACGATACAGTCACGCAGTAAAATACGGGGGTTGCAGTACAATACAAACCTTGTGCTGTCTGAAATTTTTCCACTTTAAATACATGGACATTTTATTAGATTAAGCTTCTCTGCGATTATTTATATTTAATTATGTTCGAATGCTCAAATGGAAACATTGCAACTTAGTAGCGAGTAGCCTCTGTTGGGTGATGTGGACGGGGCGAAGTAGCCTACTCAACTGAGCTTTTTCCTTTTCTTTTTCTTTTTTCAACTGTCGATTTATCTGGAGATTGTAAATTAAAATCGTTGTAACGTTGGATATATTGATTATATGGTATGGTGCATGTAAGTTGCCTCGTAGTATTAGCTCGTTCTGCATGTAAGTTGAAACCATAGAGCGCGTGTGCTGTTTTTAGAGTAACGTTAGGTTATGGAACTTTTATTTGAACCTTCTGTGTCCATTTTGCTGATAACTTATTTGCACTGTATGTGTACTGTGCTTGCAAAAGGGTGTGCCATATTTTGAGAGGGAGAAACAACCAATAAAACACAGACCTGCAACACATTAAGGTTTACCATACTCAGCCGGATCTGTGCCGTATCCGTGCCGTATCCAGATCAGATAATGGACCTGTGCCTAGACACGACCACAACGCAGCCCTGAAGTGTAAACTACTAGACTAACGATATATCCCCTGAAGGCCTCATCGAAACAACAAAAGTTTTTTTTTTTTCACTACAAATGTTTTTCCATTGTACAGATGAAAGGAGATCAAAATTATTCCTGTTCACATGCATCCGCAGAAACGACTATAAACGCGTATTATGCATGTCAGCCAAGTAATTGGCAATGTCACTTTGTAAAGAAAGACTATGCACCCATGCATTCAAATATGCATGTCTTTAGACCAAACATGATACGCATGTGCATGTCTTCACCGTTTGCACAGATTCACGTTTTTGAAGTTTACACGGAGATAATAACGCTATCGCTTTCAAAACCCATTTAAAAAAAGTACACTTTGAAACCTACTTCAAAGTTTGCATTCTCAGGCCACCAAAACGCCATTGTCGTGTAAATGAACTGCCAGAGCGCATTTAAAAGTTTTCGGTTTTCAGTTGAAAACAGTGTTGTGTAAGATACCTACACATCCCCTAAGATAACTAATGATTTTTACAACGGAAATTAATCAATTAAAAACTTACTTAAGCTAGACAATGACTTTCTTTTAGAGCTGCTGTAAAGCCAAAACAATCGTTGTTGTTGTTTACAGAACAATCGTTGTCATTAATTTCCTATTATCATGGTAAAGCTGCTTTGAAACAATCTGTACTGTAAAAAGCTCTATATAAATGAAGGTGACTTGATTTGACTAATTATACAGACATGTGAATATTAAAATATGAGTTGAGGGCACCTTGATGCATTTTAAAAATATAAACCTATATGACAACAAACTCACAAGAACGAGGGAGAAACGCGGAAGAACATTTAAAAGGTTAAATAATATTTTCATTACATTTACAAGTAGAGCCCGACCGATATATCGGCGGGCCGATATTAGGCATTTTCCAAACTATCGGTATCGGCATTTATAACGGCCGATAAATGAATATTTAAAAAATAAAATAAAAGCGGACGAAACACCCTGCAACCATGTTATGAGTGTTGGCGCTGCATAGTTTGTCCACCAGAGCGCACTCTACAAGGAAGACTGCTAACATCAATGAGCTTGGAAATCACAACGAACTTATTCTGCCTAAATAAAGTAATGATTACTGTATTTATAACTAGCATATCTGTAGTTCCAGTCCCTGCATTGTAAAACGTAAGTTAGGCACGCGAGGAGTGAACATTTAGACATAGAGAAAAAGTATTAAACATAGCAGCTAGCCTGTGCATAAAAGTTAGCTTTTCTTTTACACGTGTGTGAAATCCAAGTGTGCGTTACTGTAGGGGTAATTAACACATTATTACCGAGTCGATCGTTCCCTGGGATGCGTTTTCATGAAAATCGAATGTAAAGAGTTTTAGCTATCTCTAAAAACAGATGATCTTATAACGCTAGTATATGGGGCACAGAGTAAAAGTAAATCGTTAGTTAATACCACTAACAAGGCTCAAAATAGCCTCACACTAACACAGTAGCATAATGAGGGTCCCTACATGCAAACCGAAGCATTGAGAACTTTGTAAGTGTACAGACAGTTTAATAAGAAGATACTTTATAAAGACAGTACATTACGCGTTTACAGGTGTCATCTTGGAAAACAGTCTCGACTAATCGAGTCACGAACGCCGTGCTAAGTGAGCTGGTCGAATTACGTTTGTGAAATCTAACAAACGTGGTTATATGCCTCATTATGCTACCGTGTTAGTGTGAGGCTATTTTGAGCCTTGTTAGTGGTATTAACTAGCGATTTACTTTTACTTACTCTGCCCCATATACTAGCGTTATAAGATAACGTTAATCTGTTTTTAGAGATAAAACTCTTTACATTCGATTTTAATGAAAACACATCCCAGGGAACGATCGACTCGGTAACCATGTGTTAATTACCTCACATAATGTATTTAGTGCATCACTAAGTAGTAGATTTTAGAATGCAGGCAGCAAATGATGATTGAAAATGTTTTTTTGTAGCTTGATGGAATAGATGAATAGAATTAGGAGTGACCTTTGTCTTGTTTAATAATAATACAAATGATGATGATAATAATAATAATATCATCATCATTGATTTTTTTTTAAATTATTACTATCAATATTAATAATAATAGTTGATTTTTTTTGTTCAAAGGACTTTTAGTTTCATATCTTAAGTTTGTATTTTTAATATACATTATATTTATCATAACTTTAATATATTCTGTTCTGTTGTGACAATAAAGTTAATTAAAAAAAATATATATATATTTTTAAACTGCATTATATTATTTTAGTAAGGCTGAGGACTCTTAAATAACTACGAATAACTAATGTTAGGGAAAATCTGTTCATATTTTGTTACATGTTTCTGGATTTTAAAAAAATATATATATCGGCCGATATATCGGAATATCGGATTTTTAAATCACCAAATATTTGTATCGGTATCGGCCTTAAAAATCCTTTATCGGTCGGGCTCTATTTACAAGCACTACAGTCTCTGAACAAACGACACATGTCAGTTTAACACAGAGAGAAAAAAGGCATAGGCCTAGTTACTTTTTTGTCTATTGTTCTTTGAATATTCGGTCTACATCTGTGTATCTACTTCTGTGTATCAGAATTCATCATGCCATCACGTTCATGATCAGACGTACTGCTGTATCAGTATTCTTATTTGCACATAATAGTCTATTTCAAATGAAGAAGTCGTCATTAAATATGTGCGCGTACACTGTGCTGGTTCATGTTTAGAGCACTACTAGAGTATATAAAATATGTCCAAAAAAACTTGAAACATGCTTACTCCAGTCAGTAAATGATCTATGATCCGTGTTGTTAAACTCATCACGGCGTTTCGTCTATTAAATATTGTTACAGTCATTATTTGTGCTTTTAGTGTTTTCAGCCTGTACATATCTGTTCACATCTCTTGCAACACTTATCTCTTTATGTAATGGCTAAATGTTACAGGGGACAGTAATAGGACAGTCAATGTGTCCAATGCCAAGAATGTAGCATGGGACTTTAAATAGCCTTGGGTCACTCTCCCATCCTGAACGGAATGGATTTTCCATGCCTTGACCTAAGCCTTGACTTAGTCAATGAGAATAATCTTCTGATGACTACAGTAATTTTAATTGTTTTTAGAACTTGATAAGAACTTGATAATCATGGCATCCTGACTATCGAGACTTGAAATCCAGGCAAGTGTAAAATCTGAGTTTTGTTTAATTTTTGTAATTGTGCTGTGGTTTTCCTGCAGGTTCTTTGAGGGTAAGGTCAAATCATCATGGCTGCTACCTCCCAGGTGTTCAGGGTCATCCATGGCAGGAGATTTGGTCAAATCCTGGTGCCAGCTATAAAATGCCAAAACTGCAGGCTGTCGTCTCATCCCTGCACCAATGCAACTCAGCCACATAGTTTTGTTCAAAGATGGCGGCACCAGTCACGGGGATACAGGACCTCACCTGCAAGGCACACCTACTACCTGACCCCACCTCAGGTTAACAGCATCCTAAAGGCAAATGAGTACAACTTCAAAGTTCCTGAGTTTGATGGCAAGAACCTTAGTTCAGTCATGGGCTTTGACAGCAACCAGCTACCGGCAAACGCACCCATTGAGGATCGGAGAAGTGCAGCGACGTGCTTGCAGACGCGCGGCATGCTTTACGGAGTATTCGATGGCCACGCAGGCTGCGCTTGTGCTCAGGCGCTCAGCGAGCGGCTCTTTTACTACATTGCTGTTTCATTGCTGCCGCATGAGACGTTGATAGAGCTGGAGAACGCGGTGGAGAACGGACGACCTGTTCACCCAATTCTGCAGTGGCACAAGCATCCCAACGACTACTTCAGCAAGGAAGCCTCACAGCTCTACTTTTCCAGTTTGCGCACGTACTGGCAGGAGCTTCTGGACCTGAGCGTTCCTGGAGAGCAACCTGATGTTGCCGAAGCTCTTGTGAGTGCCTTTAAAAGGTTGGACAGTGACATGTCCCTCGAAGCACAGGTTGGCCACCCAAATGCGTTCTTGCACTACTGGATGCTTCGTGTGGCATTTTCAGGTGCTACCGCATGCGTTGCACACATCGATGGTAATGAGATGCATATTGCCAACACTGGAGATGGCCGTGCAGTCCTGGGCGTACAAGAACCCGATGGCTCTTTTTCTGCCTTGACGCTCTCCAATGACCACAACGCGCAGAATGAATCCGAGGTGCAGCGCGTGCGGTCCGAGCACCCGCTTTCCGAGGCCAAGACTGTGGTGAAGCAGGATCGTCTCTTGGGGTTGCTCATGCCGTTCCGCGCCTTCGGAGACGTTAAATTCAAGTGGAGCATCGAGCTGCAGCGCCGTGTTCTCGAGTCCGGACCGGACCAGCTTCATGAGAATGAGCATGCCAAGTTCATCCCACCCAACTACCACACGCCGCCCTACCTCACGGCGGCACCGGAGGTGATACGACACCGCCTTCGTCCACAGGATCGTTTCCTGGTGCTGGGCTCGGACGGGCTTTGGGAAACGCTACACAGGCAGGAGGTGGTGAGGATTGTGGGTGAACATCTCACTGGAGTGCACCAGCAGCAGCCAGTCAGTGTTGGTGGCTTTAAGGTGACCCTGGGTCAGATGCAGGGATTGTTGCAGGAAAGGAAGGCTCGCATCTCCTCCACCTTCGAGGACCAGAATGCAGCTACACACCTGATTCGGCACGCGGTGGGAAGTAATGAGTTTGGATTGGTGGACCATGAGAGGTTGTCAAAGACTTTAAGCTTGCCAGAGGAATTAGCTCGCATGTACAGGGATGATATCACTATCATTATAGTGCAGTTTAACCCACACGTCATAGGCGGACAGTAAAAGCGGACCGACTCTTTCGTCCACACGCTTTGTTACATATCTTGTGCACAATCTCATCGTTGTATTATCAGTAATATCAGCACAGCAAAATGTTACCTATACCAATGGAATGTATTACATTTTAATGTTCATTTTTATTTTCACATATGCATGGCAGCTGCCTTAAAGGGGAATTTTAATATCTCATTCAGGTGAGTGGTGTTCATTCCGCATGTTACATGCGGAATGAAGCCAAACAGAAAAAGTTATGCTGAGCCCACCACAGACCACCATCATGATTAAACAGTCGAAATGCAAAACAAAACCATAAATTAAGACTGGAAATCTCATATCTAGTGCAATTTACTAATGTAGGTTTAGCAGATTTTGCACTGAGGAGAGACTTTAAATTGTGAGAATGAGTGTAGTGTGCCAAAATGAGCTTTTATGTTGAATGCTTTTAACTTTTGAATGAATGAAAAAGGAAAGTAAAACAAATGTCATTTAAAAATGAGTTTGAAAGAAAGAGAATATCAAACGAAATAGGTCCATATAAGAACTTTTAAATTAGAATGCTCTGTAACTGAGAAATGTTGAATAATGAGAAGATGGTTGAACCAAAAAAAAAAAAAAAATTGTCATTAGTTACTCACCGTCATGTCATTCCAAACCTGTATGACAAAAACGAGATATTTAAAAAATGCTCCAGTGACAGTCGGTGTTATTTTGGACACATTGACTTACAAAAGGATTTTTTTTCGCGCTGTGCAGATGGAAAATGAAGTCATACAGGTTTGAAACGACATGAGGGTGAGTAAATGTTGATGTTTTATTTCAGTTGCTAATGCAGTGACGAATGTTTTTCAGATTCTTTCATTTTCTAAGTGCTTTTTGTTAGTACCATTTGCAGTCTTTATTTGACTTCGTTCTCTTTTTTTTAACAGCATGCCTTTTAATAGATGCAGTTTTTAATGAAGTACATATTTAAGTTCAACCAAATTATATTCCCATTACTGTAAAAATCCTGATAAAGCTTAATATTTTTTTTTACCTGTAAATGGAATCAGAAGTTGGCCATTTGATGGTTTGTACAGTAAGGCAAATGTTCCATACATCTGTAACGTAATAAGGGACATACCTGTCACTGCTAATAACATAAAGATTCTCTTTGTTACTTTCACATACTTCAGTTCCCTCTGACCGTGATTCTTTATTTATAATGCTGCTGGCCATTGCTGAAATTCTGTTTACTGAGGTGTGGAGGGTTCTCTGAAAGGTATTTAAAGAAACAGGTTAATGACACAACAAACCCTTCTTGTAAGATGCATAAACACACCTGTATGCTTACACTGCTGTGGGGAAATCTGAACCTGAACAATTTGCTTTATGGATTGTGTTTCCAAGTAATTGAGTTGATATGCGGTTTTTTTCCAGGTGTCACAACATTTTTTCAAGTGATTACTGGCCCCTGGGTAGAGATTAGAACTTGAGTTCAATGTTATATTTTTGGTCCGAGGGTTATTGAACAAGGTTAAAACCATAACTCTGTGTGATTGTACTTTCTTGCCTGTATGTTCTCATCTCTTGCACAAGAACACAGCTCATTACCACATGAAATGTTCTGAATGATAGTCAGCAATCAGTGTTAAGTAATACCGTTACAAAAGTATAGGCTTGCTGAAGTGTAAATAGAGACTGCTTTATATTGGAATTACTTAATACTTGAAGTAAATGTATGCTGCGGCTTAAATGTTCAGTATATTTAACAATATTTTGCAGCATGTCACAATTTAACAATATTATATTACTATGTGCTGGTGCATAGGCATGGCTTGTGCGAGTACTCCTGCTTTTTGTATTTAAAATGTTTTAATAAAAATGCTATAACCTATTATTGTCAAATTTTTGTATTTTGTTGAAATTAGTGCATGCAGTGTAAAGGTTTAAGGTTTTCTAAGCTGAACAGTCCAGGCAAAGAAATCCTAATAGATCAAGGTGACTTTTGTTCCCAGAAGTTGCATTTCATTCTAGGAATGTACATTTATTTAGTATGAATGATTGAACTTTGTGTGTCTTTTTGGAAGGCTGTCCAAACAGAGCAGTTGGTTCAGGGACGGGGGTCAAGTCATCATGGTGTCAGATCACAGTTTCTAGTTTAGCAAACTTTAAGTAGGTCAGTCTATCATAAGGCTCTGTCATGACATGGCAATTCTGAAACTTTAAATGTCAAGAGTTTAGTGGGTTCTAGGACATGCATATCTGCATAGTATTTAATGGGCCTAACCCAAATACCTACCAAGGCTTCTGAATTTTCAGCAGCCATTACTCAAGTCTTCAGTGTCACATGATCCTTCAGAAATCATTCAGATATGCTGATTTGGTGCTTTAAAAAAACATTATGCTGCTTAATATTTCATTTCATGATAATTTAAAGAACTGTCTGGGGAGGAAAAAAAAGCTTACTGACCCCAAACTTTTGAACAGTGATTTATTAATATGGTAGGCCTACTATACACATTATTCTAGGCAAGACTTTGTTATAAAATGTTACAGGGGATCCCTGCTCCATATCTTTATCCACATAGGGGTCATTGACCCAAGGGGGGTCAGATCAAGTTTGCAGACACAATCTTGATTCCAGCAGCAGAAATCGAGGGAATTAATTCTGTATAAAAAAATAATGGACATATAGAAACGAGGATTTATTCGTGCTATTTGCATATTGTCAAATTCTCCACCTGGGGGCGCCAATGGCCAACAATTGCATAATAATGCCTGGTGCGCCAATGAAGTAGGCTATCAAAACCGACGTGAAATATCCTACACTATAGTTTCTACCTGTATAATGCTCGTGTCGAATGGTTTTTGTTTTTATACTATCTAAGGTGTGCGTTCATTACTTGTATATATCGTGTGGAGATTGAAATGATTGACAAATAGAGGCTGCTGATCTGCGTACGTGTACAATTGACCGACTTAAGTTAAATAATGACGTTGACGCAGATATGTGTTGTTTATTTTACTCTATTAAAACGGTTCTTCTTATCTGACTGCAGCAAAGCAAACGAGAGACTGTATAAATAACTTTGAGCAAACTCATATATGTCGTGAAAGTTTGACCATTGGGTACGTGTGTGTGGACGACTGGTAGGCCTACGAGTCTGGAGAATGTTTAGGTCGGTGGTCAAACATAGATAGATTCAAACAGCGGATAGATAGATTTGTATGGGTGTTGTTTACATTGTTTAATTGTGTTGTTTTTTGATAAGTAATGTTGTAGAATCAGGTTTAATATTAATGTATTCATGTTTTTTTTCGACAGAGAGCCCAGATTGTCTGGAGAGAGATAGGCCTGCTAGCTGCTACTGTAAGCATGATGATTCATTCTCACGCCAGATATCATCCTCACTTAACATCCATTCCAGAGAAACTCGTCTGTTCCTCTGACTCATTCTCTCAATCAGAAACTGGTTAGGATT
Source organism: Abramis brama (assembly GCF_963993115.1). NCBI lineage: Eukaryota > Metazoa > Chordata > Actinopteri > Cypriniformes > Leuciscidae > Abramis > Abramis brama. Next base: position 15,835,904 of record NC_139979.1, read on the forward strand.
GGACATTTATTTAAATGCACTTACCCTGTTTCACAGACAAGGCTCAAGCCTAGTCCCAGACTAAAATGCATGTTTGAACTGAAAGCAACTTACACTGACATGCCCTGTCTGTGAAACCAGGCCTAAGATTTAAATATGAGATTTCTACATTCCAACAGTAATAAAACACAGACACACATATACACACACAGCCTCACTTCACATTTTTGCTTAATCCATTTGAAGTGTATGAACAAACACCAGAGAACTAAGCATAACATTCAGAAATAAATGTAGATCTGTTTAACCCAGTTTAATTATGAAACTACACATGTTAGGTATAAATTCTTATTTTTCTATCCCACAGTTATTCCTGTTGTTAGCTGGACCAGACTATGTTGAAAGATAAACATAAAAATCTTGGCTATGAGTTGAGAAAAAGACCAAACCTCCACCAATTACATGTATGCATCGATTAAAGTGTAGAGGACAGTAGAGTCAGAAAGTATATATTGAATGTATAAATTTTTAGCTCATTAATGGTGGTAAAAAAGCCTATAAACGCATACTCTGGTCTTTTATAATTTCCTTTTAATAGTTTTAAGGTCAAAGGTGCTTCAGCATTACAGAAATGTCATTATTTTTAGACTAAACTTTCAAGTGATGATCATAATCCTGTGCTTGTCCTTCATAACCTTCCAAAATTCTCTATGGCCTTATTAATTTAACATTAAAGATGTGTGGTTAAATTGATGGAGCTGTTAGCGTGTTGATATCTATTTAATGAATACTGAATTGTGATATTTTTTATATTATGAATGTTATCTTTCTAACTGTTAGAAAACAATTCCATTTGACAGGGCTACTGTCATTCATAGAGATTTGTTGCTTTATTGGAAAAAGCGCACATGCTTTTAATAGTTTCGGTCATACAGGACTTACCAGTCTATTCATACACCCCTGGTAATATAATGAATTTAATACATTGCTTAATTGCACAGTGCTCATAGATGTTTGTGTTGCACTGAGCAGCCGAAGTGGGAAGCGTGTACATGTGCTCTCGCTGCACATTGAGTGCTCGGTAAGCCTGTGAATGAATGTGTGCAGATGGGGTGGTCTGTATTACTGGTGAGTTAGTGCTGAGCTACAGATGGGAGGGTCATTTGACACTGTTATGATTTTAATGTATTCTCAATTTGGCTCTGCTTCTCATAACAGTTGTTTTGTTCACTCTTTGGCAGAGGACCATCCAAACTGCCTAAAAGATGCACGTGTTGTAAGAACAGGAATCAGCTCCTATTTTATTGTTTCTGTGATGTTGGCTGATGACAACACGTGTTATGTGGGAGGGACAGAGTCAGATGTTGAGATGATAATCAGATGGCTAGGCAAAAAAAGATCATAGGAACGAGGTAGACATCTATCTACCACTGAATCATTCATCCATCCGTCCATCTATTTTTCAGCCGCAGCCCGCAGGCAAGGTCAAGAGAGGAGTGCTGCTCATCTGTCAATCCATCTGATCATCCTTGGCTGTGTAAGCTAGTGGCAAAGCCAGTGAAAGAGTGGAGATCTGAGTCTAGTCTAGATTGACAACAACCAAACTGAATGGTGCTGTGAAACACATGAGAGAGAGATTCATGTAAATTGCTTTGTCCTAAATTGAATTTGAATTGAATTTTAGTGTCAGTAGACTAACTGTTAACAGTTAAGTATGTTTTGTGATAAGGACCGGCTGACTGTAGGGGAGTGCAGGGCACAACCTAACATCTTTTTGTGTAAATCCACTTGGGGTTCAGAGAAAGAACAATTCTCTCAAATTTAATTTTACATCACATGCCTGGTACAAATATGTGGTCTTGTTTCATTAAAACAATGTATACTTACCCTGAAAGAACGGTCGTGAAATGTGACAACATGGCCCATAGGGCAACATGTAAATGAAGAAACACATTCAGAGCTGAACACAAAATGAAACAAAGATGAAAATGAAGACGACGAACCTGTAGAACAACGTCTTCATATGGATGTATCACAATGGTGTGTACTGTATTTACACATGAAACTTTGGTCTTCCGACCTTTTACCACCGTGTCGATTTATTTTGATTAATATGTGCGAGGGAGAGAGAGCAAGACAGCGTCTAGTTTGGAGACGGTGATGTCTTGTTTACACTTTCGCCTGGCTCTGAAGAGAGAGAGTGAGCGCGCGCGCGACCTGGTCTCTCTCTCTGCTCGTTCTTTCAGTTAAACATGCGTCCTGTAACAAGCGCAGCAGTTCATCTACATTAGACGGTGTAATGAAGCGTGTGGGTTACTACATCCAACAACCGAACATTTTAACTTACCCTCTCGTAACTTCTGCATCCTTTAGCTTGGACTACAAAATTGCAGCGAGAAATAAAAATGGCGGATTGCTCGAAGTGTTGGGCCGGAAGTCAATGTCCATTTGGCAGTTCCGCTGCAAATACTGTGACGTAATAGTTCAAAAAACGTCATAGATAACAGAAAAATCGGAACAGGTTGAAAAATATGACCAAAACAGAATATAAAGATATCAATGAAGCACCTGAAGAGAATAATTTCATATTTTCTGTACTTCTAAACTCCAAATATACAACAAAATGCATTTAAGGGCTAAAAAAGTGCATTTGGCATGATATGTCCCCTTTAAACCTATTAGTCTAGTCAGTGTCTTCTGCTAGTTAGCTACGAATTAATAACTATTCACACTGCCTACTAGATTGGAGATTAAAATAATAGCAGATTTGTTTCATTTTAAATTAAAAAAAATATTTACTTGTTATTTTCAAAAAAAAATCTGTATCACTCTCGTGGTTGTGCCTTGCTCTCCCCTACATTATCCCATTATCTCATTACAGGACTAGGCTACTCCACAAATAAATAAATAAGTGGCCATTAAATATTGATATGAGTTTATTTTGCCTGTATATTATCTTAAAGGTTCTCTTAGCGGAATGTATACAAAAAATAGCCTTGCAACAAAGCGAGTACCAAAACAACTTCCTCTGAGGATGATTTTCACTACAGTCGACAACTATAAGGCGCCAGTTATTACGTTTGAAGGAAACGATAAAGTGCGAGTCAGCTGAGCTCTTTGTGTGATATGAGAGACACGAGGAAAGTAACTGGTTCAGGATGAGCGGGCTAATGTTGCCACGGTCAACGGCGAATACTGCTGAATAATGCAGCGAGTGACCAATCAAAAATCACGTATTGCAAAGAGCCCTAAGGCCCTTTAAACTGAGCCTGTTTAAAATGTCCATTCAGGCAACAAAACCCATAAAACGTCTGTTTTTCATAGTATCTGGACCCGTATAGATAAAGCTCTAAAATTAAAACTTATTTTGGCTTTCTGGGATTAAAAATACAGGTTTTTTACTTCAGATTGTTGGTGATTGAAGTGCAGGTTAACTGCACTTTTAACACTCTTTGTATTGAGTCCTAAAGCTTAGAAAAATTGTTTAAATTATATTTTAATCATACTGTGTTTTCTCAATTCCCCAAGTTGATAATGTAAACACACAACTCTCCCCTCTCTTTACTAGTTGTCACCCATGACACTAGAGTGCAGTAGCTACAGGAGAAGAGACAAGTAGACAAGTAGACAAGAGACAAGTAGACAAGTAGCTCTGCGTGTGTCTGAGTCCAAAAATGGACACAGAACCCCCACCGGATGAGCTCTGGCTAATATCAAACATAAGGTATAACCATGTTTTTTACTATTAGGCTACTACTGCGTGACACACTCCTCCGAGTCCGACCCCTCACTCAAACTATCTCAGTGAGTTCATTTTCTTTTGTTTTTGTTTGTTATGGAATATTGCTAAGAGATGGCCACATATGAAAGTTATAGATCAGCATGAAGAGATACAGACCAGAATAATCTCTGGTTTGTTTGATTTGTCTCTGGTATGTTACAATATCTTTTTGACAGTAACATCTGTCTCTTTCGAGACCTGCGATGTATGATAAAACCTTATAGAAACATACAGGACATACAATTACATAAGAATTATATGAGATTTGATCTTAGATGCTAGACTTTACTTATTACAATTATTTACTCTTGAAGAATAAAAATAACCTTTATGCTTAAAGGGTTAGTTCACCCAAAAATGAAAATTCTGTCAGTAATTACTCACCCTCATGTTGTTCCAACCGCGTAAGACCTTCGTTCATCTTCGGAACACAAATTAAGATATTTTTGATGAAATCTGAGTGCTGATCACTCCTCCATAGGCTGCTAGGTGGCCGAAACTTGCTGGCACAGAAAAGTTATTAAAGAGATCGTTAATATAGTCCAAGTGACTACAATGGCTCAATCTTAAGTATATCAAGCGACGAAAATACTTTTTGTGCGCACAAACAAAAAAAATAATGACTTTATTCCACTATTCATTTCCTTCTCTCTGGGCCTCTAGTTGGTTCACATAGTGTTTTTGCGCAGCGCGTCTGTGTTGCACGTCACCACGTAGGCTCACTATTGGCCGACGCTGGTCATGTGTGTGATGCGTGTTGACGTGCAACACAGACGCGCAGCGCAAAAACACTACAAGGCCCAGAGAGAAGGAAATGAATAGTGGAATAAAGTGGTTATTTTTGTTTGTTTTTGCGCACAAAAAGTATTCTCGTCGCTTGATATACTTAAGATTGAGCCACTGTAGTCACTTGGACTATATTAACGATCTCTTTAATAACTTTTCTGTGCCAGCAAGTTTCGGTCACCTAGCAGCCTATAGAGAAGTGATCCAGCACTCAGATTTCATCAAAAATATCTTAATTTATGTTCCGAAGATGAACGAAGGTCTTACGCGGTTGGAACAACATGAGGGTGAGTAATTACTGACAGAATTTTCATTTTTGGGTGAACTAACCCTTTAAAAGCTATATCTTGCATTATCTTGTCAATTTTTGGTTTTATATTACTATTGCTTTAATATAATCTACAGTACATGTTAATGTTTAAATGTAGGACAATTGTGGATTTATAAAAATAAAAACATTTTACTATAAGATCAAAGTATTACTTTATTTACAGAATGAACAATTTCGGTTTTTCAGTCAAATATGCAAACAAGCAAAAAATGTTGCCATTCTGTGATTTTTGTATTTTCTTCAATAATGGAATTATACTGCAGAACCTGACCTTTGGCCTGCACACAAACATGCTTTAGAACAAAAGTCAAAAACATAAAAAATTCTATCACATGGAAAGATTTTAACACATTTTAGCTGATTCTTGGATAATGGGGAATAAATATAAGAATTAGGTTTTTTATAGGTTTAATCCATATGAAATATGACAACATATACTCATGTCTCAAAGTACTCTACTGTACCAAAAATATACCACAAATTCCCAGAATACACCTGGTTTTGTGTTCCCTTTAAACACTAGGGGAAAATATATATCTACTATATAAAGGGGGAAAAAAGTTTAGGTCAAATATTTAGAGCTTTTAAATATAAAATAATTAATAAAACTGCCAGGCCACATGGCAAATAAGTTACTGTTAAAACTGTCAGATGATGCAAATCTTGAACATGCATATCTAATGATAATAAACCACTTATCATTCAAAATAAAGGGGTGTGTGTGTGTGTGTGTGTGTGTGTGTGTTGAGGGTCATGGATGTCAGTTTGCTTGGGTTGTGTACTGAATAATGTTTGTAGTTGGCATGTCGTCTCGACTCTAGAGCATTGCTTTAGTCTCTCCACCTTCTGCTCCTCTAGTCTTATCCTTCTTCTTGATTCGGTACATAACAATGACCATAGACAGAACTGGAAAAAAAAATTCAAACTCAATTTGCTTCTTTTTATGTTTAAATATTAACAATGCAAAATTAGTCCCAACATATCAGTCTTACCGATAAAGCCGAATATTCCTGCCAGTATGCCGATGGTGCTGCCCATGCCCAGCTTCCAGCTGTGAGCTTCTGGCTCCATGTAACAGTAGCCCAATTTAGTGCAGTTACATATACGCACTAAGAGAAAGAAATCTCAGCTTAGATGTCATACCATGCTAAAGTGCGAGCATATGAGTGAGTTGAATGTTATATATGAAATACAGAGAGAAAAAATAAGTTTACCATCAAACTTTTGAGTGATACCCATCCCAGCATTGTCTTTGATGTTGATGGGAACACTGACGTTCTGATCACTTGAGGGCTTCTTCTTCAGAATCAGCTTCGCTGAGCTTCCTGCAGGCACCCGAACATGTTTACACATGTTACAGCAGTAAATAAATTAAATGTAGGAGTCATATAGAAGGGCTTTTCACACTTAAAATAGTGAACACTGGGTCATTCATATCCCTGGGTAAACAGAATCCTGGCTTATCTTGCTTCACGGTTCACGTTGCAAATAATTTAACAATTAATGGGGGTTAACAATTAATCCTGGGAATGCATAAGCTAATGTTTCACACTGTACATTCCTAAACCTTGGGTTAACATCCTTGTTCACATATTTGCAGTGTCAGTTTTATTGATTGGATGAACGCAGTACGCGTCCAGTTTACATAAAGGCTCTTGCATTGCGCATCCTCATATTATATATTGCTGACTGAACTCTGAAGTTCATACTGAATGGACTTTTCAAACTATAAATGTAAGAATGAAACGGTCTCTTCTTTAGTCGCCATGTTTTCTGTGACCATTTGACATTTTTCCACTCAAACGCTGAAATATAGCCTACTGTTTATACAACAGTATAAACTTTGGTTGCCTGTCCAAAGCAGGTGAATATGAAGCATGCGATGGCTGTTGGTTGCTAAGCATCTAGCCGTAACATTCTAACACAGCTTTGTTTCTCACTGTACACATTTGGTACCACAGTGCGGGGTTAACACCACAAAAGGGGTGCTAACCTTTCTCCGGAGTCTGGACCAGGGTTTTAAAACTCTGGGTAAGAAGCGATGCTAATCCTGCTTCTAATTTAAAATTGTGAAACGTCCCTTAACCCAGGGTTAAAAGCAGGGTTTAGAACGATGATAACCACAGTGTGAAAAGTGCATTAGCCTGTTGTTTTAGGGTTAGGGTTAAACTAAAAGTCTGCTCACCATCCACAGGTTTGATCTCAAAGTTTGGTGACTTGCGGTTAATTGAGAAAGTGAAAGGCTCTCCATAGGGGTCGCTATCCTTATCTACAGCAGTGAGTGTCAAGGGGGTCATGTCCTGCATGCAGATGAAGTTCTGTTTCCACTGAAGTTTGGGGTAGTTGTCGTTCACGTCCAGCAGATGAATATTCACCTTCATCTCACTTTCCTGCTTGTCTCCCTCTGAAAGGAACCGAAATAGATTGTAATATTTACCAAATGTCATTGGCCTGGAGAGACATGATGCATCGGTGCTCTCTCTGGTGTGTTCTCACCTGTCTCATAAGCGATGACTGTGAGAGTGATCTGCTCCACCGTCTCTCTGTCCAGAGCAGCTTTAGTCTTCAGCTCGCCAGAGTCAGCGTCCAGCTCCAACCAATTAAGTTCATCTCCTTCCATCTTTAACCTGACAAACAGAACATTCAAAAGCAGGAATTACATAAAAGCATTTAAAAAATGCTAATTATTACTAACAGGAGGTATCATACAAGAGTTTACGGCTCCCAGAGAGATATTTTAAATAACAGAGTGGAGGTGAAAAGTCTCAGACCACTAAATAAACAAACTAAAACTTTTTTTTATTTGATTTATCTCAAATCATGCTGGAGAACAGGATCACCAAGTTCTACACAAACTTGCAAAATGCATGCTAATAATTTGGAATATATATTTTTTTATTATTAAATGATAAAAATGCAAAATCTAATTCTCCAATGAAATGTGCCCTCTGACATTTGTATCTCCATTGTATGTCAAACTACCAATAAACCTGACAAATATTATCATAAAATTACCTTCTTTAGCACAAACAAATCTAGCTTTAAATTCTGGTTCAGCTAATGTGATTTTTTTTATCTAGAGCAAAAGACCAGTGTATTCCTTAAGGAAAATCCTTTAAATTCAAAAGTAATGTTCTATTCTATATCCAGTTCTAAGTAACCAAGGTAAGTTTGCATGAACTTTAACCAGCATAGACAGAATTATTAATCTTTTTTCTTTTCAGATATTATTGGTCCACCACTAGGCCTGGAATTATATGTTGTTCAGATCTCTTGCTTTTATAAGTTTGTAAATATTTTAATATTTTATAAAATAGTTTATAATAAGTTATAACACATAACTGCTGGAACATAACTCTCTCTTCGATAATGTTGAGAAGCACTGCAAACAAACAATCTCATATATGATCTGATTATGTAGGAGACACAATACAAAGCATTACTTGATAGTCTTTCCCTCTGGATCCTTGGCTTCAGCTTTCATTATTACGGTTCCAACCGTGATGTTTTCTGGGACATTGACATTAAGAGTGTCCGCTTCAAATACTGGAGGCTCGTCCACGTCCACTAGCTGAATGACAACAACAGCTGTGGCATTTTCATCATATTCCAGTCCTTTGATCAAGGGTTCGGGATTACGGGCATCAATCTGAAGGTTGTAGACGCTCTGGAGCTCGTAATCCAGTGGCTGAAAATCAAGAATATGAAAACGAAGAAATATAAAGGGGACAAAAAGCAGAAATGTACAAAGTTTTTGCAATATGAGTCATCTTGTTACCTGAGCGATGTAGACTCTGCCCGCTCCTGTGTCTTCATCAATCTCAATGGCCAAGAGGTTATGTGGGTCTCCAGCGGAGATATGATACTCCACCCTAGAGCTTCCTGTTCCTGGGTCATCTGCATCTGTGGCTTTGATAATGAGCAAAGTGGTGCCCACTTCAGCCAGTTCAGGAACACTGTAGGTCCCATACTGCAACAGGGGAAACGTAGATTACAGCAGAGATTTATTAGTCAATAAGCCATAGGAAGTAAGAATAAGATTGAAGTATTTTAGTAGTAAAACAAAATGTATATATACATCTTTTTTCTCGAAGACAGGGATTTCATTATTGATGTCGATGACCTTGATGATAACTTTACATTCCGTGCTGTAATCTACAAAATAAGTGCAAAAGTTAGGATGCACATTCTTTTTCATAAATGTTCATTTTCAGTTCATTTGAGTTCAGTTTGCACTTACCTTGATCAGTCACTCTAAAGGTGAGCTCATACTGAGACACCTTATTCCTTTCAAAGTTTTGTTTGGCTACTTTGATTTCACCATTTACTTGGTCGATGTCGAACATTTTCTCAGACGGATGGGTAGGTGTCTGGTTAAGGAGTGTGTAGATTAGGAGTGAGTTCAGTGTGTTCTCTTCATCACTATCATGAGCATGCAGAACACCAATCGTATTACCTAAAGACATGCATATCAAGAAAAATGGCAAAGTTAATCATTAAAGAATTATCATCCAGTCTGAAAATCTGAAAACCTGTAAATAGTTTTAAAACATTTTAAACAAACATTATGATGTAAAATGAATAAATGTTTGAGACTCTGTACTCTTTATAGACATTTGAATTTTGAAAATGAGGACAAAACAAATACTAAGTTAAGAATTTAGAATTTTTCCCCAAAATGTTTTATTTTGATTATATAAATTATAATTGTTTTATTACTATTTCATATAAATAAATAGAAGCCTTTTCACTATTATTCCCAGGCTTTTGGACACCTCTGAATGCATTTGGTCAGTTTCTGATGTCACATTCGCCTGATTTGAACTGATGCAATGTGTGTATAAACACTCTCACTTTATTACCTATGGGCTCATTCTCCTGCACTTCAAACACTGCACCCTCATTACACACAGGAGGGTTATCATTCACATCCTCCACCTGCACAATAAACTCCAAGGGCTTTTCCAGCTCAACGCCATGTTCATCTTCTGCCATGGCCACCAGTATGTACTAAACACACACACATAACTGTTATTAAAGGTCAGGCTTAAAATGCAACACTCAGTTTTAGACAAAAATTAAAAGGGAGTGAAATAGGTTGTAGACCCCTGATGTAGTCTACAAACTGGTATTTACTATTTCGGTTAAATTTATCTTGCATTTCTATTTACCATATTTTTCTCTTCTCTGTCCAGAGGACCTGTAACATAGATCTCTCCATCTTGATTGATGCTGAAGGGGAAGGAAAATCTTTCTTTCTGTACCAGCCTGTAGAGTGCGGTGGGATCATTGCTGCGCACCTATAAAACACACACACACACACACACACACACACACGCACACATATGCTTACTCATTTCAATGTAAGATTTGTATTCACTTCAATTATATATATATATTTTTTTAATTATATGAATACAATTTTTAAGTATAGGCACTGCCTACCATAACACAACATTGTTTTTAGATCCAGACTTACTGTGGCAAGATACATAGGGTATTCCTCTTCTAAATTTTCTTTAATGGCAATTGGTGCAGGCCTGACCCAGAGGTTTTGAATGATAGCTATGTTGACTCGTGTCGTGCTGCTCAAAGCTTTTGGATCTCCCAAATCTTCCACACGAACAATCAGTACATAGTCTGGATCCATCAGAAGATTCACTTGTCTTCTTTCTGCTCATGCAAAATAAACACTCATTAATTATTATTGATTATTCAACTTACACTGAACTTGATTGGCTGAGTGGTATTCTAAAGGGGGGAGGGTATTTAGTGCAGCAGCAACTATTTAAGCCTCTTTTCTACCATTTTGCAAAAACAATGCCGTTCTTTTTACACTGTGGTGTTGCTAAATTAAGATTAGAATGTATGTTATCTTGGAGATGCAAGAGTTTGCAACAGCATGATATTGTAGGTTAACATTAGAGCGAGCGCACCATGGAGGATGATCAAATAATTTAAAAAGATAAACGTTCCCAGAGTAGCTAGCATGATGTTGATTGGTTTGAGTTGGTAATGTGTATCTTGAATGGTGAAGTAATCTGGGACAAATCCTGCCTCATTTCTGAGACTGTTGTAATCTGCACTGATGAGGGGCTGAACTGCTTGAGCTCAATTAATGACTGCGTTCTTCTTTACAGCACGTGGCACGTTCCACACACCAGAGGGAATGTAATCACAGAAGTGGTCATCCACTGACATTAACACACCAGTTTAATCTGAGTGTGTATGTGAGAGTGCTGTAATCAGCTCTGTTCATTTCAACCTCATTCTGAATGACGTGTCCCAGATAGCAGGTACGTCTCTAAGATGTCTGCTAAAGAGCGCTTCATCTGGAAAACATCTGTTGTGTACAAACATCTGATAAGCATCTTAGAAAAAGCAGTTTTACATACATTCTAAATAATAAACATCTTAAAGACATTTTCGAAATGTCTTTAACATCTGATAGGAAACGTTTTAGAGACGTATTGCAGATGTAAATGCAGACATCAAATAGACGTCTCCGTGATGTACGTGTGCTATCAGGGGTTCTCTCCAAACAGAGGAAAGAGATTCAAATACTGGTTTCATTTGGTCCATTTATACATTTCTTATTGAAAGTTCTGTGTTATTCATAGTGAAATGCTAGTAAATGAGTCTTTGAGTCTGGCTTGATTATATACACAACTTAAACGGCTTTTTCAAATAATGCTGTGATCATCATGCGTGTTTCTGTGTGTTCTCACCAACACGCTCGACGCATGTGTAAAAGGGGTTGTTCTCTAGTGGTATGTTGTTCTTTGGAGTGCAGTAGTCCTCAAACTTTTTCCTCAGGACATCAGGACTGCCATGGATCTCCCCGCGGCTGTATTTTACAGCAGGCCTGGCCTTCAGAGACGCTGCTCCTGCAATACAACAGCAATATATGAAATAACAGTTTGGCATTCAACGAAAAACCACTCAATACAAAAAACATGCACATGGTTTTCATGTATTTTTGTTCCAGATGTGTTGATGTACCTTGGTCTGTTATAAAGATCTCTCCACTGTCTGGGTTTATGCCAAAGTAAAACATGTTTTCGGGATTGGGGATTTGGTTTTCAATGCTGAATTTCAGTTGAGCGTTTACTGTGTTGGGATCATCTGCATCTGATGCAAACACCTGCATGAACGCAAATCCTGCATGCACACAAGATTAAAAGTACAATGAAAAGTAGGTTCATAGAAAGTGATTAAATTGTAACAGTTTAGAGAATCAGCAAGTTTCAGCATCCAATGATAATGTGTGTTTCTCACCTGCAGGTGAATGCTCTCTAACCCTGCCACTGTACTGACTCTCATTAAAGACAGGGACATTGTTGTTGATATCCACAACTTGCAAAACAACAGTGTAAGGCCCATCAACAGTTTCACCCTCTGCTGAACGTGCTTCAATCTGAAGAGAAACACATATTTAGAATTGTTTGTATTGGAATTAATATTAACAGGTCAACATACTTTATATGTCTTGCGGTGTGACGTGCTACACAATTAAATTTTTTTAAAAATGTTATATATACGTACATTATATATATACAGTATATAATTTTTTATTATTATTTATATAATAAATACAATTATTTTATATCATTATTATATGGTTTTATGACCCCATATTAACTGAAAGACTACAAAGGAATATACTGTACTTTTAAAAATACATTTTCACTCCACAAAACCATTTAAAATGAACTAGTCAAGGTAATGCGTGTGAAAAATAAATGGTGACCAGTTTAAGGACCTAAAGTACAGAATTTCCTTATACATATATTTGAACCCAAAACCCTGTTGCTAAAAATAATCCATGGATGTGTTATACATCAACAATGTGTTATGTGCATACTAACAAACAACGTAGGCATTTTGTGTCTTTTTACAAATCCAGGTGCTTGTATGTTATGTGTAATACATATATTACATCTAGATGGTGGTTTTTCTCAGGGCTCCATTCCAGAGGAAACTCCAGGTACAGCCAGCCGTCTGAAGAGATTGTGATCTTTTCTTCAGTCTCTCCACTTACGTGATATGAAGAGACACCTTCTGATGCAGATGTAAACTGAACAAAGAAAAGATTTCTAGAATATTTTCAATGAAAACATTCAAAAATATTACTGATGAAAGAAACCATACAGGTTCTAATAAAAATGTCTTGTAGAAACAACTAACCATTCAAACGCAAGAACTGAGCCTACAGTACCTGGTAAATGGGATAAGGCACATGTGTACCCTCTGGAACATCTAAAACTTTATGATCTAATAGCCCCGTTTTGTCCTCCAGACCTATCCCATGAGCCTGAGAGGGGAAAAAATTATGTGGAGAATTATGAAGCCATGTGAGAATTTGACTTAATGCAAAATCACCAATATTGTCAACCACACCATATCAGTTATCAATCTAGACAGTGGGGGAGTTCCTTGCAAACACCCTATCTGACCACACTTCTTAATAAATAACTGAATAAAGCTGTTTAATTACTATATTGTCTTACTGCAACCTATGCAGTAAATAATCCACTAAATTTATCTGTGATGTGAAGGTCGCTGAATATTTGTCCAATTTTGTTGATTATTATTGATGTAGAACAAATCATTTTCCACTGGCTGAATGAATCCAGATTATGCCTGTGTGTTAAGTCTTTGATTAATGGAGTGTGCTCGGGAAAAATGGACTTCGGCACAGTTACTCATTTATGGACAGAATAAAAGATTGTAAGGAGACTACAAGGTCACCAAGTTAAAATCCTACTCGCACACACACTTACAATGCTGACGAGAAGGGTCAAGTGTAGCAAACGTGCACCTCTCATCGTCCCGAGCATCAAAACCTGATGGAAAAGATATGAAAACATTGCCTTTAATTAAAAACACCTTTACTAGTTACTACAAAAGAAATTATGATGTATAGCAGTGACATTTGTTTGTCAAATAACTTTATCAAATGGCCATTCCCTGACATGATGGCTCATGCTGTGCAAACTGAGCAATATTAAAGAATACTTTGGAAACACAAGGTGTCAAAAACGGTAATTACCAATTGCTCAGTCAGGAAATAGAACCATCTGCTTCTTTAATGTTAAACTTCAGTCAATGATTATCAGCGAAAAGTACTATTCAGAAGTCCTGAGTAATATTTTCAAACATCGCAGTTATTTCAGCGTATTAAAAGATGGCTTTTATAGGTCCTGGAATTTCCTGTTTTATATTTATTTCCCTCTATTATGAAACTAATTTGTGTATATTTTGTCAGTGTGTCTCATATACATACAAATAGTGGATTTGATGACATCATGGCTGTTGTCCTGTAGTGCAGTGTGTGTGTGTTTTCATGAATCGCAGCCCATAAAAAGGTTATTTAAAGGGCACTTGGCATTCTGTGGGTGGCGTCCTGTGCCAGACAGCACTGACTAAGTGTGTGTGTCACTGCTGCATCACAGTTTATTACATTTAACAATGTCTGTGCTGACAGTCATTTTGCAAAGCCTTTTAAACAAATTAACCATTAAATAATTATGTACACGTGGATCCACACATACGTTGTTTCAATGTTTGTTTGTTTTTATTTATTTATTTTTCTTTTCTTTTTTTTCTTTGTTTCTTTCTTTGTCTGATTTCCTACCAATTGCAATACATGATGAAACAACAGTGCATTTTCAGGTTAATTTCTCAGTTTCAAAGAAACAATAGATTGTCAGTTGATTCTCACATGATAACTTTAGGAAGATGTTGCTTAGTAAAAGCAAAAATGTAACATATCAGTGAAAAAAAATGTGTTGAAAGTAACCTGGTTCACTGAAACTTTGAAAAATGTTAGTTAATAGAATGAAATAGAATGAAAGAGAGAGAACAATATTAACGATTATTAGACACTTGGTAAATGAAAGTAAGTTGCAGACCACACATTAATACAGGAAGTTGTGAACAGGTGTGTTTATATAGATAAACAGTAAACAGAATTATCTAGAAATGTTTATCTGATCACACACAATGTGAACAGAAAAACATCTCTAGATAAATCTGATTGTTTTAGTTGCAGTTTGAGTCCATCCAAGAGTAGATTAAGCTGTGTCGGCTGTTCTGAAATATTGTATTGAAATAAGCGGTAAAGTTTAGTGCTTTACTGATACTGGATTTTTATTTCACTTGTATCTGTCGGATCTATTGTGAAAGACAGACACGCCTTGAGACAGATGTGACACAAGGTGACATTGAAGTTAATGTGACCTCTGATAAGCTACTTTTGCTTAAACCTCAATCAACACTATACAGATACATGACTGTTTCCTTATATCTTATGTCTACATAAGGAATCAGGACATTCTGATGCAAAGCTGAAATCAATACTCATGCTCTATGTTGTTAGACAGCTAAGCTGTAAGAATGAGAGTAAAGCAAAGGGGAACATTTTCAAACTGAAAGTGTTTTAAACCGAAACCAGGCAATTCAAACAACATATCAACATTTATTTATCCATTACCGTGAGGTTGGATAGATATAAACAACAGTAAAGTTTTTAGTATCAAGGTATGAGAACAAGAGGCCTTTCCTTCCAGCCAAAGCTTGTGACCTCTGATGACATTCTACCAGTATATGAGATCAAAAAATATCAAAGGCCCACTTGTTCCTCTAGAAAATATGCTCATAAATATGTTCTCACCCAGAATGCAATTCTACAATGCTACAGCAAGTTGCAATAATCTTTAAATGCCCTTCCACATAAGCTGGTCTACACCCTTCTGAAAGCACTGAGCAAAGTCAAACAAGAACACAGCCGGTCGTAGGCAGCGGAAGCATCGTCACAAGGCAAATGACATATTGGTAACTAAAAATGTATACTTTTATAATCAGCCTAAACTAAAAAGACAACAACTAAGAAGAAATAAAAGAAAGGATAAGACGCACAGACCTGTCAGCAGAGCTCCTCTCTTCTCAAAAGACTGAGGTTTCAGTCTTCCAGAGTTTCCTGCTCAAGTCAAAGTTTAACTCTACTTTATTGAGGCTAATGATTATCTACTGATTCACCATGAAGGGGAGTGGACTGTAAATGTAATATATTTTATGGCACCATGAAGGGGTATAGTATGGCTCGGTGGATATGTTAATGTGTAAACATCAAGTATTTAATTAAAGTCACCATATTTTTATGGAATATTGCAGTATTTATTATAAATTATTTATCCATTCACTTTATTTCTACCCATGTGCCTTCAAATGACGTCCCCTCCCATCTCTTCTCTCATGACGCGTTTACTGGTGCGAGGGCGGGACATCCTGTCACTCACATGAGATCACAGCAACAGCACCCAATCAAGTCCCGTCCGACATTTCTTCTTTTTCAAGAAGCCGTTTCACTTGGATATACGTCACAATAGAGAAGAAATGACTATCCAACTTCATGCCGACTTAAAAGGACACACAACAAACACTCATCCGCAATCTCATCCATGTGACTTCCTCTGTACTTCAATATTTTCTATGCAAGATGATTAGAACACAGGGGACAAAGCAAAATTCTGAGATCAATCTTGAACAAAAAGAGCAAACAGAATCACTGTACATTTACAGACAGCGTAAAGGTCACCTTCTTCACAGCTGTATGTTCACAATCTTGAGTAATACAGGGCTGCAATCTTTGGTCCTTTATCTTTTGACGGACTCTGGCTTGGTTGTTCTCCATGTTTGAGTCTCATTTTTTCTGATAGTGAAAATGAAAACATTTGCAACACTGTAAAAAATGATCGTAATTTTAACGGTAAAAGACTGTAAAAATGCTACAGTGAAAAACTGTTAATTGGTTAACAGAAAGTTTCTGTACTATATACGGTAAATAACTGTGATAGATCTAACGGTACATTTAATGTAATTTTACTGTAACATACCGTTAAATTTACAGTTTTTGAAAGTGAAAAAACAACTCATTGTATAATTTACAGTGAAAAACCGTAAATTGACATTCCCACAATTCCCTGTGACACTTCACATTTGATGTATTTTTGTTGAAATAACTATGTTTGTTTCTTCATAGTTTTCTTCGTTTTTTCTAATCAGTTATGTACATTAGGGGTTTATGTTACATTTAATGTTGTTAAATTAATGTTTATTGCATTTTTAAAATTTCATGTGTTACCATGATGGTGTTTAATGTTTGTGTGAATGACACTGTGCAGCTTCTATATATATTAGTATTAACTTTCTTGTGGAAGAACTGCTTGTGATGAGCTTTGATTGATCATGTGACTCTCATCACTGCTGTGATTGGTGGTTATCAGTGTACAAAACAGATATTAATACTTCAATAGGACGGTAAATTAACTTTATATCATATTACTGAAATTTACTGTTATATTTACTGGATTATACTGTAAAATTGACATGTTGTTCAGAATAGCACGTACATTTTACAGTTTAAACCAGTAAATATAACAGAACTCCAGTGTGTTATATGCTGGTTTAAACTGTAAAATGTACATGTTATTCGGTAAAAGCAATTACTGTTTTGTTGTATATTTTACGGAATTGTTCTGGTAACCCCAGCTGCCAGTTTTTTTCCGTAAAAACTACGGAATTTTTTTTACAGTGAAGAACTTCTATTAGCATTCATCAATGACACTTAAAGGGATAGTTCACCTAAAAATACAACTTCATTTACTCACCCCCATGTCGTTCCAAACCTATGGCTTGCTTTCACACAAAAGAAGATATTTTTAAAAAGCCTCAGTGTTTTCTTTATATTACCATGAAAGTCCTTTGTTGTGTTGTACCCCATTCATTTTCATTGTTTTGAAACAATATGATTAATTATGGTAAGAGTGACAGCTCACTTTTTCTCTGCAATACTTATAAATGAAAGCAAAATTATACTGTAAGACATTAACTTCTGGGAAATCTATTGTAATGACTTCCTGTAAAAAGTGATTTTTTACATGTAAATGTCTATGGCTAAAGGCACCTTGAGTGGCAGTTATTCAAGAAGTTCCCATGCTTTTCCATTGACTAATTATTATGCAGCCGTATCAGCAAAATGGAGAGAAGGACGAGGGCAAAGATTAAGGTTAGGGATGAAGATATTCACTGCAGACATCGGTACTCAAACAGAGAAACCTGTTGCTGATGATGTGAACTATTACAATTGGCATTTTTCAATAACATTGCAACGCTGTTGGTGTTTTTAAAGTTTGCTGTAACACATTCCACCTGCTGCCTCAACATGAGCAATACCTGACTATCTGCTAGCCTGCCTCACTCAATGTGTGTACAGCAAGTACACATAAATAAAAAGCCAACACAGCTGCCTTGCTAGCTTCAGTCTTACACAGTTTTGACACATACACTGCATTCATAATTATTCAATATTGTTCACACAGCAGTGATCACACACTGAATGTGTCATTAATTTGCCCTTCTCACCTTTGAAAGGGAAGTAGGAGGAGTGTTTCTGAACAAATGTGTTCAATAGGGCTAAAACTGTAATAAAAAGACCTTGCTGTTCACATAATCTGTGAATTATCGTTATATAGAGAGAATTATCTTTATATCTCACTTTACAAGTCACTTGCATTAACTAAGATTAATAAATGCTTTGAAGTATTTTTCATTGTTAGTTCATGTAGTTATCAAATGTTAACAATACCTATTGTCACAATTGTTCTTACTTGATTGGTGACCTAGTAATAGTATCTTTGTGTTAAATTTGTCAAAATCCTTATATATATATATATATATATATTTATTTATATTTCCAGCATTAAATTAGATAATAAATCCCAGACTTTCAATATATATTTAAACTTTGGACCCCACTGTATTTTTAATTGTATGTTGGTTGAAAACACACTTAATTGACACTTTAAAATGATCGATTAGGGTACATTTACATGGCAATGATGACCTGAAAAAACGTAAACATTTTTGTGCATTTTTCACAAACAGACGGTAATGTTGTCAAAACTATCCCCATTCACAAGGATCCACGAAAATGTCTTAATATGCTGTATTATGCATGTCAGGCCAGTAGTCGGTGATGTCACTTTGATGTCACTACGCGCCTGGACTGAACACATTATATGCACGATGTCACCCTTTCACAAATTTGCGCTTTTTTTTATTTTTTAAGTTTACATGAAAACAGTTTCGTTTTCAAAAACTTGCACTTTGAAAGCCGTTTTCAAAAGTTTGCATTTTCAGGCCCCCAAAAAGCCAGTGTCGTGTAAATGAATGACCAAAACGCATACATTTTATTTATTTTTTGTTAAAAACCGTGTTGTGTAAACGGCCCTAGCCAATTGGCAATGTATTTTAGACAAATACAGCATCTGTATCATAATAATACCACACCACAGTAACAGCTGGTTAATGTTTTCATCAAGGTTAATGCATTTTCAGCTGTTCTGGATGTGTGCACTTTCAAAAAGACTAAAGTATTTCAACCCAGTCTCCGATTTATCATAAAAAAAACCAAAATATTTTATTTCTTTTGGATGCTAACGCTCAAACTGAGCAAAAGTTGGAAAAGAATTGTTTTCACACACACACAAGGTACAAAGACAAAGAGTTCTTACAATTCAAAAGCAAACATCAGGATCAAGAAGATCATTTAAAAAAGAAAAGGATTGGTTTTGACTTGTTTTGACAAAAACATATGTAGGCTACTTCATGGATTTTGAAAAGAATGACGGGTAACACTAGAGCATTCTGTCCTTCACAGAGGGAGCGAGAAGCCTGTAATCATTGCTCTTCTAGTACAGTCTAATATAGACATACATGGCTTTCTTAAAATAACTTACAGTAAAACAAGCACTTGATCAGATACTTTGCACCCAAACTTCATACAATACAATTCAAACATTCAGAGCTATTCGAAGTCACACACTACAGACTCATCAGGTCATGACATGATTTAGACTTGAGTTTGAAGGCCGCTTGCTTGTTCTTCTTAGCAACCAATCTGTTAATGAAACGCTTTGCTTTCTTCGGGAGACTCTCCCGACGCTTTTGAAGAGAACAGCGCCTGGTGAGGGTCTCCAAGCTGTCTCTTCGTAGACGGAGCTGGCGGATGATGCCCTCAAACAGCGGCCAGACGTTATGTTGCATCGCTGCTGACGTCTCAATGAACTTACAGTCAAAGACAGCAGCAGACGCACGACCCTCTGAAAAATAAGAGTAGAAAATGAAAATTCTCAGTGATGTAAGCTAAAACAAATGAGGGGATTCAGATTAAGAAGATTAATGCTACTGAGGAGTAGAGCCACATTTAAGAGTTTTATATACTTACCACTAATGGACACTTCTCGGCAGCGGACCAGGTCACATTTATTTCCGACCAGGATGATTGGAGTGCGGTCAGCCTCACGTTCCCGCCGGAGCTGAATACGAAGTTCTGATGCGTGAAGGAAGCTTGAACGATCTGTTATGGCATAAACTATAATGAAAGCATCTCCTGTCTGCAAACATCGCTCCTGCGTCCAGCTGCCCTCATCCTGACGGACACAAAAAGTAGAATGTCTCAGAACCTCTCATCACTTATAATAAAGTAGCCGATATTAATATAAATTGCTGACAAACTAAAAGTGTTACCTGTGAATCCCACATGTCGAGTAGGGTAACGGTGGCCCTCTCACCGTCTACTGTAATTGTCTGCTCAAATACTTCACCTAACAACATTAAAAGGACAACGAGTTGAAACAAGCTAAGGTTATGAATACTGGCCATGGCAAAAATGTAGAGAATTATAATCTGACCTACTTTAAGAAAGTATGAATTATATTGACAGTAAACACATCTTTACTTGACGCTGTCAGTGCAATCTAAGGTTTGTCTTGTTGTGACTTTGTAATTAATTATCCCTCAGACTCTTACATCTGGAAAAATGTTAATTTCCGAACTTTATAAATATAACCGCAATAGGCTTAAAAAGATAGTTCACCCAAAAATGAAAACTCTGTCATCATTTACTCATCCTAAAGTTCCAAAACCTGTATGAATTTCTTTCTTTTGCTGAACACAAATTAAGATATTTTGAAGAAAGTTTATGGGCCCCATTAACTTCCTTTTTTTTTCTTCTCCATTTGGAAGTCAATGTGGCCCATCAACTGTTTGGTTACTGACATTCAGTAGTGGAAAGGTATAAACTATGGAATAGTCTCCCGGTTCATATCAGAACTGGCCCAACTTTATCTATTTTTAATTCTAAGGCTCATTTATTTTCTTTGGAGTTTAATATAGCCTCTCGACTTGTTTTATGATTTTACTTTCATGCGTTTCACCTTTTTTACAGCTTGTCTTTTATTGTTTGTAAATCGTGTTTTCAGTTTTTTACTATTGGTTTTCTTTTGTAGGCTCTACGGTACTTTGGTCAACTTCGGTTGTTTTTAAATTGTGCTTTATAAATAAACATTGTATTGTATTGTATCAGTGCCACTTTGTGATTTTTTGCGATTGACTAGTTAATTTCACTGTGAACAGTTGGAGTATAAAAGAAAAGTCAAGCTAATTGTCAACATACCTCCATACAACTCGCATTCGCTGCCCATGCTGTCTGACGCCCCAGCGAATATACTGGCGAGCGCAGACTTCCCGACACCGTTGTCTCCAAGCAGGACAACAGTGAAGGGTCCAACCGAAACTGGAGTCACAGACTCGTTCGAGAGAGCGGAGTCTGAAGAGGCGGACGAGCAGGAACTGGACCGGGACATACCGATGTCGGGGCGCGTGAAAGCATCACTCAGCAGCTGCCCACCGTCCGTCCCGCAGATGCTCCACCGGTGCAGGTGATGCTGAACGCGAATGCTGTGGCGCCGCATATTCGCCAGCAGGGTCATGTGTGCAATTTGGCGACAAACACTCGGTTGGTTAAACGACGGTTGTTTCTTTGAGTGTGACTGAAGCAAAGAATTAACGGACTAAATCGGACGATGCAAAATTGTGCTCCAGTAATAGATTCAGTCCCATCCAGCAGAAACCTGCTCTGCAAGAAGATGAAGATCTAATTGCTCTTGGCTTCGTTGTCTTCAATTAAGCGCACCTGAATGAGGATTGGTGTTTTTTGCCCTGGTAATCCTGTCCGTCTAGCTATATTTTGCGCAGTAGCCTAATGTGCTTTGAGCTCTCAGTGCAGTTCATGGTTATATTAAGGTCTCAGAAGCAGTGAGGATTTCCTTGACGTCACTTCTCCCTCCCAGTGAGCTTCAGCGGGTCTTTCCTTATACCGCCCGATGGGTGTAAAATGCAGTTTCATCTCTAGAATCATGTCTCGCTTCGAAACGTGGGAAATTTAGGGCAATTTGTGTGTTTTGTCCAAAGTGTACACTTAAGATATTAACTACATTTACATAATTTGATTTACGATTAAGTTATTTTGCGATATTCTGAGATTAATCACAATCATTCTATTCTATTAACAGCCATGGTTTTAAAATAAATAAAAACAGATTTTAAGTGTTTTATGTCCTATCTTTAATACATTATTAATTTCCACTTTCCATTATTATAACATTAGCCTACCCTTAATACATTCGCACAGTCATTATATATGAAAATACATAATAGTTAACTATTTCAGGAAGGGATGAAAGAGGATGATCATGATTGGGGTTCCTTGACATCAAAAGTTTGAAAACTGTTCCTTATCCTCTATATATTTTTTAAAAAGTAATAATTATTTCTGGGTTTCTCAAGTGTTTTCAGGTGTAATTTACAGCTCATGCACATGCATCTATAATAGATTATGTACTTTTAGTCTGAAGTGCTGCATACAAAAAGCAACTAAACAAAACTGACTGCGGGTGGCATTGCCAAAATCAGTGACATTATGCAACCTTGATTTGTATGTTGGTTAGCAAAGTTAAGGCCAGGTTAAAGCGGGACACCTATCAGAGCAGTAGATCCTATAAGGGCAATTAATCGTATTGAGTACAGACACAGACAAACAAAATAAAAGACATTCTCAGTCAGTATAGTTGTCAAATCTATGGTACATCATATTCTAAATATACTACATATTTTATATAAAGATCTGATAGTCTTGTACTGAATTGCAGAATGCAAATCACAATCTGAAGTCTGTAATAAATCATATCTCGTGGTCATTTTATTTCTGTCCTGACTTCCATGCAAACACCAATCAACAAGAGACCATTACTGAACCAAACCAAGACCAACAGTTTCCATCATTATTTTCAATACTATTTGGCATGCAAACAAAACAATGCTCATGCTCTCTATTTCACGTATGCACAAACGTGCACATAAACATGTACCGAGATGCCGATTTCATTCACTCTGATGCTCAAAGAGCCACAAATGACAGATTATAATGAGTTATTAATCTAATTGCTGGATTATGAGGACTGTTTCTATATTCAGGATTGATATAGTCAAAAGGGATTGGATGGATAAGAGAAATCGCAGTAGAGTGCTGGATTATTTCCTTCATTCATTCACTTCTCTGAGCAGATCAGAAATAGGTCATTAGAGATCAGAGATGGCCATGGTGCTTTCTGGTGTGATAACTGTTATCTTATCAGCCTGGAACAACGTAAGCATAAAGGAATGTAAATGGGTTAGTGCAACTTGTGTGTGTTAAGGACTGCTATGGTCATGTCAATGAAGACTGAGACCTGAGCTGACCGTTGATTCCAGTGCAATAATTGCAGTAACTGGGCCATGCGTCATGAAAGAAGGGATGAGTTAATTTAGTCTTGGAGAGCAAACACCACAAAGAAACAGATTAGACAGGCTGTCAAATGTCAACTACCTTAAAGCATTCAAGTTGAGATGTTCACCTGGATGATCAACTTTGACCCTTTTGCATAATTCTATATATAAAAAAAGTTTTAAGTTTACCAATATTTTCAAAGGATCATGTGGCACTGAAGACTGGAGTAATGGCTTCTGAAAATGTAAAATATATACAATTTTAAATATATTAAAATAGAAAATATTTGTAATAATATTCTAAATACACTCAAAAAAATAACTCTTTGAATGAACATAAAAAAATCATGGAAAGGATTTCCACATGATTAACTTGCTTTATTTCAGCATTATGCAATTCTGTTATTCCAATTTAATGTACTTACGTTGGGTCAACTTAATTTATTAAGGTTGATTCAACTTATTTACTATGGTTGGACACAGCTTAATTTAATAGTGTCAGCCCAACTAATTTACTTAATTTGCAACTTATGTGTTTGTTATTTTCATTCATCCATTAATATTTCATTTATTTTAGTGACACATAATTAAATTGATAGACTATAGCTAGCTATTTGCTAGCAGTAGCACATATTAGCATCTTAAATGCTAAGACTTACATGCTCCTTCAACCAAAGTAGTTAAAAGTAACCAAATCAGTCCACAGCTAAACAAAATGCTCCACACTTCTCCACAATGGTAACCCACTGTAATTTAAATGGTTCTAATGATTCCAATAATTGAACATTAAACACAATTACACACTATCAAGTCTTCCCCTTTTCTCATTTTCTCAAAAAAACATAAAATAACACTTAATTTTAACATTTATTCTCTCTTAATTCAACCATATGCAAAGCATGCTGGGAACTAACAAGCACCACCCAGTTTCAGTTAATGCAACACAAATCATTAATGTCATCCAACACAAACGGATTAAGTAAACTTAAATTTTACATATTAAGCAGATTGAACACAATCAAATTAAGTAAGGGCAAAATGGCAGTTGGCGTCGCACTATACTGCCACCCTCTGGATGTAAGAATTTTTTACTTAACATAAATGGTTTGTGTTTAGACAACACGTTAGGATTTTGTACTGTTAAGTTGAGACATAATTACGTGGACCTTAATAGAAAAAAACATTTCAAGTCAACAAACACAATTATTATAAGTAAACTAAATATAAATATATTATGTAAAGTGCACAACCTTCCTAGTTCATTTTTTTGAGTGTATGTAATAATCGAGGGGTGTATGTGCATGCAGCTTCATCTCTACTTAGAAAATTCGATTCTGTGTATCACGCAGCTTTACGCTTTGTTTCTGGTGCAGAGTCACGGAAGCATCATTGCATTTTATATGATTCTTTAGCTTGGTTATCTTTACATCAAAGGAGAAAGCTACATTTGTACTTATTTAATGCAAAAGCTCTTTTAGGTAAATTACCCTCATATATATCAAATCTTTTAATTTATTACACAAATAGTTATCGCACTAGCACTGGTTCTCATATTCGGCTAAAAGTCCCAAGGGTATTGTCCAGAATCTGGTAAAGGTGCTTTTTCTTTTTATGCTCCTTGGACTTGGAATGAATTGCAAAATGCACTTAATCTAGATGCACTTCCAACCCTGAGCACTTTTAAACGTCTCTTGCACAATGTTTTAAAGACACTTGTAATTGTTTTTCTTGATTTGCTACTATACATTTCGTTTTTGAATGTGTCAATTGTGATATTGTCATTTTGTGATTCTCGTGTGAAACTTTATGTGCTGCCGTCTTGATCAGGTCTCTCTGGAAGAAGAGATAGTAATATCTCAATGTGATTCTCCTGGTTAAAATAAAGGAAATAATAATAAACTTTTGGAATTGGATGACTGGGGGTAAATTGCACTTATTTTGGCTTCAGGGAAATGTAAATATCTCTCAGCTTCTAAAGGGCATCTTTAAACGAATTAAGAAAATGTACAACTTTAAATTTGCATCTTGAGCTTCAAGTGAATATTTTCAGCTTCACCTAATAGTTGTGAATGAGTCCCTCAATGTGAGAAGATGGATCTCAAAATCATACAGTCACTGTTGAAAAGGGTTTAAATACGCAGTAGATGCTAGAAACCCAAAGAATGTGAGGAACCTCCGGAGGATTTTTCTGAAGTGCTCGGTTTAACTACTCAGGACAAACAAGGGACTGTAATTTTAATGTTTCTTGTTTTGAAGGCAGGGTAGGCGATTTGTTCCAGAAACATTTTGTTATGCTGGTTGAAAGTCTCTTTACATCCTGATAGCAATCACTAAGTTAAGCTAAGTGGTCTAAATGTATTTATATGTATATATATCATCTGTGGAAGTCGTAGGACAAATAAAATGTTCGTCCTATCATTGCATTCGGTCCGGTACAATGTCCTACCTGCCTGTCAACCTATGTATTTTCATACCTCTGCGCACCCTGCTCACACAGACATCACACGTCATCAGAGCGCTTCATGCTATGCAGTTAAGCCGTGGTCACACTAGATTCACTAGCTGCATCTTTTTATAAACATGAATTCAAAAGAAGGGAAGGTGGGATCTCATGCTTTCAAAGCTAGCCAAAACCTTCCAAAAATTGCCTACCATACCTTTAAGTTCGGTTTGTAGTTTTTTGTCATTCACAATTACATGTACGCTATTGCATTAATATGAATTGCAGAAGTCTTTTTCCTAACATAGGTAAAAAGCTTTGTTACGTACAGTATGCACTGGAAATGCACCATTACATCCTCATCAACCTAACTGATCTGAGCACGTCTTTACTTTGTCCTGTGACGGCAAAGTCCTTCCCTGTGGGACGATAGTGCAGGAACGATCTGCACAACTGACAGTACTTACAGTAAAGGCTTGGCTGAGGAACATACACTGTACACACGTCCCTACAGACCCAATTAACATTGTATTGTTACTCTGGTTACAGTTGCTGGGATCTCATCATCACAGCCTGGACAGTGTCAGGATCTCAAGAGGCTGCTTATACACAAGTGTCTGACTAACACACGCCATCTTCAACACTCATACTCTCCACCAAAGATATAGACGCACACGGAAAGACTACATCTGACTCGCTCGTTATATCACAGCCCCATTTAAACCCTGAAACATTGTCAATAAACAACGCCAGCAAACGTGCACCCAGGTTAGTTTGGTTAATGAGTCACGGAGACTAGCTCATCTCCTGCTGGTGACTGTTGTGCCTCACTGCTTTCGTGATTGCTCTGTCATTTCTGATTTTCGTAGTCAGTGTTTCTTGTTACTAATGGTGACAATGGACAGATTTAGCTAGAAGCTGCATTAAATGAACCATCTGTGCAACCAATGTAATCCAGCACAGCATCATGTTCAAAGGTTCTCCTATTGAGTAGGAACAAGCCTTGTTTTGGAAACATTTCATATAAACCATCCACATTGTAAAAACTATGGTGATAAAGGGGGGAAATAATGTAATAAACTAGAGGATATAGGTCACCACCTATTTAATCGATGGGTTCATTATCAATGTAACATCTGTATCCATAAACACCAAAGAACAAATAAAACAAATGATTAAAAACCAATACAAATGATTACATTTAGGATAAATTAATTGTGGAAACTGGATGTTCTCAGTCAGGGTTATACTGGACACAGGACTTGTGAAGCTTAAAAAAACAACCTACCCCCAGTTTTACAGACAAGGCTTAAGCCTAGTCCCAGACTAAAATGCATGTTTAAGATGTTTTAACTGATCATATCTTAAAATGTCAGTGCCATTGTTTTGTCTCAAGATGCACACCAGTAATGTTTTTTCTAAGGCATGTTTATAAAAGCTACTTAAATGTCCTTATTATTAAACTAAGGCTTAATCCTGGCTTAATCTAAGCCCTGTCTGTGAAACCAGAACCTAATGTGACAATATATTTGTCTGACAGATGCCCTGATGCCATTTCTGTTTATGTTATTAATCTATCAGCAGGTTCCCTAAATGGACACAAACACACTTGCTTGTGCAGACAATCGAAAAACAAGAACAATGTAGAAAGATTTATTAAAAGGAAAATTTTTATTGTTCAAACATACAGGAGTATTTACACAGCGTGAGGAAGCTTCTACGGGTTAGCTCCCTACGGGTTTGTATATAATTGTCTTTGGGAAGAGGAAGAGTTTAGACTGTTTGGGATTTAGAAGTGGTGCTTTGAAAGGCATATGTGATGTGGTTACGGGCATGATTTAGGTAAACATCATTATATGATTGAACAGCTCCAGAAAAATGCCTCCATTGCATGAGCTCGGACATGCTGACTCGTTGCGGTAATGACACTGTGCTGTCGGCATGGCGACCCAGCTGACATGCCCTTCCAGTCTCCTCGTTTATCTCCTTCACAAAACCTGGCACAAATATATGCAAATTAATTATATATATATATATATATATATATATGATATATGTGACTGATTGCGCATTAATTAGTATATCAGAATTAATGCTAATTTTTTTTTATTGATTGACAGCCCTAATGGAGAATCATCTAGTTCCTACTTTATTTAATTCTGTTTAATTTAATTGATTTGTTTATTCATTTACCTGCTGTATTTCCATCTCCAGAGCACTGGCAGTCC
This sequence comes from Abramis brama, assembly GCF_963993115.1. NCBI lineage: Eukaryota > Metazoa > Chordata > Actinopteri > Cypriniformes > Leuciscidae > Abramis > Abramis brama. Next base: position 15,864,118 of record NC_139979.1, read on the forward strand.
AGTAGGTCATGTGTGAGGCAGGTTGTATTAGGGTCAAAACTGAAAAGGTCTCGTAGCTCCTCAGAAGAAAAGCTAATATGATCCGCTTTTTTGGTCAGGTCCACCACTGTCCCAGAAAGCCCCTGTTTACTCACCTGCCTCTGATAGATCTTCTCTTCTATGGAACCTACAAGAGACACATGCACACTACTGAGGCCAAAATCATGTGCAAACCCATATACAAATACAATCATTTTTTTGTGTGCGTTATGATTGATGAAAGCCTGTGAGATGTTTCAGGTCAAGTACTTCTTGATATTGCACAGTCATAACAAACAGCTTAATTTATCAATCAACAGACTCGATACTGAGATGATACTCATTTTCTGGGTAATTTACAAATGTTTTGGTTACCTGTTGTCAGAAATCTGTAGATGTGAACTGTTTTCTTCTGTCCATCACGCCACACACGTGCCATGGCCTGACAGATGAATATCAATAATAATTAGATGATTGAGTCTTATAAAACGAGAGTTATCACTCAAAGCTCACAGAAAGCATTCGTCATGGCAGTAAAACAAAATAATCGTGACACGCATTTACACATAAATACTTGAGAGAGAATGTGATGATTTACAAAATAGGCTGAAAGGATTTTTGTTGTATTCACTGCCACCTTGTGGTCTTCATTAAAGGTGTAACTAAGACAAGCATGTGGATTTACAACAAAAGTTTCTAACTGCTTTCAAAACAATGAATTGCATTATATCTGCTTTTGTGTAATACTGTATTATATATAGTGATTCATTGTTGCTTTGCAGTGTTGCATGGTGTTGCAAGTGTAATGTGGAAGTCCACTGACCTGTATATCATTGGCAGGGTTCCAGTCCATATCATATAAAACAAGATGAGAGGCACCAATGAGATTTAGTCCCACTCCTCCAGCCTTGGAGCTGAGTAGCATCAGGAAGTTGGGGGAGTGCGGGCTGTTGAAGGAATCAACAATTCGTTGTCTCTGGGCAACAGGCGTCTGTCCATCGAGCCGACACCATTTATAGCCTATTTGATCACAGACATCCTGCAGCAAGTCAAGAGTCTGTGTGTAGTTGGACACCAAAACAGCCCTAAGTAGAGAAAGACAGCATGACAAAAATGCACATGAGCCTCACACTACTACACACATCAATATAATGGGCACTTTTTTGGACTTAGTCACAACAAAGATCGCACGTTTTGGTGGTCAAACTGGGTTTTCTTACATAATATATTATAAAATAATAAATTATAATATAATATTTGTAATTAATAATAATTGTTTTGATTTGCTTTAATGTTTTTTATAAAGTGCTTAAGCACTCAAAACTATAATATAATATATTTGTTTAGATGTACTCTTATGTTTTTTTAATTTGTAAAGTGCTTGAGCACTCAAAATACATTATACTATATTTCATGGTTATCGTATTCAATTCTATCTTTTCCACACGTTTTTTTTCCTGACTATATTGTATGTTCTTGAGTGTATATTGCTACTGTGACATGGAAAAGATTAAAAAGTATTTTATCTTCAAAACTGTTAAATAAAGTAAACTTTTAATGTAATGTTAATGTAACCTGAAATTGGTGGTGCCAAAATATAATTCTTACAAAGCCACTGATATGACTGATAAGAAGTTTATGTTGAGTGTACATAATTTAAACATAAACATCAGATTTGTTGTTTTAGTCATTTCTTGATATGAAAACCTAGGAGTAAACCTTTAAAATGAAATGATGTTTAATGAAGAACTCTATGTGGTACCTGTCTGTTCGATTGACATTCTGTATCGCCGACAGTAGGTCTGTTAACACTAGAAGTTTCCCAGAGTCTGCAGTGCTGAAGGCACCAGTGGAATATCCCTCAGGAAAGAGTTCCATAATTCCGTCCTCATTCATATCATCTGATTTTGCCTGAAGCAAATACCACACAACATAATTAAAAAGCAGCAATATTTAGATAAAGAACATGACAGAAAAATATCAGCACCTATTGTACCTGTAGAGTGTTGTAGAGCAGCCCGGGGTGGTTGCAGAGTTTCTTGAGGGCGTTGATGCATGCGAGGTGTGGGCTGTGTGTGTAAGTGTGTGTGCTGGCACCAGAGAGACAGGCTCTGATGGGCCGTGTGGCCAGAAGGACTCCATACAGACGCAGCTGGAGCTCAGTGGGTTTGCAGAATACGGTCCACTCAATCCGTTCGGATAAATACTGATTAATGATCTCCTGAGTGCGCCGTAACGTAAACACACCTATTAGACGAAAGAGCTCAGCGGCACGTTCCTCTCCAATACATCGCTCTTCCTAAAACACAGTTCAATGCACAACATACCACGCCAGCTGATGAATACAGACACACAGTTGGGGGTACATTTTAAGGAGATTTGCTTAATGTTGAAGAGTCTTTTTTATCTATTAGTAACAGATAGTCAGTATTAGATATTTAATTGTAAATGCTCATTTTCTTTATTTTTACGTTAACATTATCACCTTGTAACACGTTAAAGTAAATCTTTAAAAATACTAATCATTTAATAACACTGTTAAATGTAATATTTAGCAAATATTCCAAACGAATATACATTTTCATACTGTATATTATAATGTTGTGATGCCTTAATTCCAAATCATTCTTTTTTGTTTAATTACTGAAATTCCGTCAGCCGAAAGTTATTGGCCAAAAATATGCTGCCCCGCCCCTTCATATTCAGCGCTCAGGTAAGTCTGAACAGGTGTTGTGCCAAATTTTGACTGCCTGCCAAATTATTACCCCCCTTGTTGAAGTTGCTAACTGATTGCCTAATACTAAAGCCACCTCTAATCCTAACCCCTCCCCCACAACTCATATGTATCATAAACTCAATCATAAACCTATCAATACTAGGGGGGGTAATAATTTGGCAGGGGTCAGAATTCGGCATAACACTAGCACTCAGTGTGCTCTGCTCAATGGCTGCGTTTCAACTCAATTTTCCACTGTTGCCACAATACCTTGGTCCAAATCGGGCCAGCTCGGGCTTGAGGAGAGGTTACGAACAAAGGCGGATTATTGTAGATGATAACATCAGCATTACAGACTTTTAAAATCATTTTAGCTCAAAACTCACTTTCAGACAGCAATGAGTGTTTGCAATAACTTGTTTGTGATCCAATGTGGATTCTGATCACCATATAAGGCAGAAATATTTATATGCGATGCAAAAGATTATGCACACTAACCATTACCATAGTAAACATGGTAAATACGACCGCTTAAAGAAATTAGACAATTCATATAGGCACAATCATCATAATCGTATATTTATTTTATCTGTCAGTCTCTTTATACCGGTCTGTCTGATATTTATATTTAGGTTGTTATAAAATAAAGCAACTCCGGTTTTTCGGGTGCTTCCTCGGTTCCTCTGACTGAATATATAACTGTATTGGGACTGTCACTGGATATCGCTAGTTTACAGTGACTTCTTTCTGATTAGTTTTCTGATAAAACTTCCATTTGTTGGTGACATTATGGGTTTTGTGTGATGCTGTTCCAGACAGGCGTGTTTTAGGCAGGTTTTAGCAGTGTGCTGCGGAGCTTCTGGCCTAACGGTGGAAATGCAGCATGGTTTTGGGCTTGGTGCTACAGGCCCATTTAAAGGCTTGCACTGGCTCGCACTGGCTCGACAGTGGAAAAATTGTGGCTAATGGTCCACTCCGTGAGTGCGCTCTCTGTTCAGTCGCTCACGGCCCAAGCGAACATCCTGCACATGCTCTGATGATAAGAGTTTTGTAGGACTATGCATTATTTGGTTATATGCATTTATTAGTTAAATCTGATTCTGTTGCATAGAATATATTTAATATTTTAATATATTTTGGTGTTACTTTATTTTGTGTTACAAAATAAAAGTGTGGTTATTTAATTTTATTGGCTTTTATTTTTTAAATTCAGATTCAATTCAATTCAATTACTGAATTTAATTAAAAAGTTTACTATGAATACAATAATACTTTAACACATAATTTAAAATAAGAAATTAATAAAAAAGTCATTTTCAGTTTCGGTTTTTGGGCAAGTGCATCCAGAGTTTTCGGTTTGCATCCCTAATAGTACCTGTCAAAAGTTTGCAAACATTAAAACATTTTTATGTTTTATGTATTTTTATGCTCATCAAGGTAGCATTCATCACAGTAGTATTGTGAAATATTATTACAATTTAAAATAATTATTTTTTGTTTTAATAAATGTATTCCTCTGATGAAAACATGAATTTTCAGCATCATTACGCCAGTCTTCAGTGTCACATGATCCTTAAGAAGTAATTCTAATATAATTTCTTAAGGATCTAATTCTAATGATTTGGAGCTCAGGTATCAATGTTGAAAACAGTTGTGCTGCATTATATTTATATGGAAATTGTGATATTTTTGTCAGGATTCTTTGATGAAAAAGTTCAATGAACAGCATTTACCACAAATGCACTGTAGTTAATAGTATATATATATATATATATATATATATATATATATATATATATATATCTTACATAACATGAAAAAAATGATCTTTTAACCTCGGTGCAGGTGGGCTGGCGAGATCTGAGAATGGGCTCTTCATAAATCTTCCTGTAGGCCGCAGATGTTCCCAGAATTCCTGGATTTACAAACTCTACGATGGAATAAAACTCCTGCAGGTCATTCTGCACTGGAGTTCCTGTTAAATAAATAATTACAGCTGTTCTTTTGTACAATTACATAATGTTATACTACTACACTAATAAAAGTTTGTTTGTTTTAAATAGAAAACCTGTTAAGATAAGACGGCGGTCACATGAGAGCGCTGTGAGTGCGCTGGCCGTTTTGATGTTGCTGTTTTTAAGGCGATGACCCTCGTCACAGATGAGCACTCCAAAATCCAGCTCTTTCAATCGGTCCACAGAGCGCAGCAACATCTCATAACTGATCACCATGACGGAGCAAAGAGGAGAAGAGGTAAAGTCCTCCACGCGGTGATCCTACAGAGACAACATACACTGTTAATCCTCTTATAGTCATCCGTCTAAATGACACAAACAGCCACACATACACACCTGGTCCACAGTGTAAACACTAATCCTCTCCCTGCCCAGCCACTTATTGAACTCAGCAGCCCAGTTCTTGACCAAACTTCCTGGACAAACCACAAGTGCCCTCTTCAGTACAGGCCGCCCACCGTAGGGACCTTGTCTCAGTAGTGTCCACAGAACACAAATACACTGCAGTGTTTTCCCCAGTCCCATCTCATCTGCCAGAATAGCCCCACAGCGGCCAGCAAGTCTGCAACACACAAACATACATGTGCAAAAAAGAGCATATGTAAGAACACTGCAACTATAGATAAATTCTTATTTACCTCATTCCCATTAAGCATTCATAAAGGAAGACCACGCCCTCTCTCTGATGTGGCCGAAGATGATTGGTCAAGTGGGGGTCGATGACCACATCCACCAGTGGAGAACCAGATTTATTATACAGCCACTGGTGATCAGTTGTCGGTCGTGGCATCACCAGGGCGCCTATAGGGACAAAGCAGGACAAATATAGATATTTTTTTAATCTAAGACTTTAGATTAAAATGTAATAGTAAAAATGTATATGCAGACAACGCTTAAGCCTAGTCCCAGACTAAAAAGCATATTTGAGCTGTTTTAACTGAAAGCAACTTGCACTGACATATCTTAAAATATGTCAGAGCCATTGTTTTGTCTCAAGATGTACATCAGTAATGTTTTTTTCTAAGGCATGTTTATAAAAGCTACTTAAATGTCCTTATTGAACTAAGGCCTAATCCTAGCTTAATCTAAGCCCTGTCTATGAAACCAGGCCATAATCTTCAAGGGCAAATGTATATGTAACTGGAAGTTTTAAACATTTTTAATCACATTTTTGTCTTCATTAATTTATTTGATTTTAAATGGACTTGCAGTGTCACAGATTTTTTTTTTTTTAAATATTAATATTCAATTTATCAATTACTATAAGGACATAAAAGAATAATTGACATGAATAATTATAAAACAGACAAATGCTGTATTAGTTGAGCATGTGCTGTACCTGGTGTGTTAGGGTTATGTCTGGGTTTACAGATCGGTTTGTCAGGTTCAGAATCTGTAAGTGCACCTCCCTTGAGCGCTGGTTTGGTAAAGGATTTGGACACTGGGTGATATACAGGAGCCTTCAAGACCGTTTCTGTAGAAGTCTCAACAACAGCATCTTGGAAACAGCGGCCTTTGGCATAGTCCTCATTGGATATTACCCCCATGACCTCGATTTGTTTCCCTCCCACCATAAGAGTCTGACCCTCACACAAGCTCTCCAGCTCTGACGCCTTGTAGCCTGAACCTAACAGAAAAACACTGATTCAAAACACATATCTACACAGGCTAAATAATCATTATCATGATATGACCAATATCCAATAAATGGCCAATAGTATATATATTTTTTCATTTACAAAAAAACAACAAAACAAAACAAAAAAACACTTAAATCAATCGTTTTAATGCTTTAAAAGTGAATTTAGGTATCACAAAATTATAATGCACAATGAGACAAATGGATATTAAGAGATTTGCTAAAACATTACATTTAAGAGTGTTATTAAATTAGTATTAAAAAAAACTTAAAAGCATTAAATGACAAAAAAGAAGAGGGGAAATGAGCTTTTGTAAAAAATCAAATCCAAAAGTATTGCTAGAATGTGCTGTGATAGGCTAACCTCGTCCAATGTCCCGCCCCTCCATGTCTTTGAGGACAACAGTCCTCCCTCTGGCAACTAGCACAGCATCGCCTTCCCAGCGCTTATGCTTCCTTGATGACGCCTTGCACCACATTACACTATAGTAGCGTGCTTTAAAATAAACAAATAAAGGATCAGCAATAAAACCACAACATAGAAATAGCCTACATCATTGAGTAGACAATGTTCTACTGATTACAAAGACTCAATAAATAAGAAATGTGCTTTTATACAGCAGCCAGGCATATGCAGAACTGTTGATATTGTGCTTTTGTCTTGTCAGACTATATAATTACAGGTCAGGTGACAAACAGTGGCATAAAAATAATTGACATGTTCATTTGCAAGAATTTCACATCAGCCTAAAGTCAGCATGAAATCAAAATTGACTATTCTCATTTTTGTATGTAATATAACAGGTTTATTATACATGATATCTCTGTGCACATCTTTTTCTTAAAATTCACGTGCCCTCATTATCTACAAAAAACATTAACTTTCTCTACTCCTCACAATGACATCTCTTCTCTGATGATGTGTGCATCTTTCCATTTCACGCTGACTTTAATATAATTGCATTATACTGTAAATAAACACCCAAATGAAGTCCAAACAAACACCTCGACTGAGAAGATTCTCATTCATAGCTGTTGCTATGTAACACTTCCTGTGTGACAAAGGAAATATAAAAGGACAGGCTTAAACAGAGATTAAAGCAATTATGAATTTATTAGCAAATACATACAAAATAAAAACTTATTTTCTTCTTCAATCTGGGCATTCACACATTAAAAACTTTAATTCCTACAACAAACATCAGAAACAATCCTTGTACAAATGTCGATTGAATACAAAAACTGTACAAACAAGAAATAACTACACAATCAAGTCTGCTCATTTCGACTTCATATTAACAAGTTCCCTTTGTGATACACTTTCCGATCCGACACCGTACGCGTCACACCAATGGCAATCCTTGGCGTAGTCTGGCCGCCCTCAATTTCTCCACTTTGACCCTTGACCGGAGAAGCTCCTCCTCCAGCTGTTGCTTTCTCTTAAGCCCCTCCCTCTTCTCCTCTAGATATAGTCCAAGCTTTCTGTGATTAGCCAGTAACAGCTCATGCTCCTCTCTCATCATTTGCAAAGCTTCTGCCTCAAAAATGGGATTTTTGAACGCCGCCCTCCCCCTAAGATACGCGCTCCTCCTGGTGCCGAGGGCCGACGGTGAGGGCGGCAGGTGTACGGAGGAGGGGCACGGAGAGAGAGAGGCCGCGTACACGTGGGAGGCTAATTCCTCCTCGTCTTCCTCCTCTTCCACTACTTCACTGTCCCTCTCGTTCTGTCCGTGGTGGGCCTGACTGCTCGGGGTGGCGATGGTGACAGGTGAACCATGGGATGTAATCAAGTGGATATCAGGAGGCGGTTTCACATCCTCCGTCTCCACCCTCACAACTGAAACATGCGGATAGTCCGACAACGCTGGGAGGGACAGGCTGCTTCCCGGTTGCTCTACTGGAGAATTCCTCTTGAACTGAAGCCTAGCACAGACACATACACATGATTCATAAAAAAAAAATCATAAATTTGAATTTTGATCATGATTCATAAAAATGTGCTGACAAGAGCTTTGATGAATTTCGGGAAAGATTCTCAGTTTTAAACCAATTGCATATCAATCATCTGATTCAGCTAGCGGATTTAAAATAATCAGATCATATTCAACCACAGCTCTCAGCTGGATTGGACTTGTGGTCTCAAAAGAAAGACAGACCTGTTGTTTTGTCAACACAACAGAAAGCCTAAGATAGAGGAGACATGGAGATGCCAGTGCAAAGTAACTGCTCTGCACACTGTGGCAAACCTGGCATTAACACAGCATCGGAAATACGGTTAATGACATCCAAATCCCCTCAGTGCTGCAGCTTACCTCTGGCACAGGACAGAGTGAAAGGACAGCGAGTGTGTGACTGCAATGTGTGCTTTGATCCGTTAAGACAAAATAAAACTAGCAAAGATGTTTACATGTATCAAAATGAGTCTAACAATATTGCTAAACTCTAATTGGCTGAGTGTGACGATTAACAGCAGCCAAAGTAAAAAATCTGAGGAAAATGTGAAGATTTCCAAAGAAGCTGTAATCAACATTTAATAGCCAATTTCATCTTCTCAGAGAAGCCAATTAGAATCCTATAGGTAGGCTATCTTAAGAGTATGCTTTTATGCATTTACTTGCACAAAATTGTAATTGGTTTAAATTTTCCATTGGGTGATAATAATGTTTTTGAAATCTAGATGCACCTGATAATGTGCGAGTTCCATTTTTGTGTGTGCATGTGCATATCTGTATGCTCAATCTTACCTGTGGAGTGCGCTCGGCTCTTTGTCCCCTACGTGAAACAGTTGTGGTATCATTTCCATGATGCGCTTGGTTGGCTCCGAGATGCGGCCCCGGTACTCAGGCTGGGCGTGGCTTCGATGCAGAACTTCCTGCTTGGCACTTTCTTTAAGACGCTTATAGAGGGTCCGAAGACCCTGTGCCGTTCTGGGGGGTCTCTCGCCACCTAAACTATTATAGCGTTCTGCTATGCTGTCCCAGCATCGGTTTTTATCCACAATCACGGCATGTTTGTTAGTGTGCTCCTCCAGAATGCGTATGTGAGGCTGAACCAGCCGCAGAAGATCCAGTTTCTCAGATAGGGTGAAGTTGGAGGAGCGGGCTTTGCCGACCATGCTGTTTGTCATGAATAAGGTAGACATCCTGCTTTTAGGCTGGTCTCAATGCTTTAGGTTTGATCTCCTTCTCCTCTTTTCCCTGTGCAGTGTGTGTCTGTCTTTCTCTACTCACTTGTGTGAGCAGGCTGCTGTACTGCTTGTCTCAGTTAAACAACACACACATGCACAAACTGGCTCGTAAGAAAAAGAATCAGGCTTAACTAGGCCAGCCTCGATTAGGCCCACGCCTACCCGGGGAGGGCTTTGCTGGAATTCCTTTTAGCTTAAGCTGACGCAGGTTCAGTAAAGCTGCTTAAGCCTGGCCTGACCTACATAACACACCCGACTACATTAGACTAGAAACACAGCGGGGCTCTCTTATGCCGCTGAAAACAGCGACATGTGTTTCATTATTAGAGGGAAACAACTGAAGGCGGGTTTTAGAGCGTGTTATTATATTTTAACCGCGTCAAGTCGGTGTTTTGACAGAAGAGCCAGTCCGCGCGACTGTTAAAACGGCAAAGAGAAACATTAAACTGCCGTCTAATGAGCTCGCGCCACAACTCGCGCATTATGTGCAGACTGTTTGTGTGAGAGAGAACTGCTTTTAAGACACCAGTTGCTATATTTCCCAAGCTGACACACAAATGTACTGCAGCTTACAGAGTGCAGGAAAGCTCTGCCTTTAATCTGTGCGCGGCACGATTACTATCACACGCACGCACACGCCTGTCAATCAAGCGGATCGTGTGCACGGATTGGTTAGTTTCACTCAAAGCCTAAGTTAAAGGAGGGGAATAGAGAAGCCGTGCTGTACTAGTTTTGGTTTAAGCTTTAAAAAGTGACCAAGTGCATTTCCTCTTTCTGAATTGGAGTTTTATAGTGTTCGACTACTATGATTCAAGCAACTTGTGTGACATTTTAAAATATCAACGTGATAAAGGTTCGCAAGATAACACGAAACAGACGCATATAAAGTATTTGCTATCATTACGATCGCCCATGAAACGCTGTATTTAAGAGCGCTCATCAAAATATTTTTAATTTTTGTCTATTTAATCTATTTAAAAAAGAGTTTTGTTCTTGGAGTCCAAGTTTAAAATATAATAACAAGTAATGCATTACACGTTGTTATAGTTATATTACCAAACGAAAAAGCCTTTTATTAAACTCTAACTAGACTGAAAAATCTGTTTGACATTTATTGAACAATAGATATTTGTTCATGATAGATATTCAATCCTTTCAATCTCTCTCTCTTTCTCAAACACACACACACACAATATGAATGTGACAGTAATGTATCTTACCAGCAGTTGTGCAGTTTGCAAGAGTGTTTGGCTGTACTGAGCAGCTGTCTTTATCTGCTGCTGATTGTTTAAGTTCAAGACACTCAGGTGAAGACCCGAGGCTGTTTTCCTTACATTCCCCCTGAGGAACAGCATTCAGGACTCTGGCCAAAGCCTTACTGCCCAATGGAGCATTAGACACAGCTGGAGAATCTTTACTACTCAAACACCTCTGGATCTGCAGGGAGAAATAACTTTTAAAACACACTGCAAAGGAAAACAAACCCTAACAATGAAGCAAAATGCACATACTGCACCTTTTCAATCACAATGTTATACATAACTGCATTATTGTCATGATACAGATGAAAAAACTTGTTGCAATAACATACACAATTAACCTGAATTGACAATATGAATAGCAGCACATTAAGATATTATCAATCACATATAAATGATGTACATAATCAGACACATTGCATTAAAAAGTCATCATGACCATTTTTGAATCATTCTCTTGTTTTGACTTATTCATTCAACCTTATTGAGCAGCACATTTCCCAAAGCAGGTGTGGGTGGTGGTGACGGTAGTGATGGTTCTGGTTGGGGACCCGATAAAGGTGGTCCATCGTTCCTCGCTGGCCCCGGTGCCATAAACCTGGGTTTCTTAGCAGCATTGCCACTGATCTGACTCGGAGCTCCAGATCTACGCATTCTATCAATGAAGACATGCATACCACTTTAGCTAAAGCACCACGCAGTAATAAAACCATGAAACCTCAAAGGTCAGATTAAAGGGATAGTTTACTTTCTTCTGTAATTTAATCATAATTCTTTAAGTACTTTTGAGGAAGAAATATTTTTGGGGAAAAAAGACTACCTTCACTACCCCAGCAGTTTATTCTCATTGATTATTAGATCATTTCAGATTTAAACAGAGCAGAGATAACACCAAAAATTATTTAAATACATTTATTCATTGTGCGTTAACACAGACATTTTCGGGGTGGCATAAATGCAATTCAATAACTATAGATGAAATAACACAAAAACAAAAAAAAAGTGTTAACATTTCATCCTTTAATTTTTATAACCATTGCAACTAATCTTATAATGTGTATCTTTATCTACTCTTTGTTGTCATAAACAACCAGACAGTGTCAACACTATTTAAGTCTTGCGAACCTTAAATATAACATACAGTAACGGTTTAGTTCATTCATACAGTCCGTGAGGAAAGTAAATAAATCGCAGTTCAGCGTTTTTGATTCACAAAAAATAACAGGTGTTGTGCTGAAATCGGTGAACTAGCGAAAACTGTGTCCAGGGGGCGCTGTTCAGCAATTGTTCAGAGCCAAGCAGTGCTGTAAAAAATGTTTCATGTCATTAGACAAGCTAGATATTGTCATGACAATTGTCTGCTAATATGTTACTACTATGCGGGGTTTCGTTACGAGTAGATGTTTTACAGTAGTGCTTGTTGTTTTGTATAACCTATTCTGATTGTCTGATACATAGGCTTATCTTTATTCTTATTTCTTTTTACTGTAATTACCCAATAATGTTGCAGATCTTACAGTTTGTTCCTTACAAATGTATTTTACTCTGAGATATGATACAGTAAGCTATAGGGTCAATGAATCTGACAAATCAAAATTCATAGCTATCGAAATATGTTACTCCTCTTTATTTCATAATAACTGACTATAATGTTTAATAAAGTGACTCATGTGATGTGTCAGCTCCTATTCTTTCTATTTTTCTCATTTACACAAAAGTTGTCTGACATGTACCTACCATTAATTGGCTTAATTATTTTCAAAAAGCTATAAGAACTAAACATTTTATATAAGCTTTTTGTTATTCATATCAGAATCTGCACTTCATAAAAAATATAAAATTAGGGATACTAGGTAATCAGTGAAGGTGCTTTATGGCATCAAAAGAAAAAGCAGAACTGAAATTAAAACATACGGGCCCGGTTTCAAAGACAGGGCTCAGATTAAACCAAGATTAGGCTTTAGTTCAATTGAATTAGGGCATTTAACTATTTGTTAATAAACATGCCCTAGAAAAAAACATTCCTAGTGTGCATCTTGAGACAAAACAATGGTACTGACATATTTTAACACAGGACTGTGTTGGGATTGAGAAGGAGTTCCTTTGCCCAACATGCATTTAAATTTAACCTCTTAACTTTAAAATTCTTAGTGAGGTCATTCCATATCAACTCAACCAGAGGTCTCCAGCTACAAAAAATTAACACAGAAAAAATTCTGGTGAAAGAAATACATAAATGAAGAAGAAAGAAAATATAAAATGTCACGGATGTATATTGACTAAGTAATCCACTAGTATTTTGTAGAGGGAGGGTCAAAATGACCATTTTCACGAACATTTGCTGAACAGCGCCCCCTGGAAACAGTTTTATGCACAACACCTGGTCATTAGAGTCATTCGTTCAAGAATCGGACTACGCTGGTCGGGCTGTAACAGTATAATCTAAAATGAACAGTTTTAGAAGGGAAAGAATGTCATAGAGGTTTGTGATGACAGGAATGTAATAAACAATGACAAAATTGAATGAATGAAATAATTTGGTGAACTACCCCTCAGGATATGGAGCGAGCATCTGTTGCTGTCGTTAGCGAAACCAAGTAAACACTAAACAGCGTTGTGTGCCTCAAACCTCCAATAACTTGTCATACGTACTTCGGTTTAGTATACTAATAGTAGACAGTTAGTACAGTCAACGCTTACCTATTGTGTTTCTTCCTCGTCTGTCAACTGTCAACCACTTTTCTTATTTTCAAAAATTCCCTCGAAAACTATCAAGCTCGAGACGATTCTTCCGCGGAAGTGACGTATATTTACCGTGATTGGTCGAAACGTAACGTCACATAAAGAGGGTGGAGTGCAGGAGCTTATGAGGAGCAAAAATCAACAGTAAAGAGAGAGTGTCAAAGAAACCTGACAGTAAATATTGCCTGCAAAAATTTGATCTAATCAAGCAGAGGTAAATGAGGCAAATTAAGGAGACGTCTGAGAAATTTGATCCCTGTCAAGCATCACTTACCAACCAGGCAAGTAGTGCAACCTACACTATATTTACCCTTACTTGTTTTATTTATATTCTTGTGCATTATACTAGCTTGACCATGCAGCTTTTGTACACAGTTATATCTCTGACATTTATTTACTGTTTTGTATTTTAATCAGTCCAATTTTCCAAAATCAGATCCTTACTGTCTTACATTAATGTGTTGTCATTCATGCTTTAGATTCATATTAACTGTAGAGATGGGTTATTGACGAACATATTCTACTTACAAGAAGTACTTCACAGGGGTTTCCACAGTCGAGGATATGTCAGGCAATTATTATTTCCAGTCCTGAAAATGATATGGAATAAAATACTAAATAAAAAAAGTCAAGGATATAGTAGTCTATGTCTATAGTCAAGCATTTAATGAAAAATAAAATATAATAATAATAATAATTATATATATATATATATATATATATATAATTATTATTATTATATTTTATTGTTATGCTCAGTCAGCTCTAGAATAATTAGTTAACGTTAGTTGTTCTTTGTGAGTACAATTGATATAAAGTATTAAAATAAAAACATTTGAAGTTATAAATGAATGGAGAAATCATGGAAAAGTTATGCCAATTCATTGGTCAAAATGTGAAGGAATACTGACTTTTTTATATATGGTGACTGTGATATGGTGACTTTATTTCATTTTTTATTTCAACTGTTTTAACTGATGCATGTGCACGGATGCACATCTGCTTGTGCCAATGTTTTATATACCGCTGCATGTCTGAAAGTGAGGCTACAATGTAGCCATGTAGAAAATAATCCAATCAGAGTGTGGGAAAGCGTAATCCGGTGTAATCCCAGCACAGCCATGAAGAACAGAGTGAGGGTGCCTAGACATAAACACAGCAGCACAGACAAACATCCTCTTCTTCATAAAAGAATTCATGATTATACAGTATTACCTCAACTGTGAATCTGTAATGGATTATTAATTTGACTGGAGCTCCACATTTTACAAAAGCAATCATTTATCATTAAATGCTCGAGCCACAAGCTGACACCCTGGATGTGATCAGTTGTGTTTCCCCTCACGTGGCTAGACAGGTGCAGGAACACTTGCACAGGTCACCTGTTAGTTTTAAGCTGTTGTTTTTGAGGAATGTGTACAGGATGAATTTTTTAAGTGTACTATTAGAAACATCAGAAATTTCCCATTGGATGTGTAGGATATTTGTGTAATCAAATATGTTTTTTTTTTGTTTTTGTTTTTTTTTATGTGGTCCCGGTGTGCCTCTCTCTGTGTATTTGTGTGTGGGGTTGCCAGGTGCTTCAGTCTCATTTGATCACAGCATGAACAAGAGTTTCCCAGAGGGTTTCCCCTCAGGATCTGGAAAGGTGTGTTGTTGTGTTCTTGCACATTAGATGAGCTGTACAGGTGAGAGTTGCTTAGCAAAGGTGCCTCATAAATTGCATTCCACACAATTTTATGCGCATTAAAGGGTCTATTTCCTAGTATTTAGCACAAATAAAGATGTCACACTGACCTCAGATCCCTAGTGAATTTCTGCACTCATAACCCCACCCACTCATGTTTCAGTCCAACAGCTGCCACCTGGCTGTTTCTACGACAACTGACCAGACCACCTTCAACAACCACACCTGAGAGAAGGAGAGAGGGGAACAGAAGATACCACAGACTCTGACAGGTAATGTCGTATAAATATATATATATATATATACATACATATTACAAGATGTTCATTTGCTAAATGTCTGTTTTTTAATATTATGACATTTATTTTAAAATTATAAATGTGCAAAATATGTAATCTTTGTATTTTCTGTATTTAATTGTTGGATCCATCCATCCATCGGTCCATTCTCCAAACTGCTTATCCTCTGTAGGGTCGCGAGTGTTTTGTTAGATTTTAAAATTAGGCATTTTTCCCATTATATCAATGTAACATCTTAACCATGAGGCATCTTTTTAGTTATTATAAGTATTTTACTGTGTGTGTGTCCTCTAGGATGGGCTACGATCTGGAACGTTTTGTAGGCTATGTAAACGAGGGTCTGCTGTGCTGTGTATGTCGGGATGTGTTAGAAGATCCTCTGCAGGCTCCGTGTGAACATGCCTTCTGCAGCTCCTGCATTCATGGATGGCTCATCCACCATAACAGCTGTCCCGAGGACCGCTTGCCTTTAGACATCACACATCTACGCCCACTATTCAGGTACCACAGATGTATTAAGCACCTGTATTTGAACAGAATCACTTCAGATAACTAATGTAAATGGCATTCATTTTATTTAATCATGCCTCTTACCTATTCAAATGACATACATGCGTATTGTGTGTTACAGATACATGAGGAATGACTTAGCAAGGCTGCAGTTGAGGTGTGTGTTCCGGCCACAAGGTTGTGAGGTCATATGTGCTCTGGAGTCTATTCATCGGCATGAGCAACAGTGTGATTACGCTTTGCTGAACTGCAGTAATGCAGGTACACATAAAAAAACATATATATATATATATATATATATATATATATATATATATATATATATACATACATATATATTAATATATAACTATATCTTAGTACCCGTACCCCCACTTTTTTGGCAGGGGGCAGGTGGCTACTGCCTCATTCAGACATACAATACAAAGCGCAGTTGTAACAGCAGATTAATGAATGTTGTACCCTCAAGATAGATCGCCTACTGCTGAGTAATCACGTTTTTAATTATTAATGAGGGACCCCCTCAGGCAGCCAATGAGGTGAAACGTTTATCTCAGGGTTAATACAATTGAGCTGTTCAGTTAATGAGCTAACAATGTCAGATTCTTGCACATAATAGATATGTATTAGTTTCAGTAAACCTAGTGCAGCATTCTCTAATCTTGGAAATATTTGTTTGTGTGTATGTATGTATTTAAATATGCAGGTGACGAGTACTTGTGTTACCGTTGTGGTAGGTGTTCTGTGTTTTATGTGTGTTTTGCAAACTCTGTGTGTCTTTTTCCTTGACAAGGTTTTTTCCACTTTATACATTTCAAAATTGTATTAATTTATCATTTTGTATTCAGATTTATAATTTGAAACAAATAATTTTATTATTTCATATTTTAACTTCAGAAAGAAAATTGGCAATAATAGCTGTACATTATACAGTAATTATTTATTATACAGCAAACTCAAAGACAGACATAAATTCATAAACACTTGCTGGAAACTTCGAGCATATATTACCATTCAAAAGTTTGAGGATAGTAAAATTAAACAACAACAAAAAACCTGTGATGTCGGGTTGGATTTTTTATTCATCAAAGATGCATAAAATTGACTAAAAGTTAAAGTAAAAGCAATGTTGAAAAAGATTTAAATTTCAGAGAAATGCTTTTCATCAAAGAATCCTGAAAAAAAAAAATTATCAAAAATTGATAATAATATAAAATGTTTCTTGAGAACCAAATCAGCATATTAGTATGATCGCATTGGTGTCATAACAGGAATACATTTTTAAATATATTAAAAAGGAAACCATTATATAACGTTTCACAATATTACGGTTTGTGCTGTATTTTTGATTAAATAAATGCAGCTTTGGTGAGCATAAGAGACTTCTTTCAAAAACATTCAAAAAATCTTACAGACCCCCAACTTTTGACCAGTAGTGTATATTTAAAATTATGAATTTATCATTTAGATAAAATAATATTTAGATTTATCATTTTAAGAGTTTTTTAATTTAATATTTAAAAAAATATTACTATACATTTCATTTATATCAAATGTTACGTTTCCTTCACAAAGACAATTGGCAGTAACAGCTGGACATACAGTGAAATTAAACAAAACACACAAAGGCAGTCATAAATTCAAACACTTTTGCTGGAAAATGTTGGCATGCATGGGAAAACATTATTGTTTTGTAGTTTTCAACCCATTCTTACTGATGCTAGCAATACTATCAAGTCATTTTTGCAATTTTGACAAATCCTCATTTGTCATCCAGCTAG
This sequence comes from Abramis brama, assembly GCF_963993115.1. Taxonomy (NCBI): domain Eukaryota; kingdom Metazoa; phylum Chordata; class Actinopteri; order Cypriniformes; family Leuciscidae; genus Abramis; species Abramis brama. The sequence goes on from NC_139979.1 coordinate 15,881,971, forward strand.
ATCATTTTAACTAGGGCCATCCTTAAAGATCAGCCCTGCTGGTTAGATGCTTTTTCAACTATTTTTCTCTGTGCATGAACATTTGCCTTGTGCCAGATTTTCTTCTTTCTTTGTTGTTTAATGTTTCTCTGCAATCGTTCAGGCTGCCCAGTCCAGGTGTCGCGGCGCTCTCTGGAAGCTCATCTGTGTGTGTGTGAATACAGCAGTAGAGTTTGCGCAAGCGGCTGTGGATACACAATCCTAAACAACGAGGAGGCCCAACACAACTGTGTATCAGAGCTACGAGCTGAGCTGGACATGCTCAGGTAGAAACATTCTGCTGAAGTCATAAAAATTGTGACCATGTAAATGCTGTAAGGTTAGAAAAATGTGTGTGTGTTTTTATTATAGGGCAGAATTAAACTGCAAAGTCGAAGAGGTGAGGCATGAAATGGAATCTCGCTTGGATTCCCAAAGACGACACATGGTGCAGAAGGAGAGTTTGCTGAGGAGTGAAATGGACGAACTTAAGGTACGATACTTTTCACGTCAACAGACTTTTTGTGTGCAGTAAGTCACTGACAGGTGTGTTTGTGCAAAGGGCCAGCTGTCCCGCGTCATGTCAGATGTCCGCATTTTACTGGGTGCAGAGAGAGCTCGCAGACAAGAGCTAGAGAGGGCAGAGCTTGAGAAGGCGGAGCTTCTTGAACTTTTAAAAAGGGAGGGGCTCAGACCAGCCACACCCTCTGAAGCTGTAGCTCCGCCCCCTGCTGAGGTGCCGAGAAAGCCAAGCCCACGAACCCTAGCTTTGGACTGCATCAAAAGGAAGAATAGAGAGGTGACAGTTATCTGAGGCGGCTGATTTTTACAATAGAACAGTAAAGAAGAAGGAACATATGATGCTAATAGAAAACCACTTCCTGGAACTCATCTTCTGAACAAAGCCCCACTATTGGATCTCTTCTGGGTAAACTGAATGAGTGCTATGTGATGAGCTAGGTGCTAAGATTAAACCAAATTGTGTAGTAATTTTTTTTTTTTTTACAATTTTGTATGTTTTTAGAATTTGAGGTTTGTTTTCCCATTTACAAGAACAACTGAGATGCAACAAATTCTGCTACATTTGTTGATATTAAAACAGTTTTGACAAATTACACTGTGGATTTTTATATAAAAATACACTCAAACATATCCTCACAAGAATTTAATCATATTTAACAGTTTTAAAAATGAGAGAGACACAAAACATGACAATGATATACACAATATCAGTCGGTGGTTGCAACAGATACAGCAGATCCACATCCTGATTGGTCCTTTAGAGCCTGACGGCTGAGTCTGCTTTGCTCAAGGCAGAGTTTAACGAGTGAATGAGCGGACATGTCGGCCCCGTCCGCCTCCGCTCCCTCCACTGCTGAACTTCCCTTGACCACGTCCACCGCCACTAACTCCACCTCCTCCCACACCAACTCCACCACTCAACCAGGACAGGCCTGCCCCTCTCCCTCTGTTGGCTCTGTCCCGAGGAGCCAATCGGTATGCACCTGAAGAGTTAGGAGAGAGGAGTCAGTAACTGTTTGATATAGCAGTAGGGTGAGCTAAAGAGCCATTTAAAACATTTAATTCATTACTGAGGTCTTTTTGCAACTTTAATGATTAGAAAGAAGTCACCGCTGAGGGAAACATCCAGAAGGTGCCACTGATGCCCCTTTTCCACCAAGGCAGTGCTGGTGCCGGTTCGGAGCCGGTGCCTACTCGCGAACCAGTTCTTTGTGTTTCGACAGCCAAAGAACCGGCTCTCAGCCAGGAAAATTGGTTCCAAAGCGGCACCAACTCTTTGCTGGACTAGAACCGTTCTTTTACCACGTCATGCTTACGTCAGGGGCTGGGCAGTGTTGTGCCTGAACGCGTTCATTGAACAATAAGTTCATGAACTCGTTCATATTTTGAGTGAACGTGAACTGAACGTACTGTATTACTGCCTGATGAACGTTATTGTGAACTCGTTCATTCTGGTGTCTGTGAACGCCACGCTCTCTGTTTAACTTAGTTCAATAGAGTGCCAGATTTCTATAGAGCCTTCCAGTCGAAAACCCGGCTAAAACACACCGTAAACCGGCCTTAAAGGGACTGTGTGTAGGAATTTCTCCCATCTAGTGGTGAAATTGTATTTTGCATTCAAACGAATAATGCTCTCCAGTGCCTCATTTTTTTAAATGTGCGCTGCATCTACGGTAGCCGTTATGTACCAAAAAGCTATGACAGGATGTCTTATAATAGCACTTCGAGTTTTCCTTCGGGTGAACAGGTTTGTTATTTAAAACAAACTGAAACTTGAAACAACGAAAAAAAGAATGCTACAATATGAATTACTGACTGTGAAAAACATTAACTATGGTAATTAGTAGTAATGCCTTCTTTACTCGTTATATTTTTTGAAGTACGTCGTGCAGTTAGATATCATCATCATCAGAGCCTTCTCTAACGTTACTTTAACGTTACTCAATAGCTGCTATTCATCAAAGAGCCTGTTTAACTTTTAACTATAAATGTTCTACTGTCTATATAATAAAGTACACAACCAAGCAGTGAAAAAAAGCTTGTAATTAAGACCGTAACATTGACTTACCTGTCGAGAAGAAAGCAGGCAACTTCAGGGTCTCTTTTGAAAGCTTTCTCCTGCATTAGCTATCCCTTGTTTTTGTTATCTCCGGTCACGTTTCCTTTTACGGTCTATTTTGGACTTTTTCGACGACAAGGACTCATCCTATGACTCAGCATATGTATGAATGAACGGTGTATAAATAACCGTGCAGTGCATCCTTTTAAACTTGCCGCGGCAGTGACAAGCGCCTCTCACTGCTCTGCTCCACCGCTTCTGCTGGCTTCAGTCACGTGACGCTGGTTCTGAACGAAAACGCGTTGTGGAAATGCATTGGCCTAGTACTTTTTGTCCCTCTCTGCTATTATAGTTTTTCAAGATGGCGGAACTACATGGAAGCCTCCGTGGACCTATGTATATTAAGATAATAAATTCTTCGTTTACGAGGATTAGTCTGATCATTGGCAGAGGTATTTGTACACCATTGAGGGCATATTTATTAATAAAAATATTGATTTTAGATAATAAAATACCTAAAAAGCTACACACAGTCCCTTTAATATTTAGCGGAAAAAACACCCAATCTGGCAACACCAGCCACCAGTGTCTACCGACTCTCTTGTTCGAACAAATCTTTTTTCGAGTCATTTCGTTCAATTAAGGGGCTTTAAATGTTATACTATTAACTGGCAAATTCCCAGAACACATCGACCTACGCAATCTTGATCATATTCTGAATTAGGAAATCATTATAATGCAGTCAAAAATTGTTTACAGGGAACATAAATAATTACTTTACCTTCCGAGTCTTTCGTTCATTTGTCACGTGACAGACGCAATGAATTGATCGTTCATGAACGACTCATCACTTACGTTACAAATCAAAACAAAAAGCAGCAAGGAGGCGTCGTATGATCATTTAAACAAGTTTTATGACAAGGTCGGCGAGGATGTGAAAAATTCTGACGCATAGCTTCAGTGTTAAAAAAACTGAAAATAATTGTCTGTGGTTCTATATGGGCTGTGGTAATCATTTTGAAAAATAATATCTCGCAGCAACATGGAAAAAAAAGAACTATGAACTAGTTCATTTTTGGAACTGTGAACTTAGTTCAAAATTTTGAGTATGAACTATGAACTGAACTTTGAACTAGTTCATGTAGAAAGTGAACTTTCCCAACACTGGGGCTGGGGGCGGGGTTATTGTCGAACTTCTTCTCGAACGTAACCTCCGTCTATAGTAATCCAGACGAGCAGCACAAATGTGTTCGAAACGTCTTCTTCTGACCCCAATATAGGATCGCAAAGCCAGGAGAAACATTTGCAGAAAGACGATGTAGTCCAACATTGTAATTGTTATGCTTGAAGTTGGGAAAGCTAAGACGTATGGCAACGTACACAGTGACGTAACGACGTTGTTCGCTGGGCTCTCTAGTCAGTGGAAAAACAAACAGGTTCTGAGAAGGTTCGCAAGTTGAACCAGCACCAGTTCCGAACCAGTTCTTTTTTGGTGGAAAAGGGGTATTAAATATCACCTAAGTTTAACCCTTTATGGTGTATCGTCAAAATGAGACAGAGAAAATTGCATTTAAAATACAATAACATTCAACCAAAAAAAAGTATATTTTAGTATTATCATGACATCCCCTTCAGCCAATAAATGTGCAACATGCTTGACATTTTGGACAACAAGGAAATGGAGACATTAGCACATTAGGTCACATGCTGTCAAGGCTCCATTGTGAGTTCATTTTAGACTAGGGAAAAACATATCAATTACATTTTTTTTTAAATGTCATTGTACATCCAAATGTGTTTTCTAAAGTTATAATTAAAGTTTCAAAAACTTAAACTTACAATTAATATTGTATACATTTTTATAATGTATCACTTAAGTTTAAAATAGGGTTTGACCAATGTTTTTTTAACAGCCAGTGGCTTAAAATATATATATAATTAATTTACTAATATAACTTTTATATTGTTAATTATTAATTTGTACTTTATTAAATAAATAATAATTAAATGTAATTATAAATTATGATAAAGTAAAAATATTTCAAAACAGAAAATGTGTGTTATCTATTCATTATCTACACAAGGCCTGTCGGTAGATTTTAGAAGTGATGTTTGATGGTTATTAAATGGCTATTTTATATTGTTTCTACATTATTTTTTAAAAAGGATGAAGGCCTACCTGTAGGTGGCTGTCTGGAGGGCAACGGTCGGGTGAAGTTGCTTTGTCCTCCACGTGGTTCACTGTAAGTCCCTCTGTGAGTGACAGCTGTCACCGGAGTGTTCCAAGTGGAGCCGCGACCACCTTCGCGGCGTTGATAGTTTCCTAAAACAAACAAATGATTTTAAATGATGTTTCACGGGTTTAATCAGCCACATATAAAAAGAGTACAGAGTATATATATGTGCTGAATTAAACATATGCGTGTACCAGCAAGCAGAACACTCTTTGGGGCTGGTGGAGTGAAGAAGCGGGTGTGACTCTGGAAGCCTCTCCCTCTGGTTCCTCCAGTGAACAAGCCTCTAGTCGGTGGCTTGGCTCCTCCTCCCTTTGGTGGTCGTTTGGGCAGGGACAGGCCAGTGGGTGGACCAACATCCTTGAACTCTGCGGCAAGGAAATCATCTACATGCATGGAAGGAGGCCGACTGGTGTTCTGCTTGCGCTGGCGGAAAATGTCATGTGGTCGACAGAGCTGGCCAAATGCACCACGACCCCGACCCCGAGGGGCTGCCATGATATGAGCTCGTTTTGCAGGCTCCACATAATCTGACTTCCCACTGCAAACAAAGAAAATGATTTGTAGCTTTACAGAGTTCATACATTCAAGGTAAATGAGTAATCTCAGACTAGAATGGTGTGTACCTGGATGTGATGAAGGTCTCATGTTTGTGCTTGCCCAGTCTGAAGCCTTTGGTTGGTTTGCTGTGTCCTGGGGAAGTGGGTTCACTGAGGAACGATCGTTCTAACTCTGCCTTCAGGTCTAAGTCTGGACAACACTGCTGGGCCAGAGCAACTAGGTCTACTTTCACCTGCGGCACATACATTTACAATGATCACATGAACCAATAAAAATGAAGAGTAATTTAAGATTCAGATTCACAAAAGTTGACTGAAATAATCTTAATTCTAAAACTTCCTCATTTGTTTTACCTTAAAACCTGCTAGCATCTGTTTATGTAGCTCTATTTTAAAAACATAAATATATATATTTTTGTTCCATCAAACACATGTTCCTCACCATGTCTACTTCTGTCTCCATCTCATCTGACTGGAATGGAGAGAACCACAGGGCCTTCAACTGCTCATCCAGGACATCTGAGAGAACATAAACTGTCCTGAAGTACAAGTGAGGGGAAAAAAAGAGAATGTAACATTGGAGACACATTTTCAGGATGCAATGATATGTCTATATAGTGTCTATATTAAAATTAGAAATACTGCATTAGAAACTAGCTGTAATAAAAATAAATTGTAATATTTTATTTTATGTAACAATTACTCTCTCTGTCCATATTACCTGTGATTGAACTGTGTCTGAAGGGGCTCGGGTGCAGGTAAAGTGGGCTCAGTTTCAGGCTCTACATTTGTTGGGGCATCTCCAGAACTTTCTATAATCTGTCGCAGTCCGGCCACATTCTCCAGCAGAGTTTCCAAAGACTCATCCTCCTTACAGAGCTTCTGCACACATGGGGAAATGAGTAGGAGAACGGAGTGGGAGAAGATTAATATGAGCGTCTCCTTTCATGCAGTCTTATAGGTCACAGTTTAATTATGATGTATAACCTAGGCTGCCACATGTACCATGATATGTTTCTCCAGTTCTGATAACGGATGCTCCCCTGAGTCCTCCTTCCACTGCAGCAGCTGCTTCATGTCGCTCACACTAAGCGCCAAAGATCGACTGTCTATGTCTTCATCCTATAGAGCAAAAAGAATATGTAAAAGCATATACATAGATGCATACACACACAAATAAATGCGAACTGATTCTGTTGTCGGCCTACCATAGCTTCACTGTTCAGAATCTGTCTCAAAAAGTCGAACAGGGCTGAAAGAAGCTCAGATAACTCTTTATTAAAGGACGTGGTTTCCCTGCGGATCAGAGAGGAAACGGCCAAGCTGTGTTTCTTCAGAGAGCTGCAACACAAACAGAAAATAATTAACCACAAATATATCACACACAAAAACATTTGTAATTTTCATATTACTGCAAAGTCATCTAGGGATGCTATGATAATTACTTTAATGTTATGGCTGATAACCGATAAACGGACTTAATAAATAAATAAATGAAAAAAATTATTTAAAATTAAATTCTAATATAAACTTTTTATTATTCTAATAAAAAATGTAGGCATCCCAACATTACAATGTACAGTATGAAAAATGGATATTCATTGTAAGAATTGCTAAAGATTACATCTAACTGTGTATAAAAATTCTATTTTAAAAGTAAAAGTAGTGGAAAATGACCATGCACAGTTAAATATCCAATATTTACCATTGAAAAAAAATAATATTAAGTGATAGATAAAAAATAAATAGACATCAAATGCACTGTGACACCTTTTGAGGTGATAGAGACCGTAATCGTGCTCTGTGAGAAACATCATGGTTCGCAGACATGTGAGCTGGAGCGCGTAGCTGCTGTGTGAATTTCCCAACACTTCCAACATCCCGTCACATATGCATGTCATCATGTCTCTGGTCGGCAGCGAGTTGGCCAGCTGCTCAGCCTCGGACACTGACGCTTCACCCGAGCCACTCACAACCAGTGACACGTCCTGGTCACAGAGTGACTGAAAAATGGAAGCTGTCAATTCAGCGTTCTGCTGTGCTGGCAGGCCGGCATCTGCAGGTAGGACAAGCATGGCCAGCAGGGAGGGAAGAAGTTCTGATAGTTTGTCCTCCACTTTCCCATCACTCCGCACCTCAATGCGTGCAGACCCACTCAGGAGAGCCAACATGGCCGTCTTGCAAGCCCGTTGAGATGCCAGCGAGTCGAGAAGGGCTAGTAACCTTAACAAACGTGAGCCAGCTGCCTCCCTAAATACACAACACACAATCCATTTGAGTATATACACACACACACACACACTAATCCATCCACAACCGATCTTATTCAAACAAATCCTCAAACTATGAACAAACTCCTTAATGTGATGAATGTGATCTTACTGCTGCATTTCCTCCTGCAGTTGCTCCAACAATGTCCTCATCACCAAAGTTGCAGTGGGTGCAGCAAGATCGCAGAGTTGTACACAAACACGGCGGAGCAAGGAGAGGAGAGGCGGACAGCTGCTGACACAAACGCACCTCAGTACTTCCTGTAATACTCGAGCCTGGGCATGTAAATGCACACTCCACAGCTTTCGTGTGTTCATTGCCACCCCAATGTCTTGCACTGACAGTGCCTGAGAGAGGAAGAGGGAGATGGCAAGAGATGAAAACAATTAAACTATTTTCTATAGATACTTTAATTAATAAACAAAAGAGTTACAGAAGCATACATTTCCTGCTTTTTTTTTCTTTCTTTTTTAAGACACTAGGCAGCTAACTAGGGTTTGGAACAGAGCTCCTGTAAGTGGGATAATCAGCAGCAAGCAGTGACAGGTGTTTGAAGCCGTATATGTGTGTTCAGTACCTGTGTGGTCTGCATGGGCAGAGGCAGAGGAAGCAGTTCTGACAGCAGACTGAGGCTGCTGTAGATGTTCTCTGGAGCAGCCAGTATAGAGTTCAACACTTCCTTCAACATCAGAGACCAGCTGTTTCCAGCCACGGTCTCCTCTGAACCCGTCTCCTGTTCACTGACCGCATGTGTGAAAGTTAACATTATCTCTGTCACGTCTCCCTGGATACACAGCTCCTCCGCATCTAGGCGACCTGTTGTCGGGGTGGAGCAGAGGATCTTGTGAAGGGCGACACAGACGGAGGGCACACGCACGTCACGGAACTCACAGGTTCCCCCGCAGAGCAGCTCTGTCAGCATGGCTCGGATGAGTCTCAGCGAGCAGGAGGCCACTGACAGCATCATGAGTCGCTGTGCTATTGGACCCATTGGCCCATGTAGTCGCCATGGCAGCAGCAGCAGTGATGTAAGCTTCTGGAGGACTTTAATAAAAGTATCCATGCCCTCTGCACTGAAGAGGGCTATGATTGCCTGGTTCCACTTCAAGTCTTTTTGCTGACCTGCACACACACAATGAGTCATGCCAGGACACGCAAGTTAATATTTTTATTGGTATTTACTAGTGTTGTCACAATATCATTTCAGTAGTCAATCAATACCAGTACCATCTAAACAATTCTCTATAACAACTTAGATATTGCAGCAAAACAAGCAAAGTTAAAGATTAAGGCATACAGTACCTGGCACTTTAGCTGGAGGGCAAGCAATGTGGCACAACACTCTGAGAGCACTTACAAGACCCACTCCATCTACTGTCATCAAGTTCTCCAGATTCTGGCAACGGAAACAGCAAAACTTAGTTTCTACACCATATTTAATAATACATGATATCTTAATTATTGTATGACCCATTCATATAAAAATAGCATTTGTGTATATGAGTAAAGGAGTTACAGTGTTTTATAATGCCTTGATCAATGCCTAGATAAGATGGGTATACATATCTCTATCTTAAAACCCCTAAAATTCCATAAAAGTTTTTATGTGGTTGATAAGCTCACCTGCTTTATGTACTCAATAAGTGTAGGGATGCCACTGATATCAAAATGTAATTTTTCAAGTGGCTCCAACCACTTAGACAGCTCTGAAAAACATATTTAATCATAGAGGTCAGATGTGAAAGCACTTACATTTGCTAAATTTATAAAAATGGCTTTTAAGGCCTTGGAAAAAAAACTTTCTTCTTAATAAAGCATGGGACTGGTGGTTTGGCTGACATTGAAGTGTTTGGTAGGCTGCAAAAGAGAAACAGGCTAACCTTGAAGCTTGGCATTGTTTTCATCAGCTTTGCAAACATTAAGAAGTGGAGTGGCATACTGCTCCATCATACGGAGATCACTTGACGTCTGAATCACCAGCAGTACAAGCATACAGGCATAGTTATATGTTACAGACTTCCTTGCTTTACCTTCCCTGAGAGAGTGAGAGACAGCCAGCAGGTTAGAGAGAACAAGACGTTTAGGAAGAAATATTAATTTTAAATAAAAATGACTATGGAGTGCCTCAGGGCTCTGTATATGGCCTATTTGAGTGTTAACCTCTGTATATGGTGTCAAAAAACATTTATCACATTCTTATTTGTCAAAATATAGATTGCCAAAATATATGCTTGATAAATCAGACATTATTTCAACCACTGTCATATATTCTCACCCTTGGCCCTCTTTTGCATGGAACTCTACCAGGTTGACCAGACAGCTGAGGTTATTATCCAAGCTAAAAGCGTGTGCAACAGCGTTTCGGCCTGTGCTGCTAAAGCCAATGAGATACAGGCTGTGAAGTGTTGCCAAAACATCTGGATTATCGCCATCTTCAAGCTCTGCCCCGTTTAGCTCAGCAACACCCTGTAATGCATGTAGAGCTTGCATAAGCCAGACCCAAAAACCATCATCGATCGACCCCTCTCCACCTGCAGGAGCATCTTCACCCTCAACCTCTGAAAGGGGCGTTAGCGGAGTCAAGTGAGAGGGTGGGGTCAGGTGAGTAAGGGGTGTGAGGAGACGAAGCAGCAAATTGGTGGTTTCGTGCTGGCTAAGGAGGAACAGGAGACCCTGTTGGGACTGGGACAGGAAACGCATCAGCTCTCTGACAGCCTGCAGGACTCCGATGTGGGCACATGTAGCCGAATACGACAGAACAACTGCCAGGGATTCCAGAAGGTGACATGCATGCATATATCTGTAAAAAAAAAAAAAAAAAACATAATTAAAGAGATGCTATATATTTGAACTTAAATGTACACCATGTAACTTTTGGCACTCTAGTGGTAAATAAACAAAACTTTATGTATATGACGAATTACGTCTGTACTGGTAGGGCTGTCGTGGCTGAATCGTTCTGAGCGGCTCAATATCACGATAAAAAAAAAAAAAATTAAATAAATAATAATAAAAAAAAAATTAAAAATTATATATATATATATATATATATATTATTATTATATATTTTTTTTTTTTGCTATACAAATAAGTGTAACAACGCGATCAGCAGGCACAAAGACAAAGGAGATTCAAAAATAAAACAGGCTTTATTAATAATCCAAATGCTCTGAATGAACACGCAGGAGAATAACGCAAACCACAATGCATAACAGACAACTGACCAAGAACAACAAACACGGCTTTATAAACAGTGGTAGAACGTAAAGGAAAGTAAACTAGACATATGTGAAACTAATACACAACTATAAAAACAAACATGGACAAACAAACCAATGAAACCGACACTAAACAGAGAAGGTAAATAGGAACTAAAGGAAGCAGAACAGAATGTCAAAATAAGGGGCCCCATAACAGAACATAAATCTGACAATAAGCTTGTTAGGCTATTGTTATATATATAACAGTTAGTTCTGATTCTCGAATCTGACTGGACCAGAGGCTTTCTAAAACTACTGATATTTCACCAGTATCAGCACTTGTCTCTGTGCGTTATAGAGAGGCTGTTAGTCAGTGCATTTGCGTAGTTACGGCACTAGGTGGCGCCAAGGGACTGTCTTTGAGTGAGTTATTAAACTGTTCATTCAACAAATACTTTCAAAAACGTTGATTTATTCATTAATGAAACAAGGTTTTGGAATTTTCAACTTTGAGCGCTACTTTACAAGGCTCAACCGACCAGCAATGTATCGCCGGGGTAACACTGAAGCTAATGCTTCACTTCATAGAGACCAATGTCATTGATTCAATGCATTGACCAACGCTGACGTCTTTTGAAATGATGCTACGACAGATATTGCATTCCTCTTCGAACATGGCAGCTTGACTTGACCTGAAGAAAGACAGACGCAGGTAACATGCTCAGTCGATATCTCTCTGATATCAGTGTCAGTTTAGGCTTGTTTAGTGCTAATCGGTCCCACTTTATATTATGTGGCTTTAACTACTATGTACTAACATTGAAATTAATAATTTGATACAATGGAATTATTGTGTACATACATATTTTTACATTGTACTTATATTTTAAAAATACCTGCATGTAATTACAGCTGTAATTACATTTGTAATTACACTGTTGACCCTTCCCTTACACCTTAACCCAACCTTAAACCAACCCATACCACCACACCTGTCCCTAACCTAACCTTACCTAAGTGTTTTACAATAAAACATGAACACAATAAGTACATTGTACTTACATTTCGATGTAAGTACATAGTACTTAAAGCCACTTAAAATAAAGTGGGACCAAATTACATTATTCACTCTTATCATTAAAGGCATAGTTCGCCCAAAAATAAAAATTCTGTCATCATTTACTCACCCTCAAGTTGAATTTTCATTTTTGGGTGAACGATCCCTTTAACTTATTCAATATACATGATTAAAGTGTAAAACATGGGCAAAGCAACGTGAACAACAACGTGAACATCAATGTTTCTTGCGTTTCTCTGCAGATGGCTTGTCAGTACCTCGGTATTACAATATTGCAATTATTGCGATTGTCGCCCCCCCTGATCGAAATAGTCAGAATATAAACACATATAGGCATACCGTAGTGATTCAGGATAAGACAAAAACACAGATTGGAAGATGGATTCATGATGTACTCGTTCATTATATACATTTTGAACATAGTTACTAAATAGCGTAGCTTTAATATTAATTATCACAAAAAATAAGATGTATCAGTTTTGTAGCCACATGATACTGACCTATACAGTGTTGGATAGGGATCATCCCGCTCTGGTGGCCCAGTAATCCGGGCATTGGTGGGAAAAGCTTTCCCAGGTGGCTGTACCATACAGTGCGGTGCTGTCTCCAGCAGGTGGAGCAGTTCCTCCAGGAGACCTTGCAGCTTCTCCAGGTCACCTTCTGACAAAGAGGCAGATTCCAGCAAGGTATCGATGTCCATTGGGCTTTCCCGCTCTACCTCTTGCGTTTCCCCCTCTCTCTCCTCTCCTTCCCTCTCAGTGCTTGCTCGGTCTCTCTCCCCTGCTTCTCTCTCGCTCTCCTCTCGCTCACCCACCTCCCCCGTGGCATGCCGTTCGGCCCAAATGCTGGCTGTCCTCTGCAGGTCAGTCAAAACCTCATAAAAATGTCCCTTATGTAAAATAGCTGCACCTGCCGTTGCGACACGTACGGTCTGGTCCAACAAAAACAGATCCAGCAGACGCTGGTACCCACTTGTTCCATCATTGTCATGGTGGTGGTCTCTGAGCAGGGCCTCAATGGCCTTCGGCTCACTGATGATACTGTCGAGAGAGCGCAGCACGTAGAGTTTCAGAGTGGATGAAACGTGCTCTGCAAAAAGCAACCCCAGGAGGCTGCCAACAATCCCTTTCTCCAGCAGATCCTGCACCACCAGTGCACCACAGTCGGCCAGGGCAGAGGCTAGTTTGGTTCCTGCTTTGAGCTGGCGCAGGTTCAAAGCTATGGGTTGTGCCAGGGCAGAGTCCAAATTAAGAGCTTCACAGCTCCAGTCGACCAACCGCTTCAACTTTTCGCTCAGCACATTAGGGTCCTTTAGAGAGAGGAAGCTCAATCCTTTTACTAGAAAGGCAGGGATTTCCTCTAATGCAGTTACCCAGCCTGCCCCTCGCTCTGCCCCCTGCCCCTCCCCCCAGGCCTCTAACAGCTCTGAGAGTTTAGCTGCAGACTCCGCCCACGAGGAGCTTGAGTCCTGGACATCAACCGTTTTGAGGCGTTTTAGCTCCGCCTCATATCGCGTGATATGCGGAGGGTTGAAGTGCTGGAGGGGTCGGAGGTCACGCTCGTACGGATCGTACTGAACAGTCGGGAGTGAGGCGAGGTCCTCAGGTGTGTAGTCTAGGTCAAAGGCAGGCAGCTTGAAAGCCCCACTCTCCAAATCCTCCTCATCACTGGATATCTGCTCATATCCATCATCACCTGTAGACAAAAAAACAAAACACGTCACACACGAGTTGCCTTTCCAAAGCACAAATGGAAAACCTGTTACACTGTCACTGGCTGAGCAAATCTAGCAAATAACAATTTCAATTAGAGAGGATTATTTGTCCACACACGTGAAATATCTGGGTAATTTTTCCCCTGAACACCTGGTTTACTCACCTTCTGCATCTTCATCTGTCACCTCATCACCCACTTCATCTTCCTCATCTTCATCCCCCTCGCTTCCCTCAGACGGCACATCTTCATCCACCTCATCATCAGCCGGTCCCTCTTCGTCGTCCTGCTCTGCGTCCGAGTAGGTCTCCTCAGCAGGAAGAGAACCTCGCTCAGGTGAGACAGGCTCCAGGTAATCATCACCCTGTTCTGTGTTCTCCACCTTCACTGGACCTAAAGCACAGACAACACAGCCAAGTTCAGTGCTCAGCACTACTTTTTTTCAGTTTAAGGGTCAGAATATAACAAAAATGCAATAATAAAACAATGCTAAATAATATATAGTAAAGTTCACATTGAATTTGTTTTTCCATTTAAACCAGGTTTAAATATTGAGCAAAGAAATATTGATACAAAATGAAGAAATAATAAGATTATATGAAAAATAAAAACTTTTAATTCCAGTTTTCACTCAAATTGTTATGGCTATAACATATTATTTGACATGCATTATCAAAAATGTATGAAATTAGGAAAACTCAAAACAGAAGCACTCTGACTACCACTGTATATATACATCTTTTCCACATGGACATACATTGACCAGGTGCAGGTAGCGCCTCCTCCTCATCGTCGTCTGGAGGAGGTGGTCCCGGTGGGGTCCGCGGCCCTCTGGGTTGTGGTCTGGGTGGGCTGCCGTTAAACTGCTCTTCATTCTCCCACTCTGCTAGAAATTCACAAACACTCACGTTTAATTTTTCACATGAAGCAATGACATTACATATCTGTGTATAAAATGTTTGTGCTGACCAAGTTTAATGTTCCTCTTGGATCCCAGCTGCTGCTGAGGTGGAGGGGGTGGAGGAGGTGGTGGAGAGTCCCGCTCGTGGCTGTGAGGTCGCTCTGCCGTACCATACACTGCCACCGTCAGGCATGTGTACCATCCACGCAGGACCAACCCATCTGTGTTTATCTTTAATAACACAAAGAAAACATTTAAATTTGGGCATGGTGTGAGAATCTAGAGGGGTGGAGCAAAAAGACTCGCTCAGTCTAAAACACAAATGAAGGCTGATTTGCATACAAGCCATGTGAGAGCAGGAGCTGAGAGCTTTAGTCATTACAGAGGCATGTGCAAATATATTGTGGATTCGGGAAAATGCTTTTGAAGTATTTATTGAGCAGAGGAAAGCTGCCGTCAGCAGTTTTGGAGAAACCACAAACATATTGGTCCATGCATGTTTTTACATGGAAATACGATGCTGGGCTGTAATGAGGGGGTCTCTTACCTTTCCATTAGGCCTGAAGATGATTGATTTGTTCTCATCATACTCGAGGCTAGTGTGAAACAAACACCGACATCAATGATTTGAACAATCAAAGAGTACATGCATCTATTCAGCTATAGATTTGTGAGATGGAATACTATATTTCTCACTGAGCTTGTCCTACACAGGTGTGTATGTGTGAGTTTATTTAGTACCTGCCCAGCCTGTCAAACACTGGAGCGTTGGGTTTGGACACATTGTTGAAGAACAGGTCCAACTGGAATGCGTGAGGGGCTGTTTCCCTGAAAATACACAGGAAGGGGGCATTGTAACCGTCAAAAACCAAACCTGAAACCCCTATTTGCCATCAGCAGCCACCTTCTGTCTAATCAAACTTCCTGTAAATCAGTTAGCCAGCAGGAATCATTTTAGAAATCCCTCTTTTTCAGTACAGATTTATTGTTACATATTTAACATGATCATTTAAAAGGAATAGAATAAGAAATCATTTTTTGTTTGTCCTATCAAAACAAACTTTTCTTTTCTCTCATTGTTCTCGAGATCAGGGATGAGATCATGGGAAAAGCTGAGAGTGGTCGGAGAATAAGGGGTGTGGTGGATTTGTTTTTAAAGAAAGAACAATAGCGACCACAGAAACCTTTTCCAATTTCCTCAACTGTCCTCCAGCCATTCCACTTGTGAGGATACCACAGTATAACTCATGTCCTATTGTGCACTACAGAAGCACTGGGACAGTTTGTACACACTGTAAACATGGCAGAAGCGCTGTTAACTGTCATAATATATGTAGTGAAAATTAGGGATGTTAAAAATGGCATATTTACAATATTGTCTAATCGGTGGATTGTCTGAATGTGATTTTTTTTTCAGCAAGGATGCATTAAATTGACATTAAAAACATTTATAATGTTACAAAAAGATTCAAAATACAAAAGATGACTTAAACTTAGTAATTATATTTACATTTTACTGATGTCATTCATTGGTTCTTTAAAGGGAATAAGACATCACATAACTTCTCTGAGATTTATAGCTTTTAGAATGCCAGCATGAAAAAAAATGCTATTTCTTGAAATTCATCATATTGTGTTTGAAAATATGAATAGCTAAAAAATAAAAAGTTGCCCTTATTAACCAACTAGTTGGTGGTTGGACGACCAGTCAACCATCCTAAACCTTCCTTAATGTTAGAACACTTTCATGCAGTGTGGATGGCACATATGATAAAAAATAAGCAGTGAATATGTAGAGAGATTCAATAGTAGTAGCTTGATTCTTTATAGACATGATTGTTTGCTGTCGTTTTAGATAAGACACTCTTTGAGTGTGTGTGAGTTTTTGTTTTCTCACCCAAATGCTCTGCTGTCAGGCAGGTTGCTGTGTGCTTTGATGCCAGGGGGAATGACTCTTACTTCTGTGATCAGGACACCGTAAGGAAACCGCACAACATCCACATTTGTCAACTTGTAAGAGAACAGACACAGAAAAATGTTAAGAAGCTTATCAAGACAAGGATGAATGTAATCACAGATAGACTGATGCAAAGGCTAGATCTCTCATAAACACACCCAGACTGAGCAGCCGAGCAGAAAAACAATCAGGCTTATTCAACCGTTAAAGTCTTGGAATTAAGATTCCTATGGTTCAAGGTATTCAGAAATGCAAAAGCATTCTCCGAAAACAAGTTCTTTTTGAAAATGGCAGAACCTCAACAAACTGTCATGGGGCAACAGGCCTGTCCAACCTGTTTCTAAAGAGCTGTTGGAATACACCGGTTGGGTGGCAGATCACTGCAACAATACTAAAGCACTAACCACAAGCATACATATACACACCCAAACAAGACCAAATTCCAGGACAAGAGACCTGTTTCCAGCCTTTACTAACAGGATACCACGTAAAACACTGGAGCGAGGAGAAATGTAAGCAGCATGTAAAGAAACTTAAGATACAGGATTAAAATCCATCCATGCCATGTAATCAGTTAAGAGGAACTATAATTGATCTTTATAGTTAACCAATTATATTATGCTGAAAGCATATGAGGTCTGTTCTCGTTAGGTGAGGACATTATTTTAGAGAGGTGAATGTAACGAATGCATGTTTTGTCAACATCAAGTCACGTTTTCACTCTTGGGTTAAATTTCTGGATATGATGATTGAAAAAAACAGAAGCGACTGATCATGAAAAACACAATAGAAATAACCAGGCTGACTAAGAAAAGACTACATTGAATGAGAGTCCTTAAAGGGATACTGCACCTCAAACTCCTCCTCATGCTGTGCCAGTTGTGCACGTCTTATTTTCTTCATATACAACCCCAAATCAGAAAAAGTTGGGACACTGTACAAATTATGAGTAAAAAAGGAATGGAATAATTTACAAATCTCATAAACTTATATTTTATTCACATTAGAATATAGATAACATATAAAATGTTGAAAGTGAGAAAATGTATCATTTTAAGGGAAAAATAAGTTGATTTTAAATTTCATGGCATCAACACATCTCAAAAAAGTTGGGACAAGGCCATGTTTACCACTGTGTGGCATCCCCTCTTCTTTTTATAACAGTCTGCAAACGTCTGGGGACTGAGGAGACAAGTTGCTCAAGTTTAGGAATAGGAATGTTGTCCCATTCTTGTCTAATACAGGCTTCTAGTTGCTCAACTGTCTTAGGTCTTCTTTGCCGCATCTTCCTCTTTATGATGCACCAAATGTTTCTATGGGTGAAAGATCTGGACTGTAGGCTGGCCATTTCAGTACCCGGATCCTTCTTCTACGCAGCCATGATATTGTAATTGATGCAGTATGTGGTCTGGCATTGTCATGTTGGAAAATGCAAGGTCTTCTCTGAAAGAAACGACGTCTGGATGGGAGCATATGTTGTTCTAGAACTTGGATATACCTTTCAGCATTGATGGTGCCTTTCCAGATGTGTAAGCTGCCCATGCCACACGCACTCATGCAACCCCATACCATCAGAGATGCAGGCTTCTGAACTGAGCGCTGATAACAACTTGGGTTGTCCTTGTCCTCTTTAGTCCGGATGACATGGTGTCCCAGTTTTCCAAAAAGAACTTCAAATTTTGATTTGTCTGACCACAGAACAGTTTTCCACTTTTAAATGAGCCTTGGCCCAGAGAAAATGCCTGCGCTTCTGATCCTGTTTAGATATGGCTTCTTTTTTGACCCATAGAGTTTTAGCTGGCAACGGCGAATGGCACAGTGGATTGTGTTCACCGACAATGTTTTCTGGAAGTATTCCTGAGCCCATGTTGTGATTTCCATTACAGTAGCATTCCTGTATGTGATGCAGTGCCGTCTAAGGGCCCGAAGATCACGGGCATCCAGTATGGTTTTCCGGCCTTGACCCTTACGCACAGAGATTGTTCCAGATTCTCTGAATCTTTGGATGATATTATGCACTGTAGATGATGATAACTTCAAACTCTTTGCAATTTTTCTCTGAGAAACTCCTTTCTGATATTGCTCCACTATTTTTCGCCGCAGCATTGGGGGAATTGGTGATCCTCTGCCCATCTTGACTTCTGAGAGACACTGCCACTCTGAGAGGCTCTTTTTATACCCAATCATGTTGCCAGTTGACCTAATAAGTTGCAAATTGGTCCTCCAGCTGTTCCTTATATATACATTTAACTTTTCTGGCCTCTTATTGCTACCTGTCCAAACTTTTTTGGAATGTGTAGCTCTCATGAAATCCAAAATGAGCCAATATTTGGCATGACATTTCAAAATGTCTCACTTTCAACATTTGATATGTTATCTATATTCTATTGTGAATAAAATATAAGTTTATGAGATTTGTAAATTATTCCATTCCTTTTTTACTCACAATTTGTACAGTGTCCCAACTTTTTCTGATTTGGGGTTGTAAAATAATCCATCTCTGTGGGTCAATATAACGGAAATGTACGGGACCTCCAGAGCTGACACTTTGAAAACCATGCGAAATGAGCCCCATGGTAATCCACAGAACCTCAGTTAATGAAACAATACATTCTGAAGCAAAACGATAGGTGTGTCTAGGATAAATACTAATATTGAAAACTTTAACTATAAACCATCGCTTCCTGACAACTGTCATATGAGTTCAAGCTTGACATAGGCTAAACATCAGAATGTTATGATGCGTGGGAAGTGAAATCCTCTACTTTTTTGCGCTTACATTGCACTTCCCAATGTGCTGATATTTAATTCAACGTAAACTTGCGTTATATGGACTCTCAGAGATTTTTTTTTTTTTTTTTATCTCTGCTTGTGTTCCACAAAAGAAAGTAATGTACATAAGGGACAGCATGAGGGTGAGTAAATTAAGAGAGGATTATATAACAGTACATTATATACAGTATACAGAATCACAAGATCCACAGAACAAAACATTCAAGCAACCATGGTCAAATCTCAAAGTCGCATGAAACAGAAGTTGCGAAAGGTCTTTTCTTTCCTATTGTGATGTATATCCGGGTGAAACGGCTTCTCAAACAAGAAAAATTTAGGGCAGGACTTGATTTTGTCCATCTGGAATTGATTGGATGGTTGTGGTTCGCTATTGCAGTGATGTCATGTGAGTGACAGGTTGTCCTGCCCTCATGCCAGTAAACACGTCATCAGAGATGTCGTTGCAAGTGGACGTCATTTTGTTTAAAGATTATGAGGGCACATGCATTAAAAAATAATAATGATATGCAAAGATAAATCATTGCTAATAAATACTGCAATATTACATAAAAAAGAAAAGAAAAAAGAATTACCCATTTTGATTACATGGTGACTTGACTTTACAAAAAGGCGGGGACTAAGTTAAATAAATCAAAACTGAAATATTAATCTCAAGCTAAATGATACATTAAATACAGAGGGTCCAAGTCCCTCACACATTTTCACCCCCGGCTACCTCAGTAAAGTTCTAAACATTACAGACAATCTCCTTGTTTACATGCACATGCGGTGCTGTCACATAAACATGTCC
The DNA here is from genome assembly GCF_963993115.1 of Abramis brama. Taxonomy (NCBI): domain Eukaryota; kingdom Metazoa; phylum Chordata; class Actinopteri; order Cypriniformes; family Leuciscidae; genus Abramis; species Abramis brama. The sequence goes on from NC_139979.1 coordinate 15,902,067, forward strand.
GTGCAGAGGCGTTACTGCACAAACAACGGCTTCTACTTAAAACAAAATATGAGCATGTTATTGTCAAATAAATCTAATCGTTGATTTATCACAGTATATGCTACTTGTTAATAGAAACTACACATATTCTGCTGCCAACAACAACAATAGCCACAAGTTTGTTTGCTGCGTGGAAGAACTTACACCTAATACAGGTTTGCTCTGCCATACAACATCTATAGTCTGATAACGTAATTGTTTTAAATTAAGAATAACATGTGTTACTATGAAAATGTGAGTTCTATCTTGAATGAATTGAATATGTATGAATTACTATGCTAATTAGCAAGCTAACTGTTTACAGCGCACAACGCGTTATTACAATGGAAACTTTAAGAACGCGCAAAAGAAATGAATGTCTGTTAGACTTTACAGTCTCTGCAACATGCTGTTAAAAGACACGGGTAAATATGGAAAACTCCGCAAGTTTACCTCTGCACTTTGATGCTTAAACGTGTCTAGAAAGAGCAGCTCCATTGCAGAATCCCCCGCCATCTTTCTTGGTCACATTAGGACTTCCGGTAAAGAAAATACTTCCGGAGTTGAAGGCATACATCACTGTCGGTTGTGTTGTTGCTATCAATAGATTTGAGTGAATGCGCTAAAACATTTCAGTAAAGTCATATATATGAACAAAAATATTGAATAATATAATAATATAGTGGAATAATTGAGTGATTCTCGCAAATAAATGAAAGAAGTCCAGTGCTGTTGGAAATAGGCAGATAATAAATTGGGGTATTTTTAACTCATAAGGAATGAGACCCTTTTTTATGGAAGCATCAGGCAAGTTAAACAAGAAGATAATCCTTTGGTGAATTATATAAAGTCATATGAGTCACTTTCCATCTAAGATTTTGTACATGCTTCATTTTTTCCTCTTTGCAACCCCCTTAAATGTCTGAAGATTATGCTTTTGTTTATTGTACTGAATATGCTTGAATTTTGAATGGTTTATTTTATAAGCATAAACCTGTTTAAGCCGACACAAAATTTAGAAAGGCCTATATGACTAGAGATTTAATTAGGCTACATGTCATTTGTGTATATTTTCATATGCATATTATTGTTCCCTAATTGAGTTTGTAAATTTATATTGTTCAATAAATATTATTAATAATAAATAAAAACAAGTTAAACAAGAGAGTAATTTCACTGTAGCCAATATAGCATTTACAGAAGATTATAACATATAAAAAACATATAATTATGGGTTTCCATACACAAATTTATGTCAAAGACTTTAATCGTTTTGCTTTACCATTTTTACATCTCATAATAACATAAGGAAGCTTCTTTACAAATTATGCATCGTCATTCTCCTAAGGACCTGAAAGAGTCTGATAACAGGTGCTAACAAAGAAAACATTGCTAAAGGGTAGGCTAATAAAAGCACTCAAACTTTGAATTAAGAAAAATGTTGAAATCCTTCAGTGATTTTCACACCTAACACTTGTCGCACACACAGCACTGCTGGAGGCGCAAGAGGTTGGGCAAGAGTTGTGTACATACTCTCTGTTTATGACATAAAGCACTGAGGTTTGTTAAACTATCAACTGAAGTCATTAAATGCAACAGTTTTGCTTCTGTTGCATTTAATGACTAACAAACATGACTTTCACTGTTGAACAATTGTGGCCACTTAATAAAGTGAGGGCAAAACCATGTGTGTTGGTAAAGTTTTGTTGCATGGAGGGGTTTGTGCATGCTTTGTTTCCATCTTTCATTCACTCATTACAAGGACTGCAATGCATAATAAAGGATGTATAGCCTATAGCCTGTTACTTTTCAGACATATTTTAAGCATATGGATTTTGTCAGGCAAATATTTATTTAGTAGAACAATTGTAAAATTGATTGTGCCTTGCTGCATTTTTACACATAGGCTACGCCCTGTTCGTGTTTGATGGCAGGTGAGCAGGTGTTAATGCTGGGTTATTTTATTAGTCAACGTGTAATAAACAGATCCTGAATTCCCTCACATCATGTAGCACTAGCGCTTTTTCTGCGTGCCATGCCACGTCCTTGTTTCTCAGCAGCAGTAGGAGGGCTTTCTCTTGGGCAGGTATCTATTACCTGTGTCACGTGGGCGGTGGCCAGGTAGGGCGCACACAAAACCAGCGCGATCCAAGCAGCCATTGCGGAGCAGAGCCAGGGGTTTCGGACTGGTTTGCATCGATTCTCGAGTAATTAAAAGGCCATCAAGGGCGAGTCCGAACCCGGCACTGATCTGTCCGTAGGTGTGGGGTCACTGGGCTCTTCTCTTCTCTGTCACCTGGAGTTGATCTCTAGGGTTTTGCTTTTGCTATCGGGGTGGTGACAATAGTTTTTTCTTCTTTTTAAAAATGACGGTTAATCCCGATTATCTGGTGGTTTTATTCACCACCACATCTGGCGCAAGTGGGGACCAATTGGGAACAGATGAGAAGGAAATTGTACAGTTGGTATGGCAAGTTGTGGATTTGGCGACTAAAAAGGTAGGCTAATTTCATATTTCCCGTGATGGTGTGTGTGTGTGTGTGCGCGCGCGCGCGTCAATAGTTAGAGAGATAATTATAAATATTTTACATTTAGCCTATATGTCATATTTTATAAATTATGAAATCTAAGGCCAAATAAATGTAGGCCTATTTATTTATTTATTTCCCCCCTTCCCATATCTATCTGTCTGTATGCGTGTGTAGCATGTGCCTTTAGCCCGATTGTGGTGGCGGTGAAAGATCGAGAGTTAAAAACTATTTTATTTTATATATGTCAGATTTATTTAAATTACGGAGACAAAATATTCTATCTATCTATCTATCTATCTATCTATCTATCTATCTATCTATCTATCTATCTATCTATCTATCTATCTATCTACTTTTTACATCTATTTATTTGCCTATGGAAATGTAGGCTATATGTTGGAAGTGAGCATTTCTCTCCTTTCTGCTTTTAGACTGGTCAGGTAAATGAACTGCTAGTCAAACCAGATCACGTTGAGCTTTCTGAGGAGTGTCAGGAGGTGAGTGGACTCAGTGAGGATGCCTTGACAACTGCTGATTCGCTTGAGGAGGCCATCGAACAGGTGATCATTCTCACATTCTCATATAATCTGTCCTGACAGGTTGCCATTTATCTTTAAAAGGGTCAGTTCAAATACATAAGGATGTTTGCATTTGAGAGTGGATCATTTCAAAGGACACTTGAACTTTCTATTCAAACTCCTCTTGAGGGAGGGTCTGCCTATAGACCATTTAAACTCCAATGAATGATTGCATATCTATACACACTATTAAACACATTATTTAACAGCTTGTGGATTGATATTGGCTCAAGCAGCGTCATGGGTATGTATTAAATGCCACACAAAAGTGCCGTTTACTTAAAAGGTGTCTGTGTGTGCAGTTAAATCAGAAGTTATGTGCAGAAGTGGACGCAGGTGCAGGGAATTCCTTCTGCCTCTGTACGGATGGACAGCTGCACGTGCGTCAAGTCCTGCATCCCGAGGCTTCCAGCAAGGTATCAAACTCTAAATACTGCAAGTGTGTGGGTGATATTTGTAAAAAAAAGTTTAGCTAATAATTTATGAGCGCAAATGTGTTTTCTTGACTGCTTTCTTTTGTGCTTTTCAGAATATTTTGTTGCCTGAGTGTTTCTTTTCGTTCTTTGACCTGCGGAAAGAGTTCAAGAAAAAATTCCCATCAGAAGGGGAACTGAAAGACTTGGATCTTCAGGTCATGGCTGAGTGTATCCTTAAAAACATGTTAAATTCTATATTTTTATGTAAGTCTTAAAGGGATGAGAGTATATTAATATACACAATAGTTCATAATTATCTGACAGCTAGGTTGAGGAAGTTGCATTTGAGTGTTTATGTGAGAGAAAGGTAGGCAACAGGGTGTTGGCTGCAGGATCCCAAGGTTTTGAAATGCAAATAGACTCACAATAGTGTGGGTTCAATTGAGCCAGCAAGAGAAAGCCAAGAGTGTTTAGCCAACAAGCTTAACCTGCCACACCTACGCTGTAATGTATTAATGCCTACACGCACACACACACACAAACAGAATCAAACACAATGCAATGGCACAGCCTTCTGCCATAATAATTTTATGGTTAATCGAGAGTCATTCTCTCCTTCTATGTTTCTTTATGGAAGACTGCAGTGTTTCAACGGTCCTTTTGCAGTTATAACCCCTGCTCTAGTTGTTCCTTGCATCTTTACTGTGTCATTAACTGGTAATTAAGGTGTAACACTAAACACAGACGCTGTATTCCTTGACTGCGGTTGCGATCAGACTTGAATGTGGTTGTAGATTCTTCTCTTCATGCTTTCACTGCTTACAAAGTTCAACAGATGGCAGATATTGTTTTAGCACTAATCTCGGATTCTGTCTGTAAGTCCTTACAATTTACATATTATTTGTCTGCACACATAGAGTTAATATTCGTAAGTGTTTCTGTTATGAACCTGCTTTATTCTTCTTCATAGGCCACAAATTCTCCTTACCTGAAAAAGTGAATGACAAGTTTGAGACAGGCACCTGGTAAGAACCGTTTTATTAACACTTTAGATTAGGGTCCAGTTCTCACTAATAACTATTAACTACGACTTTTGCCTCAATAAACTCTTAATTACTGCTTATTAATAGTTAGTAGGGTAGTTGTTAAGTTTAGGTATTGTGTAGGATTGTAGGGATGTAGGGATGTAGAATTCGGTCATGCAGAATAAGACATTAAAATGTGCTTTATAAGTACTGATAAACAGCTAATATCCTAGTAATATGCATGCTAATAAGCAACTAGTTAATAGTGAGAATTGGACCCTAAACTAAAGTGTTACCACAGTTTCTCATTTAAAATAAAATATATTTTTTAACTGTACTGTACAAAACAATAACAAAATATTACAGTAAAGTCTTGGGATTTTCTATAATGAATATCAATTTTTCTTATTAGAACTATAAAATATTAAGATTACTGTTTGTGATTGCAATTTCTATCAAATTAATCAAATGACTATAGAATGGAGATCGGAAATTCATGTTGTGTGTTTGGATAAAAATTTTATATGGCAAAATTGCTGCTGCTGCACTTATAATAGTGATTGATATAGTTCATAGAGGACATTAGTATTATAAAAGATGTTATTATTATGTATATAATGTTTCTGTTTATACTGTATGTATGGTTGTGTATAGCAGTAAGATGGAGAGGGTGGATGATAACACAGTGATCAGAGCTCGGGGTCTTCCATGGCAGTCCTCAGACCAGGACATCGCCCGGTTCTTCAGGGGTCTCAACATCGCCAAGTATGCAAACAACCCGCACGGGCTACTCTGGTTTAATCAATTATCATTATTCAGTGTGTGCACAATACCAATCTGTCTGATGACTGACTGTGTGTGTGTGTGTGTAGAGGAGGTGCTGCATTGTGTCTGAATGCTCAGGGCAGGAGGAATGGAGAAGCACTAGTGCGGTTTGAGAGTGAGGAGCACAGGGATTTGGCCCTGCAGAGACATAAGCATCACATGGGCACCAGATACATTGAGGTACACACTAATTCATAAAGCTATTTGTACTAAAATATATTTTAACTCGTGTTTCTGTAAATGAAGTTACATTAAGTGCCATGATGAACAAAATGCCTGTTACATCCACCTTTTGCATTGCAGGTTTACAAGGCAACAGGTGAAGACTTTCTAAAGATAGCAGGAGGTAAAAAGACTTTTTTTTTTTTTTTTTGGCTTGTCTGTGGATAGGGTTGGGAACTGAGAACCAGTTCTTATTCTTATTCAGAACTGGTTCCATAACTGATTATATTTCATGAGTAATCTATCCTTATTCAGAACCGGTTCCAATAAAAAAGAAAAAACAGAGCAGTGTGACCAGTGTAGTCTGATTCCCAAACGAATGACTTCTATGAGTTGGTTCTTTTTAGTGAATCAAAAACATACAGTGCAAACAGTGTAGTATGGCAGCAGGGTAAATGACAAATGAGGTGAATCATAAACATACAGTGCTCATTAAAAGTGTAAACACAACTTTGGTGAGAACTGATTTACATGTTTTATTATTGATTGATTTTCTCATCAATTGTCAGTGAAATTGCATTTCTTTTTCCAAATATTTCTTCCTTAAAAAGTTAAGGAACTTCACCGGAATTGGAACAGGAACTGGCTTTCCTTTCCCATCCCTTTATGTGGAAAATCTTGGACATTCTAGTTCTACTAGTTAGTCTATGAGTGCAGTTGTAACAAACTGTGTATATCATCTGATTTAATCTGAGTTTGAGATCTCTCTGCGTTATTTGCATTGGTTTCAGTTTGTTTTGTAATTTTAGCTTCACGTTGAGAGGCTGATGAATATGTGTGAATGTGTGATTGACAGGTACCTCTAATGAAGTGGTCAATTTTCTGTCGAGGGAGAATCAGGTTATCATACGCATGCGTGGACTTCCGTTCACTGCCACCGCAGAGCAGGTGCTGCAGTTCTTCTCCCCGGCGTGTCCCGTGACCGACGGCACCGAAGGCATTCTGTTTGTACGTTTTCCCGATGGCAGGCCCACTGGGGATGCGTTCGTCCTGTTCTCCTGCGAGGAGCACGCTCAGAACGCGCTGAAAAAACACAAGGACATCCTGGGCAAGAGATACATAGAGCTGTTCAAGAGCACTGCGGCTGAGGTGCAACAGGTGAGGGCGGCACTTCCTGTTTATTTTAAAGTCATCAGTTGTGTGGAGTATTTTTTTAGTTGGTTTGGATTGTTGGACAGACTCAGAGGGGTAAGTAAAACGTGAGGTCTTTGGGTGTGTGAGTGTGTGAGTGTGTGTACAAGTGTGTACTATATCTGAACGGCCCTGCTCGCTGAACAAACACTCAGCTCAGTAATCTGTAAAAGATTAGCTTTTCAAAGCTGTCATAAAAACTCTCTCTCAGTCCTCCCGTTCTTCAATGTAAAAATTTCATTGTTACTATTTTTGTAGAATTACTTGGAATTCCTTCTTGTTACTTTTTAGCTGTCGTCATCAAACCAAGGCTACTCAACCAATAGCAGGCGGTTTAGCTCAATTTAACCTGTGTTTTAGCAGACACTGTGTGTTTGACTATCTCACCTGTGTCCATCACAAGTAAGGGGTTTTTGATGCTCAAGGGTGTGTCGGTTAGAACACAGGAAAAGAGAATCCCATCATGACTTATATTAATAGTTGGCTGTTGTTAGGTTATTTAATAAGCAGCATATTTACAATTGAATCACCAAATTATACCAAAAGACTGATAAACCTATTCAAATTTAAAAAGCAGATGTGCCTAATCCGTTACACAACAAATGCAAACTGGTCCTGCTCGTGTACCTGCTACAACTGTAAAATATTTTTTTTACAACCAATACTTTTGTTTCTTTTGTCTAAAACCAATATTTTTAATCGTTCAACAGCTACTTTTTGACACAGTAAGTACATAATCATTAGACCACAGCAATGAACATAACATGGATAATAAATATATTTTGTTTTATAAAGATTCTTTTTTATGCCTTTTTTAAAGTTTTTTTTCTATCAAAATGATTGCAGATTTATTTTCTACTTTGTTTTGGGCTATCTAACTTTTACCATGGTACCATGTGATTTTCATCTAAGAATGAATGTATGGAAATTGAAAAAGTATTGAATATTGGTAAAATATATGGGTTTAAATTGATTATAAGTTTATCTACCAAAGTACAGATGGTTTCGACTGGTCAGATGATTGAATTAAAAGCAGAACAGGTAAAACATTAAACGTTTAAATGTAAAGCAAGAAGCCTAAGAAACCAAAGTGATGGTTTGGGTTGCTCAAACAGAAAGTCCTACAAATGTAAAACTGACCAAACATACGGTGGTCAAGTTGTCTTCATATATTATGGCATTTGAGGATATAGACACACCAATCTTGTGTGTGTGCATGGTTTCAAGTTTATTTGTATAGCGCTTTTCACATAACAGCTTAACAGAAAATAATTGTTTCAGTGTTACAATTTAAGAAGAGTTCTATTATCAGCCAGAGATGAGTGTATATATATGTCCATATGGCAGTCATATACAGCTGTAATATAATGCATGTTATGTGGTTAGTTAACGTCATGTATTCAGTTAAGCAGATACAACAAATGTGTTAGGCTACAATCACAAATTGTGCATGCTATTATTGCAAGATAAGGATACTATTACAATAGTAGGAGAATCTTCTTAGGAGAATGGCAAACAGTATCAGTACCTCCAGTTAAAACTCAGTTCATCCATCATCTCCACACCAGGAGCTATAAACAGGCAAAGTCTTCTTGATAATATGCATTACCAGTCATATACTCTAACTCCAGCATTTGTGTGTCAGGTACTGAACAGATACTCATCAGCGCCGTTGATTCCGATAGCCCCATCCCCCATCCTGTCTGTGTTGCCACAGCCCACATTCGTGCCCCAAACGGCAGCAGTGACAGGTGTTCGGGACTGCGTGAGATTGAGGGGTCTGCCGTACGATGCCAGCATCCAGGACATTTTGGTTTTCCTGGGGGAATACACTGCTGACATCAAACCACATGGAGTACATATGGTGCTTAACCAGCAGGTAAGGCGCTCAGACCCATTTATGTCCTTATGAACTGTAGTCTACTACTAACCGTTGTTACTGACTTTGAATTCATGTGGGAATAATCCAATATAATAAACACACCTATGTAGTTCAGAATGTGTTATGTCAGAGAGGTTCCTCCCTTTGGCTCAACCAATCCATAAACATGGGTGGTTAATCAATCAGTGCAGCAGCTTCTGTCAGGACTTGCGTTTCTTCATTCCTTTGTAATGTGTTGCTGTCATGCCTTGGTTCACACAATATATTTTAAAGCACGCTGAAGAGAACTAAACATAAGCACAGGATTTAAGATTCAATATTTACACCCAAACCAGGTTTCAAAGATAGAAACATAAAAAGCTGGCTTGCATATTTTCAGCTAGACACAAAGATTTGAATGATTCCGATTCCTCTATTTCCTTTACAGTTCAATTAACGATTCTTTTACAGTACCTTCCAAACGTCTGGGGTCAGTAAGATTTTTGAAAAAAAATGTTTTTGAAAGATGACGTTTATGCTCACCAAGGCTGCATTTACAGTAGATACAGTAAAAACAGCAATCGTGTGAAATATTATTACAATTTAAAAATAACTGTTTTATATTTTAATAGATTTTAAAATGTAATTTATTCCTGTGATGGCAAAGCTGAATTGTCAGCAGTCATTAATCCAGTCTTGAGTATCACATGATCCTTGAAATCATTCAAATATCCTGATTTGCTTCTCAAGAATCATAATTAATTATTATTAGTAGTAGTAATTGTGAAAATAGTTGAGCTGCTTAATATTTTTGTGGAAACCATGATTACATTTTTCAGTATTCTTTAAAAGAACAGCATTTATTTGATCATTTTTTATAACAATATTTAACTTCACTTTTGGTGGCGTAATGCATCCTTGCTGAATAAAGGTATTAATTTCAAACAAACAAAAATTATATTTTTGAATGGAATATTTCATTGCCACATGATAAGATGATTTAAAACAATAGTTTTTTTGTTTTTGTTTTTTAAATCTTTTTAAAATGCTATCCAATTATATTGGATTAACTTTATATTAAACAACAATAATAAACAAATGAAAATGTGATAATATATTTTATTATTTTATTACTGAAAACTACGTTTAACTACACATTGTCATATTTCTGTTGGTTCATCAAAATAGCCATAAATCATTAGTGTATTGGACTGTAGGACAAATCAAATCAAAGAACCAATTAGAGTAATTTGTTTTCGGGAGATGAAATACTCTGTTTTTTGATTAATTAAAAAGAATTGGCTCAAAAGAGTCTTTAATTGTTTTGTAAATGAACTACACTGTTCACACTGTCTATTTAGTGCTGAAGATTCAGTAGCATTTTGAATAACAAGTGCAGGAATCTAGTACAGTGAATATTCTAGAACAGTGTTTCAGAATATTTTTTCAAAATGAGTTTATAATAAGATTAAGTTTTCTGTTCCCAACCCTACTTTTAACTTGACACGGCACCTTAAAAAACAGCCACTCCTGACAAAAGATGCTGAAAAGCAACAGCATTGAGACATATTTAGTACAGTGACCAACAATTAAAAACAGAAACACTGTTCTGTGCACTTGTTTCATTCTTTTTAAAGGGGTCATATAATGTCATTTTTGTACAAGCTAATATGATTCTTTAGGGTCTAAATTAAAAGTTTGTAATATACTTTAATTAAAAATTCTCATTAGTATTGTAAGAAAACAGCTCTGTTTTCAGCACGCCGTTTCAGTGCATACGTCTTTAAATGATAATGAGCTTTGCTCACCCCGCCCCTCTGTTCTGTGCGTACACCGTTTGTAATACAATAACGCTTCGTTCATTATAAATGTGGGATTATGAATTATATTGAAAACGTCGTACATAGAAAACATGCCATAATGTACCCTGAGTGTAAAAATAGCTGCATTCATCGAGAAGCGTGCAAGCTATTTGCAAAGATTAATATAAAGATTAATATAAAGGTCAATAAAACGTTACACTCACTTGTTCTTCTGGAGGTTCAGCAGGAACACGAATAGTTGGTACTGATCCTTTTTTCAGGAGCAGCTTCTTAGCAAAACCAGCTTTATACTGACCCTCGTTTGTAAAGCAGTCTGGTGAAATGATTCGCGCAGACATGACAGCATTGACGTTGATCGTGGGGAATATTCCCTTTGAAAACAAACTCAGCCACTGCGTCTTCAGCTGTACGGATTTAGAAACATCATCAATATGACTGCTGTGTTCGTTATTACACCCAAGAACAGAACACCACAATCGTTAGACGCCATTCTACTCAGCACTCCAGCTATCAACAATGAACGCGCGTCGGCGCGTGCTATGATTGACAGCTCGCTCACGAGGGCGCGAGGGCGGGTCTGTGTTGAAACGCTGCTGTCAATCAACCATCGTGGGAGGGGCGTCGATATTGTGACGTCACAATATCGAACAGCTTGATTTGAGACAGGAGGAAACATATAAGAAGATTATAAAAAAACACTGGATGGATTTTTATCATTTTATGATGGTTGTGTACAGGCACTGCCAACACACATTTCAGTACAATCAACTTGTAAAAGTGCATGTACCATTATATGACCCCTTTAAAAATAGAGTTTATGCATATGTTTGTGTGTTTGGTCAGGGTCGTCCTTCGGGTGATGCTTTTATCCAGATGCGTTCAGCTGACCGGGCGTTCCTGGCGGCCCAGCGCTGCCACAAGCGCAGCATGAAGGAGCGTTACGTGGAGGTGTTTGCGTGCTCCGCTCAGGAGATGAACATCGTGCTGATGGGGGGGACGCTCAACAGGAGCGGCCTCTCGCCGCCACCATGTAAGTTACGACGTAAGTGCCGCTGGGCTCTGGGTCTGCTTCTCTCAGCTGTGTGTGCGGGTAGGTGGCGCTTCACGCCTTCCTGTTTTTTCCCCTTTCTCTCATTCATTCATTCACTTATTCATGCATTCATTTGGTGGGTGTCCTGTCCATATTTCCTGTCCAGACAGGAATGGGCATCAGGAGCAGTTGGAATCTGGTTGGGTGAATGTTTTTTTTTTTTATTCAATTTAAATCTGAGGAGTTTGTCAGGTGCTTTTCCACAGCGTGGGAATGGAGGGCTTTGATTTTGGGGTGATTAAGTGCAATCTTTCTAAATCTAAATGTGCACAGAGTTTCAATACACATCATAATGCCACCAATTGCACTTTCAAACGCATGGTGTGTCATGGAAAGGCACTTTCTGTTTGATTTAGTTTAGATTTCTTTCTTTCTTCGGTTCTTGTTCTGGATAGATTGTCAGCTCGGTAACTTTCCTACCCTAACAACCAACAGCAGCAAAATCCTCTGCATGCCACAGGTTGAGTCTGGTTAAGGTGCCTGAACGCCTGTGGCTATGTGCTGCTGTGTGTTGAAGGGTGGAGGGAACATACCTGACTTGTAGCTGAATAATAATGGCAGATGTTGACAGTTTTGGGTTAAGGTTTGCTGCATGCTTTGTGTGAGATATTTGAATTAATAGAAATACTTTTCTTGCACTAAACTGGTATTTTTCAGATTCAGTGAGCAAAATATTTTGGCACATTTAATATTACAAAAAAAGAAACATAACCTTCACATGATAGATGGGATTTGTAATTGTACCTGCCGCAGTAACTAAGAGACATGCTTAAATTGGATTGGATTTAGAGGCTGGTTCACAGTGTAACAGGTTGAATTTAGGGTGGGATTTTGAAGTGGCTACTGCTGGTGGCAACACCGTTGATTTGCACTGCTTTGTTCATTGTTCGTATGATGAAATTACTACATGAACCTCTGATGACAAACAATGAACAGGACTGGAAAGCAGTTTAAAGGTGTAAAGCCCTCATTGTAACTGGCTTAGGGGCTTAGGTTCAGTCAGGACCACACCCTTTAATTGGTTGGCAAAAATACCTTAAATAATCACTAGGCAGTTTGCTTTTTTAGTCATAGTCATTGTCTTTTAATTCTTTAATTTTATATTATATTTTATTATTAGTATTATTTAGTAATTAGTTAAATTCATTCATTTTAGTCCTCTTTATTCTCACTAAAATGGCATACAAATTTGCCAACAAAAATAACATTTTGTTTGGCATTTTAGTGTGAAAAAAGACTAAAATAATATAACAAAGTGACAATGTATTTTTAAATATTATTTAAGTTCATTTTATTCTCACTAATATAGCATAAAGCTGTGGTTTTCAAACTTTTTGACTCAAATAAAAATAAAGGCTACAATATTTCCGGTATTTTTCGAGCTTTTTTATTAACAAAAACTGTTAGTATTAATATATTTAATTAAATAACCATGATTTATTTTGTGATCCCTGAAGTTTCAAGATCTGTATGTTCTTCAGTAAAAACAATAGTTATTAGAGAAAAAAAAAAAATTATTTCAGTTTACACCTAGATTTTTGTGTGTTTTTTGCATTTTAAATTTAGATTAGAGTTAGATTATTTTCAATATATTACTACTAATTTATTAATTAACCTACTTTTAAGTCATCCTGTGGGCCCCCTGGTTGAGAACCACTGGCATAAAGGTTGCGTTTGAGTGAGCAAAAGCAAATTAGTTCGGTTATCTGTGTTCAGCTTACTTTTAAGAATTGGATTATTTTAACTATTTTCAATTTCAATTATTTCTAAAATCATTGGAAGCGCATTGTTAACAGAGTGATGCAGGGATGACGTCAAAACCCAGAAGACTAATTTGCCACTGGTGCCTTCGAGATTTTCCTATGGGCTTTTATGATGTTTTTTTTTTTTACATTTATGAGTAAAATAAGGTCTGTGGTAAACATAACATGACGACACTTGAATGTTTTGTACATTCAACAGCGTAAACTGCACACACTCACAACCTAAACGTTCTTATCTAGTTACTTATTAGAAACATTTGTTTTTTAAATGAAAATAATAGCTACAAAATGTACATTTTCGATTATGAGTGTGTGTTATTTACACCGTAGAACAAAAGGCCTCATTATAAATCCCCATAGGAAAATCTCAAGGGAACCAGTGGCAGATTAGTCTTCCGGGTTTTGACGTCATCCCTGCACCAATCTATATCTTGCAGTGTTACCTAGTCTAGTCATATTGTCATCAAGCATATATCTTATTAAAACGTTTAATTATCACTGTGGTGCAATCAAAAAACTTTTTTGTCTTCAATTTCGTTGACCAAATTAACACACTACAATCCGTCTGATGGCCATAACTGGAAGCTTCAAGGTTGTTTTTTTCTCTCAATAATTCCTCAAATATCCCACCCTCCCCCATTTCAGGTTTGTCTCCTCCATCGTACACGTTTCCTCACGGGACGGCTGTCCTTCCTGCCGGAACTGTTCTTCCTTCAGGAGCAGTGCTACCTGTAGAGCAAGCTGCGATCTACCCGTCCCAGTTCCTGCTGAGTCCCCGGCCACTGGCACCAACAACGGCCTTCTACCCTGCCAGTAACCAGCTGTACATGAACTACACCACCTATTATCCCAGGTAAGAGTTATATCTGTTAGTGTGGTTTTTCATTATAAGATAAGCCATGCACATATACATATGCAGTGTATGAGCAATAGTTCACTGCAGTTTCATTCACATAAAATTATTAATGGGGGATTGAATACCAGTTATCTTTAAGTTAATGATGCGTCTAATACTCTAGTCAAAGTGTACCTATTAATCCAAAACTTAGGTACTTTATTGAGGAATAAAGGCATCATAGATGCATAGATATATCCAAGGTTTAAATATTTGCTTAGATATATCTAGAATTCACTTGAATTGCCTTGGAAACCTGTCTGAACCAGTTTTTTTTGGGAGGAATCTTCATACAGAAACGGGACTTCCTTACCTTTTAAACACAGTCAGCATATGTCAGAATACTCACCAGTAGCTGTCTCATGTTTACTGAGTGGTTTCACAAAGTGTGAATATTTACATACAACCATTGTGTAAGTGTGTATGTTTGTGTTTGAGGGTAAAATAATGTGTTTGGGCATGTACCTCAGGATTTTTTTTTGATGAGCTGCTCAAAAGAATCTCTAACAGCTGGACATAATGATGACTTTGTCTTTAAGAAGTGCACAACCAGGACTGGAGAGGCGGTATTAACATTAAGTGACATGATAGATTTATTTCGTGTCTTTCCTAGAATGGGCAGTTTGTGACTTTGCGAGATAAACAACATAAAGTAGCACTGGTATTACAAAACATTCAGTGGCACATACCAATCAAATACAGACGTGACACAAATAACACATTTGAAGAAAAAAATATTACTGACTTTAATGCGTTTAATTGATATTTAAAATATCACAAAATTAGGCTATTTATTGAGGATTTTGTGTCCCAATTACGTCAGTATAGATGCTCGATTAATCTGTCAGTCACTACTGGAGGTGTCGCAACATACGGTGACATGTTCTGCGACTCTGTGTGGTTAGGTGTCATGTCAGTGTCAGTGTGTCGCGATAATGTCAGTGACACATGCCACTATCCACTGGCACATGCCAATGAAGACCGGATGTGCCACCGGATGTGCCAATACGCATAGTGTCATGTGCCATTGGCTTCTGTGATGCCATGTCACTTAATGTTAATACTGCTACTGGAGGACTGGGTGTGTTTACAAGGCTAACATGCTACAAAGTGAGTGTGTCACGCCCAGGTCCATTAACATAGCTATAATGTGCATTTTAGTTCACTCCATAGTGGAATAACTGGTTCAGGAACTGTTTGTGTATGTGAGATTTAAGGAAAGAAATATGTTTATCTAGCTTGAGGAAGGCTACAAAAAAGTAAAGTGGAGATCCACAGAGTTAACTATCAATCTAACACAGCAGCATTGCCTCGACCAATGACGTGTGATTGGGGCGGGACTATTTGATCGACCAATGGAAGAAGGGAATTTTTAAAAATAAAATATATAAATCATATTTAATTTATATGAAAGTTTAATAATATTTTAATATAATATATATATATATATATATATATATATATAGACAAATACATATTTAAAAAAAATATATATATATATATTTTTTTATTTTTATGTTTTGCTTATTTGGCTATCTTTGTCTGTTTTCAACAGCCCACCTGGCTCCCCCCCTAACATCAGCTACTTCCCTACTGGCCACAACCCTTCAGCAGGCTCCGTCATCTCGGCCCCGCACACAGCACTGATACGAATGCAAGGCCACGTCCCTTCCCATGCTTATAATCCTGGGTTTAAAGAGATCCTCAGCATGGTACATGGGTATCAGGTGAGTTTAAAATATTCCCACAACTCTACTATAATACCAATGCGAGTTCAGGAAGAGACAGGAATTTCTTTCATGCCATTTCTCTGATTATTTCAGTTAAATTCCTGCAAAAAAAGCAAGAATCTAAATTATTTACAGTTCACTGATGACGTCTAAAGAATTTAAATGTATTAGCGAGCAGCTTCAAATGGGCTTTCATAATGTTAATGAGCGCCACTGATCCAAATACAAGTCCTAGTTTGTTCCACATCAGAAACTTGTGTGTGTGTTTATAAGAAGGGCAGGGCTGGATTGTAGGGAACATTAAGGTGTGTCCTTTGCCCTGCAGTGCTCAGCATTGAAGATTTAGATGCTTTAGTGGGTTTGAGTAACAGGATCGCATAGTTGCATTGTCACACCCCCTCAATGAGCTAAACAGGTTCCTCTGGTCTAAATTCCCTCAGACACAAACACACACACGCACGCAGTTAAGGTGCGGTGCATTGGCCTGCTCAATCTTGACTCCAACTTGACTGCTGTCTCTCTGTTCTATTGCTTTGGGATGCCAGTGTTATTATTCTGCCATTCGTGATCAGCTAAACGAAAACATATATAAACAATGCACCAAATGAAAACATAATGAACAAATATATATATATATATATATATATATATATATATATATATATATATATATATACACACACACACACACACACACACACACACACACACACATACACATATGACATCTTTAGCAATTATTATTTTAATATAACAATAGTATATACTGAGTAGTACTGTGAATTAAACAGAATATTTATCTGGAAGCGGACACCATATATTTGACACCACAGGAGTGAATCCTTCTGTTAGTTTGCCTAATGGGATAATGAACCCATTCTAAAAACAGCTGTGACTCCTGCCATGCACACCCACAATGTGCGTCTTTCCCATGCAGGCTGTACATTCGCCTCAGGCGGTTTGCTAGTTAGTCAGTAGGAGGGCTGTCACTCATTTGAGGTGGGGCTTATTACAAATAATGAGGCATAAGCATGTGTCTCTCGAGTAAATGTAATTTCTTCCTGTCTCCTTCAGCCCGGCAACACAGACGCTTTGGTAACTCTCCCTTCTATGCTGTCAGCCAAGCATCCTATTGGGGACCAGTCTGTAGGAGGCGGAGCCTATCTTGACTTGCAGTTGCTTTAAGCCAATCTATTGATGAGGCCACACCCCTTTGATGGATTCAACAAACCCCTCAAAACAAAGCAGTTTATGCCATTTATGCTATTTATATGAGAATTTTTAAAATAGTTATATGTATTTTGACATTAATGTATATTGTACATTGTTTTTTATGCATTAGAGCTAATATTCTGCTCATAAGGTTTTTGCTGAAGACGTGTGAGTGTGAGTTTGTATGTTCGTGTACATGCACATGCAGTGATGTTCACTCAGGAAATAGCTTCTTAAACCAGGGTCTAAACATAGATGCCGAATCAAAGGCAGACTTTCACTGAAACCATAAATTTAAGCCAAAGGACCAGAAAAAAAGTGTGTTAGTGCCTCCCTGTTGATGTGACTCTACCGTGAGAATGTGTGAATGTGTAGAGACCTTCTCAAGACTCTTTTTTTTTTTTTCTTTGAAGGTTTAAATTTGCATGAAGTTAATAGAGCTAGCTGTTATAACATGTTTACAAGATTCGCCAAATCCTTACACCACGCACAACGCAGTTCGTGGATGTCTGAAACATGTAGTTCTGCAAGTAATTTCGCCAAAATAGCTCAGAATCAGGAACAACTTACTTTTTTGTGCTTTATACCTGTGTCGTGCATCAGAAAAATATGTATTGTCCGTACCAATCAATGTACAAAATCTATAGATAAATGTGCTTGTTGATGTGTGTATGTGTAGTACATGTAACCCAATTGATGAATGTGTGTGTGTGTTTGTGTGTGTGTGTGTGTGTGGGTGTATGCACCATAACCAAAAGTCAATGCATGTGTGTTTATTTACTGCACTCAGAGAGTGTTTTCGGGCCTGCTGTAAAGCACACTGGTGTATTTTCACCCATTGTCTGTGTATTAAGGAGAGTGTTTGTGTGCATCTGCTGGAATGTGAACAGGTTTATTTTTGACCTGCAGCTGTATCCCATCTGTACCCTCCCGTTTGTTTATGCCAATGTGCCTCATTTATTATACTCTGTGCTTTTTTTAAATACTAAGAGTAATTTGCATGTTTAGGCTTTTATGAGCAGTAGGAGTAAAGCGTATGACAGTGAAATAATCAGTGTGATTTATTTGTACTAGTACCCACACATGCCAACAGGCAGTAGTTAAGCAGAAGCACAACTCACTCATGTTACCGATCTGTTACCATCATATTTGTAATTCTTAACATAGCTAGAAATGAGAAATCAAGAATTTGGCTGTTTGGAGAAAGTATTATTTTATTTTGACATTTTTAATAACTTAAAATAAAGTAAATTTAACAATATTTCTGAGGGATTGAGTGACTTGACTCATTATGTTTGTATTTACATTTCCACACCTAAAAAAGTGATCGAGCTACATTAAATAGATTTTATTTTTATTTTTTTACAGTGTGGTCATATCAAAATATTAACACTGGAGCTCCACTCCCTTATGAGAATCAAGTTGTATACAAGAAAATAAAAAGTTTACATTTCATTTTGTTGCTCCTAAACTACTTCTCAAAGGCAAACCTGAAATGTGTATTTAATGCCCTCTAGTGGGCAATGTGATCATCAAAGCTTGATCTCTCCTCAATGTACTTCCGGAAATATCTTCCTTGTTTTTATATTACAAGAGAGAAAGGAGGTTATTGTATAAAACGGCAGTTTCATATGAAACGTATATTAGGGATAGCAGTACAATTTTTCACAAAATATAAATTAGAAACCTTTAACTTTGCATGACATTAAAGCACATGTTCAGAATAGAATAGCCTACTAACTATATACACTGTCTAAAAATAGTATCTGATGCAGTACAATATATAAGGGCACGTTTTAAACCGTAATATAGTTGCATGACCTCATTATGCTTTCAGGTTAAGTGTCTCTAATTATATCGGAAATAAAATGTTATTTTGATCCAATTGTAATTTCTTTTTTTTATTTTATTAAATTTTCCATGTAAAATGTATTCAAAATTATATGTAAAAAAGTATTTTGGGCTGGTTAATTAAATAATGATTTAAAAAAGATGTTAAAAATTGCAGCTGATATTCAAGTTCACAAGTCACATTTAAATGCATTGAATTGTGGGATATAGTGACCCAGGCACTGTGCTCTGCTGTACACTGTGTGGAAGGTCATCCAGGTATACTGCATACAGTATGCATACTGCATACTATAGAAATAGTATATGTAGTATAGTAGTATACTATTCAGAACATAGCCAAATACAGTAGGCCTATACACAGCTTTAAGCGAAGCCTGCGACATTTAAATAAACTCTGCCCTTCAGGAAACCATTGACAGATTATAAAACATTGAGAAAAACAAGTGATACGAATGATTAAAAGTTAACCAGTCATTGTTGTCAGTTTATACAGCGCCAATGCCATGCTATGAACAGAACAAGCAAACAAATGTTTCTGTTACCGTTTTTAAAAACTGCTGTGTGGTATTAGCAAAATGCTAAAATAGCTCTTATAACATGGAGGTTTGTTTAGGTCCATATACTGTGTAACAGTGAAATAAATTAGTGCATTGGGTTAAGGGCTCCTTTTTCTGTGTAGTATTTGTTGTCTGTAAGCAGAAGTGTTGTGTGCGTTGTCTCAGAGTTCTGTCATTAACAGAGCCCTCAGCAGTTTCTCTCTCTCCATCCGCAGATCTTCAGAGCTTCATGCATACAAAGACAGACGGATAAACAGAAAGAAGGATGGGAACAATCAGTGAAAAAAAACCCCCATTAATACCCACATCAACAGATGGAAGGAAAAATGGAGAAACATGCATAACAAAAGAAAGATATGAATAATCACTGAGAGACAGCAGATATATAGTAGGAAAATATCCATCTTAGTGGAATTATTCAAGATTTTGGAAAGAGCCTGAATGTTGTGTGTTTATGTTACCTTCCTGTATGTGTCGTGTATGGTAGCAGGTGAGGTACTGGACTTGGAAAGAACAGCGGAGAGTTGTCACGCTCCAAATGTGGAGTCTCCTTCTGCTATGGAGAGAAAAAAACAATGTCTTTGTATTGTCAAATACAGTATGTCCAGGGGTTAAATTGGGATGTAGATTGTGATAGAACTCATTTGCACAAACGTTTAAGAAACCAAACAAAACTTTTACTGCATATCACTGGATGTATATCAGAAACAGTGGTTGCATTTTATTTTGTGACTAATAAAATCACATGGTGTGACTAAAACATGCAGTATCCATCTTTTTTTTCAATGCAAAGTAAACTATTTCCTGTCAATGTGCAAGACTTCTAATTCATTAACCGCTATAGGTGAGTGATTTCATTTAAGTAAGTATGAGTAAGTTGATTTTATTAAAGATTACAAGGGAACATGGATTAAACAGATCAATCATTTATAATAAGCACAGCAAAAAACTACTTAAAATAATAAGAATTGTCCATTTTGATTTCATGGTGACTTTTAGTTGAAAATGGCCGTGCCTGCTCTTGTTCTTGGGTAGCTAAGGAGTAGGAGCATGCATCCATTTGAACAGTGCTGGGGCTCGGGGCGAATATGCGTCATCGTAACCAGGGTACATCTGACTAAAGATGGAAGCATACTGCAATACAGTTGTGGTCAGAATTAATGGCACCCCTGGTAAATATAATCAAAAATGGCTGTAAAAAATAAATCTGCATTGTTTATCCTTTTGATCTTTCTTTCAAAAAATTCGCAAAAATCTGAGTTTGGAGAACAACTGACAAGAGATCAGAGACCTTCCTCCATACAGAATCTCTCCAGATCCTTCAGATTCACAAGTTCATGTTGGTGCTTCTCTTCAGTTCACCCCACTCATTTTCTATAGGGTTCAGTTTAGGGGACTGGGATGGTCATGGCAGAAGCTTCATTTTGTGCTCAGTTATCCATTTTTGTGTTGATTTTGATGTGTTTTGGACCGTTGTCCTGATGGAAGATCCAACCACGGTCCACGGCCCATTATAAGATTTCTAGCAGAGGCAGACAGGTTTAGATTTTTTATCTGTTGGTATTTGCTAGAATCCATAATACCATGTATCTGAACAAGATGTCCAGGACCTCCAGCAAAAACATATGCCCACAACATATAAGATCCAGCAGTATATTTAACCGTAGGCATGGGGTACTTCCCTTTTAAAGTTCCAGTCATGTCTGACAACTGAATATGCTGGAGTTTATTTTTGGAGGAGCGAGGAGGATTTTTCTTGAAACCCTCCCAAACAACATGTGGTGATGTAAGGGTTGTTTGATATATTTCTTTAGGCTTTCTGACCCCTAAGACTCAAGTAATCTCCGCAATTCTCCATCTGTGATCCTTGGAGAGTCTTTGGCCACTCAAACTCTCCTCCTCACCGTGCATTAAGACAATATAGACACACGTCCTCTTCCTGGCAGAATCGTAACATCTTTAGTTGATTGGAACTTCTTAATTATTGCCCTGATGGTCAAAATGGGGATTTTCAATTCTTACAGCCACTTTCTATTTTGTGATGCTCAACAATCTTCTGACGCACATCAGAACTATATTCTTTGTTTTTACTCATTGTGATGGATGATTAAGGGAATTTGGCCTTTGTGTTTCCTCATATTTAAACTCCCATGAAACAAGTCATAGCTAGACAATTTCATGTTCTTAGTCACCCTGGTGTGCAAAAAAAAAGGTAAATATTAATGGGAATATACTTCAGAGATATTTTATTCATAAAAAATTCTAGGGGTGCCAACAATTGTGGCCAACGTGTTTTGGAGAAAAACATTTATTTCATAATGTCATAAAGGCATAGGAGCATAAAATGTTGGTTCAATCATTGCATTTGGTCCAAATGAAATGATGTTTGCATACCACTGTGCTGCCTGTTCACTCAAACATCATATGTCATCACCGCGATCACGTATGCTGTGCAGACAGAGTGAGATTGGCAGGCAAACAGTTGTTTATGTTCTTTATTGTAGTACTGTTACTCACTGTACTGTAAAGTTTTCTCACAGGTGAATGACATATTATGTAATCCAATAATGTTGTCTCTGGTAATCTCGCTTCTGGTCTGTGCTTTGGTGGAGGCATGGCTTTGGATGGTGATTTGCAAGAAGGGTGGGATCGTATGCTTTCAATGCTAGCAGGCTAAAGTTAGCATTTCCCAGATCACCTATTGCACCTTTAAGGTAACTGACTTTAATAGTTTTTTTTTTTTTTTTGCTGAATTCACTCGCTAAATAAAGACGGATTGTGTCAACTGAACTGGAACATACATTGATGTATGTGTGACAATATGAAGTGACAATGTTTTCCCATTTTCCAGCATATTTCCTATATATTTCAGAATTTAACAAAACACATACATGTAGGCTATACAAACATGTACAACACTAATCGCGTGTGAAATTAGATCTTTTTTTAAGAATAGTAGGCCTACTGTCATTAACTTAAAGGGACAGTTCACCCAGTTATCTCTCCCAGTGTACACACACACACACACACACACACACAAACACAGGAGAAAGAAAAAGTCTTACCGGTGGGTATATGGGTGGCTGGACCTGTTTGTCCAAGGAGCTGTTTGATGAGGATTTTACCATACTGCACTGGGAGGAGATGGCTGCAAGTGCCTCAGGGAGGTCATCTTCATCACTATGGTTACTATAGGACAAATACAATATTTCAAGAGAGTCCTCATTGTCAAATCTAAAATGCCTCTAATGCCTAGTGACTCACAAGCTGAACTGTCTGACGAGGCGTTTGCGCCGGTCCACTCTTGGCTTCTCTATGTTCAGACTGCTTGATCCTGAATCCTGTGAGGAGCTGGGATACCTGAGATCAGAAGCCGAAGTCAGTGAATATAACACATAGAGACAAAGACGCTTGATGGTCTCAGGTGTTTGAAAATCATCTGTGACATTTACCAGCTTCCAGAGTACCTCACCTGTCAGTTTGGTCTCCACTTGAGGAGTTCCCTTTTGAGGTTCCACTATCACTTTGGGTAGCTCGCTACAGTAGAGAGAGTAGAGCACAGGCTATGCATCATCTCACTGCTACTGTCACAGGCCCTCATTGTGTAACCTCAGTATTTGTGCTTTATAAACTGTTATAGGCACCCTGCGTATAGTTGTAGTTATCCATACTGACATTTATCAAAAATCCAGCTAAAAACAGCATTTAATTCATTGAAGTATGAGTTTCATTTTTATTTTATTTTTTAAGTCATAATGTCATAATTAATTAATGTCATAACTCGATCTTCATGTGGAAACAACGTAATAGTTTAGTTCACTTAAAGTCCGCGTGAACCGGAAGTTGCAAACGACTTTTCTCCAGTGTTGTGACGTATTTCCCAGTGAAAAGGAATATTGAACAGAGGGCAGGGTTTTACTCTAGCGCTCCTCCTCTCCATCTCTCGCTCATAACAGACTAACGGTTTGAGGGGAGTGGTTAAGCGTTTCCCAACCCAAGTCCTCAAACCTACGTCATCAGGGAAGGTCCTCCAATGCAGAGGGGAGGGGCATTTTCAGATTTTGATTAAAGATTACGAAGCCAAAAAATTTTTTTGTGTGGATTGACTTGCATGGATGAATTGTTCACCACAAAACGATCAATTTAGGCAAACAAAGTAAATATGGTCAATTTTGATTTCATGTGGACTTTAAACTCTGCCCCTTTCTTACAATCGTCCACAAGCTCACATTCTGATCTGCCTCCATCCAATCAACAAACGATGGATATAACCAAGTTCCCGCCCTACATTTTTCTTTTTCTACAACCTCATTTCCAGAAAATTTGGGACATTTTGTAAAATGCAGTCAATTCAGGAATCTGTGATTTGTTCATTCTCTTGAACCTTTATTTAACTGACAAAAGATTTACAGTGTTTTCACTGACCGACTTAATTGTACTTTATACATATAAACACATTTTGAGTTTGATGGCACATTCCAAAAAAGTTGGAACAGAGGCATATTTACCACTGCATCACATCACCTTTCATTTTAATTCACTTTTTAATCATTTGGGAATTGAGAATACTAATTGCGGCAGTTTTGCAAGTGGAATTTTTGCCTAATCTCGCCCGATAAGATAGCTACTCAACAGTGCAAGGTTGTCTTTGTTCGATTCTCCTTTTCATGAAGGGCCATACATTTTCAATAGTAGACAGATCTGGACTGCAGGCAGGCCAGTCAAGCATATCCTCTCTATGATGCAGAGTGTCTATGAAACCACTTTGTTGTAGCACATGCAGAAAGAGGCCTGGCATTTGTCTTGATTTCCAAGAAAGATGTCTTTGTACAATCCCAATATATGCCTCCACGTCAATGGTACCTTCACACATATGCAAGTCAAGCTTACTGATGCACCCCCATACCATGACAGATGTTTGCTTTTGCACTTGTCGCAGATGAAATTACCTTTCATCTTTGGGACTGAGAACTCAATGACCATTTTTCCCCAAAATACGCTGAAATGTGCTGAAGCGGCAGACTGTGTTAATAGTCCAGTCATTTTAAGCCAAAATGGGGGTCAACCTTGAACAAATTGCAACAGAAGCAAACTCAACTGATTTTGTATCCTCAATATGTCCTGAGTAAGGAAAAAAAAAGCCCCAAAGAATCCCATTAGGGGAAAGTTTAGAAAAAGACCCAAATATAGCCTATTCATACGCTATCTGTTAAGGTCTGAATGGAACCCATTTAGGCTACCCATGATCATTAATACATAGAGGCAGGAAGAAGTACTTTAGAAACCAGCCTTTATTAATTATTATTGCAGAGATGGGGTTTGGGGCTGGGTCCGTGGGACTGTTTCTGGGGATTCACTTTTTATTTTGCCTACCTTTTGTCTTCTGCATTCTCCTTACCATTGTCTCCTGTTCTTCCCTCAGACTCGTCCCCCTGAAACAGTCCCACGGACCCAGCCCCAAACCCAATCTCTTAAAAATGAATAAAGGCTGGTTTCTAAAGTACTTATTCCTGCCTCTATATTAATGCTCATGGGTAGCCTAAATGGGTTCCATTCAGACCTTAATATTAAGTCTTTTACTGTTATGTGTCAACAAGATTCAACAAGACATTTTCACCTGGCTAGACCCAATGTTTAGATCTGTTGTGGTATTTATGCAAATGAGCACACGTAATTAGATTATGCACCGTTTGACCGTTTAACAAACAATTAAAAAAAACTTGTAATACATTTTTTGTTTGTCTTGATGTTAAGTAATCAACTCAGTAATTTTCATGGTGATATCTAAAGGTTAAAATTTTTACCCTATTCACGTAAGAAAAAGAATGACTAGGCATATGAATAGGCTATATTTGGGTCTTTTTCTAAACTTTCCCCTAATGGGATTCTTCAGGGCTTTTTTTTCCTTACTCAGGACATATTGAGGATACAAAATCAGTTGAGTTTGCTTCTGTTGCAATTTGTTCAACCTTTTTTCACTATAAAGGGTTAGTTCACCCAGAAATGGAAATTCTGTCATCATTTACTCACCCTATTGTCATTCCAAACCTGTAAGACTTTTAATAATCTTCGAAACAAAAATGACAATATTTTTACTAAAATCTGAGCGATTTCAGTCCCTTCATTGACAGCTACGCAACTACCAATTTGATGCTTCAAAAAGTTCATAAAGAGATCGTAACACTAATCCATATGAATGGAGTGGTTTAGTCTAAATTTTCTGAAGAGACATGATCGCTTTATATGCTGAACAGATTTAGGCTTTTATTCGCATATAAGCATTCATCAACGCACAAATCAGTTATGATATATGGAAGCTCATGCATGTTTACTTGATGTTTGAGAACCAATGAGGTTCATTCTTGTGTCACTTTTATTTTGCCTCCAAACTTTTTTGGAGTCTGTTGCTTTTGTTTATATTTACAAAATACAATTAAGTTGGTCAGTGAAAAAATTGGAAATCTTTTCTTTGTACTTTTGTCAGTTAAATTAAGGTTCAAGAGATTGAACAAATCACAGATTCTTGATTTTATTGCATTTTAAAGTAACATTATTTTCTGGAAATAGGGGTTGTATTATCAGTTAGGCTCTGATACGTCACAATACAGAAGAAAAGATAATTGCAACTTCCGTTTCATTGCAACTTTAAACTTGACCACCTTTAGCTTGAATCACCTGTTTTTACAGGTACCTTGCATAAAGATATATAGATAAATCAATTGTCTCTCAGTAGTTACTTTAGAGATGTTGCTCTTTAGCTGTTCCTGTAAAACCGCAGGGGAGGAAGGAAGACTTTTCTCTGAAAGTGTTTTTTCCTCTGCCTATAGTTACAGAGAGAATGAAATACTTATTCATATGACATAAGACAGCGTTAAAAAAATTTCTGTGTTCCAAGAGGCAGAAATCTTCTTACTTACCATGTCTATGTTGATGTGAAGGGCTGGCCATGCTGCAGGTTCTGTTTCTAGCTGGTTCTGCAGAGCTCGATCCAACTCATCAGAGAGCCCAGGAGACATAACCCAAGCTTCTGAAGTAAACAATCACATCTCAGCATAGCCTACATGTTCTGATTTTTTTTTTTTTTTTTTTTCGGGCTAAAGGGATAGTTCACCCAAAAAAGAAAATTCTGTCATTATTTACTCACCCTCAAGTTGTTCCAAGCCTGTATGAATTTCTTTCTTCTGCGAATACCCCGTTGACTTCCATAGTATAGAAAAATATATATATATAAAAAAATACTATGGATGTCAATGGGGCCCATCAACTGTTTGGTTGCAGTTACAGTTCTTCAAAATATCTTCTTTTATGTTCAGCAGAAAAAAATAAATTCATACAGGTTTGGAACTTGAGGGGGAGTAAATGATGAAAGGATTTTCATTTTTGGGTGAACTATCACTTTAAGTCTGTCTCTCACAGCCACTTAAAATTCAATATTCAACTATAAAGATCACTATAACAATTAATTACAATATTATCATCCACACCAACGGACGAAAAGATTCTGTTAAACGTGTAATCTGCCGCTTTAAATGCTCAAACTCAAAGTCGGGTGGATTCTGATTGTTTCCTTCAGTGTCATTATCATAGCTGTGGTGTGGAGTGGTGGACATACCTGGCTATTCCTATAAAATTGGGACAATAAGACCTATTATAAATGTATGGTCATTGTTGTCAGTGTCAGTGCAATAGTGGAATTTTTCATTGACCTCGTCTGCAGGTTAAATCAACTAGGCAACCACCATTAGTCACTGAATCATTTACTTAACAGACTCGTTCAAACACTCATTTATTTAAGAACGAATCACAGTTCGAATCAGTTGTGACCACGCGCAACCATTCTGCGTTGGGGGAGAGAAAACATCTAACGAAATGTCTATAATGTAAGTTACTCAATATAGCTTATTGTTTATTTAACTGTTGTGAACAACAGAACTCTTAGAAAGTTCGAGTAGATTTGGACTCACTTGGTTTAGCTGTCGTGAGGCACAGCGCTTCCTGTTTTTCATATCCATGGCGATGGTTGTAGCGATGGATCTTTCCAGAATGAGGAGCTTCGTTCTCTTCCACACTAAACCTCCGGGTGTCTGCAGTGCTCAAAGGGAAACTATAAAACAACGCACAGCAATGACGCAGAGTACAATGGTATATGACAGCTCCACATTATTTTTGGTCGTATGACGGAGAGAGTCAGAGAACAATAGGGGCCTTCAAGTTCATTCATATATAACGTTATCTATACATCCACCCACACATGCAGCAGAATGGCATATGTCATCTTTATTGATCTATACATTCACAACACAATTAACCAACCAGCTTATAACCAATGCAAACCTGGTACTGGTACTTATTGATTTATTTTCAAGTAACATGTTATGAAGAACCACAGTAAAATGACATGCAGAAACATGCACACGCAGCTTTCTAATGTAATAACAGAGTGCTTATTAAAGTAATTTCAATGGATGGACACACAACAACAACGTGTTTAAGCAAATGGTGTTATTAAACAGAAAATGGAACAGTGCAAATGTTAATACAAAATTGAGAAGCAAATGTCAAGGGTTTACATAATCAATAAAATTGAGTCGATTAGCGTAAACAACACGTTTATTAAGGCAGGTCTCATTGCAGCAGACTGTAATCATTAAAAGCCCCCCCCATCCCTAGCTGATTGAACGTATTTCGATGGCCAAACACAAAGATTTCTAACTTAACACTTCAGCAAATACGTAATGATCATTAGCACATATAGAACAGATGTCACAAGTACTTTCGAGGTGATTTTAAATTAAGTAAATCAGGGTTTGTAAACAGGTAGGTGCTCGTCTTGGAATGATATATAAGCGATCTGCACTTAATAGTAAACTTTCAGACATAATATGCACAAATCTATTAGTTAAAATGCTAAAATATGCTATAATCTAGAAGAAGGGCAATCAGTCTGGCTTCTGGATGTTCTTGCATTCCTCTCTGTAATTTCAAAGCTGTTTTGAGCAACCCTGCTATCGAATAGTAAGCCACAACAGCAGCAGTTTCATATCCTGGCATTGTCTTTCAGGTAATTTGCTAGTTCTAGATTTTATCGTAAATCATGCAAAACTCTAAAAAGCTATTAACATGCAGATTGTCGGACGTCAAGGTCCGCATACGCTGAATATGTTTTTGCCATCTCAGGGTGCATTTGATCGGATGAGACCTGATGGATGATCACAAGCAATGAATGAGACTCCTGCAGGTGAGATGATGAAGAGGGATGACAGGCTGACTGTGGTTGGATGCGAGCGTTCAACAGTCTCTTTTACTAAGGTGAGCGGCTCATCCAAACACCCTTTCACATGCTCAGAGCGCAGTCATAACTTTGTCTCTGTGCACGATAGACACACTCCTGCCACTGCACTCAATCAAACCGCTCTCACCAAACCCACCACTGCTCGCAGGGGGTGTGTCCACATAGGAGGGTCTAAATCAGACACATATGCACATGCAGGTGAAACACAGATGATATCAGCCTACATTTTGTGACAGAAACTGAAAAACTGGCAGAGGTTTTTATCTTGGTAGATCAAATGTATACCTGTGTGGTGGCGGAGCATATCCCAGTTCCATGGGCTGTACGTATAGTGGAGAGGTCAGACTAGGTGGATGTGATCTTTGCCAGGGTTCCTGTGCAATCGGAATGTTGTGCTTATACTGGAGGGAAACAGAAAAACTATGATTCACATGAGTGAAGTCTCTTGCCAATTACTTAAGCATTAAAAACTCAGTCTGCTAAATCTCAGTCAATGTAAAAACCAATATCATCATGCTGAATTATTTGCTCATAATAATTTTTTTGAGTATGTTAGATACTCGAGATTAAAATTAGTCACAAGGCTCAGGGGTTTTCTACAGAATCCCTAAAGGGACATGATTTCTTTTTTTCCAAACAATTATACTTTAATGATTTTGCGTTATTTTACTGAAGTATTGCACTCCCCTGAGAAACTGCATTTGCTTGCTAGATTTGTGTCATGGAAATAATATGAGGTGGGAGGAAAAACTATGCTGCTTTTGTGAGAGAAAACAAAGTTTCTTGGGGGAAGGAAATACTGAAGCGCTGAAATATAATTTTCATCCCATCTCATATTTTTTTCTCCATCACCATGTCCCCGTAGGGGCTCTGTAGCTTTCAAACTTTTTGCAGAGGACCTCCAAATATGATGTTCACTTTGCAAAGGACCCTAAAAACTTCCATAAAATATAATATTATTGAACCTTTTACAATAAATACAAAGAACAGTGCTTTTCAACCCACTTTTCTTACGGTTACAAAAACTAGCACTGTCAATAAAGTAAAACAATCATGATTTCCAGCCTCTTTTAAAAACAGAATGAAACTGTAGATATATAATTTTACAAAAATATATTTAATTAATATGTTGAGTTAATGTTAAATTTGGCAGCCTTAAAACAATTCACATAATAAATAAATACCTTAGGATATCAGTCTAAAAGCCCCTGATGTAGCTAAAAAATGCCCATTTGTATTTCTTCCTAAAATAATCATATAAAGTAAGAAGGATATTGAAAGAGTACCGGTTTTAAGCTTGGCTCAGGGCTGGTCTGTGCACTACAGAACAGAGAGAGGATTTTTCAGTACATAATTACATCCAGTAGAAATAGAAAAACCTTTCATTACACAACTGCAAAATATTTATTTTTAAAAAAAGCATTTTTAAATCTGAGTGCTCATGATTGTGTTTGTGTGGCTTTACCTTAGATGGGGATGTTTTGCTGGAGTCATGGCTGTGGAAGACAAAAGCAGTCAAATATACATGACGTGTGATGTGGTATTTGCATTAAAGCACCATTCACAGGCTTTAGGGCAGATGCAGGGCAGACACAGAGATTAAGCATGTCAGAAATGCATTAGGTTGATTATTGACAGGCGAAACTGCATATGTCACACAGACCTACCTTTGGCCTTGACCATAGATTGGGCTCGTGATGGGTATCTTTTACTTGGTCTTCTCTCAAAAGTGCTTGCTCTCCTGACTTTACCACTATGTGTGGCCTGATATTCGGTCCTTCCACTGTAAGCACAAACAACATCATACTTAAAGGCAAAAGGATTTTTTTGTGCCCCGATGCAATCAGAGTCATGTAATATTGAGTATCTACCAATACCGAGTCTTGTATTTTCCGAGTTATTGGTGCACACTTTAAGTACATTCAAGTTATTAAAATCAATCCAAGCTCAAATGTAAAAAAAATGTACATCTATCACCACGGAGTAATTTCAATATAGCAATTAGTATTGTAATTATATTGGTAGATGTAAACATCTGTTACAATGTTAGACATTGTAAACTAGACTGTGTGGTCACAATTATGAATACTTCTTGTATTTTATATGCACAATAAGCAGAATAATTGCAAAAAGGTTAGAAAGCACCCGCTATCACACACACACATTTGAGCTTCTTTTCCTTTTAGGAAAATAGTTGGATTAGACAGCTGATGTAAAATAAAGGATCGTGCTTAGGACAGCCAATACCGATCAGTTAAAAGAAAATGCTTAATCAGCCCCGATACAGATCTTAGGGATCGGCTCGAGACATCCCTACATGTGTGTGTATGTACCTGAATCTGAACCGTGAGCCGAGGCGTGTGAAGTCACTGCGGTTGCTCGTGTTGTGGGTTGGCTGTCTGAGCCGGAAGAAGGCGTGGCTCTCGACTGCACACTTCCATAAGTGCTTACACTCGTGAGAACTCGACAGCTGAAACACAAACGTGTGCTCCTGCTCTCGGCCCTGCACACACAAAAGCACATAACATTATAGAACAGGGTTTTTTATAATTATTATAAATTAATAATTTAAGATTTTAAGATTATATTTTTAAATTATTTTTTATTTAATTTTAATTTATTATTATTATATCATAATTATTTTTAAAAAAATGTGTGAAAAAAAAGAAAAGTAACTACGAAGTTAGCATGAATAGAGTTGAAATTCTGCTAAATATTTAGTTGGTCCTCTGACATTAAAAATATTAAGCAAAATTAAAATGTAGTTTACAAACATGTGATTCCACAGCAATATTGATTATTTTAACGGCAAATATAAACATCATAGCCACCAAGGTATAGAGGAATTTTTGCATGTATAATTTTGGTATCCTACAGTGTGAGCACAGATAAGTGAGTGCATGTTTTGTAAAACTCACCTGTTCATCATCCTCCACCACTACTAATGTCAATCTGTTCTTCTTGAAGTCAAGACGGGTTATTTTAGGCCTAATTGGAAACATTTATGACCAGCATGTTGAGAAAGAAAGTAATGATCCAGCCACTAGTCAGAACAACAGGAGTGTGCATTTGTGAATCTCACCAAAAAAAGAGGCCAATTTTGCTGGATCCCTCGAAAACAAGGATTCCGGTCGGTGTGAGTCCCAGAGCATATTCTCCTCCATCCCGTCCCTGCACAAAAGTCAGTATACAGTGTTAATTTCAAAAGTGTTATACAAACCACTGATCAAAAGTTTGGGGTCAGTAAGACTTTTTTATTGTTTTTGAAACAAGCCTCTTATGCTCACCAAGACAGTGAATACAGTAATACAGTGAAGACAGTAATATTTGTGATATAATATTAAAATTTAAAATAACTTTTCTATTTTAAAATGTAATTTATTCTTGTGATGGCAAAGCTAAGTTTTCAGCTCATGTCCCATGATCCTTCAGAAATCATTCTAATATGCTGATGAATTTCTATTTGATGAAAGAGTAAAAAAGAACAGCATTTATTTGTAATAGAAATCTTTTCTAACATTATTAATATATTTACTGACACCATTTTTTTAATCAATTTAATGCATCCTTGTTGGGTAGAAATGTTTATTTTTTATTTTTAAAGCTTTTGAACTGCAGTTTTCGTCCTGATATGAGTTCATTTTAAGAGCATATGTGTGGATGAATGGGAGCATGATAGTACTTCTAGAACTGCTATTATAAAGATTAATTCCTCTCCTGTAGTGTCATATTATTGCTGTTGTGAAGGTATAATGCAGCTTTTAATTTGTTTTAATACTGATATAGAAAGATTATTATTGTTATTATTCAGTTAGAAGATTGTTTTTGTAAAATACATCATTATTATAGAGCTATTATAGATAACTCTGCTGTTGTGAAAGTATAAGAGGGTGAAGATAATAAAATATGAAGCCAAGAATTTGAATATGCTCTTAGAACTGTAATCCTTGAAATTCGAGGACTGAAAGCATGTAAATTAACTAAAGTAAAGCCCTATTCGGACGGGACTAGTTTTTTACCACTCGACCTATTTAAGTAAACTTCATGAGTTTATAGAAGTGACTTTATAAACCCACATAAGTGAGCAGCATCTACCTCTTACCTGACACTGATATTAAAATGGGTATTCTTTGCAGTTTTTTTGCGATTTGGCTCTATTTATTAACTGTATAATTACATTTTTTCGTTGGATATTATCCATGTTGAAATTAAATGAAACTGCACATTCAAACGGGACTAAAATCACTGAGAAACTCTGGTAATAATTACTTTACCCCACCTCTCCATGTAAAAATCCTGTACGAATAGGGCTTAAGTGATCTCACCTTCACAAAGTGCATGTCCACTCCATACATCTCCAGCCACTTGCACTTATTCAGGAAATTTAGCTCAGCTTGAGAAGGACTTGTTCCCCTGTGGAGAGATGTAACATTCAAACTCATGAGCCATAATGAATACCATAACTCATCATTGTCCAATACCCCATCAATTTATGGCTAGACTACAGCAACTCCCTCTTGCACAGCCTGACAGCATCTGCCATATGTCCCATTGAGTACATCCAAACATTCTGCTGTACTTGTTTTTAACCTGCGGAAATCCTCTCACATTAAACTTCTGCTCTGCTCAAATCTCTACACTGGCTGACATTATCTGTAAGAATTCAATTCAAGCCATTGTTTCGGTCTTACATTTACGCTCTCTATTTTCAACCCCAAAGTCTGTAGGTCAAGGTCTAGAAATATCTAATTTCCAAGAACAACAAACAATCCAGACACATTTAAACAAATGCAACAACTCATCCTTAGGGACTGATCAGCAGTTGAGCACATACTTGTACAGTAGCACGCGCTGACTGATGATTGATCTTAAAACAGGATCAAATGCAGAGCTGAGGATTTAATTAAAACCACAGGGAGACAGTGTTTGGAGTCTGTGTGAAATGCATGTAAACATTTCAAGTGTGATTATCATGAGCAAATATAACTGACACTTCAATCGGTAATTTAATTCAAAACACACTCAATCTTACACCGTGTTCTAACCAGGTGTGACGTGACAAAGCGTCAAGCGATAAATCTGTTAACCAGACCGGTAACCTCTGTTTGTTGTTTGCTAAACATCAAATGTGTTCTGATTGGCTATTGGCTTAGTCAACTTGCATAGTACTTTCACTTTCAGTCTTTTAACCTGTATGTTAGGACACAGCGTTAGCTGTAGTATGGTGGGGATACGAAATAGTCATTCATACTCATTACCTGCATTCAGCCCATTTGCGGTAGATGTCTGCCTCCATAATCTCCGTCTGTTTGGGTGAAAAGCGAAACTCTGATACCAACACAATAGAGTGTTCTAATGGATCACAATCCCCAAGTTCACCTATTAACACAAAAAAATAGAAAGAAATGGAAATGAAAAGGCAAAAATCTGCTGTAAATATGCAAATACATGAAAAAAAAGAAAGAAAGTCCAAACTGGCCATTAAAAACACAGAACTCACTCTGTAAGCAATAAGCCCCGAGCTCCACGTACACATCATACGGACATTTTAACCTGCTCACAGAAGAAAGAGAGACTTAATGACCCTTAAAACAGCCTGTAAATGTTTTTGCAGCATATAAAAAGTGGCTTCCAAAACATGCAACTGACAGTTTTCAAACAGTGATCAAAATCCACTTCCGTAAAATGTGAGATGACGAGTATTTATGTAATAAAGTATGCGCACCCTGTGTGGGAAAGTGTGTCGGATCGTATCTGTGCTCTTAAATTAGAAGCCGTGTGTTGGTTCTCATTGGAGTTTCTTTTATTAAAAAGGAGCAGAGCAGCACCCAGGAGACCAGACCCAGATTATACACACTGAAAAAGAGCTTTTATTGGACCCCGGTAGAAACCCTGCCTCACTGTATGTGCGCGTGTGACAGAGGGAGGGTCAGAGGCGTGACAGCGGGCAAAAAGGAGAAAATGAAAGGCCCTCTCTTTTTCCACTGAGTGTGCATGTTTGTGTGTATCTCACTGTGAGGTAAGCGTAATTTCTTACTTGCCGGACAGTATGTCTTGTCTAAGCTGCAGTACGAAGAGATACCTGCAAAAGAAGTGGTTACACAGTCAAAAATAGTTGTCAAATATTACAGTTCAGATAGGTTAACCATACATATTAGTGATGAACTGACATTATACCACTTTATAATAAGGTCTCATTTTTTAACATTAGTCAAAGGTAGGGTAGGCAATTTGTTATACTGGTTGAAACTCTCTTCACATTCTGATAGCAATCAATAATAGACGTGGTCTAAATATTAAAGCATGTACATATATTTTCTGTGGAAGTCTCAGGACCAAAAAACGTTCGTCCAATCACGCAATGTCCTTCCTGCCTGTCAACATATTTATTTCCATCTGCAGCAGTCAGGTGGTACAAGTCAGATTTCTGTAAGTTGTTTACATTCATTATTATTGTAATGTTATGTGCTTTGAGACATGAGGTTATTTAACACCGTCTCTCGTGACGCTTTGCAGAATCTGTTGTGTGCGTTCACGTGTTTTGAAGGAGGCGTGGCTTTGGAGACGCTCTGAAGGGAAGGTGGGCTCTCATGCTTTCAAAGCTAACTTGCAGTTGCTAGCCCCTCCACAATGGCCTACCCTACCTGTAATGCACGAACAATGAGCAATATATTCTTACAGCATGTATTAACATTTATTAATATTAGTTAATAAAAATGTTCATGTCAATTCACAGTGCATGAACTAATGTTAACAAATACAACTTTTTTTATAATGTATTAGCAAATGTTGAGATTGACATTAACTAAGATTAATAAATGCTGTAGAAGTATTTTTCATTGTCAGTTCACGTTAACAAAGGAACCTTATTGTCAAGTGTTACCAGTTATTTTCATGTTATGATCGATATCCGATAAATGAGTGATATAAAAATTGTACGCTAATATTTCAAAATAAATTACAAATAAAACCAACCAAAAAATAAATTAAAAAAATATACCCAAATCATTTTAAATGCTACAAGTGAATTATGCAGCATAAAATGATAAATGCACAGTGTGAAAAATTTATATTTATTTTTAAATTTGCTAAAGATTACATTTATAATGTTGTTAAATTATTAGTGTTTTTAAAGATTAACTTTCAGCAAAGGAAATTACCATGCACAATTTAATATTGACAGACACAGATATATTTAAAAATCTCTAATATCAGCTGATAACTGATTTAGTATGCATCGCTAATACATAAAAATATAAAATAAATAATTCACCCAAATTCAAAAATGTTATGTACTCTCTCTCAAGAGTGTTTCAAGTCTTCTGAAGCTATTTGATAAATTTGTGTAACTTTAAGTCACTTCAGAAGACTGGCGCACTAACCCTATATGACCTTTTTATGATATTTGTATAGTGCCTTAGAAGACAGTTAGACACAAGGTAAAATCATATATGCCTGCTGTTGTTTACCTGGTGAACTCTTCGTGAAGGTTATTGGGCTCCGACGAATAGAATTTAACCCTGAAAAACAGTCTGTATGGAGGTCCATCTACGACAAAGAGATTTTATTAGTAAGAGTATGTGTATGCTGGAATGAAACAGACACAATGTCAATTACAATAAAATTTGTACATAAACTTTAAAGGGAACAAAAAAGACAAGAAGCTCTCCCTGAAGGTTATGGAAGATTGTTGTCATAGAGACAGGCATAAGTCAGCTAATGTTGATTCAGTGTGACTCAACGGCTCTTAAAAGTGTTGCAAAGCATATACAATTCTGAAGGGTAGTACTATTGCGGTTATGCTATAATAAAGAGAAGACACTACAGGGACTCAATCAATGGCCTCTTTTCACTGACAACATAGTCTTTTTTGAATTGCACACAGGTTGCATGGCCGGAAAGCTTTTAAATCTGTGTTGAAATCAAATTATACTGATACTGTTTCCATCTCCCACTTTCTCCATGGTGATCTGCGTGGGGTGTGTCTTGCACAGCATACTCTGGGATTGGCTCTAATCACGCCCATTGACTGTATACACTCATAGACATTTGTCACTACTAGTCACTACGGCAACAGTAGATTATGAACCCAAGGTCATCAGGCATCTGCGACCAGCCAACTAAACAACTAGGCAAGAACTAATTGTGTGTGTGTGTGTGTGTGTGTGTGTGTGTGTGTGTGTGTGTGAGATGTCTTATGACTACTCACATCTAATCTGCTTCTTTATGGGTTTGGCTGCATCTAGCCAGTGCTGAAAACATAAGGAAATGTGAAAAACAGCATGGGAGGATTGGGGGTGACAGTGGGAGGGAGGGGGAACAAGACAAAGAGTTTGTTATTACTCTGAGTGCTGAGGAAAAGAAAATCCTGTTGTTCTGATTGATGTTGAGTAGCTGTTTCACACTGACACACTCCATTTCTCATTTCTGGTCTAAGAGCTGCAGCTTATAGAAAAACAGGTCACTGCCGCACGCACGCACACACGCATGCGAACGCTTATTGAGTGCCACTCACCGCAACCTGCTCTGGGTCCATGAACTGCAGACCAAAGTAATCAGCCTCCACCAGATCCAAATGATACATAATCTGATCAAACAGATCCTGTCCCTTGGAATGTTTCTGAAACACACACATTTAACACACAGATAAATCACTAAGTGCGGAAAGCTTGGGGCTTCACACTGATCTTGTGACAGTTTAAGGGGACACCTGTGGAGCATGTCGCCGGCAGGAAGTTGCTCCAGTGCGCCCGCAGGGCTCGATGGCCCTGAAATAGGCACAGCGACGTACATGCTGCATTGATTTTCATATGCACTCATCACGGCGAGTGATATAGCTTAAAATATCTTAGCATTCATCTCAGTGTTAGTCTTGATTTTTGTTGTCAGAAGAACCACAATTTTGTTTCTAATTAAACAAGTTACATACAATAAAAATCTAGTTAAGAATAAATGAATAAAATAAATTCAATTTTCAATTTTTCATTTTAAATGAACACAAAGACGAATATATAGTAAATTTAATTTTAATTTTCTAATGTTAATCTACACAACTGTTCAAACTCTTGGGGTCAGTAAGATTTTTTTTCAATAAATTAAAACTTTTTATTCAGCAAAGGATGCATTAAATTAATCAAGTGACCATAAAGACATTTATAATATAACCATCAATGTCTATTTCTTTTTATTAAAGAATCCTGAAATTTTACCGACCCCACTTTTGAATGGAAGTGTCTTTACTATATCTTTACTAAAATGCTTTAATATATTAAAAATGTAACACGGGGACATCCATGAGAATTTCAGAGTGATGATGGAAAGTAAATCGGTGAATAAGAGCTCTGAATTAATGAAATTGACAGTTTGAAAATTCACAGACGTGAACTGAACTTATCAACAGGATTTATTTTCAGCTGAATTTAAATTAAAATGCTATTAAAAGATCTGTCTTAATGCTCTTATACTCACAAGACAAGAAAATATTTTTCTTAGCCAAATAAAAGTGCATCAGAATTGTCGCAATATTCATATTAAAGTCTCAGTGAACTGGAAGTTGCGTATTTATTGTGACGTATTTCCAAGTGAAATTGAATATTGAATAGAGGCCGGGGTTTAACTTCAGCTCACCTCCTCTCCATCCCTCGCTCATAGCAGACTGACGGTTGGAGGGGAGTGGTTAAGGATATTCTACCAAAGCCACCAAACTGACATCATCGGAGAAAGAACGCCATTCCAGAGCGGAAGAAAATGTTCAGATTTTGATTACGTGGAGCTATTTTGATTCAATTAAGATTACCAAGACAGAATTTTTTTTAACTTTCACAGATTAATTGTTCACCACAAGACTAGTAATGTGTAAATAAGTGAATAAGGTCAATTTTGATTTCATGTCGACTTTAATTTTAAATCGCCAGCAAAATCATGGCAAATATATTGTGAATATTCCAAATCCAAACCTTTCTCCCAAACCTAGTCTTATTACAAAGTAATTTGACAGATGATGACAAACACTTTGAAGAGCCAAAGAGAGATAAAAAAAAAATGGAAAAGGAAAACTCCACAAAGAAGAGATTATCTCCAGAATAGCTCATGATGGTCCGTTTATTTTCAAGGCCAGCATCCACTGAGATCAAAAACTTTCCAACGAATGCAGATAATTTGGAATTTCGCCATTTAACGGAGCATGATTGATTTCTTTTGTTGGTTCGGGGATGTTGTGAGGCGAAGGATTGAGCACATGATCAGAATAGGTCATGGAAATGCTTCCATGTTATCATGAGAATGAGAAGTATTTCCTGAGTGGAACTCATCTTGGAATCCTGAATCAGCATCTCTACAGGGTATAAGAAATTAGTCAATAATGACATTACTTGGAAATGGAACATTCTTTTGGAGTTTGCCAAAGACAAATTTTAGAGAAGCTAATATAAGATGTGGCCCCCAATTTTCTAAGCCATTTTTGCAATTACCATTTAAATGTTTGTGGTCAAAAATGTAAATTGATCAAAAGTGACAGTAAAAACATTTATAATGTGACAAAAGATTTATATTTTCAATAATAAATGCTGTTCTTCTGAACTTTATATTTATCAAACAATCCTGAAAATAATATCATGGTTTTCACAAAAATACTGAGCAACAGCACAACACTTTTCACTCATAAGTAATATTTCTAGAGCACCAAATCAGCATATTAGAACAATTTTTGAAGGATCATCTGACACTGAAAACTGGACTGTGTGGCTTTGCCACTTCTCTTAGTTTGATATTTTCTTATGTAATGCAGTGACATTGCTAAAAGTGTGACTTGAGTGTCCAAATAGTTTTTGGAGCCACTTTATAAGCTTGATATGCTGAGAAACTTCTAAAGCTCACTGAATAATATAACACAATGACCTGAAGGATTAGAGACATTGACATTATTGTTTTTCAATTGAAAGTGCTGGTCTATTGTGATAACATTTAGTCTTGATAAAGGCTCGGAACCTTGATATTTAGACAAGCTCCACAAGGCACACAGACACAATCTAAGACAGAGGAAAATACACACACATACTGTATGTAAGGTGCACACAAACCAAGGCCAGAGCAAAAATAGCTTGAAGTGTCAGAGGAGAGTGGCTGGATTTGGGACACACCCTGAGGGGGGCAGGGGTGGCTATTATTCTCTTTGATACTTGCTGCTGTTCAGGTTGACCTACAACCCTTAACATACATAAATCGACATGCATTTTTAGAGCTGTTCTCTGTTCTCAATACACACAAAGTAGTACAAACTAGTCCTGCATCAAATTAAAATGATTCACTTTTGAAACTAAACAGATTATCAGGTTTGATGTTTTGGTTTCAGATGGTCAAATCAAAAGGAATTTATGATTTGTTAAAGCTAAAGCTGACACACAAAAGGTATTTTATAAATTCTTTGACATGTTCAGACTTGTATGGCTTAACATTGCCTGACTATGACAGTCATGTTTATAAACCAGTGATCAGCAACACTGTCATTGAAATATAAAACGATTATATGATGAGAACTGTGAACTTCAGTATTGAGAAGAATTCAGTATTGAGAAGAAGGAAATAGTTTCAATTAAGTCTAATTATATAATAGTTCTAGTCCTCTAATTTGTTTGGCCCCGTGATGTTCCAAGAGTGCTGTTATTCTTTATGACACACTTATGTATCATTTTCATTTGTCTATGTTCACGTGTTCTAGACTAGAGCATTTGAGTGGTGTGGAAGCAGATTTTGCCTGAAGAATGGGTTTTTGACAGTAGATGTACACTTGCAACGCACTGGTAACATGCTCTATTGTGTTAGTCTGGTGGTTATAAATCTCAAGGGGACTATGGGGAATATTTCTCTTTAAACCAGATGTGTTATGGTCACATGACAATGACAACATGATGGATTTTATTAGGTTCTGATTACATTCAACACACATTTACCATTAATGTCCGCCTTAGTTAGCTTACATAATGGCATAGCATACAGATACCCTACATAATCTTTAATGTAGTTCCATAAGTGTTAAAAGTCCATATTTTAAAATAATGATTTAATAATGTTCAATTATTCTATAAATATTTGTATTATTGTTTATAAACAGTTAATTAGTGAAAAATTCCATTATACACATTGTTTTATTATGCACTATATAGAAAGCAAGTATATTACAAATCGATGTCGTTTGTATGTAGTATAACTAGCCTAACTTGACGGAGATCCTCACGACACCGCTTCCTGTGTCAGGTAAAGCCTAATGTTTTGGTTTCTTTTTGGAGTATTTTCACTGGCTGAGAAGAAATATACAAACAAACTGACACTTTCTCAGAGATACGCAAGTTAATGGATATTACTTGTTTTTTGAGCTGTACTGTAGTACTACCGTGCTGATAACGATCGTTAAAAAGCTACAGTACAAACTCAAATTCACAACAAAATTACACTCAAAGTAGGAGGTACAGTGTTAAAAAAAGAGATATTCAATGGTGAATTGACAAGACACAGTTACAAACAGATAAACTGTCAGTCAGTAATCGACCCATTTCACGGCGCGACTTGCAAAAGAGGGACCAAAGGTTAAGCGCCTAACTGGTTCGTCAACCTCAGTGAACAAATGGGGAAATCATTTCTGGAAAACACTTTGACAGAAGAGGAGGGAGAGAAAATCAGCTGGGGAATTCCGTGTGTGGTTTTTTTCTCTCTTGTTTCATTTTCAGTGAAAGCTCCCAGTGCTCGAGGGAATCTGCAGGTTTGTGTGTGACAGGTTGAGCGGTCGCTATAGGTGGGAAGTAAACAGGAGGACGGGATCACGAGCACCATCTGTTTGCCTTTCAACTACCGGGACAGGACCCAACACCGGGGAAATCCGTCCGGCCACACACACAAACAACATAACTTTGCCATTAAATACTACATTCAAAACAATCAAGGTGACTTTTCTCTCACGAAAAGCTAACGAAGTCCTACACTCACTCACCGGTAACTCCACACTGACATCCGATCCGTCCAGCAGCAGGACTCTGCATGTGATGGCGTCTTTGCTGTTGCCCGCAGCGGGGATGTGGACTACGGCTCCCCCGGTCACTACGGTCGGCGCGTGAATCACCTGCTGCTGGTGAGCCTGCAGCACTGCGTTTCCGCCTCTGCCGGTCCCGTCCAGCTCGTCTGATGTCCGAAAGCGTCGCTTTGACCGACGGCTAAACGTCCTGCGCAGAAAGCCCATCATCTTACCCCCGCGATACAGCGCTTTAATCAACCAGGGAAAACGGCACCGATACCGGAC
Organism: Abramis brama; assembly: GCF_963993115.1. Lineage (NCBI taxonomy): Eukaryota > Metazoa > Chordata > Actinopteri > Cypriniformes > Leuciscidae > Abramis > Abramis brama. Next base: position 15,944,175 of record NC_139979.1, read on the forward strand.
TTCTCAAGAAGAAGGCATCCAGCTGTTTCACAGGCTTTCCACGACGAAGAAAGGCGGCGTCTACCGGACTGAGGCGTGCAATGCAGAAGGGACAAGTCGGGATACGGCGACCTGTCACGAGCTCCGTTCCTCGTGGCGTACGGGCGAGAAAACACGAGCGCACCTGCCAAAAGCCACGGGAAGATACTCCGGTCCTTTCGTTCGTTTGATCTTTCTTTCAATAAAAAGTAATTGCGCTTAAATTAAACTTATCCTCACCGGAGTCCAGGTTCTGCTGAACGATTTCGCGTTAGTTCCTTTCTGTTATTGATCGAAACTGATGTACCTCTCAGGTAAGTCAACCAGAGGAACTGGCCAGGCAACCTGTTCTGCGCAAGCGTTAAATCTCAGAGCAACACTCAAACTTTTTTTCCTCTTCGGTTCGGTGTGCGCGAGGCAGCGCTACCTGCTGGTAAAAGCCAAACCAGTGATCAGGGTGAGGTTTACCTTCACGCGAGCCACCGTCACTGAATTCCCCAGCAACTACAAATCAAGCAGCCTTCTGCTATCAGGAAACATTATGCGCCAATCGTCAGCATTTCACGCACGCTCATTCGAGCTCCCCACAAGCCATCATGAATAAGAGAAGAGGCACAACGTGATAAGAATGAGACATTTTATTTATTTATTAACAGAGGCGAATTTAATCATTCTAGTAGTGGATTTGTTGATGTACTAGTCGATCTCACAAAGTAGTGTCCAGGTTACATTTTACCACCAAAATCAACAGGAAAACGGAAAAATTAAAAGGCCCTTCCAGCTTTAATTATTTTCATATTGTGGTATACACATCATTTCTTATTTTCAGGGCAATTAAGCTCCCCCATTTCTCATAAAGTCTCATTCGTATTACTGTAACATAAAAAAAATTGTAGCCTATATACATTTTAAAGTATTCATTCATCATGGTAGCGTCATGGTAACCTCTAATTAATATGGGTTGATTTTAATTAAATACTTGCAAAAAACACTACTAGTTAGAAAAAATACAATATCAGATTAATTAATGTAGAAATTAGAGGGGGGGGGGGGGGGGGGGGGATTCCTTTGGTTTGGTGTAAAATGTGACCTGAACATTTCTTGACAGATTTCGTGAGATTCACCCAAATAGCAATTGGTGTGTATGTGGGACAGAGAAAGAGAAAGAGAGAGCATGTGCGCTGTGGGGTCCTATAAGCTTATACATGTCAAAGTGCTTTGTGTTCTTCCTTGATCCGCACAGCTGTCAGGAGAGCCACAGCAAGAGAAGAGATTGTCCATCCATCTTTATCCAGACACACCCCCTACTCCCTGCCCTGTTTTCATCCATCTTTATTGACAGTCGGATCACAGCAGCGGAGCTTCTTCCTTCACTTCTCTTTTTAAAAACTCCTCTACTGTCCCTCTCTTCTCATCAACTATTAGGTGTTGAGCTCTGTTTGAATCTCTCTCTGTACACCCTCAGAATGGCCTCACACACAAAGGTGAACTGGCACTGGAAAACAAACATGCACACACAGCATAAGTAATGACAGCATATCCAATAAAATCAGTTTAAGATATTCAAACTTCTGATCCAGTAGACAGATCCAAAAGTTCTTTTAGCCATTCAGGGTATGATGTTACCACTAAACCACCATGAGTGATCACTATTTCCCATAATTCTAAATGACCTTCCTCTTTATATGTCATTGGCTGCATCCAAATATCATGTAGTCTCTAAGTAGGTACTTCTTAGTATAAGAATAAGAACTTTGCGACTGTTAAAGTATGTTGTACATAGTATGAACGTATGTTGAGTGAAAGTAATCCGAACGTACTACATCTGTCACTGTCATCTTGTCATTGTCGTGTGACTTAGAGCGTCAATTGTGTCGCTTCACTGGCATGCACAACTCATCTCCTATCACATCTCCTCCACAAAAATTCACCTATCATATGGTAGGGAAGTATGGATATTATATATTTATTTGGATAATGGATATTATATATATATTTGTACCGATGTCTGAACCAGCATGGCCCTCTGTTCTCTCATGAATGTAATGATCTCTAGGGGATACACTGGCTTTTCCTTCTCCATCAGTGTCATTGCGGTCTCCATGGTGATCAAAACTCCCGTCCGCCCGATTCCAGCACTGCAGAAAAACATTCTCTCAGTAAGATGAGCACCTGATAACATCTGTGTGTCTGTGTGCTGGAAGTCCCCTCACCTGCAGTGGACCATAAGAGGCACCGACTCCCCTCTCATACTTCTCATTGACTGGACAAAATCCAGGAAGTCTGAGGAATCTTCTGGTACCCCATGATCTGGCCAGGCAACATACTGCAAATGAGTGATCGAGCGCTGCTGTCCCGACTGTTAAAAAAAAGAGAGAGAGAGAGAGAGAGAGAGAGAGAGAGGGCGAGGCTGAGTGCAAGAGAATGCTTGAACGAGTTTGCAAAAAAGCAGACAAGTCTAAACATGCCTGTTTTTTGCCTTGTGCAGAAGGATATTTATATGAAATATTCCTAGAATGAGAGCATTAAGGCTTTTTGCAATAAATATAAATCAATCTAATTAAGAAATTTTAGTGAAGTAATTACCATAAAATAGTATTAATGCATATGGTGATTGCCTATTTACTTTACATTTTCATAAGCGATTAATATTAAATACTGTCATAAGCGCAAAAACTTCGTACACATATGGCATATACGATCATTTTCACATCAGTTTCTGCCTTTATAAATCCCATTTTGTTCCTCACTTTTGATGTAGGATGAAATCCATTGAATTTAGGGTCTAATCAGATTGATGATACATTTTATAAATGAGGCCCCAGTATCCTGTCATTCTTTAAAACACCATTTCTGCTCAGAATTACCTAAATACATTTTAATTTCCCCTTCAGCTCTATCATGATCTTACAAGTGGGTGAAAGAGAAGAAGTGATCTTTAAGTTCTTGAATATGAGTCACAGTCTGAAGGCCAAAGTGGAAAAAAATAATTCAGTTGTGGTGACAAATCGGGCAGAAAGGAATAATTGGTTTGCAATCTGTGTGGTACGAAAAATCACTCACTGGCATTTTTCCTGTACCCCCCAATCATCTCTTTCCTCTCTCCTTTTCTTTATTTTTTTCATCTCAGACACACACACATACCCTATATGGACGAAAAATGTGTGATGTAACCTCCGTCTGCTGTCCGTGCTGAGATTAACTCCCACCAACAGAGACAACAGATGGGTCTCCGTTCTCCAGCAATGATAGATTGTTTGTGAAAGTGTGAGCATGTATGTGAATGTACATGTACGCGCACGGTCCCATGCTCTGGAACAGAGCGGTACGTGACCTGCTTGCCATCGCAAATAAACACTCTCACATGTTGACACTCTCTCTCTCACACACATCAAGCTTTCACATAAAGAAGCTTAAAGCCAAATATCTGTTTTAAATGAAACATTAAACAAACTTCAGCGTGATAGGACTGACAGAATTTTGCCAAAAATAAGACTAGGATTAAAAACAGAGAAAACACACACACACACACACAGCAAACCATGGACAAACACACCTGGAGCAGTGGGCAGACATTTTTTTGCTGTGGCGCCCGGGGAGCAATAGGGGGGTTCAAAACCTCAGTCGTTTTCCAGTATTGAGAATCGAACAACAAAACAACTGTGTAATATGTGTAATAACGGTGTAATACCATGAAATTGCTTGACAAGTGAGGTTTTCTCTGTTGAAGCAGGAATTTTGGAAGGGGCATATCACCACTTTGAACTGTGAATGAATGTCATACTACTTTTGCTATTTCTTTCTATAAAGATAAAGATATGGCAGAAACAGTAAGAGTATTATAGTATACTATTCCAAATTCAAACATCCCAAACATTCTAGCCTTACAATTTCTGACATATACAGGATAGAATGGTATGTCCTCTCACTATTTACTCATATACATGTATACAAGTATATACTCTTACTCATACTCCTCCTACTTCTGTCATATATAGTATAAGAATAGTATTGGTATGCTAATATGTTATTCTGAACTCATCCATGTTTTGTGACTAACATACTAGTATACTATTATTTTTCTCTTATAAAGATATAGTATAAGAAAAAGAGCATGCTAGTGTGTTATTTGGAATATTGTCATGGTTTTTGTCTATTGTTCAAGCATGCTACTCTTACTATTTCTGCCATATATTCTATAAGAATATTAAAAGCAGCAAGCTAGTAATATTCAGAATTTTGCCATGGTTTATGGCTAGCTCATACAATGTTTCCCTTATAAAGATAAAGTCTAAGAATAATAGTATGCAAGTAGAAGTAGTTTTAGAAGTGTGCTACTTTGAATTCAGTCTATGATTTACCACCTGCTAGTTGTGGCAGGTGGTATTAGGGGGAGGGACATTCTCAATTTACAGAGCATTTGATTGGATAAATATAATTGGTGTAGGATGATGTTTTCTGAAGGATAAAGATTGTTAAGTTTAAAAGCGTACATATGCTAAAAGTGCTTTTTCTCAACTTTTAAAAGGACACTGGCATATAGATGGCCTAAAATAAGCAACAAACTCTCATTTTGAATGCAAGTGGTCTTTAACAGTGTATATTCAGTGAGCGTTGTATGCTATATGATTTTTCTTACTGCCCCTCACAGGGGTGGTGTCCGTTTAAAACCATGTACGCTGTTGCTGTTACCTGAGTATTTGTGAGTGTTAGTTCTCGGATAACGTATGCCAGGTTACACTCCTCTGAGTGACAGCACACCTGAAGATACTCATAATCCCTCGCTTCAGGGGGATGCGGCCAGTATTGGTGGCACTTGGTCTGTGGAAATGGAAGAGAGATTATTGAGCACAACACAGCATAAAATAAAAAAATAAAAAAAAACACACAATTGTGCTCCCTCTCTCCCTCCTTCACACACAGAGTTTATTAAATCATCCCTTTGGAAAAGAATGCAGAGTGCTTGGTTACCAAGCAACAGTCAAGCCGAGCCGAAGAATACGGAACTCACAATAAGCTGTCCTTGGGGGACTGGAGGTGTGTGATGGGTATCGTCTGATTAGGTGTTATGTGTGTGTGCGCCTGCTATGTTAGTGTCTTTTTGTCGTAAAAGTGAGTGTGTGTGTGAGAAATGTTAATGTTTATTAATATTGCAGTACATTGTAACTCTCATTGTGTAGTATTTAACCATTTTCGTTTCATGTGTATGAGAACACGTGTGTGCAAATGCGTTGAAGTACCCGTCCTCTCTCAGTCAGTGTGGTTAGCATGATGATGACACTGACGTCCTGCTCCCACACACTCCTCCAGAAGTGTGTACAGGTGTGCGGCAGTGGACCCTGAGCTGCTATGTACCTCAAAATACAACCTGCTGGCTCAGTCTGACACACACACACACACACACACACACACACAAGTCTTCAATATGTCATCGAGAGTCAGAACTTTTCTATTCACAACTAAATAAAAAAAAACAATGAAAAATTAAATATTAAATAGAAATAAAATGAGGTAGACCGATAGTGATCCATACCTTCACATGACTGGCATTGATGTAATCATCCCCCTCCTCCTGCAGCACCACCCTGGTGATGTCATCTGAAAGAAAAGAATGAATGAGCAGAGAATGAGGAAGAGGGCTTTGCGGATTATGTGAAAACATCTCCTCCCACTAGTTTTAAAGAGCATTATGCCTCATTCGAAAATCGAAAGCTTATACACAAATGAATAAAATGATACGTTTGACCTTCGCCCTAATCTAATCCAGTGTGGTAGCTTTGTTCAATCTCATCGTGGTCGTCCAGTAGCCACTCTCTTGTTGTAAAATACAACTTTGCTGAAAATTCTTTGAATTTTCAAATGTTCTTTTGAAAGCTCTTTTTGAACTTTCAAATGTTTCTTTGAACTTTAGATTGTTCTTTTGAACGTTCAACCCCCCCAAAAACGTAATTATCAATTATAAATGGAAAGTTACAGTCCTGGATGCTGTTCAATACTGTGTTCAAGCCATGCTAAAATACAAGATAGTGTAACAGCTATGGCGCAAAGCATATGCTCACCTAGCTTACATTACATTCATGCACTTGCTTTTATCTAAAGTGACTTACATTGCGTTTGTAAGTCAGGTTGCATGACTTACTTAGCTTGAAGTTTTAATGTATTTAAAATAACTAGGGTTGGGTATTGAAACAGATTTCACAAATCAATTTTTCAGTATAGATACATTTGGATAATTTTTTCTTAAGGAAAAACTCTCAACCAATGCTGTAAATCATACAGGTTTACATAAACTATTAATTAATTCACTATTTATTTTTAGATGAAATAAATCACCAAAAAAAATTAGTTGTACACAAACATTTAAACTGCACATAAAACAGTTTTTATATAAACTTTCTTTATATTTTAGTTTCTACTCCAATTTGATGTTGAAATATAAACTATGGCTGCTACAGAGATCTGCCATGCCACATTAAAGAGCGTCAAAATGACATTTAATTTTCAGCACAAGATCGATCTTGTGATTTAAGAATCGATATTGGTTCATCAAAATGAAGATCGATTATAATCTAGAAATCAATATTGTTAACTCAGCCATAAAAGTACTCATTTTGTAGAAGAAATAACACTCATTACTTAGCTATATTGTGAACATAGGAGTTACAGGCCGCTATTATTAATTTTAGCATGTGGTAAATGTTCTTGTTTGGCAAAAAAAGCAATACAACTTACATGGTAATACATCTTTGTACCGATTCTTGTCCATATTCTCAGACTGCTTTGCACAAGACATTAACATTCCCTCTTTCTTCCTGTACAACTTCTGAGAGTAGCAAAACACACATACATGCACGGATGACAATTATCAGCAATGCACACACACGCCAACCTGAGACATGCTGTAAAATGTTTCCATGCCCCAACCTCAAAGTGCAGAAGCAGCGTGCCAGTGACCAACCCCCTCTCCAGACGAGTCATGGACTCCTCTAGTGTCTCTCCAGACTGCTGGGTGGACAGTGGGGATATTTCACCCGGAAGAGTGAGACCCTCACCTAACTGTAGGGTGGGTTCGGCTCGCAAAGAGATACCTGTAAACAAACGCTATTTGCCGTTTCTGATTGGATGTCAAAGATAAAAGTTGAAACAATGAATCCCCCTCAAAACGCATTTGTCTTGCCCAGATATAAAGACACACGTGCACACCTTTGCGGCGCACCAGCAATGCAAGTTCCTTGCTGTGTGACTCTCGGCTCGCTTTGATGAACATGACCACCTGCTGATGTGTGTGTTCTGAAATGTCCCGCCCATTTATCAACAACACCTGATCTCCCTCCATCAGTGGAGGCACACAGCGACCAGCCTGCAACATAGCCAATATTTGTACAAATGTAAAAACCAATAACCCACTCATATTCACAAGCAGCCGGGATTTTTATGGCTTACCGGAGATGCGGGGTTAACATGAGAGATGACCAGCGGCATCTTCTGATCCACGCCTCCCTAAATATTAGCCAAACAATATTCTGATGCATGATCTCCCAGACAAAACTCTATTGTAAAACAATTTGAGCAACGATGATAAATACGCAAACTATATCATGTACCACTACCAACTCACTTTGACATTGAAGCCAAACTTCCCATCTTGGTCTGGGCCGATCCTCATTAGCAGCAGATCTCCATCAGCGGTCACACTCTGTACACATAGGACAGGAAAAGGTTCTGAATATGCTAGCTACAAAATAGTGAAATACTAGCATATATTCAGACATTGTTCACAACATTCTAACAGCAAATAATACAAACAACAATCAAGGGTTTTAAACGTGACCTCAGAATATTCTTCTTCTTTTGTTGGTAGACCACCTCATTCTAAGCAGTTTTGCACACAAACTGATAGCCTGACAAAGTTGTCCAAAAGTCTGAGACAACTATTGAAAATGCTTCTATTTAATACAAAATTATACTATCGGCATGTCATTTTGAGTGAAAAGAAATGAACAGAATGTCTTAGTATTTTGTCTGTCCTCAATTTTCTTTCATTTTTTTTTTCAGTTGAGCTGCTTGATCTCTTAAAAAAAAAAATGTCATTGTCTTCTCAGACTTTCATTCACAAAAATTCATAAGATTTTCAGTGACTCATCAACATGACTGTAGTATCAGTGTAGTGTGGGTGCTGTGGTTTAGGTCCTGAGCCTTTTGTTGCATTCAGCAACGTTTTGATTGCTTGTCTGAAATCCAATCAAGCGGTGCTCCTGACCACATCACAGATTATTATAGATTTATATTAGATTTATTTAGATAAATCTGTTCCAGGGTGAATCTCATGACACCTGTCAAGAAAATGTCTGATATTGTTCAGTTTACATATAAAAAATTAAGCCAATTTTTAGGACCAAAATTATTCTCTCTCAAAATTACAAATGTATTTATTTTTGCAATATACACATGCAAAATCACATGCATGGCCATTTTCCATCCTCAATATGACTTAAAATGGTCACATTTTGCTGCCTTGTCCTGAAGAAATGTCTACTGGAATAAATTACAGCACTTTTCTGCATTTCTGTATAACCTGCAGACCTTAAATAGTTTTTAACTGCCCTATCCATCAATCACAACAATCCACACTCCACAGTGAAATGTGCCACAGGGACCTTCTTCATTTCAACCACTTATTTTAATGCAATGATCCTTTGGAAATATACACGGAGAAGCTTTGAAGTTAGACCCTGTTGTGAACCACATTTCCCTTGATCTTGCATCATTGGTTATCATGTACAATAACACTCACCTTATCCCAAACGTGCAACTCATCTTCTTCGGTGATGACGTCATCACTATGAGACCAACTCCCACTCGTCCTCCCCTCCTCCTGAGTTTTCCTTCAGTGTAATCAGTTTTAATAATTTACTATGAGCATAAGTACAATTGAATACATATGTATGGTTGGTTGCAAGACTGTGTGCATTTGCATATGTAAAGTAAATTTGCCTGTAAGTATAGAACACGTCTTCACTCTCAGTCACATAGGTAATTTCATTGGTCAGGTTGTCCACAGATGATGGACGTGGCTTACGGAAGTCATGGCGCAAACGTGGACTCCGCCTAGAATAAAATATATATTCAATAAAGACACTAAACCTCGTATTAACCTTATGAGACCTAGACCTTAATATTGCAAACTACTATCTATACTATCTATCTATCTATCTATCTATCTATCTATAAAAGATCTTTTGGAACATTATAAATGTCTTTACTGTCTCTTCTGTTTAATGTAATGCATCTTGTTGAATAAAAGTATAATTTTTTTTTTTAAAGCATTAATAAAAAATAAAAAAATCTTACTGACTAAAAAATACCTTAAATAGCTTTCATTAATTGCTATAAAGATGAAATACATTTGAGTGTATCTGAGCATTGTTACCAGTTAGGCGTGTTGGGTGGTGACCGTGAGGGTAGACTCTTGGTCTCTAGGTGTTCCATTGAGCTGGACCTCACTGCAGGGTTCAACATTTTCTCACCAATCAGTTTTCGGTACAGTGGGATAGAGCTTGAACAAAAATAAATGCCATTAAACTCACACTCTCATTTGGTGGAGGCAGCAATGAACTCTAATTAACTCCAGCAATAAAGAACACTGTCATTTTTTAGAATGGCTCCGTCGTGACTCTGCCTGTGTACCTAAGTTTTGAAGTCGAGTGAGAGGGTTTCCTATTGTAGAACGTATGGTGGTCCACACAGGATTTCCACACGTTCTTACAGGCACGTGAAGTTGGCATTAAGAGAGAGACCACGTGGTTGCCTAGCTCACCCTGTATAAAATATAAACACACATAAAATGAGGAAAAGCACAAAATAAAACACAACCAAGATGTTGGTTTTGCAGTATTAAACATCTTTGAGGCATTAAGTATCTGGCTTTAATATGGTAATTCCTGTATTTTGCTTTTGTTTCAAAGTATGAGAATGATTAAGCATGGATATCTTACATGTTTCCGGCGTAGGTGGACAAAGAACCTTTTTCTTTTGAATGAAATTTTGATGATGTTAATCCTGAAAAAAGGCAGTCGTTCAAAAAGCATGCTCCTCATTAAAAACAAAGTACACCAGAATCAAAATACGGGGTACAGTTTCCAAGACTCTTAATTACACAAATAACAGTAATTCTACTTTTTCTGCAGTGTTTGTGCCTTATCCATTGTAATGATAATCACAGTACAGATTCAAACAGAGTTGTAGCTCTGTCAAACAATTTATAATAGCTATAAACATCCATTTAAGATGCTTAAAAAGGGCTTCTATAAAGAACATAAATCAAGCATATACGTAATTAAAACATTCGAGAAAGGATCTGATTGGTCAAAACTCACCATGGGAAAAAACTGGAGCAAATTAAGTGGCAAAACAAGGCCACGCCCCCTGATGTAATCCCCACCCAGAGGGCAGGGTTGCTAACATCCTATAGACAGGGATTTAAGAAATTATATTCAATAGCTTATCAACACTGCCCATTATTTCTTGCCATTTTGGAAGTATGAAAAATGCAGGATTTTTAACCCAAATGGTACCTGAGTGTGATGTAGCTCCACTCCATACAGGTCTAATGTTCTCGCTGTATTCAAATAGCACAGCTCAGCTTCACTCTGAGACAGACCTCTGAAACACAGTTAGACATTTATTAACTGTGTGTGTGTGTGTGTGTGTGTGTGTGTGTGTGTGTGTGTGTGTGTGTGTGTGTGTGTGTGTGTTGACATACTTGTGCTGTGGATGCAGCGACTCCACTTTCAGAAGGAACTCCTGGTCTTGGTCAGGGAGAAAATGGGTCTGACTGAGGTATCCGGCAGGGGTTTCAGAAACATAGTCTCCAAGCTCAGCTGTCAATCAGACAAGAGTATTAAAATGCTATGTTTGAGAAACAGTTATTATATGTGCTTTGATCAGTAATCTTATTTTTTGACAGTGCCATTAACCCCAGCTTTTTCCTGTTGAAGACACATGCCTCTTCCAAGCACAGACACATACTCTGCAATATCAATGATGTTTCTATGGCAGAGCTGCCAATCACAAAGTGAGGTGGTGTCATTTTCTCAACTTACACTGAACAGAGTAAGAAGCCAGTACCACAGCTGAGCTTAAAGGACACTTTAATCTGCAATAAAAAAAACACCATGATATTTTGGGATACAAAATATATTGTTGTGACATCAGTGATTTTTTATAAGTATTTGTCAACATTATATATTTATATTGTCAGTCAATATTTGGTATTTAAATGTCCATAGCTGTGTATTATAATTCTTATTTATACACAATACTGTGTGAGCTTAACTCTGTAACCAGAATCACCTGTTTTTCAAGGATGATGCAACCAGCATCCCGCATCTATATAATGATGTGGGTTGCTGGTATTTTTGATCATTCAATTCATTTGATCATTCAATTCATAAAAAAAAAAAAAAAAAAAAAAAAAAAAAATTAGATATATAATTCCTCTGAAAAATATTTGGTATTCTTATAATTTAAACAAAATACTTTTTCCAAAGCAGATTTCAAAAGATTCCATCTTTTATAATGTAAATTATTATGATACCTAAATTCAGTTGTAGCATATCATAATCATATACATTTATAACATCTGCCATTTATGCCGTTTATCAGCCATAACATGAAAACCTTTATAAACTCATCTGCAATTAGAATTTGATATTACTTTCTCATTTCCATTACTCATTCAGTAATAAGGAATGGCACAAAGTGAGTAATTTACAGTAGTATGAAAGTACAAGAACTACAATACACTACTGTTCAAAGTAAAAAAAAGAAAAAAGAAATTAGTACTTTTTTAGCAAATAACAGTAAGCCATTTATAATATTACAAAATATTTCTTTTTAAAATAAATTGTTTTCTATTCATCAAAGAATCCTGAAAAAATTAAGGTATTTTTAACATTGTTAATAAGAAAAAAAAGTTTTTGAGCACCAAATCAGCATATTAGAATGATTTCTAAATAATCATGTGACACTGAAGACTAGAGTAATGATGCTGAAAATTCAGCTTTGCCATCACAGGAATCGATTACATTTTAAAATGTACTAAAATAGAAAGCAGTTATTTTAAGTTGTAATAACATTTCTCAACATTAATGTTCTTACTGTATTTTTGATCCAATAAATGAAGCTTTGATAAGCATTAGAGACTTTGAATCTAAAATTGTACAGTAGTATAGATGCAAAAGCAAATCAACATTTACCTGCCCTCACAAATGTCCTTCTTAATCTGCAAGAAATAAAAATGCCTGGAAAACAAAATAAGGGTCAGACAACCTCTCATTCTATACACATATAAGTAATATATATATACATTTCTGTCTCATTTGCACATAAGCAGGGAGATGTACCTGGTCTGCTCATGCTGGAGGGAGTTTGGATCAGAGATGAAGAACCTCACTCTAAATATTAAAAAGAATGGAGCAGAACCTGAGGGAATAACAGTGGAAGAGAAAAAGCAGAGGACACGGTAAGAGGAAAAGGACCCAAAACAAAAATAGTGAAGACAACAGATATTCACTGATCAAAGTTCAATGTAAGCAAAGTGTCATACTACCTCTAAAAACGTTTAGGCAATCCCCCAGAAATCTAAGCAAATCCATTAAATCATAATTTGGCGTTTAAAAAGCAGGTGGGCACTGAAGCGTGAGCAGCAAACACCGTCTCTGTCTTAATGCATGCACGTCACGTCTGATGACTCAAGCAAGTTGATTAATTAAATCAGCCACCTCCAATTCTCATGAGGAAAACAAACAGGTGTCTCCTGATGCTCTTTTTAGGGGAAACAAAATTCTTTGTGCTCATATGATTTAACTCATGTTACACACTTATCAAACGTGCAATCTTATTATGGTTATGTCTGTAACTGATATCTAAGCCTGTGAGAAATCTGCTCCCTCAGAACTTCTGCAGAAAAGCCCCGCAGATTTCCACAGAATTCTACATCCGCCAACCCTTTGTCTGTATCATAACTGCATTTCTTTGCAAGAGTTTTAAAGAATGTGGATTAAATGGTAAAATCCACAATATATAAAAATATGGTCGAGAGTGAAGCTGATAAAAACTTTTATATTATGGCTGATATCTTACCAATATTACATACTATATTATTTGGTCAAAATAAGTGAAAAAGAAAGCTAAATCATCTTTTTATTAACTTTAAATCAACATTAAATGATGGCAAAGACGAATGTAAATGTAAAAATAGGGGAAATGTGCATGCAAAATTAAATATTCTGATTGTCCAACACAATTGTCACTTGAACAAATCCATTGATTCCAGGTTGCCAACTGTATCTGTGTCTAGTTTCTCTCACCTTTCAGCTGTTTCTTAAAGGGTTTGTTGGGGTCTAGCCACCTCTGAAATATAAACATATAATCAGTTATCACTAAAATGTTTCTTAAGACAGGGCATTACATTTCTCTATTTCTGGATCACAGCAAGAAACACTTCTTGCTCATTTGCAAACAATCACACATTCACTTACCGGAGAGCTGGATGTGTCCTCACTGATCTGCAGGCTAAAGTATTGTTTCTCCACTATGTTTAGGTGTTCACAAACCAAGTTGAACAGCAGATGACCAGCATCATGTTTCTGTGAAGCAATAACACATGCTGTCCCATTAGGAAATGTACCAGTTTACCAAACCAATATTTATAAAATGATCATATTCTACATGGTTTAACATAGGCTACAATGACAAATATCAAATTACTGTATGTGTGTAGTGGTCAACCAATATAGGTTTTTCAATACCTAATGCTGATATTAATATCTAGAAAGCAGGGTGGCCCAAATAAGTCTGATACATACACTACTGCAAAAGTTTGGGCCCAATAAGACTTTTTTTTAGTAAGATGATCCTTCAGAAATCATTATAATATGCTGATTTGTTGCTCAAGAAACACTTATTATTATTATTATCGATGTTAAAAACAGTTGTGCTGCTTTATATTTTTGAAATATAAATGTTTTATGATGCAAGTCACTTTATTATCAGCCAATATCAAAAATATCTCAAAATGGCCAAATATCATTCAAATATAACTGCCCTAATCACAAACCAATTAACATGAATCAACGTCTAAAAATCCTTTTTAATTTTAACTCATTGCTCCACAGTTGTCAAGCAGAGCCCTTATTTCTAACATCCAGTCTAAGAACCTATATTCTGTTGACTCCTATATGACTGACCTATATGTTCCTGTCTGAAAAACATGCATGTGTGCACGTAAGTGTGGGTGGGTGGGTGTCCTTCAGAATATGAAGCCAAGGTTGCAGCAATGCAATATGGAACATGAGAAGAGAAGCACCAGTGTAATATCCATCTCCACCCACTAACTGCCAATAAAGGCAAGCTCATACACACATGCACATTACCCCTCTCTCTCTAGAGCTTTGACAGACATATTCCCTCATCCAATGATCCCAACACATCTGTATACACTCTTATACTCACACTGACAGTAAAATTTTGGGTTGTGCCATCAGGGAAGAGCACTACACACAGTAGGCCAGAGCGTGGCATGTGTGTATGTTTGGACAGATCGGCACGTCCAAGAGCAGTGATCTTGTTTCCAAGCATGCACCATGGGGATGTCATCTCCTAACACTCTCACATATACACACCTGCCAAAACAAGGAGTCAGACAGGTTAAACGCAAGAACTTATTCCAAATGTGAAGGTGATGCTGACTCCCTGTAATAAAATAATGTGACGCATGATAGAATTTCTGTACATACCGTTTCAGTGTTATGAAACAGATTTATACAGCGCGTATTATCATACCGTGTGCAACGGACATGTTTAAAAACATGTTGGTCCGATGACGAGACCTCAGCAAATGCCTTATAACTGTAATTATACATCCTGTCAGCACAGTGCCTATGACACACATGCCGCAATAAGACATAAAAAAAACAACAACAAAAAAAACACACTTCAGGAAAAGAAATAGAACATAGATTTAGTGATTTTAGAAACAGTTGGTCTGTCATGCTAAAGTGTGAGAGGCACCTTAGGCATTGATAACATCAGAATGGAACCGCATGATTTGATGTCATCAACTTTCAGAATTAAAACTGACCCTTTTTAAGCATTTGGGTTTCATTAACTCTCACTTAAAGGGATTGTTCACCCAAAAATGAAAATTCTGTCATTAATTACTCACCCTCATGTTGTTCAAAACAGTCTTTCGTTCATCTTCGGAACACAAATGAAGATTTTTTGAAGAGATCTGAGAGCTTTCGGTCCCTCCATTGACAGCTAAGCAACTACCAATTTGATGCTTCAACAAGTTCATAAAGAGATGGTAAAACTTATCCATATGAATTGAGTGGTTTAGTTCAAATTTTCTGAAGAGACGCGATCGCTTTATATGATGAGCAGATTGAATTAAGGCTTTCATTCACATATAAACATTCATCAGCTCACACATCAGTTGTGGTAGAAACAATGAGGTTCATTCTCGAGTGTTGCGCAGCACGTTTGAGCTTCCACAAGAGGTTTGTTCAAGCAGGTTCGGTTGAGCTTATGTCTATATGTGAATAAAATCCTAAATTCAATCTGTTCAAACAACCGTGTCTCTTCAGAAAATTTGGACTAAACCTCTCAATTCATATGGATTAGTTTTACGATCTCTTTATGAACTTTTTGAAACGTCAAAGTGGTAGTTGTGTAGCTGTCAATGAAGGGACAGAAATCACTCAGATTTCATCAAAAAGATCTTCATTTGTGTTCCGAAGAAGAACGGAAGTCTTATGGGTTTGGGATGACATGAGGGTGAGTAATTAATGACATCATTTTAATTTTTGGGTGAACTAACCCTTTAATCATCCTTTTCTCTTCCTCTCACTCACATACACACACACACACACACACTGAGTCAGACTCTCTAGGTCTAAACATGTTCTTGCATTGTTTTTCACACTCTTCTTTTCTCCCAGCATTGTCCAGGAATGTGGACTATTTTACTGCCTGAAGAGGTGAGAAAGAAGAAGAAAGCTGAGGTTGAGAGTGAGACAGAGAAATAATTTCTCTGCCCACAAATACAATAGTAGTAAAAGAGTGAATTACATTGAAAATCTCATTCCCTATTGTCCTACATTGTAAGAAAGTGATCAAATGCAGATGTTACGGGGAGGACAGTCCTGCATCTGTCACGGCCAAATTGATATTGAAAGTAGCTTTAATCTTCAAACACACCAGTTGATTTCTTGTTAGTAGAACTGACTTAACGTTCATTAATGTCTTGCTAAATGTGTATTTTATTGGATATTATAATATATATTACTTTTTATGTTATTGTTTTGTATGTGTGTATACATACTTCGCAATACTTTGATGATAAATCAGTGTCCCCATTTGTAAAAACAATACATAAAGTAAATAAAGTTTTGGGTTAGCTCAGTATTTTCTCAGAATTGTGTGATATAAACTCACAATTGCGAGTTATACAATCAGAATCGCAAGATATACACTTGCAATTGCGAGTTATAAAGTCAGTTGTAATCTCGCAATCGTGAGAAAAAGTCAGAATTATGAGATAGAAAGACGCAATTACCTTTTACATATTTTTTTATTTTTATTCTGTGGTGGAAACAAGCTTCCATAGTATTTATAATTAGCTGCATGTAAAAACAATACAAGTCTGTCCCCATTTACGGCATTTTACATAGCCAAATTCAGGCTGCTCTGTTCCTGGCCAAATTTAAGAGTACAGACATAATGCTGCATAAAACCCAGACTATGCTCTGACCCACCTCAGCCCTAGCATCAGTGTGTACCGTTGTAAATGTGTTTATGCTACCTCTGAGCATCAATGAAACAGTCTGTGTAACGACAATTATATGCCACTTCAGAAGTGCTTCTTTGCCACCTTTAAAGTGTAAATTTGGCATTAAACAAGTAGTGTGTTGATGCTTTGGCAATACTGTATGCAAAACATTCACATCAATAAAGTACTTTGTAATTTGAAAGGGAAATGGTGGGTGAGAGAGAAGCTAGAGAATTTGATGCAAACATATTATGATGTCCTATGGAAATACTATGTTATTTGATACTATTATGACAATTCATGTTCATGTTTCAACTCATGTTCAAATGAATGAACATAAAATCACTCTTTTATATTCAGACCTTACAGATTCTGTACGCTCTACGGGTCTCTTCAGCAATTGCAGAAGTTATATCTCTGAGACTAGGGAAATTACAGTGACCTAACACTAAACAGGCTTAGAGAGACGTTCACCTGGTTTTGCCAACCTTTCTAACATATCAAACACACTTCAGAGGGCTAAAATATATGTTTTACTTTCACTCACACGTTTGGAAACGGTCTGGGCTGGCGATCATTAAAGGTTAATGTTTAGCAGTAGCTCAGTTGCAAAGCGCTACACGCTCGAGCTCATTTGATAGACGATATTTACGAGGAACGAAGTGTATTTACTTAAGACAATACTTCATAAAACAAAGGGCTTTCCGACCATAAATACCATTATGTTATGTATTTGAAACACGAAAGCAAGACTGGACATTTCAACACGAGAAAACGACTCAAAGTTTCTGTATGAGACACGGGCTTTTCTGGGTGTGACGTCTCGCATTTCTGACTCAAGTTCACGCTGATCTGCGAGGGCTCGGGCATTTCTGAACCGAACTGTCACGAACCCGAAGGAGAGAACAGACAGTCCTGCACCAACATTTTGGCTCGAACGAATAGCCTACATATATCAGATTACGAAACAACAATTATGGGGGCTTTATCGCGATGTTTTTAAAACCCATCCAAGAGTGAACAGATTTGTTGTTGTTTTTTTAAAGCCAAATAATCGTAATTTGGCATTGTCCTACTTCAGCCCACAAGAGTCCAAATAGAGCAGTGCTATAGCACAGAAAAGCGTCAGAAAGTTACCTGTTTGAGGTGTTCCCAATGTCTCTGCGATGCTAGTGGTGCTTAGTCCCCGTGAAGAGAGAAAAGTTTCCATGTTAAGGCGGTCATAGTTGCAGGTGTCGGTAAACTTCCGGAATATGTTATTTTTTCTCCGGGTTCCTTCGGGAGGGCAATCACGTCGTCACTGTGCTGACCACGAGCGCAAGATCTATCTTAAACATGTAGCAAATGTATTGTTATTATGTTTCCCTTCTCACTGATAGTGTGATTACAACACACCTTTCACAAATTTCCTTATGTACATGTGATTGTCAACCCACACATGGAGAGACTTCCGAGTTCACACGAGCCTTGCTTTCTAGGCGTGATTCGTGTTATGCGTGAACTCTCAGGAATGTCCCGGGTGCGCGCAATCTCAGGTGCGTGTGCACTACGTTAGGGCGCTGCCTGCCTCCCGAGTCAATAAAGCACACCTGAGCCCAAAAAAAAAAAAAAAAAACCTGCTCATGCTTTATGATAAAAATAAATAAAAAAATAAGTCGACAGCCCAGCTAAACATTCACAAACAATTTATTAATTGCTCTTTTCTTCTTGCTTTCTTTACTTCTTACGGATGTTATCTTTTTTCTTAAGATTGTTCTTAAGACAAACTTAAGAAGAAATCAAATTCTGATTCTTCTTAAAATCATGGTAAATAACTTATTAAAGTTAAGATAATATCTAGCTTGTCTTAAATCCCCAAAGATATGCACTACAACCTTTTAGCAGGGTTCCTCAAATCTGGCCCTAGAGGGCCACTGCCCTGTTTAGCTCCAACCCAAATCACCTGAACAAGCTAATCAAAGTCTTCAGAGTTACAAGTATAGGCCTATGTGATTTTCATTAGGGTCTGAGCTAAACTGCAGGGCAGGGCCCATCCAGGGCCAGATTTGAGAAACCCTGATATAGCATCACTAGGGATGTGCTTGAGTACTCTGAAGTGACAATGTCATTATTATGCAAGGCTAAATTTGATATTCAGTAACAACCAAAACGGATAAAGAAATGAGCGCAAACATGCAACAGACCACTCTGTTTTGAGACAGACTCTTTACAAATAGCCTATCTATTTAAAATAAAAAATGTGTTAAAAAAGAGTGATAAAGCGCTAAACTCCCAACAAGTCTTATGAATGTCCTAACTTCTTTCAGAAGAAGAATTTGGTGAATCCGGACCCAGCTTGGTTATGCTGGGAGACCAGCTGGACCAGTTTAAGGTCAAACCTCAGGGTTATAATGGTGGTATAGCCAAATGACTTATGGGAATTCATGGAGCTTTTACTCATGATGAGTGAGTTATGTACAAGATAAACCATATAGAAACTTATGGCTACATATAGAAATTTTAAGGAAATTGAACCATCTTGTTTGCACTATAAAGCCATGTTTTGTTTTTGTTTTTTTGCAATTTGTTTCTCTTGTGCCCAAGAGATTTTAAGTAATTAAAGATTAACATTTAGCCACAATGTTTCTGGTCTTACAACAACACAAGCAGCTTAGATAAAAAAAAGTGAGGGTCTTGTGCAAATGTATTAGACTAGCACAAGTTTTTGACATTTGACAACATCTGTTTTAATTGGTTTCCATGTTTAAAACCACTGAAATGAGGCACCTCATGTGATTAGTCTTGTTGTGATCAGGCAGCATTTAGTTAAATTGGGATGCACAACAGCTACAATGTGATATCTTATTGTTCTGAGAAATGTGGGTACATGGCCACCAGATCACTCACACTTTGTTTCTACAGTAGATTGTTAATTGTGTCTCCCAGTGAGAATCCTTGAGGTAATTTGACAAATATACGTGGATCTGTGCATGGGTGGAGAGTATTTGTGTGTCCTGGTGTCATCTCTCTGATTCAGAAACTAATCAGGGCTGACTGTCCCTTAACCTTCTGCTTGCCAAATATAGATTTCTCTATACTCCACACCCCCACCCCTCTATGACATCAGAGAGATCAGTGGATTTCTTGGAAAGTATAGCCTTAATAAATAATTGGGAATTGTATGACAACAGTCTTGTCACTCATCTTTTCTCTGATTTTCACTCCCGCCACCCCTTCTTTGTCAAGCATTAATCTAATATAGGAATCTATCACTTAATCTATGTCTAATTAATCTTCATGTCATATACAGTATAAACCGTTCTTCAACGTATACCTCAGTACAAACACGTGTTTTTCTTCAACTGTTGTTGATCTGCACATATAGGCTATTAAGAGACACTTTACCTGTTCAGAATGTTCCCTAGACTAATTTTTTCAGCATCAATGTCTAATGAATGTGCTTTTATGTCTCTCATGTGTGTTTGCGTATGTGTATATGGCTGTGGTAACAAGTAGGCATCTGTTATGTAACCTGTAAAGTTGGCTGATTGAGAGTTTTAACATGCCAACATGCAATTAGAGAACTCTTAAATTATTAAGAGCCAGACAGGTTGATGAGGGATCCCCCTTATTGGAAGGTAATAGTCAGAGCTATCCAAGAAGAGTTGAAAACCCCTCCAACCACAAGCCCACTGAAATTCTCTAAATATACACATTTAAAGGCACACTGTGAAGGAATTGTGTTTTTGTCAAACAGCGACCCCTAGAGTCGCTATGGAATACTTGCACTGTCGTAAATACCCCTCCACCCCCCCACCTCCCACCCTGTACACCGGTACCTGCATCGGGCATGGAATAGGCACAGATAGACTCCGAAGACATGATTATTGCAATTTATCATAATAGTTTGCAAATTGTACTTGTTTACACTATTTACAACCTCTACGTTAGGCTTATTTATGTCCTGATAATTATGTGAGATATTAAAAACTGTTCTCATGATAATCGCAAGAATCAACGTCAACAGCGTCGTCTGATATCCCTCAGGACTACGTGATAAATACACCTCACAACACCTGAGTTCAGCTGGCAAACTAGTTCGTGAGGCAAGCTATAAAACATAATGCAAAAAACACGTAAGCAGGGCTGCCAACTCTCACGCATTGAGCATGAGACTCACGCAATTGACACTTTTCACACACTCTCACGCCACACATCCATTTTCTCACGCACAGAAAAATTGCGGAGCAAAGAGGTACCTACTTTTAATATTAAACTAATTCTCAGCTCTTAGATTTCGTCAATTTTATTACGAAATTCAGACAAAAATACGTTTGGCGCTTGTAAATGTGACGTGACAGATCGCTGAGCGCCTCAGTTCAAGTGCACGTGAACCGATCATCTGTTACTTTTTTATTTAAAGATGCAGTACAACTTACCGAAAGTATACATAATATCGACCATTTAGTGTTTTTCAACCACGGAAAGAGGTCAATATAACAGCAGGAGAAAAATTATGTCACATAACGTTACATTTACCTCAGGAAAGCCATTTAATGACCATATCATGTTAACTGAATAGAAAAAAATAGCTAGAGGAGATTTTGCTGAGCACTATATTACATATTTATTATATTTTTACTTATGTCATTAAATAATTGTTATTATAACAAAAACTGCATTATATTTAATTTCATTTATTTTTAACCTTTAATAATACCAGCAGATTGGGCCCTCTATGTTTACAGCATTAGGTGAGATTATGTTTCAAAATCAAAGACCGCAATAAGAGAGAGCAGTAACAGCCCTGGTAAAATCATTTCATTTCTTTACTTTTAATGATGATGATTGTGTGTTAAGCGTCTGCGACTTACTTTCACTTTGATTTGCGATAGTTTGCACGTTCTCTTGATGACTATGCTCAGTTGCTCATCTGCGGTGATGTGTGTTCCAGTAGCGTCGTCATATCTGTCTATAACATATAGCCTATAACACGCTCTCACACGTTTTTATTTTTAGCATTTTTGAGAGGAGTACAATTTACATGTGGTTTCAACAACCAGATGCATTTACACTTGTCCAGTTTCGTCTGGAATGCGGCACAGACCTCCTCCTGAAGTGGTTTGAGCGATCGGATTCAAATCCGTCTTGAATGCGTTTCGGAGGGCATTTACACCTGGTCTTTTCACGATCAGATAGCTATCCCATCTGAGAAAACGCATGAAGTGGCCAGGTGTAAACAGCCCCATGACAAAAACATATGCACGAAAGCCGAAAACAAACGCTGGTTGGCCTCTCACGTCCAAATTTGACGAAGTGGTGGGGGAAGTGACGTATGCCGTAAAGCAGTCGAATTTTGTAGTTCTTTTTGTACTTGGGTTACTACCCGAACCCCGAAGTTACATAGTGCCAGTAAAAGCCCCCGTCAGGCTATGGCAGACGTGTCATTCAACCTATTGTAAGTCGATGTACCATCACAAGGGTCTTGGAAATATATTATGAAGGTTGAAAAGTTTCACAGTGTGCCTTTAAATACAAACCAATGTATGTTAGTAGAATGTGAAAGAGGAATTTGGACTTTAAAAAAATATTCTGTCCTGTCAATAGGCCTAAATTTCAGTGCAAATCGGTTCTTCTCTTCTCAAAGCTTTTGTAAATGTATTTTACCTCCTCAGTCTAACGTTTCGTTCGCGTTTATTTAGCGCCCTCTAACAACCTTGTAACTTTTGTGGCAATTTTATATTTATTTTGAGTTCAGTTGAATTAAGGGGGTCATCATCAGACGCAGTATGTTGAAAAGGGAAAACGAGAGCTCAGCTAGGCGCTATAGTATCCAAGCAAGCGTGTCTTATCTGACAAAAACGGGCGCAGTGGCGTCACAGCTTTTGGAAGGAACCACGTGTCCTGCAAAAAATAGCCGGTTACGGACGGTTCCCCTTATGACATGAAGCAGCGCTCAACCAGAACTGACCGGTAAAACAGCAGACTTACCTTCGGACTCACAACTCACAGCTGCAAGCCAGGGCTTTCTTTCTCGTCGAAAACATGGTGAAAAAGGACAAAAGTCCCGTCACTTATGCAAAAATGAAGGGAATAGTTTCATATTTTACAGGTAAGCTCAAATACTTTTTCCTCAAACTTTAATAAGAAGAGACATTTTTGGGATTAGATACGTAAGATATAACGCAGAACGTAGCCTATTTGTCACAGCAAATTAAATATTTCAAAAGATTTCCTACTCTATCTATCTATCTATCTATCTATCTATTAAAATATAAATTCAATATTTGGAAGGTAATGGTAAATATGTTTAAATATACATATTTGCTTAGTCTTACAAAGGTTGTTCTATGTCCACCATATGCAGCAGATATTTCAGTAAATAAAAATAATCTTATAATATTTTATTTTCTCAGCTTTGATCAAGGACAAGAAGCTTGGATCCAGCCACCCAATCTATCGACAGTGAGTCTAGTCATCATTTTCCACTGCGTGAGCTAAAAGTAAAGCAGCACATGGCTCTGAGTGCATTCTAGTGCAGAGTTCAGAGGATTGTCTTATTATTTCTGCAAAGATCAGCTGAAAAATCAGGAATGACTGAAGTTGCACTGCATGTTTCAGACTGACCACCAGTGCAACTTTAAGACCATGACCTACTTATAGCAACATTCCAACGTGAAACCAGTAGACAAGTACTGTTGCATAGGTGTTGGCTGACTTTGGGGCAATTTTATAAGAAAATAGCTAGAACTAAAGATTTTCATTTGTTAAAAACAGCTGCATTTCTCTGATATGGTTTCTCTCATTCCAGGATGGATTTCTTGCGACCTGAGGGTAGTCTTTCTGAGGATGACGGAGCAGCAGCTGTAAGTGAACTTTAACAAGCTCATGTCCACTTGTATGTCCTGGGCCTACATACAGATTGGCAATATCTTACTTAAAGTATTAATAAAGGTCTCCAGTCCTTTCAGAAACATAACGTCAAGTCAGCTGCACTGATTTGAGTTGCTGTACTGGTTGACCTGTGTAATCTATAGATGTAACAGGAAGTGAAGTGATCTGTGGTATGGTTTCATATGTCACTGGAGTAAGCTGCTGACTCTCTCCCCGATCTCTTTCCTAGGTTTGTTACAGTAATCCATTAACAGAAGAGCCACAATCTCGGTAAACAGGGTGCTCAACTATCAGTCTATATGGACACAAACACATACAATTGCACATAAATATTTATTTCTATATGATTTTAGGGTATCTGCTGCTGATTTTGACTACTTGAAGGTTATCGGGACGGGAAGCTTTGGCAAGGTATAATGTTTATAGAGACCCACTCTGCTTTGTATTTTCAATAATGTATAAATATTGTTTAAACCTGGTTTGAATGTCTTTATTCAGGTGTTCTTGGCCACACACAGGGAAAATGGCAGATACTACGCAGTCAAAGTCCTACAGAAACACATTATTTTAACAAGGAAAGAGGCGAGTATGACTGGGAGTATACTATAATTATTTGGTTCATAACGTGTCTGTATGTATTAATTGTGTTTTTTTTTTTTACAGGAAATAAATGTCATGTGTGAGCACAGGGTGTTGTTAAAGACTCTCAATCATCCATTCCTGGTGAAGCTCCACTTCAGCTTTCAGACTAAGGACAGACTCTATCTAGTGCTGGACTATGCATGTGGAGGAGAGGTATGTTTACTTAGCTATCTACCACTTAGCTATCTAACCCTAAATCACACCCTAACAGAAAACGTTGGCTTTTATACAATTAAAAAAAAACTTTATGTACTATATTTCTATACCATTTATACAAATGAGGACTCCATAAGTATTTTTTGTCAGATTTAGCTCACTTCTAAGTACATATTCATCCCTGAAATATAGTTAAGAAGGTATATAGACACAACCAAGTACACACAGCTTTGAATCTAGACCAAAGGTTCAAGTCAGAGGCCAATAACAGGATTATTGTCAGATTATAAGATATTTTTATAAAATAGTTTATAATATATTTATAATAAAGTTATAATTGTGCTACGGCTGGTTTTCGCATAGTTCTTATCTCTCTGTCTGAATATACAATGTGTAATTGAATATCAAATCGAAAAGTTACTAAGAAAAAACACAACTCTGAGGCCAATTGTAGTGGACGAAGCCTACAGTCACGCTATTTAGATCTGTTAGTCCGTCTTCGCAAAACCAGACTAGCAATTTCAGGAAAAAGTCTGACTGAAATTGAACTTTTTTAAGTAGTGGTTCTTAACCAGGGGGTCAGAGCCCAATAGGGGTCTCAGCAAACTTCCAAGGGATAATTAATATATTATTCCAATATGATTAATATATTATTATAAATATTATTAAGATGAATATTATTCATATATTTAAACATCAAACTTAATTAAAATTAATATAGTTTGATATATAACAAATTATATATTGGCACTCCCAGTATCCCAGTGTTAATAATACATTATAGTTAATATTATTATTTTATAGTTCTGTTCATACTTCGAATATTCTGTTGGACAGCGTAGGGCCTTCAAGTCAAAAAGGTTGAGAATCACTGTTTTAAGTGACAGAACAATTTATCAAATATTCATATAAATTATATGATACAAAAGTCCAAATAATACTATGTTGTATGTATTATTGTGTTAATGAATGTCTATTTTTCATTTTTGCAGCTCTTTTACCATTTGCAGAGAGAGGGGGTGTTTGGAGAACCCAGAGCCAGATTTTATGCTGCTGAGATTGCCTGTGCTTTAGGATACTTACACTCCCTGAAGATTGTCTATAGGTAACAACACTCTTCTGAAATATCTGTGCCTGTGTAATGCTGATAAGCTCATTCGTTTGTGCTTTAGTAAGAACAAAATGATCACCAACTTTCAGCAGATTTACAGTAATCCATCTTTCTCACATGCTCACAGGGACCTGAAACCAGAAAACATTCTGCTGGATTCTGCGGGTCATGTGGTTCTGACCGACTTTGGCCTGTGCAAGGAGGGCGTGAGTGGACATGGCACCACCAGAACCTTCTGTGGAACCCCGGAGTACCTAGCACCTGAGGTCCTCCTGCAGAAGGAGTATGACAGGACTGTGGACTGGTGGGGTCTGGGCGCTGTTCTCCATGAAATGCTCTACGGCCTGGTAAACAAACCCACCAATGAATGCTCAGATAGATAAATAATACAGGTAGACAGGTGTGTTTTACACAAACTCTTTCTCATTCCAGCCACCTTTCTACAGTGCAGATCGTCTTGATATGCTCAGAAATATTATTTATCAGCCTCTGGTTCTAAAAACGGGAGTGTCTAGTGCAGGCCGAGATCTGCTGAAGAGACTGCTAAACAGGGACAGGACGAAGAGACTAGGAGCCAAACGTGACCTGGTAATCCAACAAGCACACAGAGACATTCACAAACAATCACACAATCTGAAATTGGTTTATCTTGCTAAACGATAGACTAAATGTCATTTTGCCCCATTTTTTGGCTTTTAGACCGAGCTGCAGTCTCATCCATTCTTCTCATCTATTCATTGGGATGACCTTGTTACAAAGAAAATTTCTCCACCTTTCGTTCCCTTACTGGTGAGGTTTTTTTTATTGACACATTTGTCTTTAATGGGATTGTTCACCTAAAAAAAATTGTTTTACTGTTTAAACCAGTATGGCTTTTTTTTCTTATGTGGAACACAAAAGATGATATTTTGAAGATTTTGTTTTTTGTCCACACAATGAAAGTCAATGGGATCCAAATTTTCATTGTACAGAAAAAAAAAAACATTCTTCTAAATATATTTTGCTAGTGTTCCACAGAAGAAAAAAATGTGAGTGTGCTTACAGGACATGAGCTTATTTCATATAGATATTAATTTGTATTTGTTTACATTTCAGTCTGGCCCTGGTGACCTCACGAACATTGACCCTCGGTTTACAGAACTTCCTGTTCCACACTCGCTAGGAGCATGTGAGGAGTCTGGAGCAACCTTTCCTGGCTTCACCTACACCAATGAAAACATTTTCTCCCTGACTTGTGGACACTAAGACAATTTTTTTGTCAGACCAATACATTTTGTCGGAACATGTTTCTAATTATTTTTAACTTAAGTAAACACAGTTCATTTTTTATGTTAGCTGGACCAATGCTTTTGCAACATGACTACAGAGTTTCTATCAAAAGTGACTGTGTTTTCCTAACATTCATATCTTATTTAATTATTTTTTAGCCCTATTTGATAAAAACTATTTGTAAAGAAATACAATGTTTAATGGTGTGCTGACTGTACTATATTGTAATGAGATGAAGTGAGACTAGTGAGACTGAGACAGGTTGCATCAGATGCTTGATTATAAAAGAGATATAAAGTTGTGAGACCGAAAGAATATTCAATCTGAATGTTAATGTGTACAGTAAGATTGCATTGGTAAGTGTTTGTAATGAAATTGTCTGATCAGTAAAGAATGTCTAATTTTTGGAATGGAAACAATTAAATTATTTTAAGCTAATGCGCGGTTATTGAATATGTTTTATTGTGAAAGTAGTTAACGTGCTTTAAAAAAATAAGGTATCACAAACAATTCACAGTTGCGCTATACTGTAATCGAGACATGGGTCACAAAGAAGAACACAGTTGTCATCCACAGATCATTTACATGTATAATTTGCCACTACTTTACTTTTATAAATGGGAATGATCTGCTTCCTGTATTTGCCTCAGACCTACTTTACAAACAACGTGCCAACCTCGAGTCTAGGAAGAAACCTCCACTTTTAAGCTCACAGCGCCATCTTGTGGCGTCTTCGCTTAGTTCGCTGTCTTCCTTTTCGCCACTTTTGCAACAATGCGGCTGTCAAAACACTGTATTTAAATATTACGAACTTAAGTTTGAAGCACGACGCAGTGTTGTTTTAATTAATAAGTTCTGCCTTTCTCTATTTATTGCATATGGCGAAGTATGCCCTTCAAAAGAGATTTGCGGAGTAAAACCTGAACACGTGATGGTTACAGGAAATCAAATCAGAGGATCACCGCTACATTGACTGTAAACTGAACAGATACAAAAATCACACTCTGAAAACAGCTCGTTTCAGTGAGCACGCACTAGGACTCCATTAAAATGGAATCATTTGTGACCCCGTTTGAACACTACAAAGCGCTCTCTTTTTGTTTAAAATGCGTAAAAACGTAAAGGGGATCAAAACCATTTTCTATATCAGTAATAATAAGGCCTTCGATTGTTTTAGCGCAACAAGCACCGATTGAAACGGGTATCGCAGACAAGTCAATGCTGGGGTCATGTAAGGACGCTATAAGGCTCAGTTCCTCTGATTCTCCGTTACATTAAGATAATCACTCACAAATATATGCTGTGGTGAAGTTTATCGGGGCTGTAGAAGTTGGACAGACACATATTAACCGGCGCATGCGCAATAACGCCACCATCCAGGTCTAAATAAGAGTTAAGAGAGAAACGAGGTGAGTTGCACGTTTATCAATAAATATGACGTTAATGTCGTCACCCACGCAGTAAACAACGATACTAACACAGAGTGCGTTTCTTGTTTAACAGTTTTCAACCATTGCGACTATTTTCAACGAGGTTCAAAAACCGTAAAGATAATTAGAAGTCAAGTTTGTGCAGAAGAAACTAAAAGCATGCAATTTGTTATTTCCCCGGGTCTGCATGCACCCGAGTTATTATGTTTATATACTGATAAATGACAACTCATTCAAAGTACCTCGGGAAATGTTTTTCTTTTGGATATGAGCGTGAAACTGTTGATTTGGTTTATTGTAGGGTGCCCTGCTAATGTTACAGCTAGCCGGGGCTATCAGTCGGGCTAACGACATTCCGTGACAAGGGGAAAGTAAGGAGTTTGTTGACGGAGGGGAAAACATTGCGTTTTAATAAAACAAGTTGTACACTTGGCCTTCCCGTGTTGTTTGAAGGTCCGAGCGACGTGAATCAGACCAGAAAACTGTTATAATTTACATACTTTAGACGTGTCGGCGGCCCTTTGCTATCCTCCGCCATTTTGTGTGTCAGTCGAATGCTAATAATGGGCGCTCGCGCATTGCACTTTATTTATGCTCAGAATAAATTCAGTCATCACTTGAAATATCCAAACAAACGTTTTGTATTAAACCAGACGAGCTTTTGGGTGATCTTCGCGGGGCACCGTTACTGTACAGTCTGAGATTTTGATAATATTTTGATTTAAGACTCACGACAGGTCAAGAACGTTAAAACACTATTGCCTACTGTATACGAACGATAACGTGCTTGAATAAAGACTTTCTTCTTCAAAAACTAATCCATTGTGAGTATGTACGTTTTAACTTGTCATCGCTATTATCCGCCTTCTTTAAAAGCACAGATTTAGCGAGATTCTTTTAAAACAAGGAAAAGCTGAACTTGTTCGTCTAACTTTACTTTTAATCGCTTTCCTCCATTAATAACCACCAAAGTAGTTTAAGTGTGTCAGTGAGAGTTTATATACATAGCTAGTCCATAAAAAATAACATCATAACAATGTAGAAATACATATTTTTGTCCTCGTTTAAGTGCTTGGTGCAATCCGTACTGCGAGCAACAGTCGCCCTCTAGCGGAATTGGTTGGAACTACAAGCGACGCGCGGCTATTTCGTAATCCCAAGTTGCGGTCGTTTCATCAGCCGCAGTCTAAACACGGTTTTCGAAACGAGAACGTCGTATTTCAATATTGAAAACGACAGTTTTGTTTCGTTTACTAAAACAATGTGCGCTAATATTTATATGACACTCACAGGCAGCAGATGCTTGGTTCTCAAAGTGCAGTTATGTGAATGCATTAAAACAGTGGTTCTCAACCGGGGGGCTCAGCAGTCTTCCTCAACAATTAAAAGCCCTCAAGACTTAAAATAATTTAAAGCAGAAAATAACGAGCATATAAAAATCAAGATATTACTTACTTTAATTCACCCCCTCTGAAACAGTTTTTTGAAGAACCAAGATTCCCATAGTCCTGGAAATCCTGGATGGGGAAGCCTATTTGTAAAAGTGTGATTTATAGACCTGGAAAAGTCTGGAAAAAATACCAGGAAAAAATTAAAGAAAAAAGTAGAGCATATTTTTATATCTATATCTATAATCCATATCCAGTAAATCACGAATGACTGGAAAAGTTAATTGGTTAAACCTTAAAGAACATTCAGATCTTAAAAATCTTGAATCCTGAAATCTTATTATTTTAACTTTAATTATAACTTAAACCTTTTTATTTAATTAAAGAAACTAAGTGTGTAGATAGATTAAAATAAGTTTAAAACAAAAACAAAATTAGGGTTAGGGGGCCTTCAGATATCGTTGTGGACAATAGGGGGTCTTGGAGTCAAAACGGTTGAGAACCACTACATTAAAGGATTGTTTCCCCTTTAGAGGTGTTTTGGACAGTTTGGTTAAAGGGTTGGTTCACCCAAAAATGAAAAATTTCCCATAATTTACTCACCCTCGAGCCATCCTAGGTGTTTATGACTTTCTTCTTTCAGCCAAACATAATCTGAGTTATATTAAATAATATCATTGCTCTTCCAAGCTTTATAATGGGAGTGAATGGTACCTTGTTTTTTGAAGCCCAAAAAAGCACATCCATCCATCCATCCATCCATCCTAAAAGTAATCCATATGGCTCGCCTTCTGAAACAAAGTTATGTGTTTTTGTATGAAAATTATCCATAATTATAACTTTATAAACTATAATGACTGGTCTTCGGTAACGGCCGCACGCAAGTCTAGTTCTTGCAGAAGAGTGACCTCTGACCCGACATAAGATGTATTGATGAACGTGGAAGCGCAGAGGATAGAGCAAAACAAAACACTGTTAAGTTTAAAATGAATTTTTAAAGAGAAATGTCAGAGGAGCTTGAGTTTGTTGCCCAGCCTTATAAAGCTTGGAAGAGCAATGAATGATATTATTTAATATAACTCCAATTGTGTTTGGCTGAAAGAAGAAAGTCATAAACACCTAGGATGCCCTGAGGGTGAGTAAATTATGGGATTATTTCTATTTTTGGGTGAACCCTTTAACTTTAAAGGGTTAGTTCACCCAAAAATGAAGATTCTGTAAGTAATTACTCACCCCCATGTTGTTCCAACCCCGTACGACTTTCGTTCATCTTCGGAACACAAATTAAGATATTTTTGATAAAATCTGAGAGCTGTCTCACTCCTTCATAGGCCGCTAGGTAATTGAACGAAAGGGGTTGGAACAACATAATTTTCATTTTTGGGTGAACTAACCCTTTAAGATGCTTACTTCTGTCATCTGTCCATGTTGTAACAATATGTTCTTCTCTTTTGTTGAAAAAGATGGCAGAGACATCTACGAGTGGTGGTCCTGCTGCCACTGGAGCCGATTTTGACATGATGAGCGCTCTTGACTGGAAGGACGGCATAGCCACATTGCCTGGAAGTGACATTCGGGTACAAATATTAAGTGTATCTGATGCATAAAGTGTGATGCAAGGGACATATTGGACTATTCTTAATGTGCTGATGAAAAATCTCAAAATCTGGTCATTTTTTAGTTTCGGATGACTGAATTTGGCACCTTGGAGATCGTCACAGAGGCGGAGCCCAAAGTTAAAGAGGCGGAGCTTACAGGTCCACAACCTCAAACTACAAGCACCAACAACAGTAATTCCCCTGAGCAAAACAAAACTTCAAATCAGACTGCAAAGCCCCAGTTGAATACAGACCATCAGACAAATACTGTGGGTGAGTACATGCAACACATATTTCTACCAAATAGAGGAATGATTTGCTCTTTAATTTATTTTTGAGGACTCAATTTCTCTCGCTTTTTTTTCCTTTTTTTTTCTCAGTTTCCACTGACCCCCACAGGCAGGCCGGGGGCATCAACACTAGGAGCCCCAGCACTGTGGAAAGCCCCAGCGTGAGTACAGTGCCCAATGTGATTGTTCCCATCACTGAGGCCACTGCAAACTGCAGGTCCTGTGGTCACTCTGGTTCACAGGAGTCTTTCCTACAGGGCAAATTTTGCAGTGCTCCTTGTGTGCAGCCTACCAGTGGCAGGTAGTTTTCAGGTGTTTTTGGCTCTTACACAGATCTGCCAGTTGCACTGTTTATGGTGAATTTATAAGTTATTTTGTGTGTGCAGGTCAACCCCAGCTGAGGCATTCGAAGGAGAGCGTTTAGGTAAACGTGTGAGAAAGAAGAAGAAGATGTTTATGGAATCTGGAGATGAAGAGGAGGACAACATAGAGGAGGAAGAGGTAACACACACACACACACACACACATCTCACAGAAAAGAGCATATATTCAATATCAACAGGGATGAACTACTGCATTGATCAGTGTTTATTTTTTTCTCTTTTTTCAGGAGAAGGTTAAATCCTCGAAGGGAAGACGAGCGGCTAAAGTTGCTAGACTAGGTTGGTAATTTTCATTTAGCTAACACACACACACACACACACACACACACACACACACACACACACACACACACATACACGGAAATATAAACTCTGGCCAGACAGTATCTCATGCCTTATGTCTAGGGATTC
This sequence comes from Abramis brama, assembly GCF_963993115.1. Lineage (NCBI taxonomy): Eukaryota > Metazoa > Chordata > Actinopteri > Cypriniformes > Leuciscidae > Abramis > Abramis brama. The sequence goes on from NC_139979.1 coordinate 15,976,575, forward strand.
ACAATATATTGGTGCCATATTAGTTATCATCTGATATTAGGGATTATTTATTTTTTATTTTAGGATATTGGATATATATCATCTGATATTTAATTGTGCATGCTCAATTCCCAATATTTTTAATTAAGGTTAAAAATTTAAATTTAAATGACCTTTGCTGTCTTACAATCACATAATTAACAATTATTAATTATTTAATTATTTAATAACATAATTATTTAAAAAAAATCAAACGAATTATGTAATAACACTGTTAAATGTAATCTTAGGCAAATCTCAGCATTAATATTTGTATTCATACTATATATTATAATGTTGTGATGCTTAAATTCACTGGTTACATTTAAAATGACTGACTGATTTGAGTTTTAGTCTTATTTTATTTTGGATCAGTGTTGGCAAAATATTTTTTAAATTGGTGCATCCCAACTTGAGTCTTTTAGCAGGTTGTACAGATTGTGTCATGTATCATTTCAGTCAGTTTCAGACTCATCCTTTCCATGTATTATAAAAACGCTTTTCTAAGCCATCTAAAGTGCCTGTGATGCTGTTTCCATAGTGACAGCACCTCCTGTTAAGAAGAAAACCTGGAGTTGGTCAGCTTATCTAGAGGAAGAGAGAGCCATTGCCGCTCCTTTGAAACTTTTTAAGGAGGTGAGAAACACAGCATATATAACTTGTATATCTGTTCACGGTTATATAAATAACATGGTATGGTTGGGATCCTGATTAGGATGGTAAGTTTGATGTCAATTCAGTTTTGTCATTAGAAAAAAGTGTTACTTGAAAGAAAACAGAGAGATTTTTTAAAAGCATGACATCTATGAAATTCAATAATTTTGTTTTTGTGTGTTTGCAATACAGCACCAGTCTGTTCCGCAGAGTAGGAATGGATTTAAAGTTGGCATGAAGTTAGAGGGACTGGACCCCTGTCACCCTGCTCTCTTCTGTGTTTTGACTGTTGCAGAGGTAACCAGGGTCAAATGTTTCTGTGATGTTACTTGATGTGTGATTATTAGGAGCACAGAACTAAATATAGTTTTTAGGTTGCGCTTATAGTTAGATGTATTTTCTCTGTTCCAGGTGCAAGGTTACAGGATTCGGCTTCACTTTGATGGTTACCCTGAGTGCTATGACTTCTGGGTAAATGCTGACTCATGGGATGTGAAGCCGCCAGGCTGGTGTGAGAAAACCGGCCTCAAGCTATTGCTTCCAAAAGGTGCTTAATGTACTAATAAAGATGTACTGTAAAAAAACAAACAAAAAAACTGTTGGCAAGGATCAACCATGCAAAATGCTACTTTTGTTTTCTGTAACATGGTAGATCTGTTTTATAGATGTTTCTTTATGTGTTAAAACTACTTAAACTCAATATTCACTCTGAACTGTGTGATGACAAACTGGTCTACTAGCTGTTATTCTGATATTCAACATAGATGTAATAGTATTGTAATTACAAGTATTGTAATTTATTTATAAATAATAATAAATATAATTAAATGTAATATAAGATATAATTTAATCATTTATTTAATAAAGCATGGTTATGTTAGCATAGTTTTCATGTTGTTTAAAAAAGTGTTTTTGTGGACACTCTTAGTTGCTGCAAATGCTGCTAGTAAAATGTATTGCATATGCTGTTCTTTACTATGATTTAACAGGTTGCAGAGATGGAGATTTTAACTGGAACACATATGTAAAGAACTGTAGGGGTCAACTGGCCCCCAAACATCTCTTCAAGAGTCTTAATACAGTATGTCATTTCATATGCACACACTTCAAGAGAATAGGAGATATCTCAATAGTTTCTGTTCCAGGAGATCAAGTTTTCTTCTTTAACCGTGTGTTATCTGCCCTATTTAGTCAGTCACACCGTCAGGATTCCGTGCTGGGATGAAGCTGGAAGCCGTGGACAGGAAGAACCCGTCACTCATCTGCGTAGCAACCATTGCTGCTGCTGTCGACAACCGGCTCCTCATTCACTTTGACAACTGGGACGATACGTATGATTATTGGTAAGATCGTGAGCAGAGTACTGGCCATATAAGTGTCCCCATGTGCATGTGGTTGTAAATGCATTCTGTTTGTTCTCAGGTGTGAAGCCAGCAGTCCGTACATTCATCCAGTCGGGTACTGTGAGGAGGTGGAGTTAACACTCACCACACCTGCAGGTCAGACTCCCTTTAATATTTTTCTTTGTTAACTTTTATATGTAGCTTTTATGTGTCGTTGTACTAAAGTCAAAATAAATGATCTGGAAAATATTTACAATTTACGATGTATCTAACATCTTCTATTCAATTACATTTATAAGTATAGCACTTTTTATTAAAAAACAACAACAAGCTAGACATTTTTTTTTTTTTTTTTTTCTCAAATTTACCACGGACCCCATTTACTCTGGACCCCAGTTTGAAAGCCCCAGAATTATTATTTTTTTCTTTTCTTTTTTAACAAGCTCTAATGTGCATGAAAAGTTGTTTTAAAGTTATTGGAAGTCTATTTATGTCTTTCTTAGAGTATAAGCACCCAAAGAGTTTTTCTTGGGAAAAGTACCTTGAAGAAACTGGAACCCAAGCTGCACCAGCTAGAGCCTTTAAACAGGTACGGTTTAAATCATTGCAATGAACCATGAGAGGTGTAGGTAAATCATTTAATATAATTTATAACTGGTAAAATGTCATTTGAAAGGTCCTAGTAGTTGGTGTTTTTTTTTTTTTTTACAAAGAATAAAACACATTTGATCTGGTTCAAAGTAGTGGGCAGTTTGATAAAAAAAACTGAATTAATTATATGATAATATAAAAGACATATGTTCTGTTTTATACATATTTTGTTTAAACAATTTAATTGAATCTTCTACACAATTCAAATGTATTAGTATAGCTCTCTTCATAATAAATATAAACAAATAAATGTAGAAAAATAGCAAACAAGCTAAAGGTGACAGTGGTGAGAAACACTCCCTAAAAGGCTATTGATTACATATTGATCCTTGGCCATCCAGAGACCACCACATGGCTTCCAAGTTGGGATGAAGCTAGAGGCAGTGGACAAACGTAATGCCGTACTCATCCGTGTCTCCACCATCTCTGATATAGAAGACCACAGAATCAAGGTTTACACACAAATATATCCGTTTTGTCTAATTAGCTTACTCTAATTAGAAGCCAACATGGACATATAGTATTTAATACGCTTGTACAGCTAGTATATCTTCACTAAATCTTTGTGTTTACTTATATATAGATCCATTTTGATGGCTGGAGTGACGAGTATGATTATTGGCTAGATGCCGATAGCCCTGAACTGCACCCAGTAGGCTGGTGTCAGAAAACAGGTCATCCTCTACAACACCCCAACGGTAACATACTGTCCGATGCACAAATATTAAGTATTTCAGCACATGGCCACACCAGACTCATAATCTAACTCGTAATGGTAATATTATCAGGTCCCAGAGATTCTCCAGTCCCCCCAGGACAAGGCTGCCCAACCCAAGGATGCAACGGAGTCGGACACATTCGAGGACCTCGGTATGGGACACATTACACGTAAGTTATACATATGTTGTTACAAACACAACTCGTAATGCGCATTCAAATGCAAACGAGTCTCTCTCCCATTGTTAGGGCGGTGAGTTGTCCATACTCAGATCTGAATTTGAATAAAGACGGGTTGGTTCCAGACAGACTGAGCGGGGAGAGGCCAGTCACGCTCAGTGGACCCCCGCGCCACCGCCGTGCTGAAACACTCACTCAGACGCAGCCTCCCACACCCATGCCCACACCCAGCGCCAGCACCCCAGACCCCCCTGACACCACCACAGACACCTGTCCACAAGCTCGGGCAGTGCGTGAGCACATTGTGTGAGTGTCAGCAGTGATGTACAGTTTAACTTTTCTCTTTCACACACACTCACTCACTTTTTATCTCTTTCTCATTCCTTCAGGTCTGGCAGCGCTCCTAAATGTGTCAAGCCACCCCAGGTGAAGCAGGAAGGTGATGGGAAAGGTATAGATCCTTCAGATATTGTGATTTTTTTTTTTTTTGGCTTAATTTGCTTTTTTTGTGGATAATCCATAACCTCTGAGAATTTTGTACATGGGTCAATGAAGCGATGCTTGGTTTTTTGCCTGGATGTGTAATAATAATACAAAAATTCATAGATATAATTACTTCAATACACTTCATCTATGAAGTGCATATTTTTAATTTCTGAATTAAAATGAGTTTGATATTTTTGGGAGAAATAAAGTAAAACATATAACATAATGAAAGAAAAAAAGCTTTATTAAATTTGTTTTAATTCAAGACATATTTAATAAGTAGTTTGACAGTCAATAATTGTTATTTCTTAGAACACAAAAAAATATCTTAACAAAACTACTTTACTCACTTTTGTCCATCAAAGCCATGACAACTAACATGACCAGAAAATGATATCAGAAATGCATGCTGTCATGGTCAATAAGGTAATTTGACCTTTTTATAACAAGACAAGCTTAGTTCATTATATGTAAAATTGCATGTTTTGTGAAATATTTATGAATTAATAATTCATGATATTTGTATAAAAACAAAAAAAACCTTTTTGCCTCGAAATTATACTTGAATTTTTTTGTGCAAATAATGATTAAGATGTATAGACTCGCATGTATTCAGGGTGTAAGAAAAATGTTAATACATTTACTGATGGTTATACTACATTTAAACTTTTCAAAAAAATTCAACCATATAAGAAGCTACCTGAATACAAAAAGCACATTTCTAAGAACTTGGCAGCTGTATTTTTAACTAGTAACCTTTTCTTTATCTTGGACACTCTTATTTGCCAATGACTGACATGTGAGAACGTTTGCAAGGCATGTCATGAATAAATTCTATTTGTGTCGTAGATTCTCTTCAGCAGTTCCTGCATGAGTCTGTGTTTTGTGGATGGGAGCCACCGAGGTTTCAGCTGTGTTGGGAAAAGCATGGCAAACTGCTGCCTGAAGCTTTGGGCCTCACCGCCAAGAGAGTGGCAAAGTGGAACACTGAAGAGGTGGCATTTGATAATTCTGGAAAAGTTCATTTATGCTTTAAAAGAGGTCTTCTAAACATATTTATTTTTATTGCATCTTATTTGACAATGTTGTTCTTTCAGGTTTCAAGTTTTGTACGAGGCCTGCCTGGCTGCAGAGAGCATGCTGCCACCTTCAGGAAGGAGGTAAATAACTAAAACATCAACTTTACTTGTGAATATTAATGTAACGTACCTTCCCTATATACACTACCATTCAAAAGTTTGGGGTCGGATTTTTTCCAATGTTTTTGAAAGAAGTCTCTTATACTTAACAAGGCTGCATTTATTTGTTCAAAAATACAGTAATATTGTACAAATATTATTACAATTTAAAATAACTGTATTTTTATATATGTATTAAAATGTAATTTATTCCTGTGCTGGCAAAGCTGAATTTTCTGCAGCCATTACTCCAGCAGGGTTCGTATGGTCATGAAAAACCTGGAAAAGAATTAAAAAATAGCAATTTCATGGCCTGGAAACCCAAAAAGTTTTGGAAAAGTCATGGAACTTTTTTCCCCACAAATATCTGTATAATAGAATATATGCTTAATCAGTGCCTGAATTTCGAGAGGAGTAAATTAATACACACAGAATATCAGAGATCAAATCAGTAATTTGAAAAGAGCGTGAGTGATTCAGTGGTTCCAACTTCTCTCCCTCGCTATCGCTTTTATATATGGCTTTACAGCAACACATTGCTTCTGAAAAAAACTTTTTTATATTTATTCTGTTGTATTTATTTGTGCTACTGCACAATGTATTTGTTCTTATTTTACTGTTGGTTAGTAAATTCAATTCAAAGTTTGAAATCAAGATTCCTTGTGCTGTGTGTAAGCTATATTGCAGAAAAAAATGACCTCATTGTAAAAGCACAAATACATAGAGTGAGCAAACATTTAGTTGAGATAATTGTAATAAAAAAAATGTCTAAAAAATCCCCCCCATAAGAGTCATCCAAGGGGGAATTCCCCCCTATTTTCCAAAATGAAATTCAGGGCCTGGTTTAATTGATAATGTTGGTTGAACAAATTACAATAATTAGCATTCGAGTATTTTTGTTCTCAGACTAAGTGAATATGTTTTTTTCCCCATTCTTTTTCCTCCAGCAAATTGATGGCGAGGCCTTCCTGCTCCTTACTCAGTCAGACATTGTAAAGATTCTGAGCATCAAGCTCGGCCCCGCTCTCAAGATTTATAACTCTATCCTCATGCTGAAGAGCGCAGATGAAGAGTAGACACCTCATAGCAACTGCTGCTCCATCAAACAACATGTTTGAAAGTTGCTCTTGTCTCCACCGATGTGTCCAGCGGACTGAAAAATGCTCAATCATTGGTCTCATTTTTGATTGACGGACATTGAAAATCAGCCGATCCAACAAACTGTATGTGATCAGAAAAATCACATCTCTTAAGGCTGATCAATATTTGATGTCTCCCCTTCCAACCCTGCACTCGCTCTAAATTAGGTCTGATATTCTCTTTTGAAATAGATCATTTGATTCATATTAGACTCTTGGTGAGTACACTATACTGAGGCACCTTAAAATGTTGAAAGCTTAAAATGGACTGTTTCATTGTTGATATTTATGCTTTTACAGTTGCTAAAATGACGGCTAATTGCATTTGGTGCCAGAGCACAATTGAAAGGCATGATGGTGGAGCTTTTACTTGAAATGTAATTTTTTTTTTAAATGCAAAAAGACCTTTGTTTGTAATTGAACACGCATCCAAAATAATCCAAATGATCCTGTTTGAGACCACTAGAGGGCAGCAGGATTCTTTGTGTGTGTGTGCGTGCGTGTGCGTGTGCGCGTGCGTGTGTGTGTGTGAGAGAAAGACTTTTGCAAGCGTGTTTGTGAGAGAAAAATGTATAAATGTGTGCTTGCATCTAATGTCAGGGAATTCTTGCTCTGGGCAAATCTGGAATTGAATGTCTCAAGTTTGTATTTACTTCAGCTGAAATGTGTGATCTTGTAAAATGCATTTGTAAATTGAAGAAATTGTACATTTGTTGAAGTGAATTGGACAGTGTGACTGACTCACTAGACACTGAAAATAGAAATAGAAATGAGCGGGTGTGTTTGAGTGTGTATTTTAAGCTTCTGAGACCCTGACATTTTGCCTTGTACAAGCATTCCTGAGTACTAAGACATTTTGTTCTGTCATTCACAGAGCAAAAGCTTTTTGCACATCCGTGACCTTCTGTATAATACAGCTGTAATTCTCAGCTCTGCTGCAACTGATTTTACTCAGCCATGTTGGAATCACTACACTTCCATGCATTGGTTTGGCTTTAGCAGTGCTTAAGTTGTCATTATACACACATGCATATGCAGGTTCTTCTTATAGCATTAGGTCAGGATAATAGATCCAGTTAGGGTCGAAACTGGAGAAGCTGAAGACTCGGAAAATGGTTGTTCAAAAGCTAAAATACTAAATAAAATAGATATTAGTCTGTAGATTACTGACTTGATTACAAGTAGGCATTTGGATGGTGATGGAAAATCAAGATTTAAGGAAATCCTAATCACAGTGGTTTGGGTCAAGGATGAGTTTGTATCAGATTTTGATTGTTTTCTTTGGTGTGTGTGTGTGTGTGTGTGTGTTTGCAGATTAAATGTCTCTCTAAGCAGACTGTTTATGTGTGACAGATTGTGTGTTTCTGAGTTCCAGTCCCGAATGGATGAATGAATAGAGCGAAGGACAATAAATAAGGATTTCAAACAGAACTCTTTTGTTTATTTTTTGTTTTCATTCATAACGATCTTAAAGGGGTGGAATAATGGCCTTTTCACAAGTTGAAAATAAGTCTTTGATGTATGAGTGTGTATGTGAAGTTTTAGCTCAAAATACCCCACAGATATTTTATATAGCATGTTAAAATTGTCACTTTTTGAGGGTGAGCAAAAACACAGTTTTTGTGTCTGTCCCTTTAAATGCAAATGAGCTGCTGCTCCCAGCACAGAGGGCGGAGCTTCAACAGTTTGTGTCCTTTTACCTCACACAGACATGCACTGAAAATGTCTAAACTTTTAGCCTTTTATGTTCAAACCGGAGTCAGACAATGATGGAGAGACTTAAGTAGAAGTGACAACATGTAGAAAGCAACAGGACATTTCTGAATGGTTAGTTGAAGAATTTATGCAGCTGATGTGGAGTGATCTTCTAGTCATTGATTAGCATATTCTGTAATGATATCTATAAATCGCGTTCCCGGGGCCAGGGTTTATGTAAATTTTAGGGTTGGTGTGATGTCACTAACCCGAGAGGAATGTCGTGTAGACCCTACCAGCTGTTTGTTGTACTCCTTAAAAAACAATTTCTTTAAAAGCAAATATCTCCCTTTGCTTTGAACTTTGAGCATTGTAACTTTGCAGATGTTGTTTATGCTCAAACAGCAACATTACACACTAACTAAAGTTAGAAAAGTGAAATCATAATCAACCACCTCTTTAACGGTTGCATAAAACTGAAATTTAAGTTCATGCTTATAAACAGAGGCTCAAGTATGGAGTTACTTTTGTGTCTTTTTTATGCAATTATGCATATTGGGTTTAAGAGCAAAAATAAAGATTGTAATAAAAATAAAATTGCAAATAAAAAGTCTTCTTAAAGCTGTTTTAAATGACAAAAATAAAGCAACTGCTAAAAATAAAAACTGCACTATGAATAAACTTCCTTTTTCTTTATGCAGTTCCCACACTTTTCATTACGCACCCATATATTTTCTGCTCTGTTCTGCTGTTTTGTTTGCAGGTCTAAAACTTTTGTTTATTTAGCATAGTATCAATTATTTTTGTAATAAAAAAGCTTGTTTTTTTAATAATACAATATCATTATATACAATTACAATATTATCACATTTGCTCTCAGACAGTATGTTTGATTGCATAATGAAAACGCCAAAGTTACTCCATAAACTGGCCACTTCATAACCGAAAGAATCTTGCATACTGAACTTCCATGATGGCCCACAGTTATCTGGTCATAGAACTATGAATACATATTTAAATAACTAAATATAATACAAAATAACAGTCTGAGTTAGTGAGAAAAAAACCTTGAATTTGGGCCTAAAGACTCCCTATAGACTCTAAGAATAGGTTATTCTGCCCGCCGTGGGACCCAAAGGGCTTGCCCACATGTTCCCATGACCCTCTAACCACAGTATCTCTCTCGCTCGCTCACTCACTCCCACGTCACTGGCCGGTTTAAAGTAAATGCGCCTCCCCTCACGCTCATGATACGCGCGTTTGCTATGGCTGGAGACTGATGGATTTGCGCGTCTTCATCGACATGGTTATTACTAGACTCGTTGCAAGGCGCGCGCTCTCACGTCATTGAAGCAATTAAAACGGACCATAGCCAATCATGTGTTTCCAGTGGAGAAGCAACTGAGGTGAGTTTAAGTGGTACTAACTTCAGGTGCTGATGTCCCGACTTGATATAGCTCAACGTTCATGATGAGTATGAAACAAGTGTGTTCTGAAACAGACATGCTACACGTACTGCGTTGTACTGCTTGGATACATCATTTTGAATACACACCCATAAAGTTTGTTACCTTAAAGGTGAAGTGTTTTACAGGAAAACTATAAATAAGCCATTTTCATGTTGATTTCCCTGCAAAAGTGTACATGTTGTGGCGCTATTGTAAGATTATACTGTTTGAGAATCTAATCAGCCCAATTCTAGCAACATTGGCCCAACCAATGGCATGTGTTTGGGGCGGGACTATCTGTATGTCTGACCAATGGAAGACAAACTCCACCTTTATTTTTTTACAAATCGAAGGCCACTATAAAGTCACCATGATATCGAAATTGACTTTTCTTATTTATTTTATTCAAAATTTCATTATTTATTGTAATTGATTTATCCATGCACATATTTTTTTATTTATTCACGTGCCCTCGTAATCTTTAATTAAAATGACTTTCCCTCCCTCTTGCAAAGACATCTCTTCTCTTCTCTGATGAAGTTTACTGGCGTGAGGGCGGGTCTGTTGCACTTTATTCCAATTTAAATGGTTAAAATCAAGTCCTGCCCTACATTTTTTTCTTGTTCATTCAGATTTACATTCGTCATGGGTAAGAAAAGACTATCGCAAATGTTGCGGTAGAGAAGGCCTTTTTGTGAATGGATGTCAGTTGAGGAGAGTCTTCACTATGCCGAATGAACTGCTTTTGTGGAAAAACAGCTTATAATTTAATTAATCGACTGCCTATCAACTTAACATGTTTGCCATTATTAGTTTTAGATTAACATATTTTTAGAGTTTACACTGAAAAAAAACGTTTTGTGATAGGTACTTCGGCACTTCTCATTCATTGGTATTCACAAACGTATACGAAACCCTCTCTCTGCTTTCTAATCGCTCTTGCGGTACTTGATACACCGATCGGTCTGCGCAGCGCTGCTTCAAGTCAAACACACTAATGACTGTAGATCTGCAAGGCTGTAATGTGATTGGTTGTCAAGGCACACGTGACCAAGTTAAAGCTGGAGTGGTGCAGGTATGACGTCACTTTGTAGGCCAACCGGCAGTTAGCATCACACTGGTTCCCTCGACAAAAACCCAATAGGATTTTCCAATAGTCTTTTGGATTATCGCTAAAAACAAGCTCTGTGATCAACAAAAGTTTATGATACTTGCATATTTTGTCCATCAAGATAATTATCACAGATGAACACAACTTTTATGAATTTTGAAGCCTAAATGCAGTCACCAGAAGTAAAAAGCTAAAGGTAGACTATAAACGAACTACACCACGGTCCCACGAATTCAACGTCACCATCACTAAGCTTCCGACAACTCTTTCAGTTTTTATCTTAAAACATTTCCCCAGAACGTTTGTTGAGTTAGAATAGTTTGCAAGAGCACAATTATAACCATAACAATTCTGTAATAGCCTACCTGTACGGCGTGATGATGTTTAATGTCCCAGACAGCCTCTGTAGTTCCATTTATCCACTTGTTAGCAACCACCTTTTTCAAGACACGTAACAGCTTAAAAAAATCTCGAGTGACGTATTTTATGTTGTACACACACACACACACACACACACACACACATTTGCAGTATGTTTTTAATTTATGATTTGAAACAGACTGAAAGTCTCTTAAAGTAAAGTTAATTACTGACCTTATCTTACTGTCTGAGGGAACCTATATGACGAGTTAGGCCTCTGGGTGACCTACAAATGAACCTTATATCAATGATCTTAGTGGAAAAGAAAAATGTAAAATATTGTATCTTAAAAATATGTTTATAAATGCTATTGTCAAAATTTCTATTTTTAAACTGCATGACTGGATGTGCTGGTGGTAGTAAAAACAACCTTCTTCTTAAGAAATTGTTTCCATTGGTTCCACATCCTGATAGCTAAAATGTGCTACCCATGATTTTAACACTTATATTTCAGTAGTAGGCCTACATCTAAAAATGTTTGCCTGTTGACAATATGTGTTACCCATGTGTCTATTTATAGGCTATACACAGAATGGTAGAGCAGCAAAGAAAATGCTTAAACTAGATTATCAGTAGTTCCTGAGCGGACAGCTCTATTTTTTAGAGCAGCAGCTTTCAAGTTGGGAACATTTAATAAAATGGTATTGTAGCCTATTACTTGTTGATTTCAGTTATTGCGCCTATAGAACAGTTCAAATATAAAAAGAAAACAGCTAAGTAAAGATGAAACTACACAGATTGCCTTACTGAGCAGAGATGAAATGTCAAACAGCATTTGCAGTAAACCTGTGAGAACTTAAAAAAAGGATTATAAAAGGATTGTCAAGGATTAGTTGTCTTCCCCACAAATAAATGCTTCTGAGAAACTGCTAGGATTACTATAATGATGCATGCATTCAATATGCAAAGACTCTCAATGTTGTCATTTAAAATGTTTGTTTTTTTAATATATATGATTTGCAGGAGATTTGCTTGAGTATTTGGAGTCCATTAGCCTATTTTGCCTTTATTCCCAGGAGAATGTCTGAGGTAAATCCCACAGAAAAAGTCGCTGTAACAGTCCCAGAGTCAAAGACTCCACCGCCATGGACGGATCCAGGGCCTGCGATTGGTGGACTGCGCCTGCGATCTGCACCAGGGGCTTGTTTGTTGTTTGCTGGTGTTTTGCTGATAGTAGGAATCGGCGTCGCTGTGGTGGGGTATTGGAACAGTCAACCCCGTCGACATCAAACACCACATCATGTTTCAACTGGACGCACCTCTTCAGAGAAACTGAAACTGATTGGTCCTGTCATCATGGGGGTGGGGCTTTTCATATTTATTTGTGCCAATACAGTTCTCTATGAAAATCGTGACCGAGAAAAACGTTATGAACAAGATCGAGATAAAGACGACCAGGAGATCCTGCCACTAGTACAAACTCATAGGAATAATCATTCAAAAGGATTCTCACAAATGGAAATGAACACAAACATGCGTACATTGGACTTGTCTGAAATCAACATTCATTGCTTAGAAGAAGGGGTGGGAATTCCCACTCTAAAGTGCTCTTCCCCATCCTCTGGCTCATGTAGCTCCAGTCAGGTTAACTTGGAGAATGGATCACCCCTCGGAGATCACAGAAACATGGAAACATTGGCCTTGCCAGTCATTAAACTCAATGACTGCCTGATTGGCCCCTCAGACCCAGAGCCTCCACCTCTCCCTGAACGGACATACCGGAAAAATATAGCAGAGGAAAATATAACAAATGTGGAGCTAACACAAGTTAATCCTGCAGATTCATCTCTTATTACACTGAGCAAAGAAGAGCTAAAGGATCGGTAGTCTTTTACATCTGTTGTCCTCACTAAAGGTTTACATGTGAATATCTATTCAAGTCAAACTAATAAAGATATTAGGGCTGAGAATAGATAGATTTCCAAATTTGATTCCGATTCACAAATTCTCCTATTTTTTTAATTCAATTCTAATTCTTTTGGGTATATTTCCATTGTAATTGGCCTATGCATTTTTCTTACATTTCTTTCTGTGCTAATTCTGTCATTATTACTGGGCAGTTTTTCAAATGTATTCAACCTGGTAACGTTTTTTGAACACGCTGCAGGTTTTTGATTTACTAAAACCGGCTCACAAGAGTCATTTGTTTGTATATCGTCACCTCCGTCTGTTTATAGTCGCTTCATGTCGTCATGTCACAGTAGCCTACACAGTCTTTCTATTACATCAGTATACAGAATTTACATGCGCAACTATATATATATATATTTTTTTTTTTTTACTATGGCTCTAAAATTCTTGAGTAAAAGATCAATCAAGATTTTAAGAATCATTAAAAAAGATCACAATTATTCAGAAACTCTATTTTACCCAGACATTGGTTTCTTGTCACATAAATTTGAAAACTCTTTCATGTTTTACCTTGTACTGGGGATCAGTTAAGATGCTAATCTCAAATAGAGATTTTATCTCTAAAAGGTCTCTAAGAGGTTTTATAAAACGCTTATGCAGTGCTGTTGCTATCATGTGCATTTATTTTTATTTTTTATTTGACTGATAGATTGTAATCTGACTGGTGAGAGTGACATAAGGCTTTGTTTGTAGATTTTTGTTCACATGGATTTTAAGTAGGCCTAATCAATTATATATGATCCTATTTTTTGTGTTCCCACCCACACAAGCTCAAAAGAATAGAGACTGCACTATGTGACATTGTGTTTGTTGTGCTGGTCTTTATAGTTCATATAAATGTCAGATCAAATATGAAAGGCGGCCACCTGTGAGACGCATAAATAGATATGTGTGCACACAGACAGATTCTCCTAGTCCTGCCCTTACAAAAAACAAGTTTATTCAAGTGTACTATTTGTATACTTCTTTTAAACTAAAAAAAATCAAGTATAAGTTCACACAAATTTTTATGTACAACTCAGAAATATACTTAAAATTAGACTTAAGTATACTTACACTTACCGAAAAGTCTACATATATTTGGCATACTTGTACTGAATCTTTTGATTGAGATACTTAAAAGTATAATTAAGTATTCTAAGTAGCCCTATACTAGTGTGTTTGATTAAACAGCCTACTTTTTTCACATAGTTTTACATACTATCTTATAAGCTTACATGTCTTGACATCCAGTACAAAAGATTAGTTTGAAAATATTGATTTATAAAGAAAACGGATGTGTTCCTAATTCTGAGTATGTGAATTTTTGTGTAGTCCACTGGTAGTGTACATAAGAATTTACTTCAAATCTACTTAAAGGTGCAATAGGTGATTCTCTACAGAATTTTTTTTTTGTTATAGTGGTTGAAATTCTCCTCATATCCTGATAGCAATCATGTTAAACGGTTTTTATAAATATATATCGTCTGTGGAAGGCATGGGAACATAAAATGAAAATTCAAGCATCATATTCGGTCTGAATGAAACAATACAATATCATACCTGCCTGTCAACGTTTGTTTTTACATACCACCATGCACCCTGTTCGCGCAGACATCATACGTCATCAACGCGTTTCATGCTATGCAGAGAGACGTCGGTCACGGAGCACCGCAAACAAACAGCAGCCACCATTTACAGTTCCTCCAAAACACAGAGCTTATGCTGCGTTCATGCCATAACTACCGTAATTAAGAGATGGCAACCCGTGGCGTTCCAACCGGAGCTGTTCTCAGACTTGGAATTATGCGTTTCCATGTCAACAGTATCAACACCGCAATGAATCTGCAGCAGTCAGGTACAAGTTGTTTGCATTCATTATTATTGTAATGTTATGTGCTTTGAGACATGAGGTAGTTTAACGCCGTCTTTTGTGACGCTTTGCCGAGAGCAGCTGTTTGTGTGTGCTTTCATGTGTTTTGGAGGAGGCGTGACTTTGAACGGTGATATGAAGGGAGGGTGGGATTGTATGCTTTCAATGCTAGCAGGCTAACGTTAGCCTTTCCCATATCACCAACTGCACCTTTAACTCTCGCCACCATTGATGGAAAACTGTTTTATGGTAGGGGGGCACTATTACGCATCTTTTGAAAGAGTACAGAAAGTTTAAAAAAGCTGATTCCAAAGAAGCAGCAGAATCAAGCCAAGCTATATAAGCATTGCTTATGTGCATGTAATCCAACGCGATCATCAGACATTAAACAGCATATAAAAATGCTGTTTTATCATATGAAAAAATGTTATCATATGAAAATGATCAAAAAAAATGCTGCCGCTGACTAGCAACTTTTTAAAAAACCCTGGTGGGGAAAGAGTTAAAATACAGTTAAAGGTATATTTCAAGTATAAAAATTAATACCTAAATAGGAATATAGTTGTACCCTTAAAGTGCAAAAATAATATATAAATAGTGAACTATAAGTATGATGTTAATTTCACTTAAAGAAAACTTACAAGTATACTTTCAGTATAAAATTACTAATCTAGTAGTTTACTGAGAGTATACTTCAAAGGGTACTTTCATAAACTAAAACATGTGCTACAAGTATGTAAATAGTAAACTCAGTATACCTATAAGTTCACTTGTATAGTTGCAGTACAAATGAAAAACGTAGTTGTAAACTAGTTGTGTACTCAAAGTATACTACTGTTACACTTAAAGTATACTTAAATACACTCATGTATACACTCATTAGGGGGGAGGTTCCTGTATTGCATAGCATATTCGTGTATCTGGGGGCGGAGCTATCAAGATGATCCTTTTGGTTAGGGGCGTGTTTGTTTTGGTGATTTCAAATATCACCAATGTTTCTCAGAAATTGCTTACTGCACCTTTAATTGTTCTGCATACGACATGCCTAAATTGTTAGAGACGGCCTGAAAAACAAGCTTCTTCACAGTGGGTATCAGTCACATGCAGTCATACAGCAGTGAGTAATGCTCTGTTTTGATTAGTGTGGGTTAATCCCAAACTGTACGACTGCTGCAAAACCAGTACAGCTGTCTGGTCCAGCATCAGAGCTTAGAAACATGGATTAACAGTCTTTTCAATATCTCAGTAGTCAGTAAGTATACAATGAGGGATGATGGTTTGGTTGGTTATCATGATTTAATGAGTCCCTGCTCTGTGGATGATGTAACTGCAGTATTTTGGAGGCAAAAAAAAAAAGTACATTCTGATTAAATACATTTTTTTGCAAGGAACTTATAAATCACAAACATCAAAGGGAACAGAAACAATGTTTTTAGAGGTATTCACGTTAGCCACCAAATAATCACAAATTTCATGAGAGCTCAGAGTGTAGACTAAAATGTGCTAGAAAAAACTTTTTTCTTATTAGTAATTTAGTCTTGTTTTACAGTAAAATATCTAAACATCCTTAAAACAAGATAAATTAACTTTGTTGAATTCTTTTCAGAGACTTGAATTATGTTTATTTTTCATATTTCTCTATTATTTTCTTA
Organism: Abramis brama; assembly: GCF_963993115.1. Lineage (NCBI taxonomy): Eukaryota > Metazoa > Chordata > Actinopteri > Cypriniformes > Leuciscidae > Abramis > Abramis brama. The sequence continues at coordinate 15,993,030 of NC_139979.1, forward strand.
GATTTATGCCTAAAAAATATATAACAAATCGCTGAACATGTTTAGAAATCGACAGTGTACCACATACTGAACATACTCAGAATAAACACATCTCAAATTTGGCAGTGCATATGACAGCTTTTATTCCTTTTGATTATAATTTAATAGGTGTAAGCAGTTAAAATAAACTAAATTAAAGCTTGAGATTTGTATTGATTTTCAGCTTAAAGGTCTATAAAAATTCAATTATGTCAAATGATATACTATTGTGGACATGATTACCAGTGTACAAGTAAACAACTATCAACAATGTTAAATTACACTGATCAAATTGATGAAAACTGCAAAAGAGGATTATATTCTATAAAACATGCAAAGTATTTGTTTTTTTCCACATATTCACATCCTTGAATGTTTCAGCCGTGATTATATGCAAGTGCGTAGAAATGAAATGCTCAGTTTGAATTCAAACATATATTGTTTCTTGTTGGCGAAGCAAGTTGTTTTTTTCATCATCTTCAATCTGCAAAAGAAGATTTTACAGTCACAATTGGTTCACAGTCTTTTCTAAAAAGCATTTAAAAGTGTTCTTTTTGGAAAGTCTTTAAAGACAGGAGTGTGTTTTAATATGAAAGGTGGAACAATAAAGCTGTTTGAGGTTGGATCCGTCCCTAAATCCCTGTGTTCCTCTCACATCTAGATACTGTAGATCAGTGGTTTGCAACCTTTTTGACTCCAAGCCCCCTTTGTTCAAGACAATATACAGGCCCTCCTGTCTAAGCTGATATGTACCACTGGTACTTCTGTTGTAATAATAATAATAATAAAAAAAAACACATAATGTTGTACATATAGAATTTTTAGAATTAGACTTAAATTTAAATAAATTATACTTAATGGGGCCAGTCCTCTGGTTGAGAGCCACTGCTATTTTTAACAATTCCTTGTTAAGCACATTATAACTATATGCAGTTGTGTGTGTATACATGTATGTATGTAACTCACTAAGCCCATTCTGACGAGTATCTCGCCGTTGAAATGGGGGAGCTGAGCTTTGCCAGAAGGTGAGTATGACGAGAGACGTCTGTCCCATTCAGTGGGTTCGAAATCTTCCTTGACCGCCATAAAGACACGCTTAAGTTCAGTAATGCTGGCGTGGTGCTTTAAAATAATCTCCTGGGACACATCCAAGTCCTAAAGAGAGCATATATTATGATTAATTTAGTATAGGATTACCATTAAAGTAGACAAGCCAATATAAATTTCACACACTTCACAAACCTCCAGCATCAGAATGCTGTGACGAACGTAAATGCTCTCTCCTTCAATTTTCTTTGTCCATATCTGTGACTAAAAAAAAATAATAAAAAAAACACGATTATGGATTAATATGCTCTGGATAAGAAGGAACATGACAAAGATGATAGAAATAGATGAGTGTCTCACCTTCCTCATGAGCATGGACTCAGTCTCAGCCTGTTAGTGTTAAGAGAGAGAAGGATGATTTTTAGAGGATTGAAACTTTCACATGTTCTTTTGTGTGTATGTGAAGTTTACAGTATGAGTGTGTTTGTAACCTCAGACTCCAGTGTGATGTTCAGGATGTCTTTTGTCTTCTCCTGACGGGTTTTTGTAATGGACACAGGTTGTGCGGTCGGAGTGGAAGTCAGTGGTTGGTCAGCTGGGATCTGTGGGCGGGGTTTGGGCGGAGCCACTGGGGAAATAACAGGTGTGTGTGGAAGAGTGGGAACTAGAGAAAGAGAGATGTTCAGGAATACATGGTAACAGGTTTGTCAGACATTATAAAATATTAATTTCTTATAATCAAGTGTTTTTGATTCTGTTTGTGATACATACCATAATGTTTATGGGAAATGCCCATAAAGGTAAACCAATCGTCCTCCAATTCTGTCTGCAGCTGTACTGGTCTTTTCTCTGGTACCGATGGCCTTATTGGTCTTTCCTCAACTCTTATCTGTTTCCTCCTCTCTTCTTCCCTTCTCCTCTTCTCTTCCTCAGCCCTCCTGTCCACTTTAAGGTAATCTGCGACAACTTTAAAGAAAGTAGAGAATACGATTTTTTTTGACAAAGACTGCCAACTGTGCAATAGTGAAATCTGTCCCAAATACAGTATGTTGTTATTTTGTATGTAAATGGGACATATTTTTAAAAAGATTATATATTCAAAATTTAGTATTCAGTAAGATATAAGCAAAGACACATTCAATTGATCAAAAGTGATTTTTATATTGTTGCAAAAGATTGAAATAGAATATGAATATGTTCTTTTGAACTTTCTATTCATCAAAGAATCCTGAAAAATGTATCACTATTTCTATAAAATATTACGCAACACCACAGTTTTCAACATTAATAATAATAATGCATAATGCATCTTCAGAACCAAATCAGTATATTAGACGGATTTCAGAAGGATCATGTGACACTGAAGACTTTAGTAATGATGCTGAAAATTCAGCTTTGCCATCAGAAATAAATAACATTTTAAAATATATTTAAATAAAACCTGGATTTCTAAATTATAATAATATCTCAAAATATTACTGTTTTACTGTATCTTTAATCAAATAATTGCAACTTTGGTAAACATAATAGACTTTCAAAAACAGTAAAAATCTTACCAACACCAAACTTTTGAACAGTAGTGTGTGTGTGTGTGTGTGTATATATATATATATAAAGTGTGTATGTACCTGTTTCTTCTGGTGAAACATCAAAAAGAATGAACCAGTCGTCTTCTGCTTCAGTCTGAGGCTGTACTTCTGTTGCCAGAGTAATAGATGGTTGAGCTCTTCTGGATTCCAGTTCCTGTTTTCGCTTCTCTTGTTCTCTAAGTCTCCTCTTCTCCTCCTCTCTCACTCTCATCTCCTGCTGTCTGTCTCTGTCCTCCTGTTCTTTAATCCTACGCTCTTCAGTGGCCACTGAAACAACTGATCAAACATATTCTGATTACAATATGCCTCTCACCTGAAGCAATACCAGGATAGAACAGAGCTCAAAATCTGTGCTTCTGACATCTAAAAAAAAAAAAAAAGCACAGTAAACAATGCAGTTTGTGTGCACTTTTGTAGCGGATTTGCTTCATGAGAAGCTTGTTAAATTATTTGTACCACAGATTCATAAAAAACACACAAAACTCATCTTTATGAAAAGCATGTAATAATGATACTTGATACTAGTCTTGAGTAAAAACCTAATTTAGTATCCCTTTACAATATGTTAACAAGTTAACACTGGTTAATGCATTAACTAACATTAAATAACAATGAGCAATACATTTGTACAGTATTCATTAATCTTTGTTAATGCTAGTTAACAAAAATACAACTGTCCATTGTTAGTTTATGTTAAAAATGAACATTAACTAAGGTTAATAAAGGCTTTAGAAGCATTTTTATTGTTAGTTCATGTTATCTGATGTAGTTAATATTAACATATGGAACCTTGTTGTAAAGTGTTACCCATTATTTGAATTATACAGTTTACAGTAAAGTTGTATACTGTATATTAACATTACTATAGTATGTATCATGTTTTTTAAAGCATTTAATAATATTTGTTAAATGTTATTGTATACAATGTTTCATGTTAAAATGTATTGGTATGTGGTTTTCCATTACCTTTCATTGAGTTTATTATCTTTGTTATTACTGCTATACATCTATGATAGTGTTTAAAGGCATGTGTGGTGCTGTACCTGATGGAAAACTCTTCTGCTCATAAGGCACTTCGTCAGAAAGCTGAAACCAGTCGTCATCAACTTCCCTGGGCACCACTGGAAACTGGGGGGTTTGTACGATGCTCGTCCTCTTCTTCTCTGGTACTGTTATTTGTTCTTTAGTGCTCACGGTCATCACCTCAATCACTTTCTCCTCTGTCCTCCCTCTGCTCTGAATCTTCTCCTCTCTGGTCTCCTCATAAAGCTCAACAGTTGTGCCTCGCGGCTGTGGAGACGAGGGCACTGAAACAAACAATGTATGATGAATGTTTCGATGTGTTTTTCATGTGTGCATTTGTGGTTGTGTGTGAGTGTGTGTACCTGATTCTATAGGAGAAACATCAAAAATGATGAACCAGTCGTCCTCTATGTCTCTTTCAGGCTCTGCAAGTGGCTCTGGCCTTCTATAATTCACTGTCACCTGCTCCTGTTGTTTTATCTGCACCTCTTCTTTTCTCCTCTCAACAGCTCTCTTCTCTTCAGCCTCCAAAGGAGCCACAGACACAACACGAGTCTCTGGAGTGACAGACACTAAAAATTAGAAATGACCTGTTATCAATGAAATTTACCACAATAACGAACTTGAAGTGTAGTAAACAGAAGTAATCGCAAAAATCCATTAGCTTTCTCACAATATAAAACACTTAAAATGCAAATTCTAGCATTATCTACTCACCCCCATCATGGTACTCAAAGATTATTTTTCTTAACACACTGGCAAAAAAAAATTATTTTCTTGTTTGAAGCCCAAATCTCACGAAAGGTTGTTAGATTTATGCTTACAACGACAAAAAATTGGTTTGAGAAAAATTATTGTTGTTAAAAATACTGATTAATAATTTAAATATTTTTATTTATTTATTATTTTGTAGTATAATTGAATTGTATCAGTGTTATTTAAGTATTATTTATATATTTAATAATATTTTATAATTAGCTTGTGTTTTTATATTTTCATATAAAATAAATTTAAAGTTATAGTCTTTTTTTTATATATATATATTTCTATATAGATTTAATTTATTTTTATTTCGGTTTTATTTTTAGTAATTGTAATACTTCAACTTGAACCTATTTCATTTAGTTGCCAGTGCAACATTTCTAATAGATTTCTAATGATTTTTAATAATCTTATTAATTTATTAATCTTAATAATTTTTTTTGAATAAATGCCACAGTTACTTTTCATGTTTGTTTTACAGAAATGTGCAGCTTGGACATTCTACTTAATAACGTCTTATTTGTTACATGGAAGAAAAAAAATCATACCGGTTTATAAAATAGCGGTTTATAAAAAAAATCATACAGTGACAGGAGGGTGAATAACTGATGACAGAATTTATGGGTGAACTGTCTTACATCTGAATCTTTATCACACAAATATCAGAATTCTAAAATGTGAATTTGATTGTGAATATGCTTGCAGAAAGAAGTACTTCACCTGATGAAAAACTCTTCTGCTCATAAGGCACTTTGTCAAAAAGCTGAAACCAGTCGTCATCAACTTCCCTGGGCACCACTGGAAACTGGGGGGTTTGTACGATGCTTGTCCTCTTCTTCTCTGGTACTGTTATTTGTTCTTTAGTGCTCACGGTCATCACCTCAATCACTTTCTCCTCAGTCCTCCCTCTGCTCTGAATCTTCTCCTCTCTGGTCTCCTCATAAAGCTCAACAGATGGACCTTGCAGCTGTGGATACAAGGGCTCTGCAACAAACACAACCCATGATGTATGTTTAGATATGTGTGCTTATGTGTGTGTGTGTGTGTGTGTGATTGTTGTTGTACAACATGTAAATGTTTGTACCTGATTCTTCAGGAGAAACATCAGAAATGATGAACCAGTCCTCCACGTCTCTTTGAGGTTGTGCTGCTCTCTGCTCAAGAATAACTGGCTGTGGTCTCCTATCTTTCAGTGTTACCTGCTCCTGTTTTATCTGCACCTCCTCTGTTCTTAATCTGCTCTGGATCACCTCCTCTCTGATCTCCTCATTCAGGTCTGCAGATGGGCTTAGTAGATGTGGAAAAGTCAAGGGCTCTAAAAAACAAAATGCATAATGTATGGTTTGATTTGTGTGATTTTGTGTTTGCAAATTGTTTTTAATTCATATATTACATTGTACATATATATACATACATACATATATACTGTATATGTATAAACATTTTAATGCCAATATGTATATGGTTGTCTGGAACAATATGGTGGACATTTAGTAATGCTGTATGTCAAAAATACAATCTGTTAATTGTTTTAAATAATATATTTAACTTATTGAGAAATAAGTATTCATATCAGGGAATAATGAGACATAATTAGAAAGTATTAAATGAGCAATTATTAATCATTTGTTTTAAAAAGAATGTTGGACGAATAAGTCTAATAAATGTGGATGTTATGAATTTCTTTCACTTCAGTAAAAGCCCAACTTCCTGTGATGTATGGCCAGTTGAATTCAAGTTTCAACTAATGAAATGTGTCAAATCATTAATATTGAATTTGGCCCAAACCTGATGTGGTATAGATGTGCTCCTGAATCAACACCCATCCTAACCATAAACTACACTTGTCATTGTTGATAGGAATATTGTTATATGATGTTCTAGGCTGATGACACTGAGGAAATTCACACTAAGCAACATGTACCCGATTCTTTAGAAGAAACATCAAAAATGATGAACCAGTCGTCCTCCACGTCTCTTTGAGGTTGTGCTGCTCTCTGCTCAAGAATAAGTGTCTGTGGTCTCCCATAATCTTCTGCCACCTGCTCCTGTTGTTTTATCTGCTCTGTTTTCACTCCTCTCCGGATCATGTCCTCTCTGGTCTCTTCATACAGCTCAACAGAGGGCGCTGAAACAAACACAATCCATCACACACATATTGATTTCTTGTTTGATTTACATGAGTGCATGATAGTGATTGTGTGAGAGCATGTACCTGATCTTTTAGGAGAACCATCCAAAACGACAAACCAGTCGTCGTCTTCATCTGTTTGAGGCTCTGCCGCTCTCTGCTCAAGAACAACTGTCTGTGGTCTCCCATAATCCACTGTCACCGGCTTCTGTTGTTCTTTCTGTACCTCCTCTGTTTCCACTCTGCTCGGAATCACCTCCTCTGTAGTCTGTGTTTTAGGCTTCTCTGGTGGCACCAGCTCTTGCTGTATTTTCCTTTCTACCTCTCTCTTCTCTTCTTCAGCCTGATATTCTTCAGGAACGGAGCTGCTCACATCTGGTAGCAGAAATCCATTTGAGTGGTTTGTTGACATTTGTTGAGAAGCATTATTATTAATATAAAAAAATCCATTATTTTCTTCCACTACGAGCTCTTTGTCTTTAATTCTGATTGGTTGTCAATTATTTTATCGTTCATCAGCTGTAAAAAGTTGTTCTGAAAAAGATTCCAATGATATTGTTCCTCTGTGTCATTATTGTTAGTGCTGTGGTGTGGACTTCACTATTCTCATTTAAATTAGAACGATTATTAAAACTTTGTTGCTATAGTTATTGTTCTTGGTGTGAACGGCCCTTAAAGTCAGCATGAAATCATAATTGACAATTCTTGTTTTTTAGGGAATATTGCAGTATTTATTATACATTATTTAGATGGCGCAAACAACCAATCAGAATAGAGTATTTCAGAAAGCCGTGTAATTAAAACAGAAAAGTATTTTATAGATACCTGAAAGAAGATGCGATATCTCCATGGTTTGTGGGAGCACATCCAATAGAATGTACCAATCATCGTCTTTCTTCATTAGTTTGGGGGGGATATATACTATCTGTTGCAACTCTTCCTGAACTCTTCCTAAGAAAATATGATGTTTCCACCTTAGGCACTTCAATTAGCTTTTCAATTTAACTTAGAAATATATTTAATGAAAAAGCAATGGACAAAATTTCATAACATATGACATGAGACATGATAAAATCACATGACATACCTATGGGAGTAGGCGTAAGCATCAATGGCCTGCGATCTAGTAAAATGTACCAATCATCTGTCTCCACATGTTGAAGCTCCTCCTTTTCAACTTGCCGCAACCTTTGTTCCAAACTTTCCACTTCCTGTAATCCAACCCTCATTTCTTCCACCTCAGCTAGCTTTCGTTCGATAGCCTCAACCTCCTCCAGTCTCTGCTCCATGATTTCCAGTCTCTCAAAAGTGTCTCCAGAACCAAATTTCCTCTCTTCAGTGACCATAACACGTCTTTCTACCATCTCCATCCTCTCTATCTTTTTCTCAACATCTACTTGTGGTTCCACCAAAGAGTTGACCTCCTGTGTCCATTGTTTAGTGATTACTACCCTCTGTATTCTTTCTCCATTGACTTCTAGTACTTCCTCTCTTAGTGTCTCCTTTAGAGGTTTCATTACTTCCTGGTGTTCTTTCTCGATAACATCAGACCCCTCCTGGACCACCTGAACTTTATGTTTTATCACAAGCTCATCTGTGAGCCTTTCGTCTGACCCCTCCACAACTTCCACGTCCTCTCTCAGTTCTTCCATCTGAAGAGGCTGCTGGACGCCTGATAGTGAAACTGGAACAAAATAAACCAAAATGACAACCAATCACAGCTCTTTCAATGTCAAGATTTAATGGAAACTATAATATTTATTTACGCAGAGCAGTCCAGAGGGACTTGTGCGTTTCTTCTTGAATGTCATGGAAAATGTCAGCCCAGGCTGCCCTTTTATCCGTATGTCAACAAACTTGGTTTATTACCAGAGCTTGACTTTTTGGCATGTGGATGGAAGTGAAAAAGCATAAGTAAGGTGCAAGCTCCAAAAATATGATAAAGCCTATACCAAAATCACAATTAACAATTATCAATATTTGAAAATATTTTTATTGATAAAGGGTTAGTTCACTCAAAAATGAAATTTCAGTCATTAATTACACACCCTCATGTCGTTCCAAACCTGTAAGACATTTGTTCATCATTGGAACACACATGAAGATCTTTTTAATCAAATCTGTCCCTCCATTCCCAGGTGAAAAAGACGTACTATTAAATATATAAAAAATGTACTTGAGTATGTTTTTAGTACAATACATACTTTAATGCATTTTTAATACATTTAACAGTACGTCTTTTTCACCTGGGTTGACAGCAACGCAACTACCACTTTCAAGCCCCAGAAAGGTTTTAAAGACATCATTAAAGTAATTTGTGTGACTCCAGTGGTTTAACTTCAATTTTATAAAGATCTTCACTTTATGATATTAATTTGTGTTCCAAAGATAAACAATGTCTTATAGGTTTGGAACAACATGAGGGTGAGTATTTTTGGTTGAATTAACCCTTTAATATTTTAGGAGTTATAATAATTCATCATTTAATATTTAATAATTATTTATTTTCCCCAAATGATATAACTATATATTCTAGAGTATGTGCATGCTCAGTTAGGCATGGGTTAATGCTCAGTTAGGCAGGCTTTTCTAAAGATGTACACAGTGAGAGCATTAGAAAAGACTTACATGAGCTGCTGTCAAGGAGGACACACCAATCATCTGCATGATGCTTCCACTCCTGCAGCTTTTGGCTTTCCAGCATCCCATCATCTGTACAGGATGTTTGCAGTTCATCAGAAAATATTTTTAATGGTATAACGAGCAAAGATTCAAAAAGGAACCAAAATCATATAGTGAAATGTATTTGTTTAAACAAGGCTAATATGTGTTTGACACAAATATATATATATTTTTTGGTCAAATGGCAAGAGCAAGACTGCCTATTTATTTAGTATTCTTTGATCATAAAGGTGATAAGATCTGAGAGACTGAGAGTAGATAAATATGTATAATGCAGTCAGTTATTTCAGTCAGATTACATTATTTCAATTTGCCATAGAACTTTACCTGATGTAGAAATGTGCCATTTGTCTGGACCATAGACCAGGAACCAGTCGTCAAACTCAGCTCGAACTGGTTGCGTTAGAATATCAAGAATTTCTTCATTTGCTGAAAACAAACAAACATTTAAAGTCAATCATTTGTATCCATAAATAAATAAATAAATAATCAAAAACTACATATCAAATCAAATAAACTACAACTAAAACGAAATAAATAAATAAAAGGTTGCCTTTTCTCTTGATGATATAACGTGTGAATCGTGGAGGAGCTCGCGTGATGTCGCCACTGGCCTCCAGACACTCAGACTGAGTGCGTCCATGGTGGCGGAACCTTGAACCCAAGGTCAAGAGCCGTTTTGCTTTTGTGTCTTGAAGTCTGTTTCTGAAAAACACATTAAGAGGTATGGACGTATTTCTTGAAATATCCCAAAGAGGTTGGAAAAAGCATGTTTTACTTCGAATAATTGTTTCAAAGAATGTATACATTTGACTGGAGCGCCCCCTTGTGTTTCTTGTGGTCACATGGACACACAAAAAAATGTCTGAACCTTGTTACATACTGACTGTAAGCCTTGGTTAGGTAATAAACATACATAGGCTACATGGGCTGGCTTACCTGAAGAAGCTATGATGTTCTACAGAGCATTTCCATAGTTGTTTGCAGGCTCGGTAGGTGGCCAAACTAAAGCTGATGTCACCCTCAGACTCATCCTGCTAAATCAGGTCAAATGGAAAAAGTTGACCACATTAGCGTGTGTTACTACTCCAAAAGAGCAAGAGCAATGCATAATCCAAAAATAAAATAAATGGGTTTATGAAGAATAAAGCTAGTGTGCATGAATACCTCAGAAGGACGCATCTTGAGAAGGAAGGTGCTGCGTTTGTGGGAGATTTTAAGAACTCTGGGCCAAAGGAAAACATTTGTTTTTATCTCATCCTCGTAAACCATCAGTCCCTCAGAGCACACGCCGAGCATCACATCTGCATCGCTGACATCCTATCAACAAATCAAACATTATATTAAAGATGTGCACTGTCCATGCCCTGTTAAGGGCTAGTTCATCCAAAAATTAAAATTCTGCTATCACTCAATGTTGTTTCAAGCCATAAGACTTTCTGTTTTCTGTGGAACACAAAAGAAGACTTTGAAGAATGTTTTTGTTCAAAAAATGAAAGTCAATGGGGTCGAAAAACAACACTTGACCCCATTGACTTTCATTTTCTGGACATTCTTCAAGATATCTTCTTTTGTGTTTCGCAGAAGACAACATTTTGAACTGCTGCTTTAATACATTCCAAATACTTTCAAACTGTTTAAGCACAAGTTGAGTTGACAAATTAAAATTACTTTGGCAGGATGCAGGTCCACTCCATACATGGGAAGCCCCATGGCGTTCTCAAGGAAAAGCATATCTGCCTGGGCAGGACTCATGAATCTGTGTAGTACACAAAGAAATTGTACAAATGTGTTTTTGTGTGTGAGTTAGTGTACATATATGTGTGTATGATTGTTGGTACAGGATACCTGTATGTGGAATGCAGCTCCATCACTCTCTCCTCCAGCTCTTCACTCTGATTGGGTGCAAGAACAATTTCACTGACATAGTTGTTCTTGTGGAGATTTGGGTCGTAATCTCCAAGTGTTGACTGAACTGTGTATGAACCCAACAGAGCCAAGATGTCTGATGGACAGGGCAGTCGCCCAATCAGAATATCTTTCCTCAGCTGAAGACACAGGAGATATCTGAAAGAATTACATGGAGTAGTAAGTGTTCAGTAAACAAAGAAAGAAAAACAAGCACAAATGTATCAACACAACTATAAGGAGTTCAATGTGTATGTTTTATATGTGTGCATTTGTCTCTTGTTGTACCTAGTGATGTCCTCAGCCAGAATTGAGGGATCGGGTGGGTAAAACTTGATGCTGAAAAAGAATTCAGTTACTGGACCTGAAACCAAACAAACAGGGAACAAATGTAGAGCTGAAAACGCAAGCATGTGTGAATCTGCACCGTCCACTAATAATGTATATGTGAAAATCTCATACTTTTTATCTGTTTTCGGATCTCTTTAGCACAGTCCAGCCATACCTGAATCAATAAACACAGAATAATGCTTAAAACAAATGAGTTTTTATTTGTCAAATGATTGAATATAAGAGAATCTCTATATGCCAGTGTGATATAAAATGAAATAAATACCCTGGTACTAGGAGAATCCCACATAACCAGACCATAATAATCCCTCTCCAGCAGGTCAAGGTGTTTACAAACTTTACTGAAGAGATCCTGTCCCACTGCATTTCTCTGTGCAAGAAGAAATTGAGTTTTAATAATAACATCTATATCTTTTTAATCTGTCTTTGAATTATTATTTTTTACAGTAAAAATATCTAAAAATCTTTAAAGCAAGATGAATTTACTTGTTTTGAGGTAATATGACTGAATTATTTTTGAATTTCTTGAAAGCATAAACCTAATTTATAACAAAACAAATATAAACTTAATTAAATATTATTATAATTCAATATATTGTCAAGAAAAAAAATCTTGTTTGAAGATTCCTGATTAAGAATGTGATTTTTTGCAATGTGAAAAAAAGGACAGAGAGTCTTTGTTCAGATACCTCCAGTTCCCACACAAAGTGGGTGTCATCCAGGAAATTCACTCGACACTGCAACATGTCTCTCAAAGTACTCTCTTCTCTTCTGTTTATTCCTCAGGTGGTCTCATCAGGCGATGAGCTGCAAAAGTTGCAAGGCTTTACAATTTTCTTTCGAACTGCACTTCAGTTCACATTCATGTTCCCGTGGTTCTAAAGCAGCACACGTCTGTATGAGGCATCATAAGAGGCCCTGCCCTCCCGCACTGTCCTGTTGTGTGATATTGATATGAGTGTTTTAGAAAGATATGACCCCCCCTTCACCCACTCACACACAAACACATAAATACATCAACATGCCTGTGATAAGTGAGGGGGTCAGTCATAAACATATTTATTTTATTATTTATTATCATATCATGACTTGAGAAAGAGGAGACAAGAAGGAATTACTACAGTATAAATGGATTATTTATTTAATATGATGTTACCCGGTCTTTTCTGACTAAGATAAGCTGATAAGAATGGGTGGGGTAGCCAAAGATCTTCATGCAACTCTTCCCTCACGTAACATTATATTCATATTACAAAATATGGGCAAAAATAACTAAAAAAAGAGAGATACTATAAGCTTTCCATACTGTTTATATGTCAAATGGTATTCAGGGTTTAAACTTTTCAACCACATGGTTTAAATATAATGTTGTGGTTCATGAAAAATAGTATGCAGGCCTATTACATTAATATTTTATATGAACGTCTTGAGAGTGAAAATGTCCTTAGTAAATCGGAATATTCTTTTATATTCACAGTGTTACTTAGACAGTGTTTTTTTTTTTGGCTATAGCCGATTTTTCTGTTAACTAACTTAAATTAAGTCCTAAAATGTTTTATTGCCTAATATAAATGAAATGAGTCTGTATGAAAATAACATGAATGATCAGCCTACCTGTGCTTGTGAGGTCTTCATTCGTCTTCTCATGTAGCAGCTCCCAGCAGTCTATGATGAGGGTGGAGGATCAACACTATTTCCATGACGTTAGTACTGAGATAATGAACCGTGCAGATGAAACCAGACCTAGCATATCTTAAACAAAACTGAAAACATTTCAAACACTATTTTTTAAATAATGAGTATCCCCCCCATAACATAGCCGACAACAGCTTTATTTTTAACGTTGCAAAGAGCTAAACCACATTTACTGATCTGATGGACACTTGGGTGTTAATATTAAACTAAGCCTTTCCATCCATCTTTTCACTCTCCCATCTTCTTCTCCAGTGTAGGGTCAAGGGAATGGTGGAGTCTTTCTAAGCAAGCCTTTCTATTTAACACTATATTTCAGTGTAAGCGGAAACGCAGTATGATATTATTATATAAATGTGTGTCTTGGGCAATTGAATCCTAGAGCAGTCCTCTGTCTGTTATCTGTCTCAGTGCAGGGGAAAGCATGAGACTTAGATAACACTGTAACTGTCAAACTTCTACACATGTACAGTCTAGACATTTAAGACCAGTGGACAGTTGCATAAACTGCTAGTCTTACAAGTTAATATTTTTTTTCTCTTTTTTTTAAAGCCACTTACATAAAATGTAGATTGGACTAATTTGAAGCTGAAAAGCAAAACTGATTATGGTCAAGCTAGTTCTTAATTAGTTAAATGACACAATAATTTGGACATCAATTTTAGCTAATCTAAATGAGTCTAGTGCAATCTGAGATTTTTCTATTATTAACCAATGTGGGTGTTCCTTTTTCTTGATGGGAGGACGCAAAACTGAAATAACGTTTGAGACATAAGAAACACATTCAGTCTGATAAGTGAGATCATTTATTGTTGTTTAATCAATTTTCTTTAACTTTCACCTGCTGACAGCACACATTGTACAGCATATCTGTAAATAAACATACCTGACACAATTGAGCGGCAAATAAAAACGGAAAGAGTTATTGTTAACTATATTTAACTAAAAATAACTTGATAAAATTCTTGTTATTGAGTCACATGACCATAAATGCAACGCCATTTGTTATAAGTTCAAATAGCAGTGTAGCTGATTTAATGTTGACTTTTTTCATTCAACAGTAGAAGGGTTAATTGTAAGATTTAAAGTTGATTAAAAACACTTTCTCTACTTAATGATCAATAGTGTTTCTGCAGCAATAATACATATAGTAAATACCACAAATATTACATGAAAAATTATGATGCAAGCTTAATGTTTGCATAATATAACAGCATATTCTCCATAAAATTTCCATTTAAAGGAGTTTTCCAAGATTAGTACAAGTTACGCTCAACAGCATTTGTGGCGTAATGTTGATTACCACAGAAAATAGTTTTGGGGAAAAAAAAGAAAAAAAGAAGCAATAATCAAGGATCAAGGTTATGGTGCTGCACTTAAAATGGAAGGGAACGGGTCCAGTTTTTGGAGGATTTAAAAGCAGACACGTGAAACTTTTTTTATTTTATATTTATATTATTATATTTAATTATTATTATATGAAATTATATTTCATTTCAATTTTATAAATGTGCTTACATTAATTATACTTTTTAAAAATGTGCATTATTTGAGCTGTAAAGCTGATTAATCATCATTTTTGTAGTGGTTAAATAGGTTTTTAGTATTTATTTAGTCAGATTGACGAAACTGTAAAATTGGATATGACAGAAAATGTTAGTAATTTTTCCCACACTGAAATCATGTTAGCACATATTGTTTATGTCTTGTGGCTATACTAATAAAACAGTATTTTAAAGTTTATACATTTGTTGTAAGATTCTTACTGCAATTCAGATTTTAAGGAAAAAGGAGAATCATGGTGCAATGCATTTCTGTGGTAATCATTAAAACATAATGCCACAATGCTGTTGTTGGCTTAACTTGTACTGGATCCAAAAGCTCAATATAATTCAAACTGTATATCAACTTTAGAAGAGGTTTTAGACTCTTCAGCCTTACCAGGCTTAGATGTTAGCATGTTAACTTATTGTTTGTTTATGCTCACTTTAGCAGGCAAGATAGAGATGGGTGTGCTCTGGAGCCCTGGGCCAAAGATGGGAAACAGCTTTTCATTGAACTTATCATTATACGTGCATAGGTGCTTGTTGTTGCCTGTATCCCAGAACGATACTTCTCCCTTCTCCATATTGACCTTTACCCTGATGGTTTCGGGCCTTCTCTCTAGATTCAGCACAGTGCGTGGAGTGGTCAGAGCATTGTAGACCCCTTTACTCAGGCCGATGGTCCACACTCCTGCTTTTGTTGTCACTGTGAACTTCCTCTTCCGAACTACTGACTCCTTGCATACTCCCAAGATCCATTTGGGGTGGTCAGCCACTCGGACCTCCCAACGGTGGCGTCCTGAGGAGAAACCTTCTGAACCAAGAACAAAAACACAGGGATCGAACCTCTCAGGGTTGTCTGGGAAAGACTGCCTCTCCTGACTTTCTTGCACACTGGAAAAATCAGGAGATATAGAGAGCCAAGGCGAGACTGTGTTGGGATCCAGGATTACAGGCACTGCAGACACAAAAATTTTAAGGTGACCCACAAAGTTCTCTGAGTTAGTATTACACATATTGTATACAAGATGAAATGTGCACTCACAACATGTGATATGAGATTGCATATTTTCCCAGATTTTGTAACCCAAAGCGCCTACATGCTTGGCCATGTTAATGAGAGCTCCTTCAACCTTCCTTGGTTCATCACCAGTCCACTGGGTTCTGTGACAGACATCAAGTGACGTTTACCCTCTTACACACAGTAGCATTAAAGTCACAATGAAATGGACTGAAACAGATTGTTGAAAAATGAAAAAATGTAGGACAGGGACATTTTGAGGTAAAAAAAAGAAAGAAAGAAACATTATGTTCACAATTGTTTATCAAAATCCAGTTATTTTAATAGGAATCCGAGCGATCAAGAATTTTGCGAGGGTGAAAGAATTGCCCATGAAAATTTCGCTACAGGTTCAGCTGGTCATGCGAATTAACCAACAGAAAACTGCTTGGCTTTAAAATGACTTCTTTAGCCGCTTTCCGACCAAGTAGTTACAGGAACTTAGTTCTAGGAACTGTCCACTTCTAAACAGTTCTAAGAACTACTCTCCCCCAAACTCGGTTTTGCTGTTTGCGTTCGCACTGGCCAAGTGGCCATAGGAACTGGTAGGAGGGGTAAGGGAGTGACGCAAGCACGGTGACTTTTATTTTGACGGCGCGACGGACCTTTATTTTGGCGGCGCTGAGAACGCCAGAGCAAACAATGCTCGCATTCTCTGTGTTTATTAGTTAGCAATCTGTCTAACAGTACTGTTTAATATCTTATTAGATAGAACTGTTATAGAAAGTAGACAGTATATGAAAAAAGGTTATTAGCCTATGCCGTGTGGTTGATGTCCAGTGTTGCTAGCTGGGCAGATAAACATAATCATGTTTGGCTTGGTCCCCTCAAAGTTGCGTTGGATTTTCTCTTCAGCATAAAGGTTTAGAGACCCATATATCACTGTTTTCCATGTTTGAATAGTTTATGGAGTAAATATATAGGCTATAATCTGTGTGTTTACATTCTAGCTGTTTTAAAAATGGCGGGCGTGCGTTCGGTCAATCAGCGTACACTAACGTCACGGATAGTTCCTATAGTGCTGGTTTAGACCCTACTCTGAAGTAGGACCCAAATTAGTTCCTACAAATGGAGTTCCTAGAACTAAAATCGTTCCTAGTTCCTGCGGTGCGAACACGCCAATATCCGGGTACTTTAGCCAATAGTTCTAGGAACTGTGAAAAGGTTCCTCCGGTCGGAAAGCGGCTATAGACAGTGGGAATTTTGCTAATGTGACCACACCTTAAAGATACAGTACACCCAAAATGAAATTAAGTAATTATTTACTAGTGTTTTTGTTGTTGTGTTTTTATTGATATTGATTTCTCAAAGTGTTGCGCTTGTGTGCTACACAGTGAACGTGCAGTCATACACAGCAGACCAATGGACGAGGTAATTGCTATTCACTGCCATTATATGGATGAGCATGAGCAGGACATTTTGTGATCCGAAAAGCAAAGAAGGACATATGGCATTAGAACACTAATGCCAAAGTAAATAATGACTTGATTTTCATTTTTGGGTGAACTAACCCTTTAAGATCTATAACATGCATTTAGAAACTAGATAGAGGGAAGTTTCATTTCATGTCAACTTTAAAGCATATTAGATGGAAAAAAGGGCAAAAAGGCATCAGTGTGAGCAAATATGACATATCTAGAGCAATTCATAGCATAACAGAAAAAATTGAGAGGCACATACCGTCTTTTTAGCTTCTGGAAATTCTGAGAAAGAAAATGTGAAAAGTTCACTTAAAAGAGCTGAATGAAGGATTCATGTATAATTTAGTTATTGGTTATGTTACAGTGTGAGAAAACCCTTTAGAAATGTAAGGGGTCAATGAACTAATGCTCAATTTCCATATCTTGTTTAGTTACCGGGTTTAATAAAAAGATTTTGCTGTATGTTTTAAGGCCTTGCATGGCTTAGCCCTACAGTACATTGGTGATCTCCTCCTCCTCCTTCCGCTTCCACAATATTTACAGGTTGAAGTTCATTTTTCCCCGTTGACTGATTTTTTTTTAGATTTAGGCCATTGTCCTGCAGAGTTTAGCTTCAACACCAATTAAACAGGCCTGATCCAGCTAATCAAGGTCTTACTTCCAGGCAGATGTGTTGAGGCCAGAATGGGGCAGGTTTGGATATCCCAGTTTTATTAATCTGTTCTTTTTTATTGTTACATTTTGTATTTATTGTAGTTTTGTTGATTGTAAAGCACTTAAGGTACAACATTTGTTGCTTTATAATGTGCTTTATAAATAAACTTGAACTTGAAAAGTGCAATTCATACATACACTGGAATGTACATCTGCTGAGCATGTTTAAGTAAGTCTAATCAAAATGTATGGATGCATATGTGTGTCCTGTTTACAATTGGTAAACAGAGTAAGTTTTAATCATTATCTGGTACACAAAAAGTTATTACCCCCCTCCAATAAAATCTTACCTGAAGGAAAGTCAAATCCTCGGCTCCCATTTCCCTCTTTACTGATTGAATCAATTCAGCAAGAGCTGAAATATCACGAGTGATGCTTTCAATCCTCTCATTCATCATCAGCTTCTTCTCATTTTCTTCTCTATGCAAAGCATTTATTCTAAATGTCTCCTGCTCATTTAAGACCTGATGGAGTCTCTCAAACTCCTGCTTGATTTGCGTTTCTGCCTCTTTGGTCTGGCCCTGTAACAAAACAGAGAAGTGAAATGAGCATATGGTTTAAATGATCAAGACTTTGTTGAAGTTTTTGGCCTTTAAAACGTTTTCAGAAACTGTTTACCTCAATAAAGGAGATTGTGTCTCTATATCTTTTTTTCGTTCTTTTGAAGGAGTCCTGCTTGCTTTCCAGTATTTTTATTTTCATGTTAAGTTCCTCCTTTAAAAAAAATTGCAAGTTAGAAATGTGCATTTATGCATTTCCATAAAAACAAAAGTCAGTATTCATTTTAGCTGTGACATGAAGGATGTTTCTTTTGGTTCACTACTTATCATGGTGAGGGGAAATGTAATGACTGAGCTCACCTGGCAGAAAGGCACTCCCTGATCTATCGGCACCAGCTCGTGTCCTGGGTGAAGAGTCACGCATTCCACACACACAGGTTCCTCGTCTTTAATGCAGAAGAGCTGGAAGGGGCGCTGGTGCAAACCACAGATGGCCTCATCGGAAGAACCTCCTGTTCTCCAGTTCCTCTCCTTTTTATAGGATACGCAGGTGTTGTTCAGTGCGCGGTTGGGGATCGGTGTCTCTCCGTCGCAGCATTTTCGGCACATCGGGCACTGCTTTTTCGTCTGGTTCTTCCAGCTGCTATCCAGACATTGCTGACAGAAACTATGGCTACACGAGAGCAACACGGGGTCCCTAAAAATGTCTTTACACACAGGACACGTTAAGTCTGATTCGAGAAGAGATTGTCTGTCTGTGATGTCCTCGTCATTGCATTCTGCCATGTTAGACTCGAGCTGTAGCCTACTTTCACTTTCGCAAAACGGAAATATTTTCTTATGGGAGTTTAAAAGATGCTTAAAAATCGCTGAGCTGTTTAAAACAGCAAACCTTTATCGCTTAAAATGTGTTGTTTAAAAAGAAAAGAAAAGTAGTAAGCATTTTTTTAAGGACGATGCGTTTTCGATACCTGTTTTCGTCGTATTTCTGTCACTGCAACTTCCGCGTGTGTGAGAGAGAGGGAGTGGGCGGGGATAGAAAATCAGGAAAATATAATAAAAGTGCAAACAGTCAAACAAGTTTGTCTACATTTTCATACAGAATTGGTTTGAAATCTCTCAACAACACCACTAGTTAATTGGCTTTTGATATATATAATTACAGATATATGAATTTCTGTCAGGAATTTCCGGGGCATGACCGGTTGAAGTTTTCTAGCACAGTTAACGTTATCTTAAAGTATTTTTTGTCGTGTGTGATATTTATTAATTGATAATACCTTAATAGAGTGCCGAAGTTATGACGTCATTTTGTAGGACAACCCGGAAGTTAGCGGCATGGGTTCCCTCGATCGAAAAGCAATGCATTTTCCCCATAGACTTTTGGAAAATCGCAAAAAATAAGATCTGTGTTCAACAAAGAGTTGTGACCCTAACACGTTTTGTCTATCAAGATAATCTTTACAAGCTAATCCAAAATTTATACATTTTGAAGCCTAAATAAAGCCGTCAGATATAAAATGCTAACAGTAGGCTATAAACGGACTACAGCCATAGACAGTAAAAGAAATGGACACAGCGACCCCATTGGAACTCAATTGAGACAAGTGAAGCCCATTTTCAGCGATTTCTTAGCACTTCCTTTCCTGACGCGCAGACTCAAACCGAGCAAAGCGTTACACGGACCACGTGAGCAACCCGTCTGTCTTCTAGTAGCTGTGCCAAGAGAAATCTGAATATTACCCTTCCGAATCTTGCAGAGACGGAGAGTGTGAGTAGGAGCTGTCCATAAGCTTGGAGCAGGAGAAACTTTTGCTAGGTATTCTGATTAATTATATTGTCATTTTGCCTCCACGTCCCCCCGATTGCCCGCGAGCTTCTCCTCCCGTCTATACGGTAATCTCTCTAGTGTGCGACAGAGAGTCGCGTGGTTATGACGCAATCGTTAGCCTACTTTTACAAAAACTGCTTCTACGGGTCCATAACATAAGCTACAAGGTAATGGAGCATTTTATACATTGTCGTGTATCTTTAGAAATAAATAATGGACAAATGGAGTCTTTAAACGCCTCAGATGTAAAGTTATTCGCTGTCAAAGTGACGCCAAAATGAATGGGAGTCAATGGGATGCTAACGCAAGTGAAGTTCTGCTACAAGATGTCGGCACCCGGCTGACTTCAACTTCCGGTCGACTTCCTTCCCGCCTGACTACAGCACACCATGGTCGCGGATTAACGTCATCATCAAGCTTCCTCAAACTTTATTTAAAAAACACGCTCGCTCATTATGATCTGCGCTGTGTATGAACCTATTTTTTACAGTCTATGGTATGAACCTATTTTTACAGTCTATGGTATGAACACTTATCCACTTTTTCATGAGAAATATTGCCCATTCGTTTTTTCCAAAAATGTTAGAAACTAATTTTGTTTATGCGTGCCTCTCTGAGATTTTTTTTTATCTTTTATTATTTTGTTAGTTTATATAAACCTTAATATTATTTTCTTTGTGATTAAGATTATTATGCCTGATCATTGTGCCCCAAATAAACTTTAAAGATTATCTTTCACTGTATTATGTTTGATTGTATGTTTGCATACCATTTGCTAATTCGCCAGGAAAAAACGCGCTTTCTCAGAAGCACTAACGTTATGGCCGTATCAATTTCCAGTCCTTTTTCTTAGACGATAGAAAAACCATAGATCGAGGAGAGAACCACTATAAATCTGGACATGAACAGTGCATCTTAGATTCTGGTTTACTTGCCGGTATTGTAAGGGCCAGCATGAGGGACAAGGTTAATCGAGTCTCGGTAAGTAAAACTAGGGAGAGATAGAGGAGTTATAATAGTGTTCTATGTATTTAAGATAACTATACAAATAATCTCTGAACAAGCATAACACAGTTAAATTCCAAACATTTAATATAATAGTTGTATATAATTATATATGTTGAATTTAAAGAGAATTGTCCAATAGCAAATGCTAAAATGCTAACTCACTTCCGCGTTTTGGCCTACAAAGTGACGTCATAACTTCGGCACTCTATACGTGATAAATAATAAATGGTGTAATGTTTTGTCAATATACATTGTTGAATATAAAGAAAAGTACTTGAACAACATTTTATGAACAAAAATTAAATAAATATTATTACAAATATATGATTTTTTTTCAGTCATTTATTTTTTAATATATTAAATAATAAAAGGTGAGTAAAAATAAATGTAAATGTATTTATTTATTTATGTATGTAACATGAAACTGACATATAGCTTATAACCTATAACCTACAGCGCGAAATAACAAAACGAAAATGTAATAATTTCGCTATAAAGTAAATTGTTTATTTTAGTCTGTTAAATCACTCCATACGTTGTCTATATCATATCTATATCAAGCTTGCTATTGTTTTGACACATCAATGGTTCTCGCCAGGGGATCATCATATTTGTCCTAAGCATTAAAAGTTTTAAAAAACCCTGGGCCCGTATTCATAAAGATTCTAAGAATCCTCTAAGAAAACTCTTAATTTAGCTTAAAAACTTTTACGTAGGAGTCTTAGCTTAAAAGCGATTCGGGACCGATCTGAGAGCAACTCTGAGTAAGGAAAAGACAAAAACTTTCATCTTAGTGAGGAGGCGGGGTTGACCCCGTTGCTATGTATGACACAATCTTTTGAAGACTGTGATTGGTTGGTTGTCCAAGAAGGAAGAAAAAAGTGATTTTAACTATAGGGTCAATTCTAAGCCTTCACTTTGAAATTACATGCATAATTTTTCCTATTTGACCGTTCTCTCTCACACACACACACACACACACACACACACACATTATATATAAATCCTTTTTTTTTTTTTTACCA
Organism: Abramis brama; assembly: GCF_963993115.1. Classification (NCBI taxonomy): domain Eukaryota; kingdom Metazoa; phylum Chordata; class Actinopteri; order Cypriniformes; family Leuciscidae; genus Abramis; species Abramis brama. The sequence goes on from NC_139979.1 coordinate 16,015,336, forward strand.
TGCTGTTAATTTCCTATAAGGTATTTGATTGGCTTAGAATGATAAAACATTTTCCACTCTTTCCAATTACACTGATTGCTGGCGTGTCTATTTAAGTGGTGGTTTGAATGTTGGTTTTAATGTATCAAACATGGAATTTTCCCAGTTGCCAAATATCGTAATGTAGTGATTACTTTCATTTCTGGCGCTATGGCATTTCTGTGCTGTGTCGGAGATGTTAGCGTGTCTCTAATAAGAACAGTCTCAAACATGATTCCTGCACGATTTAATCTATAGCGTCTTATTAACTCACTGTTATTCATTGTCTGCAACACATTTCTTCTCCCTCTTCGTCTTTCTGCCATTTTCTCCTCAGCTAAAGAAACTCTTAAGCCTCTTAAAAGTCCTCGTCAGTGCTCCTAACAATTTTGACCTTAAGACCTCTTTTAAGTGTTAAGATGCTTTCTGAATTACTTTTTTCTTTACTCGGATTTTTTCTTTAATTTTAAGAGTAAACGCCCACATTTCTAAGAATTTTCTTAGAATTTTGTCACTAGGAGCTAACTTACTCTTTGCATTAAGATTCTTTATGAATACGGGCCCTGATATGTAAGATTGCAATGCAATACTATCAAAAGACCAGCAGAGAACCGGTTCAGCATGCTCACGGTTATAAGGCTTTGTGTTGTTGACAACCATCTGGAAGCGCGCACACACACATCCCCAGTTAACAAACACTAAGCACACAGCTGCACGATTCAAGACGCGTCCTGGGCATCAGGAAAAATTTAGGCACACGGTTGATGTTGGAGCAGTTATTTCTTGGATTTTTAGCCAGAAGTTAAACCAAAGAGGAAGCGCACATTCTTCTTAATAACATCTGGATAGGTTTGGTAAATAAAGCCATCCTGTGAGCAGAGCTCAAGGCCTTTGACTCCAGCAGCTCTCACACATCATCATCATCCGCGGTGGTCTCGCGCTTTAAACCGCCGCTGGGCTCAGCAACAACACCACCACTATATCCGCAGCGATACTGCTGGGGCGTCGCGTTGCGTCGCTCAGCGCGTCTATTTATTTATCTACCTGACACAGGATGTAAGTTACGAATACATCAATGCTTTAGAAACATGGAGACCAAGACTCGGGAATTGGTGAGTAAATGAGCGGAGGACGGTTTGCTTTTCCCAGAGAGCTAGCGGGATAGACATGGCTAACGTTAGTCGGTTAAGTTAGCTTGTTCAGCTAAAGCGCTGGCTCAGTTGTCGGTTTTAACAGTCTCTTTGATTGATACGAGTCAGTAAATGCTTAACTGACAATGGACGGATGTACATTGCTATATACATTTTTGTTTCACAGGGGACAGTCGGTTAAATGTCATGACAGAACAGCTAACGTTAACGTTAAGTAAACCGTTAGCCCAGCATTGCTCTTACAATGATACCTGTGTCAGCTAAACCACTAGACAATACATACTAGTTTAAAAGCACAAATTAGAAAAAAAGATTGGTAAATTAATCAAATTCCAAATGCACTCCTTCTTAGATTTTATGTTGGTTCATTTTCTGTGTGTATGTCACATAGTTTCGTGTTGAAAGTGCTTTTTTTACTCATAAGGTTTGTGCTACTTTTGCAGCAAATATGGGTGATTCTGGTCTATTGCATAGTTTTTCCAAAGACAGCTTAGGGTTTTTGCAAGCATTCCTTTTGCATCAGATGTTGTCTTTTTGATTAGATAAGAATGCTTTGATTATCCAGGACAAGACAAAAACATAAAACGACCATATTTAATAAAAATAATAATAATAATAAAATATATATATATATATATATATATATATATATATAATGCAAATAAGTATTAAGGATAGTATCTCATATAAGGATTAACCTTCTAAAGCCTAATATTTTTCTATTTTTAAAAAAAATGGAAACTTTGACAAAAAAAAGAAAAAAAAGTTTACTTTCATGTTTTGTATCATGTTTGATACATCAGGCTTTTTTGGCTAATATGCTATTGTTAGAATATTACAATCATTCCATTAATTACTTAATTAATTAATTGTAGGGCCAAAACATGGTTAATGCAAAGCAATAAAATGATTGAGAGATGTACATATAAACAAACATATTCTTATGTTTACTTTAAAAAAAAAAAAAATCTAAAGATTTCACAGAAAAAAAGTGTACACATGTAGCTGTTTTACTTGATTTGTGCAGTGTCTGGTCTGTTCTGTGTTGTCATTTATGTTGTATATGGTGTTAAATGTTGTTGATGGTATTTGATATAGCGTTCAGCACCTTGGTCAACAATTGTTGTTTTTAATGGTGCTATATAAATAAAGTTGACATTGACATGTACTAGAACTTGAAGGTGGACATTTGTAGAATTATAATAAAAGACCTTTTACTTTCTAAAAAAAGTATGAAATATCAGTCAGAGGGCAGAAGGCATGTAGATGATTTTCAGCAGAGGTTTTTCTGCAAGTGTTGATTGAGTTGATAATTTAGAGGTCTAATATACAGTAGGCTATTTGGGGATGCCATATTATAGAGTTAATTTGACTGTTGTGTTTTTTGTGGATAATTCATATATATAATTTGATGTTTTTTCTCTATAGGTCTCCATACTGTGAGCAAGTCCAACTTCCCACCCTCCAGCAGTTTCTCCATCTTTTTCTCACTTTGCCCTTTGCGGCTGGAGGAGAGGATGATTTCCCACACCCCGACTCTCCTGCTGCCTGTCTTGGTGGTTCTGATCCCTGTTATCTGGGCAGGAGACTGTAAGGGCCAAAGACAGGTTCTCCGGGGTGTCCCAGGATATGTCACAGATGGGCCGGGAAACTACTCTGTGAATGGGAACTGCGAGTGGCTCATCAAGGGTTGGTGTCAAAAACTACAAAACAAAGGGCTGATGAATGAAAGAAGCTTTATTAGCATAATAGTAGAAATGAAAGGGATGATCGTTTTCAGTTTTTTTTTGTAACTTGTATAAAATGAGAATCCATCCAATCTTTTTTCTAAATACATCTTATTGATCTTATTGTGAACGATTTGTCCATGCATCTGTTTATTTTTTTTAATTTTCATAATTTGGTCAATCCTGATATTCTGTTCTCTTCAAACTACAGACCTCTCTGTGGTGACGTATGACAGACTTCTCCAAATAATTAGTCAGTCTAAAGTCTAAAGTCTTCCCCTTTCTGCAAGCTTGCATTCAGATCTGCCTCCATCCAATCAACAACCGATAGATAAAACCAAGTCTTCTACATTGTTTTTCTTTTTTGATGATCTGTTTCACTTGGATGTATGTCACAATTTGGAAGAAAAGATCTGTCTCTACTTTTGTTTTATTGCAACTTACTCTCTCAATTGTTATAGTTGTATGTTTGTTCTATTTGTAATTGAAACTCTTCCTGAACTACTTCTTCAGCTCCCAGCAGAAACCATCGCATTGTGCTTAACTTCACGTTTATGGAGACGGAGTGCACCTATGACTATCTGTTTGTCTACGATGGAGATTCCTACCAGAGCCCCCTACTGGCAAGTTTAAGTGGCACCACCCTACCACAACCAATTGAAGCCAAGTCTGGTAAGGTAAGCCCAAAAGTATCAGTTTACATCCTCTTTTCAACTCTAGTCTGAGTCTGTGTGCTTTCCTTTTCAAGGAATCAAAATGCACTCCCTTTTTTTTTGCTTAACGCTTTTTATTCTGCTTTGAGAAGTTCCATCTTAGGTATTTCCATTTGTGTCAGCGTGTGTCCGTTTTATAAGACCATGAGTCATAAGAAACTATGCCAGAGTTTGACTGCTAGACTGGTTTCTTGCTCACTTTCTGCCTCTCTTTGTGCATAGTCATTATAATTTGTTCATCTTTTTGTTGTGTTCTTTACAAGATGCTGCTCCACCTCTTCAGTGATGCCAACTACAACCTGCTGGGCTTCAATGCCACCTACACGTTTTCGGTTTGCCCTGGGGACTGCGGTGGTCATGGGCGCTGTGACTTAGCTACTGCCCGCTGTCAGTGCCATCAGGGGTGGGGAGGAGTAGACTGCAGTACCCCTCTCTGCTCCCAGGTCTGCACACAACATGACCATGGTCGCTGTGATAAGGTAAGCAAAAGGGAACCTCTTAATCATACATAAATTAAGTAAAAAAGTATTTTAAGTATTGTTCTCCAGGTAACCCATCCTTAATAGCATGAGTCTGCAGAATATATCCTTTAGCTCTCATGTTATTAAAGCAGCAAACACTGAAATATCAACTGAATTATTTGACTAAAGAGTTAATGAATCCCTCTCTTGATTACAGAGGGGTGAGCATTGTATCTGCAACCCTGGCTTTGTGGGACAGAACTGTCAGCTGGGTCTCCGTGACAACAGTGGGGCAGGACAGTGGTGGGAGGTGAGCTCAGGTGACATTCAAGCAGCCCCTCGCACCGCCTCTGCTGGAGTTTACCTGGCTTCCGCTGGAGCCATGTACATGTTCGGAGGTAAGACGGAGTGAGAAAGTTATTCAGCCTTTCCCATCGCTGACTTATCATTAATCACTTCTCATAATCTGGGATGTGGGTTCATTTAAAAAATGTTTTTGAATCATTTGATTCAGGGGTTTTTCAAACTTTTTGCCAAGGTTTCTTGCAAAGGAAGAAACCTTGTTATTCCTACAAAATAAAGGCAGCCATGTATCTTCAAGTATAAAAACTTTATATGTATGAGAAACATATTAGGCCTGATATATTAAATTATTATTTAACAGTATTTTACATGATCAGTCTACTAAAGCAATATTTACTTTGTTAATTTTTTTACATAGACATTAAAATGTTATATACAAACTATATACAGACTATCTTCCAGTAGAATGAATTGATCACAATTGTAGAAAATCAAAATGGAACAACAATATTATAAAATTCGGTGAAAATTCGGTTTATTTATTTAATATCTTATTTGTGGACATTAACTTGAACATGAACTCTCAATTTGAAAACCCTTGCTTTAAAGTACAGCTGTGATTTATTTAAATTCTTTCTTTATTTCAGGGTTTGATCTGAATAGAGCACTGGGGGACCTTCTTGTTTACAACTTTTTGACCAATAATTGGGAACAGATGTCACATTCATATAGTCCAGTAAGAAACTTCTTCTCTTAAGAATTTTCTTATCTTATGTATTTCTAATAATATATTTTCATTTTAATGATCCCATAAATAATATCACCTCTGTATCAGGCTCCTCGACATTCCCACATAGCAGTAGAATGGCAAGGCAACATGGTCATCTATGGTGGTGAGCTTTCCAACCACTCATTGGCTAGTGATGTATGGGTGTACCGCGCACAGCAAGATGAATGGCAGCAGCTAGGCCAATCAAACTCTTCAGGGGCACCCAGGCTGGCAAATCACGCTGCAGCGATAGTAGACAACTATCTCTATATTTTTGGGGGTGAGTAAACCATATTACTATTCTTAAATGGAGGATTCTAAAAAAAGACCAACATGAGCATTAATGTGATTTTGTTGAAAACACATGCAAAAAATACATGCTTCATCTCTTTTTTCCTTTCCTGCCATCTGTCCCCACAAATGTCTGTCTGTGTATCCTCGCTTCTTCTTTTTTATATATATTTATATTTTTTGTTAGGAGAAGGTTTGTACCTAGGACTTAGGAGAAATTGTACCTATCCTTAAGAATAATTGATCGACCTGTGTTTTCAGGGAGGACAGAGGAGGACATGTTCTCCTCATCACTGTACCGGTTCCGGTTGTGGGATGGAGTGTGGGAGGCAGTTCAGCCTACGGGCGGAAAACCACCTGCTACCGCAGGACACAGCATGGTTTATCATGCCCATTCCAAAACTCTGCTGGTGTACGGGGGGCACAGACCTACCACTGCTAGGTATGACAACACCAGCTTACCACTGTATCACACACTTTTGTGTTTGTAGTATAAGCTGATTATATAGCAGACACACACACACACACACACACACACATATACATATATATATAATATATATATGTATGTGTGTGTGTGTGTCTGCTATATAATCAGCCTGTACTACAAACACAAAAGTGTGCGATGGTCACACCAGATACTGACTGGTTTCCTCCTGGACAATGCTGTTCAAATCACATTGAGAGGCCCTAAAGCATACACAAAAGTTTGGCTGGAAATGTGTGTAGTTCATAAGTTCATAAAAGTCTGTAAAAACAGGAGTTCTCTATTAAATGTTATTTTATATCGCTATTCAGAAAACAAAATGGGGGAATATCGCATGAGTAAATGAAAATTGTTTAAACTAGTACTTGAAATCTGACAATGTGCATTGTTTCGTTGCTTTTGTTTCATGCTTAAAGTTACAGTCTACTCCTGTCTCAACCAGGTTCAGTGTGCGTGTGAACTCAACTGATTCTTTCCATGTTGAGAAACGATTTTGGACTTCCTTCCGCTCACGTTTTCCTGCCAGTGGCCCAAGGGAGAGAGCATTCCACACCGCCACCGTCATCGGCAACTACATGGTAGTGTACGGTAAGTAGAGAAGAGTTGTAGAGCTACATCCAGCCTTATTGTTTCTGTGGTTTCAATGAGTGGGAATCAAATTAATTAAGGGAGATCTGTTTCTGTTTTTATCTCAGGAGGGAATGTGCATATTCACTACATGGAAGAGAAGTGCTACGATGAGGAGATCTTTTTTTATCATCTTGGTTGCCATCAGTGGGTGTCTGTTGGCGAAAGCCTCAGTCAGCGTAAGTGTATTTTTAATGGTCAGGGAGAGAGTCTGTTTGATACGTTTTTTAGAGAGGAGATGAAGTATGATGATGCATGTGATTGATGATCCATGCCTCCCTGAGGACTCTTTGCAAAAAATAACAGGAGAGCCTGTAAGGACTCGTGTGCAAGATGCTTTAGTATGACTGGGGGCTTGTTATGACCTACTCTTGAGAGGTCATTTGTTGTGTAAATGCCCTTGTGTCTGATGCAGATTTACTGGCCTTCAGCTTTTAAACAAAATGGATTCATAAGAAATAAAACTGCCCTCAGATAAAACAGTGTTTTCTATTTATTTATTTTTTGTTGTAACTTAACCAGAGAAAGCTCACATAGGTTTGGTACCCTTCCTAGTGCCTGTCAGAATTTTTGCAATTGTAATTTTGCAAATTTTTATTCCAAAATGATGCTTCAGTTCAGCCCTCTAGGATATTGGGATTCTTGTAACTCTGTAATTGTACTACATCATTTTATTGTTTCCTTACTTTAGTTATTTTCAATAGGCAATTTATAGAAGAATGTACATCTATTAAAAGGAATGCTCCAAGTTAAAGGGATAGTTCACCCAAAAATGAAAATTCTGTGATCATTTACTCACCCTCAAGTTGTTCCAGTTGTTGTACTGTTTTTCCTCCTTCTGCTAAACACAAAAGAAGATATTTTTAAGAATGTGGTATACTAGGGAAGTCAATGGCTGCTGTCAACTGTTTGGTTACCCACATTCTTCAAAATATATTCTTTTGTGTTCAGCAGAAGAGAGCAAATCGTACAGGTTTGGAACAACTTGAGGGTGAGTAAATGATAACAGAATATTCATTTTTATTGCTCAATTAGCAGTTGATATCACAAAAAACAACTTTGTCAAAATGCTCTTCTTTAAAAAAAGTTTTTTTGAGAACTTATATTATTTTTTCTGTGACATGCTAACACTGTTTCCTCTTTGCTCCTATAGGAGGTGCATCAGTGAGAGGCCGATATTCCCATGTTGCTGCTGTCATGGAGGGACGCGTGCTGCTAGTTGCTGGCGGTTACAGTGGGGTTGCTCGTGGTGACCTCTTGGCATATAAAGTACCGCTGTTTGTAAGCAGTGACCCAGGAGACAGGGTAAAGACTTTAGATTACACTTTTCCTAGGGTTTGTTTTTCTGTAAGTGTTTGTGTACACGCATTACCATTCAAAAGTTTGAGGTCGGTAAGATTTTTAAAATGTTTTTAAAAGAATCTCTTAGATTTATTTATTTAGATAAAAAATACAGTAAAACAGTAATATTTTGAACTGTTATTACAATTGAAAATGTTTTTTTTGTTTTGTTATTTTAAAATGTAATTTATTCCTGTGATGGAAAATCTGAATTTTCAGCTGCCATTACTCCAATCTTCAGTGTCACATGATCCTTCAGAATTTTTTTTTATATGCTGATTTGGTACTCAAGTAACATTTATTACTATTACTCAATGTTGAAAACATTTGTGCTGCTTAATATTTTTGTGGAAACTGTTAATTTTTTTCTTTGATCAGTAGAAAGTTCCAAAGAATAGGATTACATTTATTTGTAGCTAAAATCTTTTGTAACATTATAAATGTCTTTACTGTCACTTTTGATCAATTTAATGGGTCCTTTTTGAATAAATGTGTGAATTTGAGTACATGTGTGTTTGTGTTGTTGTGTAACAGGACACAGTATGCGCCGAAGCTCCAGATGAAAGCTTGTGCCTAAAGAATCCAGAGTGCAGTTGGTGTGAGGGTCGTTGTCGGGAATACCAGCCCACCAACCCGGTAATACTTCTCTAGGTTTTTTCATTTGCATTCAGCTCATCACATGAGCTTTTGATCACTCATGCCTTTCTAATGCCAACAATCATTTGCACTTGTGTGTCTCACTGCTTCATCTGATTTATGTGTGCGTTTTACACAGTGTGGCAGCACCGGATGTCTGGGCCTAGCTCGTTTCTTGTCGGACTGCCAGTCATGTCTGGTGTTCAGTGGGGTGCCAAACTCTCTACCACAAGTCTCTGGGGAATTTGGCTGGTGTGTGCAAAATGAGTCCTGCTTGCCTGTTTCAGGTAAAGAGAGAGGAGAGAGCAGACCATAACATGACTTAAAACATTGTAGATATGCGACCACACACTGCTCAGTAAATCTTTATTTCTGGACACTTTTTACAGTCTGTGAAATAATGTGTTACTGAGTGCCATGTGTTTGTAGATCAGTTTTAGTTGTGCTGTGTTAACATACTGTGCCTTTCACTGGTTTTTAAGCTCATGTACACAATATACGTTAATGTCAAGTGACCTGTGTGTGTATGTAATCCTTTGGCATATCATGTGTATATATTTTGTACACTTTGACCCCTGGCAGAGCGCAGTGCATGCCGCGTGGACCAGATCTCTGGGGCGTACGGCTGGTGGGGGGAGCGCACGCGTTTCCTCACCTCCCTCCCCTTCTGTCGCACCGAGAACTATGTCCCGGGACTGCACCTGCTCACCTTCCAGCATCCACGCAATCAATCACAGCCTGACAAGGTATGACAGGTTCAATCCTGAGCTCTCATGACCCTAGCTCTGCACCCATATATGGTTCTCACCTCTGTTTTTTCTGTTTATGCACTCTTCTTGTGCTATCACTTTTTTATTATTTTATCTCTGTATTTTCTTCTTCCAAGTTTTTTCTTAAATTGATGTTATTCTTCCTCTGAGCACCCTCCACCTCTGCTCTTCTCTCTCTCACACTCATGTGTGCTTCTTTGTAGGTATCTATCCTGCGCAGTACCTCCATCATCCTCAATCCCTCTACAGAGATGGATGTAACTCTGCAGTTTCGGGGATTTATTCATCCCTTATGGAGCGCCCCTCCTCCTGCAGCTCCACCTCAGGAAACTGTTGCCATGTGGGCTCGAATTCAGAAGCTCCACTTCACTGCTCAAATGGCTGCCGGACCCAACTCTCTTCAACTGGTATGGAATATCACAAAATCAGGTTTCCTCTTTTAGACAAGAAAGTTGTGTCATGGGTTACAGCCTCTTGAGGCTTTTAAACCTCTCTTTCGTGCAGACGGATGTGCTGGGACGGTGGTCCGCTCAGGAGGAGAAGGAGATCCGTATGCTATCACGGCCGGATGGTTCCCGTCTGTTCCAGAATCTTACACGAGGAAACTGGTACCTGATCCAGGCGGAGGGCTACCTAAATAACTCTGCGTCGGGACAGACTAGTGAGATGGCTCTTACCTGGAACCGCACAGCTTTACCTGGAGGCAGTGTAAGTGCATATTACCTAACAGAGCAGCTTAAAATAAGTCTCATATTATATCAGACTTGCAAAATATGCTAGATTTAACTTTTTAACATTTTAATTTTTAGCGCTGCAACTATTGCAATACCAGTTACATTTCATTATTCTTGATAAATGAAGTGTTTGCAGAAACATTTTCCACCGTTTGAAAAACGCAGAACTGTAGTAATCTTTATTTTTATTCAGTTTTATTCATGTTTATTCAAAAATTGTATATTTATATATAATTGTTCATATAAAAATATTGTTTCTTATACATGTTGCATATAGGATTTCAGATTTCAATCCAGATAAGTTTATTATGATTTGATCTCTTTTTGAGTTTATTATCCCCTTTGATTTGATAAATATTATTATATAATGAATGTTGTTTTTGATCAAAGTGATTATGACCTGTCTTAATTATTTGTATTATATTTTTACATATATATATCAGTGGGGATTTATTTAAGACTGCAAGGGAAGCTCGGCTTCCCCTATAATGTCAAAAAATGAATGGTCAAATATGTAGTATTGTGTTAACATTTTATTGACTAAAAATGCGTTGGAACACGTTAATCTCGAAGACAAGTTCGTTCAGAATCAGCTACATATAGCAGGTCGGCTGACTCGATTTCCTTCTCATACATTCCCGTAGTAGCGTCACAGTGGATTTCCCTGTTGAAGCCTAGCATCCATTGACTTCAATGGGGCTCCTTTGAACTGTTTTTTTCAGTGCTTCGAAACTAGACGGTCATTGGATAAATGCTGCGATTATGTCCCACGTCTCTGGGGTGAATGGAGGAGTGGGATGGTCTGGACTCCGGGCTTCTGCGTGATGTTTGGAGGGTCTGTCAAAAGACTGCATCTCCTTTTGATTGACAGCGATTTTGTACTATAAAAAGTAGCTGACGCTGAAGCTATTCGAGCTCAGTCCCATCGCGGATTTTGCAAGTGCAGTCGAAAGACAAACTGCTGCAACCTATTTCTTGATATTTGCTTGACGAAATTGCTAGCCAATTTTCATCATACATTTCACACAATTCCCACATTTCCTCCGTCGAGTTTAATATCTTTTTTTTAGATCGTTTGTTCACCATTCATTCATACAGTAGGCTAGGCTAGCATCGTGGGGTGAATTTACGTATAAATAAATGGACAATTTTTATGATGTAGGCCAAAAATGAGCTTCCCCTCTTTGAAAGACCAGCAGCCGCCACTGATTTACTATATAGTAAACTTTTAAAATATGCTTTAATATTGATGTAGTATCATATAATGCGGTTCATTGCACTTTTACATCCTGTCCTTAATTTCCAACATTTTCCAGGAGATCTCTTTCCTGTTCCTCGAACCCTTCCGTTCCAATTCGTGTTCAGAGTACCGCTCATGCTTGGCCTGCCTGTCTGATCAGTCTTGTGGCTGGTGTCCCACCATGAACCTGTGTTTTCTGCGCTCTGACATCAGTCAGCAGCCTTGCATTGACCCCCAGGGAGAGGAGCGCCACCTACTGCTCAACCCTCAGCATTGCACACTATGTGAGGAGTATAGAGACTGTGCCTCCTGCACTCAGGTACTGCATCTACATCAACGTGTCTGAGAGACTGCTACGAGTGTTTTGATCCAGAGCAGCATGCAGTCTGTTTACCAACTTTAGTTTTCTGTTAGACTGCAGCAGAGTTCAGTCTCATGTTTGAATGTTTGTAGGACCCCTACTGTGAGTGGCAGATCAACTCCAGCAAGAAGGGAGATTATCTGTGCAGTCGCCGTGGGAGATTAGAGGGGTCTATCCGGGAACCAGGAGGGTGTCCTAAAGTTTGCAACCAGTAAGTTTGAAGTGATAAACTTGTCTATGAATTATTTGTTTGGTGAATTTAATATCTGATGAGACTGAAGGACCTCAAAAAGATATCGACCTAGGTTCTCTTTTCATATTCCATCCTCTCTCTCTATCTCTGTCTTTCTCTCTCTTTTACAGGAGGTTGACGTGTGGAGAATGTTTGTCTAACTCCAGTCAGTGTGCATGGTGTGAATCTGCTCAGACCTGTTTCTACTTTGCTGCGTACCTCACAAAGTTCCCATATGGAGAGTGCAGGGACTGGTATGACAGGTAGGATTTTGCAGCTTCTGCTGGGACTTTATTATAATAATAATAATAATAATAATAATAATAATAATAATAAATAAATATAAACAATGTGATTTATATCAATAACTATTAATGTAATAATAATATTTAATAATATTATTAGTATTATAACTCTTAAAATGTAGAAATGTAAAAATCTCTTAAAATAAGATTAATTAATTTGAATTTTGATTGAATGATTTATTATTATACTGTAAAATAAAATATATTCAATAATAAATATATTTTTGTTGTTAATATTAATGATGATGATAATAATAACAATAACGAGAAAAATAATATAAATTACAGTACAGTAGTAGTAATAGTTCTCTCATAATTTCTCCCTCTTCAGAAATTAAATTGTGCTTGCTGTACTGAACCACACAGCTTGTCGTTGCTTTTGCTGAAAATCTTCCTCTCTGATCTTCTCTCTCCAGTGTTCACTCTGTCCCTCAGTGTAAGCAGTGCTCTGCTCTCGCCACCTGTTCAGAGTGTCTGCAGACTTTTCAGTGCGGCTGGTGTGGAGACTACAACAACCCAACCATCGGCAGGTAGGATAGAAGCATATATCAGTGAATTAACCTCATAGAAAACTTCTCTTCATCTCTCTTTTATCCTCTTTGCATTACTTCCTGCCCTTCTGGTTTTTCCTCAGGTGTTTAAGAGGTGACTGGGGTGGGATGGATGATCCCTCTGCTGTTAACTGCAGTATGGCTGTAGCTGAGGTGAAAGCCAGCAGGTGAGATTAAAACACTTTATACCTTAGTGGATGAGCAAATGTCTTGTGATAGTTATTTGATTTTATCTTCCATCAGCCCTGAGCCTCAAACTTTATCGCCCCCTCGGCTGATGGAGCTTGAGATGGAGATGGAATTGGAGCTAGAGCTGCTAGAAGGTATGGAAGGAGATGGAGATGCTGTTTGGTCCTATCCATCCTGTCCAGATGTGGAGGAGTGTCGCTTGGGCTTGCATACCTGCCATCCCTCCGCTACCTGCGTCAACACTCCAACCTCCTATGAGTGTCACTGTGAGAGGGGCTTCACAGGAGATGGAGTGCACCACTGCAACCAGACGTGAGACTTCCTGTTACACTGTTTGCAGGGGTGGATGTTTTTTCTTTTCTCGAGCCATTAGTTATTACAGCTCATAGTTCTGCCTTGTAATTTGTAATAATGTTCATGCTCTCTCTCAGATGTTATAACGAGTGCCGTCAGGGCCGGTGCAGTGGGAGTCCACGGTTTGAGTGCGAGTGCTCTTTGGGTTGGACCTCGGACCCGGCCACTCTGGTGCTGAGTGGAGTGGAGTGTGATGTGGATTGTGGATGTAACTTCCACAGCACGTGTATTACGGCTCCAGGGATCTGTGACCAATGCCAAGGTAAAGAACCCTTCTGAGTTTAAAACATCCATTTCTCCATCTTTTAGCAAGTTCTAAGCCCTTTCCTACTATATTTTTCTTTTCCTCCAGATTGGACAACAGGGCCACACTGCGAGCACTGCAAGCCTGGTAGTTTTGGTTCTGCTTTGGCAGGGGGTGAAGGCTGCATTGCCTGTCAGTGTAACGGCCACGGTGACGCTCTACAAGGGTTCTGCCATAACCAGACTGGCCAGTGCTACTGTACCCACCACACCCAAGGCCCACACTGTGAGTCTTGCCTGCCTGGATATTATGGAGACCCTAGGTGAGTATCACACTTAGGACGAACTCTGATTAGGTGAGAAAGTTGTCTTCAAATGTGAGGATAGATGAAAATGTGATGTAAACCATGGGTTTTCAGCAGGGGGTCTGCAGATTTTTGTTTGACCTCAAAGTTAATGGCATAGTCAAACCAAAAATGAAAATCTTGTCATCAATTACTTGCCTTCGTGTCGTTCCAAAGGCACAAGTTTGAATGAAACTTGAGAAATTTCTCCGTTCCCTTCATTGAAAGTATTTTCCACCAAAACTTTGACACTTTAAAAAGTACCTAAAAGCATATGAATCAAGCAGTTTAATCCAAGTCTTAAGAAACAATAACTTAATTAAATCTGTTCATCGTAGAAAGTTATTGTTTCTTAAGAAGACTTGGATTAAATTATATATATATATATATATATATATATATATATATATATATATATATATATATATATATATATATATATATATATATATATATATATATAGTTTTTCTATATAAAATTTCTATATAGTTTTTCTTAGTTACAAACCCGAACTCGACCCTAACCTGAGGCTATTCATTAAACATTAATCCGGACCCGACCCGAAACCCGTAGCAGACCTCTAATTTACATTGGAAAATTGTGGGGCACTAAAGAGCTGGAAAGGACTCAGGCTACCCCTGCAACGCTTTAGTATCATAATAGTATCTGCTAAAGCCATAAGTTTAGTATCTGCTGAAGCCATAAGTTAAATTTTAATATATCCTGCTCACTTTACAACTTAACATAGTCTAGAAAATGTGAAAGAACATTTGTTTCACAATTGTGAACACATTTTTATTTATTTATTTATTAACATATCTTTATTGCGAGGATTAACCCCTTGAGATGAAACATCTCGTTTTCGAGGGGGTCCTCCAGTACATCAAAGCAAAAAAGAACCAAAACAGCAGAGCAAATATCACGGTCAAAGACAGCACAACAAAGCACAACAACACACACACACCAGCTCACAATGCTCAACCCCACCCCACCCAACACGAACCCCACAAGTGACATGACAGAAAAACAACCACATGACTAGCATTGCACAAGGTCAAGGACTAAGAGGAACACAAATAACAATAATAAATAAATAAAAAATGAGGACATACAAATGAGAAATAGTAAACACATGACCAATGAAGTCCAAGGTCAAACAAACAAAACTAGAAACAAAGACAAATGTTCCTAAGATGTTCCCCGAGACCCCTTCAAAACGCTGTAAGTGAAGTTAAAGAACGGATAGAAAATGGAAGATTATTCCAATCATATGGAGCCTTAAAACAAAATGCGTATTTCCCTACCTGTCTTTTAACTCTAGGAACAACAAAAAAGATCTGATCATTGTGTCGCAGGCTGTATAGCGAATTATAAAGCACTAAGTGTTGCTTGAGATAAACTGGGTAATTAAAGTAAAAACTTTTAAAAATAAACTGTAGCCAGTGATACTGTCTCCTGGCAGAAGGGGCAAACCAGGACAACTGTCTGTACAACACACAGCGGTGTGTCCTAAAGGGACAGCGGAGAACAAAACGGCAAAGACTGTTGTAGACCACATCAATGGAATGCAAACAAGAAGCAGTAGTGTTCTGATAAATAATATCGGCATAGTCCAAAATAGGCAGGAGCAGCTGTAAGGGCCTGTTCACATATCGCGTCTTTTGCGCGCGCAAGTTCGTTATTTCAAATGTAGACGCGCAGTATGCACGCTCATAATGGAAGCGACGCGGTCGCGGTGCGACGCGCTCGTTTTTTCCAAGCGCGTCCGCGCCGCATCGAGATAAAAACATCTCAACTTTTCAGAATGCCGCAAGCGCACCGCAGGTCACGTGACAAGAACCAAGCTTAGCAACGACAGACGCCTCCGGAGCGCAACCACCCGAGCGCTTTGGAAAAAGGAGAACGCGGCGCGCCTAGCGTTTTCTATACGTTTTAGGCACGATATGTGAACGCCGCCTAAGACTATTCTTTTCCTGACCAGAAAATTAAAACAGTTAACAGATTGATAAAGTATTTTAAGACGAGAGTTGAGTTTGTTTGTCATTGCTTGTACATGAGTTTTAAAAGATAAATCAGTTTCCAGCCAAACACCAAGATATTTAAAGGTCTCAGTTGACTCTAAAGGAGAGGAGTCGAGAAAAAAAAGTTTAAGGTTGTTTTCACCTATATCCAAGGCTTTTCTATGGAACAATAAAGAGTAGGACTTTGATTTATTAAGGAGAAGTTTATTAGCCAATAGCCACTGCTGTACAGAATTGAAGTCGTGCTGTAAAGAGAGGTTTATCCCGGAGATGGTAGGTTTACTACAGTAAATGACTGTATCATCGGCATAAAGATGAATATTACAGTCTGTACAGCATAAGGGCATATCATTAACAAAGATAGAAAATAATAAAGGTCCCAGAGAAGAACCTTGAGGGATGCCTTTCACTATGCCTGTATAATCAGACTGACAACCCCTGTAGGACACGCCCTGACGACGATGATGAAAATAACAATTAAACCAGAGTAAAGATGATCTCGAGAGGCCAATAGCATGCAATTTATCCAATAGAAGATAGTGATCAACTAAATCGAACGCTTTGGAGAGATCTAAGAAAATGGCACCGGTACACAGATTATCATCAAAACTAGAAAATATATCATTAGAGAGTTTTAAGAGAGCAGTGGTAGTGGAGAAGTATTTTCTGAAACCTGATTGGCATTGAGTAAGTAAATTATTATCAGATAGATAATCAGATAATTGATTAAAAATAATTTTCTCAAAGACTTTAACCACACTATTAATTATTGATATTGGCCTATAATTGTTCAGAATTTGTAAGTCTCCACCTTTGTGCAAAGGAATGACTTTAGTACATTTCCAAGCGAGGGGCACTTCACAGGTATCAAATGACATATTAAAAAGCACAGCTAGTGGGGGTGCTAGTACATGCGAGGCAAATTTAATAAACTTACCCTCAAGGCCATCAGGGCCAGGACCACTGCTATTGGAAAGCTTATTAATAGCCTGTTGAACATCCGTTCATCTGACCTGTCTAAATTTGAAAGAGCTACCGCAGGGTTGGCTGTTAAGACACGGGTCTGCGTGAAAAACAGGAGGTTGAACAAGCAGAATAATTTTGCTGTATTTTTTGAATCATTTACAATTTATTGATTCAGTTTATATAGAAGTCTATGTTTTGGATGAATATGTTGGTGGGGCACTGCCCCACCTGTCCTTACAGATGAGCCGCAGCTGTTCCGTTTTATACAATATGTAACATTGAAATTCACATTTTCCTCACAGGAACAATGGTACCTGTTTCAGGCAGTGTCAGGGTCGCTCTGTTCTGCTTTCCTCCTCCTCTTCTGTACCCCTGTCCCTCTCCTCCTCTCTGGGGTGGCATGGAGCAGTCGGTGGCCATGGTGGGCTGTCTCATTGCCTGTGGGTCCTCTCTGTGTCCCAGGATTTGGCTCCATGCATGCCAGGGCAATCATGCCCACCTGTGGCCCTGACCTGGCACCCAGATTCACACACCCAGTGCACAGTGAGTAGATTATTCCACATCAATATTCTGCATTCATTACTGTCAAAAATAGCATTTGTGGCATGTAAATATAGTTACCAGGTAATACTGTGGCCGGAAATGTTTGCATTTATTTATCCTACAGAACTCCTATGTTTATGTATTTGATGGGTTGCCACGATTCCTCAGCAACGGTGTTGTGCACTCTGACCGCAACCTCATTGGAGCATTCTGCGGCACAACAAGAATGGAGCCAATTACTGTTGAGGCTACATCAGGTGAATGACAAAAATAAGGACAGAATAATTGTGTTAGAATTGTGTAGAATTTACGTCATAGTGAAATACACTAATGAAACAATAATATAATAATTTTACACTAATATTTTTTTTTTTTCCTGTGATGGCAAAGCTGAATTTTTTTAGCAGCCATTACTCAAGTCTTCAGTGTCACATTATGCTTCAGAAATCATTCTAATGCTGATTTGGTGCTCAAGAAACATTTCTTATTATTATCAATGTTGAAAACAGTTGTGCTTTTTATTTTTGTGTACATTTGTGATGGATTATTTTTAGGATTCTTTGATGGATAAGAAGATTCTGTTTCAAAAGAACAGCTTTTATTTGAAGCCAAAATTTTGTAACATTATAAATGTTTTTACTGTTGCGGCCTTGCTGAATAAAATGATCTATTTCTTTAAAAAAAAAAAAAGAATTCTTACTGACCCCAAACCTTTGAACAGTTTTATATATTGTCATGATAACTTACTTAATTTCTTCTCCTCTAGGGGTGGTATCTGTGTATTTTGAGGCAAATGTCACCTCAGGACGTGCTCAGGGTTTTAATGCCTCGTTCTGGGTGAAGCGATGTGGAAATGGAAGTTCTGGAGAGGGTACAGCTGAATGCCAAGCAGGAGCTCAGTGCGTAAACGGCCTTTGTGAGTGTCCCCATGGTTTTGGGGGTCCACAATGTGACCGTCCTGTCTGCCCAGGGAATTGTGGGGCAGAGGAAAGCAGAGGCACCTGCAACATGGTGTGTAACACTCCTACCGTGGCCAATTGTGATGCTCAATAACATGAGATGTGTACTAAAGTGCATTTAAGACATGTCCCACAGTTCTCAACTTACATGTTTGCATATACTTTTACAGACCCTTGGCCTCTGTGTGTGTACAGAAGGCTGGACTGGATCAGATTGTTCTTCTATCTCAGACCCAGACAGTCTGGTTTGGGAAACATTGCTCGATACTCAGCTCTCTGCGGTTAGATTAACTCTTTCCTTCAAGACTATAGAAAAGAGATTCTGTTCTTACAATCTCTCTGAATGTTGGTCTGTTTATTTTCCTCCCACAGAATAAGGCACACAGGTTCCTCCAGAGGATGGGCCACTCCTTGGTGTCTGGGTCACAGGGCACTCTTTGGATGTATGGAGGCCTCTCACTCTCCGAGGGTGTTCTAGGAAATGTTTACAGGTATAATCTTGTGAATTTTACTTGATAACTGATGATAATTTGTATAAAAAATTTGATAATAAATGTTTATATATATTGGTCCAGGTACTCTGTGGCTGATCGTCGCTGGACTCAGATGTTGACCAGTTCAGTGGAGGAAAGTTCAGAGCCCCTGCCCCGCTACCATCACGCCTCTGCTCTGGTGTATAATCATGACCTATTTTCTGGCTCCCAGACAGCCACTCACAGTTTGATGTTGGTGGTTGGTGGGGTCACAAAGAAGGGTGTTGCCAATGACACATGGTGTCTGAACCTCAGCAGTCTGGTGTGGAAGCAGTATAAGGTATTGCATGTTGAATATGCTTATAGTGCTCCGAGGGTTCTCTTCAGTTGTGTTAAAAGTGCAAACTGACTCTGACTTCTGTGTTTAGAGCTCAATGCTGCCCCCTGTGGCTGGACACACTCTAACCGTGCGAAGAGGCTCATCTGTGCTACTGATTGGTGGATACTCGCCAGAGAATGGCTTTAACCATCATTTGCTGGAGTTCAGCCCTCAGTCTGGGAACTGGACTATAGCTCCACATACTGGCACACCCCCTACAGGTAGAGATAGAGCACTATACTTTTTCTGTACCTAGTAGAGTTCTCAACGGGCCTGAAAATTACTAATAAAAATAACTCAAATGCCCACAGTTTAATGTATGGCGGCTCAGGCTGGACGACCCTGTTTTTTTGCTGTCATATTTCATCAGCACCTTGCATTTTGAGCATTGCACATAACCTGTAGAATTTCCATAAGAATCCAGCACCACTCCAAACACTTTCCAGACCTCTGATTTTCTCACTCCTGTAGTAGCGACGGTGAATTCACCTGCGGCAAGTTTACTTTTCACCAACTCCATGTTCTTCTCCAGGCTAAAGGCGTGCACGCAGCGGCGTCAGGTCTGCCCCTGCCCCTCTCCATGATGCACGTTGCACGCAGCAGCCAGACTTTCTTTACGGTGAACAGCAGCGATGATTAATAAATGTTTTTTGTTTTTTTCACTGAGCGGAAAAGATTAAGCCCGAGGTCCGACCCGACCCGAGTCATTTGCTTACATTTTCGACCCGAACCCGGCCCGAACCCGCAAGTCCCGTCGGGTTTGTCAGGCCGACCCGACCCGTTGAGAACTCTAGTACCTAGGACTGGCATAATTGAGAAATTTTAACTGTTTGTCATAAATAATTACACTTAACAATTTAGTTGACTGTTTAGTTCACTGAGAGTGTAAGCTTAATACCCATACACATTAAGAGGAAAACATTTATTCACATAATTTAAAATAAAATATTAATTTAGGCTTTATAAACAACTATGCTCAACAATTTGGGGTCAGTGAGATTTTATTTGAAAGATATTAATTCTATTCAGCAAGGACACATTAAATTGATCAAAAGTGACAGTAAAGGCATTTATATTGTGTCAGGATTTCTGTCTTAAATAAGGGCTTTTTTCCAGCTTTCTATTCATCAAATAATCCTGAAAAAAATGTATCACGATGTCTACAAAATATTAAGGAGCATGACTTTTTCATGTTGAAGAAATGTTTCTTAAGCACCAGATCAGCATATTAGACTGATTTCTGAAGGATCATGTGACACTGAAAACTGGAGTAATGATGCTGAAAATTCAGCTTTGCCATCACAGGAATAAATTACATTTTAAAATATATTAAAATAAAAAACAGTTATTTAATTAATTTTGAATTGTAGTAGTGTTTTCACTGTATTACTGTTTTTGCTGTATTTTTTGAATCAAATAAATGCAGCCTTTTGTGAGACACATTAAAAAAATCTTACCGGCCCCAAACTGTTGAATGTTGGCGTAACTAGTAAGATTTTAAAATCTTTACAAATGTCTCTTAACTGTACGTTCACACCGCCGCCGACTTGAGCTTCCAAAGTTACCGGAAGTCATTCATTTTCAATGGAAGCTGGCTTCTCTCAGCTGCAAGGAGCGTCAAATCCTTCGGCGTCGCGTTTTCGGCGTTTTGAGCGTCAATTTGAAAAGTTGAAAGTAGCTCAACTTTATGGTAATGAGCTATGACGCGGTTCAGCGGCAAGCAGCGGCAAACGCCAGCAACCAATCGGAATATAGACGTCCTTCGCGCTGGTTGATTCCGGAGAAACATACGATGTAAACTTTTGTTCCTACCAAAACGTTAGTTCCGAGAAAACGGAGGAGAAGCTGATCATCGCCGTTGCTGGGTTTCCTATAATTATCGGATTAATTGCAGTTTAACCATCATATAGTGAAAGTTTATCATTTGCATGTGTTTTCAAGTCCTGTCAGTTTAACAGGGCGCGCAGAGAGAGAGAGAGTCCCGGCCGCGCGCGCGCATTCACTATTAATAATAATAAATGATAATAGCTAATTATTCTTTTTTCCCGACCAAATGTGACCAAAACGGTTATACAAATGCTGTCATTATAAAAGGTTTCTAGTGTCAATGTTTTGCTTGTTTATTCTGTTCACATTTCATGGTGTGACACTTCTCTTCTCCCATGATCGACCATAGAATGCTGCTACGTCAGAGCGGCCAAAGCGTCAACAAGCTTCCTCGTACTTTTTGACAAGCGTCCTTTACAGGGCGGCCAGAGCTTCTTTGCAGCTCAAGTCGGCGGCGGTGTGAACGTACAGTAATGGGTCCACTTAAGAGATTTCCTTTCACCTGAATATAATAATAATAATAATAATAGTAATATTAATAATTGTTGTTATGAATATTAGAATACTAATAAATGGTATCATATTTCTATCCTAAAATCTTCAGTTTATTTGCCCCTAGCGGGCAAAAAGTATTTGCCATTATTACACCAGTATTAAAATGAAGTGAAACCGCTTTATATTGATTCAATAATTTTTCCGTCCTTCACCTTTTCAGGTCTTTATGGCCACTCAGCTGTGTATCATGAACAGACTGATGCTGTGTACGTGTTTGGTGGTTACCGTTTTCACGTTGAAGCTGTAGAACCTTCTGGAGAACTCTACAGTCTTTATTACCCCAATCTTACTTGGTCCTTACTGGTCCCCTCTCAGGGAAACAAGGTAACTGTAAAGAAAGCCAAATTGAGGTCAGAATGATGTATGTAAAAGCAGTTGGTAGATTACACTTAGATTAGCAGTTGGTAGATTACAATTAGAAATGTTAGATGACACTAATCTTTTTTCTTTTCTTTTTTTGTCTCCAGCCTCTCTCTCGTTTCTTCCATGCTGCGGCCTTAATGAAGGACACCATGGTAATTGTAGGAGGCAGGACAGGAGAAGAGGATTACAGTAACACGGTTTCTCTCTATCAGATCAACTGTAACACATGGATACAGCCAGGTAACCGTTACAAGTATCTGGATCCAGTATATTAATTATACACTCGTTAGCACTAGTTCAAATGGTGTGGTCTCATTTCTCTAGTGTCCTCGGTGGGAGAACCTGTAAACCGTTCAGTTTCCTTGGCGATGACTGGGTGGGGTGGTCGCCTGTTCCTGTCTGGAGGTTTTAACGGAGTGACTCTAGGGCGACTTTTGACTCTTTCCCTGCCCACTGACCCTTGCATCCTTTTGCCTACTCCTGAGGCCTGTAACAGCAGTACTGGCAGCTGTGTGTGGTGCCGAGGCACCTGTGCTTCATCGGACACTGCAGAGAGGTATTAAAGGAACTAGTAGTATCTTAATTTACAGTAGGCCATTATGGGCACCAGAACTTTTTTCTAAATGACAATGTCTCTCTTTCTCTTTTTAACAGATTGGGTTGTACCATTGGTCAGTCTACCTGTTTTCCTACTCCTCGTTCTCCTGATCAGTGTCGCAGACTTAAGACTTGCAGTGAGTGTCTGGCCCGCCATCCTAAAACATTTTCCAGCCCGATGCAGGTAAGATCATCACATCACAAGCCAAAGTATTTTTACAAAGTAAAAATAAATCATATAGTGTACACTGCCATTCAAAAGTTTGGGTGGGTTTTTGTCTTTTATGCTCACCATCACATTTATTCCTGTCTTTTGCAAGGCACTGTATTTGTGCATAATAGGATGTTTGTTTATAAAGCCTAAAGGAAACGTATATTACTTACTGACCTAACACTTTTGAATTGTAGTGTACGTATGGTCACAATTTCAAATATCAAGAAGAAAAGTTCAAAAAATTTAGAGTTAAAGCCAGTCTTAGAATTGGAAAAATGGCATGAAATTCTCTCCATCTTTTAGCCTGCTCTGCAGTGTAAGTGGTGCACAAACTGTCCTGAGGGAGCATGTATCAGCAGCTTAGTAAGTTGCACATCAGAGCATGACTGCAGGATAAACCAGAGAGAGATCTTCCTGTCCAGTAACTGCACTGAGACCAGCTGTGAGGCGTCGGACTGCCCCAAATGCACAGCTTCTGGGAAATGCATGTGGACACGCCAGTTCAAACGCACAGGTGAGAGTGACCAAACAATGAGCAGAAGTGATTCTACGGAGCCCCTAAGGGGACATGCTGATGGAAAAAATATGAGATGGGAGGAACAATTATTATATAACTTTATTATTATGTTATGTAACCCAATATATATTACTAAAATAAAAGTTTTGCATTCCCCCAACAAACGAGCCAATGCAAAGTTTATCTTGGCAACTGCAGATTTAAACAGCTCTTTATACAAATATCAGCAAAACCGCTTGTAGTTAAAGGGTTAGTTCACCCAAAAATGAAAATTCTGTCAGTAATTACTCACCCTCATGTTGTTCCAACCCCGTAACGATCTTCGGAACACAAATTAAGATATTTTTTTATGAAATCTGAGAGCTGGTTCACTCCTTCATAGGCTGCTAGGTAATTTCATCTGCCAGCACAGAAAACTTAGTAAAGACATTGTTAAAATAGTCCAAGTGACTACAGTGGCTCAACCTTAAGTTTATCAAGCGACGAGAATACTTTTTGTGTGCAAAACCCCCCAAAAATAACGACTTTATTCAACTATTAATTTTATTCTGTGTGGACGTCTGAGTGAGTTTATGAGAGCGCCACGACGCATGCGCGAGAACTGAGAAGATGACGCTCGCAATCATTTGATGGGAAAGTGTGAAAGGTAAGCCATTCATTTTGTGGCATTGGTAAGGCACTTTTACGTTTTTTCGTTGGTTCCTCACGATTCGGAAATCCAGGAAATGCACACTTTAGAACCATTTTAAACACTACATCGAGATCCATCTGCATCATCTTCTCAGTTCTCGCGCATGCATCGTGGCGCTCTCGCATCAGAGGCCCACACGGAAGATAATGAATAGTTGAATAAAGTTTTTTTTTTTTTTTTTTTTGGGTGAACTAACCATTTAATATTTTTTACTTTTGGTTTAACCGTCCAGGTGAGACCAGACGTATCCTGAGCGTAAATCCAACGTACGACTGGACGTGTTTCAGCTACGCCTTGCTTAACGTGTCTCCCATGCAAGTGGAGTCCTCTCCACCAATGCCTTGTCCTGAACCCTGCCATGAAATCAAAACCTGCAACCATTGTTTAAGCTCCCGTGGCTCTGATGGAGGCTGGCAGCGCTGTGTATGGAGCATGGCACTGCAGCAGGTAATGTTTTCGCAAAGTTATTTCTAACTTGATGATTTTCTAAAAGGAATTTGACCCGCAACCTTGTCATCTGTCATCTTTTTTCTTCAGTGCATGAGTCCCTCCTTTGTTCCGTTGCGCTGTGAGGCGGGTCAGTGCGGCCGTTTGCTCACGGATGAAGATTCCTGCTCTCCCCAGTGCTTCCAGCTTACTCAGTGCTCCCAATGCATTTCCAGGCCACAGTGTGGCTGGTGTGCTGCCCGTGGTGGTAACGGGGCAGGACGCTGTCTTCAGGGAGGGCTGAATGGTACATGTCTTTATGTCTTTCTGCAGATTCAGCTTTTGAGTCATGTAAAAATGGATGACACTGAATTTATTCATAAGGTATAAACCTTTTAGAGTCCTGCTGTATTCGGTTTATGAAAATATCCCTGCCGGGGTATGGAAAGGGAGAGACCTGGTTTTGCTGTCATTATACAAATGTATTGGAGCACTCATTGTCGTGATTGACCTGTAAGACTCAAGTATTCCAGAGAAATCTGTAGAGTTCAATAGTTGTTCACTTTATCAGCAGCCTTGGTATTTTCCCCATTGGGATTTTTAACAAAGTTTTTTTTTTTTTTAAAGAGTTAGAAGCTACAAACCAAACCAACCAGCTAAGAGCTGAACCACAACATTGGGGGCAACTGTGACTTACTTCCAGAAACTGACTTTTGCACTATATTTAGACCCAACATCCCTCTCTAGACAACTTCTGAACTGTTACATCCCACCTATTTCACTCGTTTAGCTATTTTTCTGTGGGATTAAAACTTAATTGTCTTCATACTCTGCAGGCGTGAGTGAGCCTCTGTGCCCACAGTGGAACAGTAGCTGGTCCTTCCTGCACTGCCCAGAGGAGGACGAGTGTGCCAATGGACATCACCACTGTAATATCACTCAAGACTGCCATGATCAGCCTGAAGGCTACCACTGCACATGCAGACAGGGCTACGTACTAAGCAGGTATTTTTTAACAGCTTTCATTCTTAAACAGTATCATTGACCTTCCAGCGGTTGAGTAGTTAATGTATGTTTTCCTCTCTCTCTTTTTCTCAGTGTGTCGGGTCAGTGTGAACCAGTGTGCGCTCAAGGCTGTGTTAATGGGACCTGTGTGTTTCCAGGAGTCTGTCAGTGTCACTTTGGGTTTGTTGGGGAAAACTGCTCCTCTCAGTGCCGCTGTAACAAACACAGTAACTGTAAAAGCATCTCTCAGCTGGACACCTGTCTAGAGTGCAAGAATAACACAAAGGTAATAAGAAGGTTCAAGTGGGTTTTTGTTGTTGCCATGAATAGATCCTTATAAGAATTATTGCCTTTTCGTTTTACATAATCATACAAAAGTTTGTGGTTGGTAAGGTTTTTTTTTTCATGTTGAAAGAACGCTTATAATCATCAATGCTGCATTTATTTGATCAAAAATACAGTAAAGCAGTAATATTATGAAATATTATTACAATTTAAAATAGTTTCTAATTGAATATATTTTAAAATGTATAATTTATTCCTATGATGGCAAAACTAAGTTTTTAGCAGTCATTACTCCAGTGTCACATGATCCTTCAGAAATCATTCTAATACACTGATTTACAGTTAAAAGTAGTTGTGCTGCTTAATATTTTTGTGTTTTTTTTTAAGGGTTCTTTGATTAATAGAAATCATTTGTAACAATTTAAATGTCTTTACTGTTACTTTTTATCAATTTAATTTGCCATTGCTGAATAAAAGTCTTTTTTTCTTATTAGGGTCAGCACTGTGAAAAGTGTAAGCCCTTGTTTGTGGGCTCAGCAGTGGGAGGTGGGATGTGTCGCCCATGTCGCGAGTTCTGCAAAGGGAACAGTGATGTATGTCTGTCCAAAGATGAGCATCGGAGGGCAGTGGAAAATCCCAAAGACTATCCACTGGACCGTGACAGCGTAAGCAGTGTTTAGGAGATCTATTCTCTCTGTATGCAGTTGATAAAGTTTTGTTGCAGGGCCTGAGTCCTTCTTTGTATACTTATGCTTCTTAGATTGAACAATGGGCAACAGAGGGCCCTACTGAGGACAATGCTGTGTGTGTGAGCTGTCAGAACAACAGTGTCGGGGATAAGTGTGAGAGCTGCCTCAGTGGCTACTTCCTGCTGCAAGGGAAGTGTGAGAAGTGAGTGGATCAGAAAATTAGCATTGTCTGTTATTGTTCTCTTATATTTCATTAGATATTTGTCATGCTTGTATTCTTGTGAGAAAGTAGAATGCACTATATATAATGTGCAATGTATGCAGATTTTTTTTGTTGTATGCATAGAAAACCTGAAACGATGTTTAGACTTTTTAAATGTGCAGTAAAATTACAGTAAACTGTGCTGCAATGCTCTCGACTTGGAAGCATTGTCTTTTATGATTTTTAAGCATATTCCTTGACTCATTAGCCCCTTTCACACAGCAATCCCAGTAAATTACAGAACAATTTCCCCATTAAATACACAAATATGCTGTTCACACAAGCAATGGCATTCAGTCTTTTTACTGGTAAGATACCATTCACACATCAGTACTAAAATACCAGTAAACTCTTGATGTCAATCATGGGAAATTACCTTTAAATACTGAGGCGTTTTCTTCATCCACCAGAGCTTTATGATTGGCCTAAAGCAACCTTTTTATGTCAGCGCATTCTGACCTCATGTGCTCATACTGGTAATCTTCACTCTTTGTTCACACACAGCATCATACCAGCAATTTACTGGTAATGTTACAACTTCTCATACCGGGAAATTGCTAGAACTGACTTACCGGTATTTTTGAATTGGTAATTTACTGGTAATTTACTAGTAAAACCTCTGTGTGAAAGGTGCTATTATTTAATTTGACTGCCAAAAGTTAGGGCATGTTTACAGAAAATTAAAAAAAAAGTTGGCAGTTGTCTACCATGTTAGAGATAAGAGAGTGACTCAATCTTAAGGTTTTTAAAAGTCACTTTGTAAAAAATACAAAGTTTCAGATCCAGTTAGACTTCCATTCTTTTCTATTGCTTGCTTGTAGATGTCAGTGTAATGCCCATGCAGACACCTGTAATGAACATGATGGCACTGGCTGTCCTTGTCAGAACAACACAGAAACTTCATCCTGTCTGAGCAGCCCACAGAATGACCGCAAAGAGTGTTACAGACAACAGGTAATGGCCAATTCATTACAACCTATGACATTTTATTCTGTATTTCACAAATAAGACCTTGCATGCATTAATCCTATTTGTGCTTATAGTGCGCCAAGTGCAAAGATTCATTCAATGGCAATCCAGTAAATGGGCGGCAGTGCTACCGGCAGTTCAACGTGGACAGCGAGTGCTGCTTCGATCCCACGTCACAGGTCAACTGCTTCCATGAGCCCAACATCCGCAATCTGCTCATGGGCCGCACAGTGTTCTTTTCTGCCCAGCCCAAGTTCACTAACGTGGATATCCGTGTCACCATTGACGTTACATTTGGAGAGGTCGAGGTCTATGTATCCAACTCGCATGACACCTTCATTGTGGAGGTAGACCGCCAGACCGGCGTGCATACCATCAAGATTGAGGACGAGGCTACCTCTGCGACCGCTTCACGGGGAGAAAAGGAGGTTCCTCTTGCCCCACCGTCGCCCATGAAGGTGTTTGCGAACTCCTCGTCGGCATTACTCGGCACTCTGCAGTCTACAAAGTCACAAGGTACAGATCGTGAGGTGCGGGAAGAACGAACCGAAGGTCTCATAACCTACATCACCGTGTGGAAGCCACAGACAGTATTAATAGTACGCGGTGTACGGGACCGCGTTGTCATCACCTTCCCGCATGAAGTGCACTCGCTCAAGTCCAGCCGTTTCTATATCGCCCTACGCGGCGTTGGCACGGAGACCCATAACGGAGAGTCTCAAGGCCTCCTCTTTCTACGACAGGACCAGGCCCACATTGACCTCTTTGTCTTTTTCTCTGTCTTCTTCTCCTGCTTCTTCCTCTTCCTGTCCGTCTGCGTGCTACTCTGGAAAGTCAAGCAGTTCTTAGACTTCCGCCGAGAGCAGCGACGCCACATTCAAGAGATGACCAAGATGGCCTCTCGCCCGTTCGCCAAACTCACCGTCTTTCTGGAGCCCGAGGAGCCGCAGCTGGTTTACTTGCCCTCTGCCGGAGGGGGCAGCACCGTATCCCTGGCCCAGGTCCGGACAGGCAAGCTTGGTGGCATGGTGATGGGCCAGAGGGGGCGACCTGGGGCTTTGTCCTACAAACACGACCCCAGCACTGGCACTACTATTCACCTCCACCACCACCACCATCTCGCTTTGAGTGGAGGCACCAACGGACAGCACCTTCCCCTGCACTACCTGAACGCTCACCACTATGCGCCCAGCTCTACGGCCAACCCGACCTCGCATCACCACCACCATCATCCGTCCTCGCATGGCAGCTACCAGCATTTCTGCCGCTCCGACCCCTTCCTTTCTCAACTCATGGGTTTTTCATACTCGTCCTTCAAAGTCGGACCAATCACTCTGGAGCCCACAGACGACGGGATGGCAGGGGTGGCCACTGTGCTTATACAGCTGCCAGGAGGCATCCTTGCACCCAACCGGGCCTGCTTGGGTTCGGCGCTCGTCACTTTGCGACAGAATTTGCAGGAGTACTGTGGACATGGTGGAGCAGGAACGCACCCTGGTGCTGGGGGGGGCCGAAAAGGCTTGCTGGGCCACCAGCATCTAACCACCATGGCCATGTGAGGAGAACGTAATGAGATGGGAAATGAATGGGAGAAAGATATTGAAAAGGAAAAAAAAACAATCAAGGGAGTTTTCATGAGCAAGAAAAGGAAGGACAAAGGAAGTTGCAGAGATTTCAAAGGGACCGTTTACCCCAAAAATTAAAATTCTGTCAGCATTTGCTCACCCTTATGTTGTTACAGGAATGACTTTTTTGTCCATGCAATGAAAGTCAAAAACAGAAAGACAGCAAAAGAAAATGAAATTGTACCCCATTGACTTTCATTGTATGGACAAAAAACACTCCAAAATATCTTCTGTTGTGTTCCACTGAAGAAAACATAAAAGTTTTGAATGACATGAAGGTGAGTAAATTACCATTTTCAAGGTAAACTATCCCTTTCGTTTTGGTTTGCTTTGTTGGGGCTACAAAAGGGATGTATTTATTACAGGAGAGAAAAAAGGTAAATCATTGGAAATGTGATTTGTACATATACTGTAATTAATTAAGTGTTGTTTACTTGTTTATCACTCCTAACAAGCTCCTATATTGACTTAAGGCAGCAACCTTTATGCAATGCCCTACTTTTATCTCCATGCTTTACTGCGTCCTATATATACACTACTGAATTAGCTCTACAAGACGATGACAACGGCATGACATATCAACCGGTGAAAAAGTTGTCTTTGCAGCTGAACCAATGTGCTTTATATTTTCATGTGACAATCTGAACTGCCATCCAAACCAAGAGACGGTGCAACATGTCCGCTTGAATGTGCAAAACTTTGATTGTCTGCAAAAAACGTGGACAAATGTTGTAAAAAATGTAGTTGTAATGCTTTTGTTACTGGTATTTTGTCATGGCTGTGATTGATTGATGCTTCCTGTAATATAGCAGATTTGAATCTAGTCAATAGGTCAATAGTTTCATGGTGAGCCATTGGCTTTTTTATATACATATTGATTCAGACTGAAGATGCATTTCAGACTGTCAATCAACAGCTTACATGTCATTTTTGTTTGCATTGATGAAATGCCTTTACTCACTTTGCCTTGACAAGACGTTTTGTATTAAATTTAGGACTGAATTTCTAATTGAGTTTAGGCCATTAATCTTTAGTGCTGCAATTGTGAGTTTTATGAAGGAATAAACTGATTAACCAAGGGCCTATGCAGAAAAGTAAAAAAAAAAATCACATTGCGTAGGAAATGAAATATACTATTTTCTATTTTTTTCTGTTCCCTCCTTACACTACTTCGGTTTCAACAACTGTTGAATATTTTATATTACTTTAATCTTTGTAGGACAGTGGGATGATCAATTAAATTGTATTGCCCAATCTGGGTTGCTGCAGCATTCTGATGGGTCATGTTCTAGCCTGATGTATGAGATCTCTTGAACAAAAAGTGCAATGGAAATTTTAAACCTAAAATATAGTATGCTCCTGGTGAGAAACTACAAGGTAATAAAATAAAGAGAAGAAAATACTACAGTTAGCTCTTTACATGTATGATGGTTCTTGGCGTTTGTATTGCCATTTATATGGAGTCACCATTGTTTTGCTTATTTGTTGTTTTGTGTTTTGAGGATGGACTGTTATTTTCCACTGTGTTCTGACTGGTATTTATGTAGGTTGATGTAGAAAGTTACATTTTCTCTTTTTTTTTCTTCTTCTTTTTTTTTGAGAATTGAAGCGTCCTGGTGAATTATAAGATACTATGAAAAGTGTTCATTTGACATAATGGTTATTTAATGTAAATAATATAAACACAACAGGAGAAGCCATATGTTTATCTCAGATGCTGCAGCACAAGGGATAAAGCAATCTTCAGCTGAAAATTGGTTATTTTGTTATTTGTTCATTAAATCAGGTTTGAAAGTTTTGTGTTCTATTCAGTCACTTTCAAATGCTTTTGCAGCTTTTTCTGTGGTTGATGCACATGCCTTTGATGCTTAACAGCAGTTTGTCCATAATAAAATATCATCCATTAATTAACAGGGTTTGTTGTGTTGGTTTTTATTCCTGACTTAAAACTTTCTCCTTATAAAAATTTGATGTGCTATAAAAAATAATGACTCGCTGTGTGGAAGAAAAAACAGTAACTGCACATTTGATAAAATTTTCGGTATGATTAAACTTGGGTCTCTTACACAGTGATCTTTCCTGTAATATATTGATTAGGTTCTATTATGATCAGATGCATAGAAAACGGTGTGAAAACTGACCTCAAAGCATTTTTTATCATCATTTTTTATTTTATTAAGTTTAAAATCTATTTTATTTGGGAATAAGTCTTTTAAATGTCTTTTTTTATTTAAAGAGAGAATAAATACAAAACAAGCGTTCACGAACTTTTATTTTGAAAACCGCTACCGCGTTTACCTTATTTTGAAATGTATCATCGTTGCTGGCTTTACATTGATATTATCTATAACCAGTATCGTTTTAACGTATTTCAGACCTGGACTCAATCGCAAACTGCGTTATGTCCCTGAGAGCTAAACTCCTAATCTCCTAGTATAATTAGACGTGTTGGTGGTGTCATTTTAGGGGTGGATGGATGTACAAGACGCCTGTTTAAGGTGTAACAGTTAGGATGCTGTACACTAAAGGGTGTCAGTGTCAAAATCCTTTAGACAACCAACACAATCTTCAGTACAATCGGATTTTCATTGCCGCCTAAATGCAACCGATTAACTAAAGGTTTAGTAATTGCGGTAAGATGATTTTGTGCTTTACTTGAGTCAATACGACCCTCATGTTTACATCTGCATGTCTGCAACCAGCTAATACTGTCACTGTCACATTAGCTATATGAACCTCCATGATTAAATATGCCTGCTAATAAACATAAACTAGCCTGAGGTGGTTTCCTGGTTTTAGTAGCAGGTGTCCCAGCCTGGTTAGGCAGTCTTCTTGGCTGGTTTTAGAGGAGTCTTGCACACTTTTCAGCTGGTCTGACTGAGAGACCAGTAAACACATGCTTGGCCATATGAGAAACCAGACAGACCAGTTTGTACAGACTGTTAGACCACCTTTAACCAGCTACCATGTTCCAAAACATAGATTTTTCAGCTAAATTCTGTTCAAATCCAGATGCTTTACTTCCTGCTGGAATTTGAGATTGGAGAACAGAAACATCAACCTATCAGTTTGGGTGATAATTTAAAAGTAGAAATTGTACTTATAATAGTAATAATATCATAGTATTTATGCTATTCCAGGTATTTCTTGTAAGTAAAGCTATAGACTATATTATTGTCCTTCCCAAATATTTCTTTAGGTTGTGCACAAGAAGATGAAAGCTAACATGTTAAAGAAAAGAATGTTATCCAGACAAAAGAAAATAGCCAAACAGCTGCAAAATGTTGATAAAGAGCCATTGCCATCAAATAGTGATGGCATCAGTATCGACACGGATAAAACCAAAACATCTAATGACACTCAGGACTGTGTTATGGACACCTGTCCTGAGGTCACACAGATGAGACCAGAACAAGAGGAGCTGGAGGCTTTGGGAGTCCTAACGGTGTCATCTGAACAACAGAAGCAACAGCCTCATCCTCCTGCTTTCAGAGCATTCGTTCCAAAGACAGAACCAGACTATGTCCCCTTAAACCCACCCAGTTTTCAGGTCAAAACTGAGCCTGGCATTTATGAAGTGCTGCAGAGAGAGTCTGCCTTGATTGTGAAGGAGGAAAATGAGAGTTGGAAGGAAGTGAAGCTTGAGACACCAGATGAAATCTCTGTGGGTGCTTCTGGCCTGGAGAAAAACACAGGTAATTGATTTATTTAATAAGCCCTGGTCTTATAATTTACAAAAATTTACAAAATGTGGAGACATGCGTCTTTTTTTTTTTTTTTGTCCTTTCATTTTAGTTTAGTTTGGGTGATAGTATAGTTTAATGTTCTTCAAGTGTTTTTTAGAGCTTATCTATTTTTTTATTTAGTATTTTAATTTTAATAGTAATTATTTTAGTATTTTTATGCTGCCAAAGTTAGTGTGTGGTAAATTGTATAATTTACATAGTGTTATCTGGTGGCATATTTGTGTTTGATGAAGGCTGGTTATACAATTTGCCCATCAATAAGTAATAAACTAATAATGTAAATATTTAATTTTATATAATGAAATTAAATAACAACTGATTATTACTGAAATTTACATTTTATTTAGATTTGATTTTTTAAATAAAAGTTAATGAATGTATTTCAATTTTTTTTCAGTTCCTTCAATTATGCAAGTTTTTATTTCAATCTACATTTTCATTGAGTTTCTGACAGTGAACCCTTCCTGTTAGTGACATATGGCTTAATGAAGGTGGGTTATACAATTTGCCCCGAATCAAAAATGGATACCGACTGTATAAACGTTTTATAATGAAGTTAAACAATAATTGGACAATGAATAAAAATAAATAAATGTAACATTTATTTAAAAAATATAGACAAAAAATGTAGTGCTATTTTAGATAGTTTTTGAGTTAAGAAAATGTATTGGATTTAGTTTCAGTTCTTCCAGTTATATATGCGTTGATTTCAGTCTATGTTTTTGTTGTTGTTTTCATTAATATTAATAACACTGCCTGTTAATTGATTTGAGATCATAACCTAAACCTAAGAAGACTTGACATTTGACTTTCGAGTTCTTTTTTCTGTCTCTTTTTCCCTTCACAGCTTCTTCCTCTCTGATTTTTCCTTGCCCCCATTGCACTGTGACTTTCACTGAGTTTACCTACCTGGACAAACACCTCAAATGGTGCCATCAAGGTGAATATCTGGCTTGGGTAAAAAAACACAAAGTCTACAACTGCTCTAAAATATCCTCTGGGATGCTCAGCTGCTCGTCATGTCACTATCGGTTCTTCTCTCAGAGGCAGCTGGAGACCCACATGCGCAAGGCCCACCTTCCCACGCCCAAACCCACCCGAAAGCGTTACACCTGCCCGCAGTGTGATCGGAGCTTCGATTACATCGGTAACCTGCAAAACCACTGCCGCCGATGCCATGGCTTAGCCACGGTGTGTAAAGATGGACATATCAGCTGTGCCGCATGCGGTAAAAGCTTTGCCGGAGTCTGGGGTCTCGGACCACATCACTGCCACGAAGAGGACGAGAAGAAACCCACAGTGGGTGTCGACGAACCCGTTTGCACGGACCGTGGCTACTTGTGCCGAGATTGTGGAAAGAACTGCTCCACGCTTCAATGTCTGACGATACACAAACGTACTCACACGGGCGAGAAGCCGTGCGTCTGCGGAGACTGCGGCCGTAGGTTCATTGATATGGGGAGCCTGCGGAAGCACCAAGTCATCCACACAGGGATCCGGCCGTTCAAGTGCCCCGAATGCGATAAAGAGTTCGCCAGGATGGGTCACCTTAGATGCCATCTGCGAACCCACACGGGGGAAAGGCCGTACCAGTGCCCCCAATGCGGGATGAGTTTCAGCCACCGATCGACGCTTCGGATCCACCAAGACGTTCACTCCAAAGAAAAAGCATTTCCGTGCCCCGACTGCGGCAAAACGTTCTCTGCTCTGAGGTACGTGAAGGTCCACCAAAGAGCGCACAACTCCGAGCGAATGCTGCAGTGCAGAGAGTGCACAAAGACATTTACACGGGAGGACGTGCTCAAGAAACACCTGCGCATTCACACGGGCGAGCGGCCGTACTACTGTAACGTCTGCAGCAAGCGTTTCGTCCGTATCCAACACCTGAAGAACCACATGCGCACGCACACCGGCGAGAAACCATACCGCTGCGAGCAGTGCGGCTCCAGCTACGCCCAATCCGGCGATTTGACCAAACACATGAGGAGACACACGGGGGAAAAACCCTACGCCTGTTCTGACTGCGACCGTCGCTTCAACAACTCAGGCGACCTCAGCAAGCACAGGCGCAGCCACACGGGCCACAGACCCTACAAGTGTACGGAGTGTGGGAAAAGTTTTCTTCTGCCCCAGCACCTGAAGTTACACAAGCAAACGCACACGGGCGAGAGGCCTTACAGCTGCCCGCGGTGTCTCCGCACCTTCACTCGCTCACACCATCTTTCTCAACACATGGAAAAGCATATATGAGGATAAGGAGTCTGCACCATTTCTGTTTCATTTGGGGAAATGGATTGGGTGTTTATTGATGAATCGGACATTAGTTTACTTCTTAAAAGTATCTGAATCCAGGTGCATAGTCTTCCTTTCTGTACTGCCCTTAAAGGGATAGTTCATGAAAATTGAAAATTCTCACCCTCAAGTTGTTCCAAACCTGTATGAATTTCTATTTCTGCTGAACACAAAAGTAGATATTTTGAAGATTATATGTAACCAAACAGTTAATGGGCTCCATTGATTATGGAAGTCAATGGGACCCATCAACTGTTTGGTTACTGACATTCTTCAAAATATCTTATTTTATATTTAGCAGAAATAGAAATTCATACAGGTTTGGAATGATATGAGGGTGAGTAAAGGATGACAGAATTTTCATTTTTGGGTGAACTATTCCTTTAAAGGTTTAGCATATAGTTATTTTGCATGCTCAACTCCATTGGAGACATTAAATGAATAGAATTAATGCCTTACATTTATTTTTGTTAGTTTGGGAATTAAGTCTGGAAAAAAAGAACCAGAAAAACAGTGCTTTGGCTTCAATGTATCTATTTAAAGGTGTTGGCAGCACTGTAGATTAAATTGTAAAATTATTTAAAGTTCATATTTAACCATTTGAAGACACTGTTGGTTCATAATAATGAACAAGAATATATATATTAAAAAAACTGCTGTGGCATAATAATAATCTATGAGCTTTATGATGGAAGCATTTAAAGGCTTCATCATCTATAAATTGAAGTCAACATTTCTCTTTTTGCTCAACACTCGAATCATCTGAAAATATGATTAAAAGATGAATGAGGCACATGTTGTTGCCAACTAAGTGTAAAAGCAGTTGTGTTAATATAAAAGTGACATGCACTTTTGCCTCGTATTCATCTTTTAATATGTTCAGATACCTTGTGTAAAGCAAAAAAAGCAATTTTGTCTTTACTATCCTAATGCTTTACGGAGGGCACTGTATATCTACCTTTGTGTGTTGAATTTTCATCAAGTAAATACTGTAATGAGTGGGTTATTTTACAGTCTATTGTTGTAGTTGATCCTAAAATCCTTCCATTTATTGTTACTGTTCAATGCCAAAGTAAGATAATGTAAGATAATTTAATAATTATTATTGTGGCTAGTTAAGATGATTTAATGGCCTGAAGCACTGATAACTTGGTCATACTGATGTAATATAAAAATCAGTATGAAGCTCTATGATATAAGTTCATGATTTTTCTGTTAATTTAGAAATATATGACTTGTGACTGTTCGCTAAAATTTACTCAGTGGTTTCGTCATTGTATTGGCTTGAACTGTGCATCTTAAACTGTATTCGTCTTATCTTAAATAAAGAGTAAAATACAATATACTAACCATGGCCATTTTGTCTAAAACATTGTCTTTTTGTCTTTCCTTCTCAGCTTGTGCAGAAACTACCAAAGCATTGGCGCAGTCTGTGCAAACGCTTAAAGCCAATAGATGGATCACATGGTCAAAGGGCCCGAACAGGTCTGCTTCAGTCAATGTTGGGGGAATAGCCCTATTATTTTTATGTCTGCGATTACGAGGACAACAGCGTGACTGGTGCACCAACACAGATAACAAAGATGTATTTAGGGCTAAATAATATTGAGTCTACCTTTGTTTAAAGCTGGAATCAATACTTCTTAAAGCATGTCCATTTTTCATTTAGCAAGCCTCTTGTCTGAGAGGAGGGTCAGGGAGATGTATGGAAGGGAGCGTGTTTTAATTCTCTCTGTTGCTGTAGTATAATAATAGTTGTCAGAACAAGCACGGCTCCTAAAGATCGGCTGATAGGGAGGTGAGCCACGCACAAAATTAATAGATTTTGAAAATTGAGACAGATTATGTGACAGGTTTTTTTCCCCCTCACATGATTTTCTTGTCTTACAGGGTACGGAGAGAAATGACCATTGGAGACTGTAACATGGGTAACATTTTTGAGTTTTTGAATACACTCTCCAAATACTGCTTTTGAATGGTACTGGCTTTGTAAGTCCCACAATAGAAACTGTACATTTTTATAAATTGCAACAAACATTTCAATTTGGTAGCAGTTCCTCCTTTGGGGCACCAGGGGGAAACAGATATCTGTCAATGTGTGCTTTTGGGAATTAGGATGTGCTTTGGTGCCATCTGTCTCCTGTGTTTCTCACTCTTCACACTGCCTCCTGGGTTATTTCACACAAACAAGTGAAAAATCATAACGGCTTCTAATGCGTAACATGTAATTATGTTTGCGCTACTCCCTTGTCTCCGTGTCAAATTGTGATTATAAAATCAAACTTTTTCCAAACAGAATTTGTGTTTCGCTGTGCTGCTTTTACATATTTTTTTGTATGTAAACATGTGCTAGACAGACCTCTTTGGCTGTCACGACTCTTTTCTTTTTCTTTTTCTTGCGCTGCGTCTCACGTTTTTAAATGAAAGACCGTTGTTTATGTGACCAGCTAGCTCTTAAAGTCACCATGAAATCAAAATAGACAATTCTTGTTTTTTATAGAATATTGGCGTATTTTTATTATAAATGATTTATCCATGCAGATCATTATTTTTTAAAAATTTAAAATCTTGTAATCTTTAATCAAAATAACTCCCCCGTCCCTCTTGCAGTGACATCTCTTCTCTGATGACTTGTTTACTGGCGCGAGGGCGGGACAACCTGTCACTCAAATGAGATCACTGCAATAGCAAACCACAATGATCCAATGATCCAGTTCATTCCTGATAGACGAAATCATGTCCCACCCTACGTTTTTCATATACATATCACAATATGAAAGAAAATACTATTTCAAACTTCCGTTTCATGCCAACTTTAAAGCTGGAAACAGAAACTACACGACTTTTAAAATCTGAAGAGATTTTAAAACATAGGCATCATACACTTGTCGATATTGTAAATGGTTACATAAAAACTGAACATCAAACACTAAACGACTGAGGTTACACACTACCAGACTTTCGAGTAGGCTAGTTCCAAATGCAAAAAAAAAACTCACGCAGAAACATGCGACTGATGAAAACGTGTGTTCTCAGCTCAATATACAGTATCAAACATGTTTGAGACCCTCTGAATGGATGGAAGTCTGTGCCCATGAAACACTACGCGATTTTCCGACTGCTCAAAATCTGCAGACTTTCGACAACTAGACAAATCATGGTGAAAATCTGTGCAAAAGTCATTTAGTGTAGTCCAGCCTTTAGTTCGCTACATTCTATGCTAACAAATGTGTTGACTTATTTCCTGAGATCATAGTTTGATCTTTAACCTCTTTTATGTATGACCTATGTTCTTTTGTAAAATGCTCCATCAACGGTCAGTGCTGAAACTCTAATACCCTTATTTACAGGCTTTTCTCTGACTGACCATCTCTAGAATAATATGAAATTGAATTACTACAATGTTGAATTAAATAAGAGCCCTCTTGCACATTTTTTTCCTATCTCCAATTTTTTTATATGTAATTCCAACAATCCAATTTTCACCATATTTTCTCTCAATACTCTTGTCAATTTGCTGAAGGAACACATTGTTGGCTCTGGTGTGCCGGTGTCACAGTGTCGTCTCGCTGCAGTGGTTTTGGTGCTTGTTGGCCTCAGAGGTCAG
Organism: Abramis brama; assembly: GCF_963993115.1. Classification (NCBI taxonomy): domain Eukaryota; kingdom Metazoa; phylum Chordata; class Actinopteri; order Cypriniformes; family Leuciscidae; genus Abramis; species Abramis brama. Next base: position 16,054,195 of record NC_139979.1, read on the forward strand.
TGTGTGGGAAGAGCCGCCGGCTTTCGGGGTCTTCAGGGGGCTTTAGGGCGGCTGCGTCTGTGTCCCATTGGGCTCAGCCAAGCCCAAATCCACTTCTCTCATTCATGAAAGGGTTACAACAGAGGTCAAATCACCACTTTCCACTCCCTGCGAACAACACAAGCCGTGCGTGAGGGATGGTTTATGTAGGCGTAGATGAAACTGTGTATTTTAGGGTTTTTTTCTTATTCTTTTGGTCATGGTACTTTCTTGGCACGTATTAAGTGCACAAAATGTGCCTGAAAACTCAGGCGCACAAAAGATGGAGAAATGATGCTGTGAGTTTTGCTTAGGGGAGGCTGGTTAGCACAGAAAACGAGTTAGGTCAGTGCTGTCAAACTCAGAATGAGGAGCTTCTCATTTTTGATTAGAGTCACTGCACACATCTTTTAATCTGCTGTGTGGCTTCTAGCACCAGCTCTCCTTATATCCCCAAATCTACAATCCACAACTGCTCCTTTCTTCTCCTCCTTACTTCTTCTCCCCAGTCCACCCTCTTATCTTAACCTTTGGCTTTGGGTGTCTGTTTAGCACAGGGATAGAGATGTGGAGGGTGAGGGAGACTGACAGTGTGCGCTCCCCTACTCAGTAAATATGAACTGCACCCTACAGACAGCCTCATTTATCACAAGGGAAAGAGCGCGGGAGGGAAGGAGAGAGAGCGGGAAAAGGGATAACCGGCTAGGACGATGTGGCCTGAGCGAGGAGGAAGAGAGTGAGGGGATGAGAGTAAGGAGGGGAAGACAAGAATAACACAACAACTCGAGCGAGTGCGGGAGGAAAAAGAAGACAAGCAGACGTGATGTTTAGAGGAGTCAAATAGTGGGATCAAAAGAATGAAAAGATGCAGGCCTTTTGAAATACTGTGAGTGAAGAAGAGAGAGCAGAGACCTGACAGTGTGACCAGATGAAGTGCTTAAAATCAAAAAGTGTTTGTGATAATTCTGTGTAGGTCTGAGCAGATCATAGGAGAACAGGGCAGAAATAGGGAGAAAGTGGGACAGAAAGGTGTGCTTGGGGTCGGTGTAATGAATAAATCTCATTTTGATCTGCAGTGAATGAACTTATTAACGGATCACAACCTGTAATCTGGCTGTGAGTGTGGATCTTGACAACTCTGCTCCAGTTGATAAGGCTTTAATCCTCAGTGCTGAACACAGGTACTGACCACAGAGACCAAAGGTGACTGAGCTTAAGATGCTGACTTCAGAGTCATTATCGCCTGTGTTCAGTCAGACACTACCACTCGCTATCTTAATTAAACCACTAAAGGTAAAAGTACACAGTAGTTTATGATCATTCCTGCGTGTGTTGCTGTATGAACTGGGTACTGAAGTTCACACATTTTTTTTATGTAACGGGCCATCCATCCATCCATCCATCCACATACATGCATACAACATACGGTGACATGTTTTGATGCTATATTGCTAAGATTGTCTTAAAAACACTTGATAAAATACTGCACAAGCATATTTATTTACTGTACTTAATATTTTATTGTGGTTTATCACCAGCTACTTTATTGATTTCAGCCTAAACAACATACATGTACATATTTTTGTTATGAAGCAACAAACTTCAGTATTTACATTTCTGTATTTAAATTTAATTCAATTTTATGTTATTACATTTTAAATAAACTTCCGTATTTAAATTTAATTTATTATTGGATCAGAGCCTTAACAATATCTAAGATTATTCTGCAATATTCTAAACTAATTTGTATGCATATCACAGTAATCACAGCCTATATCATGTAGTTATAATATCCTTTTCAATAGCACCTTTTAAAAGGGTTGGAATACTTGTAATTAAAGGCTCCTGTAATGAACTAAGCCTGAGTACACTAATATCCCATAATTGGCACTAATAGCTGCTAACTCAAAGCCAATTGTCTGCCAATAAGAACCGTGTACATTGCCCTCTAGTCTTCGTTATGGTCAGTGTCTGACCTCTGCGTTCCCAAAGACTAAAGGACAGATTGTATTCATATTTGCATTTAGCTTTTGCCCCTTCACACTCAAGGCTTATTGAAAACACTGAGCGTGTATGCAATTCTGCAACAAATACAGAAATGATAGTTTTTTACTAACATACAGACTGCTAATAATTTAGATCAAGGAAGTTAAGAAACTACAATGGTAGTAAATGTGGAAAATAAATGTTTCAAAATTAAAATATAAGAGATGACTCTGTCCATCAATTTGAATGATTTTAATGGCTTCACAAAATAAACATCATACAATTATTTAAAGTACATGATTATGGTACTATATTCATGTTGTTATTGGCCAGTAGTTTATGCAACGGGGGTCTCTGCTCTATATCCACCAAGGAGTACTAGGCTGAAAGAGGTTGAAGACTCTTGACTTAGATGGGATAAGAAATAGGAATGATAGGACTGTAGGCTGTTCGTAGTTCGACTGCAGAGTTTCTGTTGACTTATGCCACTGCTTGCTACACATTGTTATGAGCTGAAAGGCTTCAAGCAGGTCTATAAATTAAATCAAGGCCACGATAAGGAAATTGACAGAGAGAGTAGGGCCCCAATGAAAGCAATTGGATGCTCGTAAAACGATCCCTAGTGGGCCCTCTATATCTCTTTCCTCGCTGTGTGTTCTCCACTTTTCCTCTCGTCATTCCTTCTTTCCCCCCTTTTTTATCTCCAACACCTCAGTTAGCTCTTAGCATGTTAAAATTCCTAGTGCTGTTCTTTTTTTGCTGTGTTAATTTCCCTCCTGTTTAAATACCTACATCTCTTTCCGTCTCTCCTACTTTCTGTGTTGACCACATTTCGGCTTTTCTCTCTTTTTCATGTTTTGTATCTTTCTCACTATTTCTCTCACACTCTTTTTCTGTCTGAACCCCCACTCCATGGAGAGACAGGAGAGAGGAAAGATGATGTGTGACAGTTGCTATATTTCGATCTTCTGTCAGTGAGATTAATATTGACACAGTGTGTATCTTACCAGAGGCCTGTTGACTGTGTACGTTGTGTATTTATTCATTATTCTGGGTTGGGGCATTTTTCTCAAGAATCAGACAATAACTGATGTGTGGACTTAGATAGAGAGAGTATATTGGTGGCCTGAAACGAGTCGATATGGTCACATCTGGGTTTGTCTTAACCATCGTCTTTGTCTCCATGGGGTGGCTGCAAAGTCAAACCTTGTTGTAGTTTCATGGGGTTTGAAACACCTCATGTTTCACTGACAAGCCCTTAGATACGGTCAACGTTTGTCAGGGAAGATGTACCAGATAATTCAACATTTTGGCTACTTTGTGTGTTTAAACGATCCAGCTGTGAAGGGATTTGGTGTTTCTAGTTACAGGATCAACTGATCAATTGTTTCAGCATAATTATGTTGAATGTACTTTGGCTTTTGACGAAAACTTGCCCAAATGTCCCATACATTTTTATTTGAATGAAAATAGTGTTTCTGACATTTGTAATATTATTAATCCTATATATGAATCCCTATATTCAATGTAATTTTTACCAATTGGTCTGTAAGAGTCTAAAGAAATTGTAAAGGTTTTCTGACGATAAACAAATAGAAACAAATAAGGAAAAGAAAGAGTACAGAAGTGCAAGAGCCCAAGGGGGGAAACAGTTGTCGCTGGAGACTTTTATTGACTTTCCCCCCCTCTTCACTCGCACGTGACTGGAGCACGCGCGGGGGCCAACAGATAAATTCACAGAGAGGGGCTGAGGAAGAGAGAGAAATGGGAAAATAAATTACTCTGGAAAGATATGACGATGGGCTACATGCGGCTTTAAATCTAAAAGGGAATTCGCGACACACTCGACCAATTTGTCACCGCGCTTTTTTCCCTTCTCTCCATTTCTTTTGGCGACTTTTTCTTTATTATTTTTTCCATGTCTTCAAAACACGTAGCCTACCCGTTTTTTCTCTCTTTGATCTGTTATCCAACAATAATTATTGTTCCAATTAAATTATTAATAGGTAACTCTAATTTTGACATCGCGACCCCCCCCCCCCCCCCCTTTCAATGAATAGCCATATATTCTGTTTAAAATAACCCGTTTTAATATGTTTTTTATAGAACTTGCGTGTAATGTGCTAACGAAATGGCGATAATGAATCCCTTTCAATGAATAGCCTATATATTCTGTTTAAAATAACCCGTTTTAATATGGTTTATATAGAACTTTAGCGCGTAATGTGCTAACGAAATCGCGAAATCACGACTGGAGGTAACCATTGCAAACCGCTCATTTGCATGATGAAATATGCTTTATCATTATTTTATCTAAATATGCATTTGCATAACAAACTTTTCTATAAGCATTCCTTAAAAAAAAATCGACCCCGTATAATTTGCACAAGTTGTAGCCTATTGCATGTTCCAATTTAAAACATCTTTTTCATTTTGTCCTGCTTGATATACCAGTTTACAGTTTCTGGAAAGATCCATAGCCTATATCTATCACTCCATTCCAAATGTCTTTCCCTCGATCTCGGATTATGTGTAATACACTGTCATGCCCCACCCCCTATAATATCTATAACAGCCAAAGGAGAGAGGGAAATGAGATGCAACAAGGGAAAAAGAATGAGATGGACTAAAGTGAAGGATTGCTGGAAAAGGGGGAGAGAAAGAATGGAAAAGAGAAAAGAAAGAAAATGCGGTCTTAAAGTATACCCCCCTCTTTTATTTAATTTAGACGCCAGGCGAAAATCGATCCTGCCATTCGATACGCAATCCGAATCAAGGCGAATTAAGCGGGCGGAAATTAACTCTGAAAATATTTTTGATGGAGTGGCTTGTAGTCTCTCGGCCAAATGGACTGCAAAGTGGAACAAATGACAGGGGCCTAGTGGTGGAGACAGCGGCGCTCCATCTTCCATTAGGGCGTAATGGGATAGGTCCAGCCCCCTAGCTCGACTCGGCTGCATTAATCAAAACAGCCTCTATATGAAGATTTATGGTTCTCCCAGCGTCGCCGCTTCACTTCAGCGCCGCTGAAGCCGTAGCCAGTTCTTGTGTGTTTCTCTCTCCCTCGCTCCCTCTCTCTCTCCCTGTCGCTCTGTTTTACGCTGTGTGTAGGTGTTAGAGAGACATTCTCCCTCCTTATCTCCTCCTTTTTTGTTAGACCTACTAGTGTAGTTAAACAGAAATGCGTTTCTCGCCTCGGTAATCGTATCGTGTCATCATCTGCGCGAGTATGCGCGGTGTAGGCTATTCCTCAACCTTTTACATTGACGTCAAAATCCTACGTTTCTACAACATTTTGTGTTACTTATATTTTTGTCCTTTTTGCAATGATCTATTCAATTAGGCAGAATAGCATAACAAAATACAGACTAAGACACAAGTCTCCTAATATTCAATTAAAATTTATGAACAAATTGTATGAGTCATACAATGTTCTTCAATAGTTCTCTGAAGTTGGGTTCATCAAAGAACCTTTCTGTTTTGGGTTGAGTTGGTTCTTCATGGTTAAGTTCTTATACATTTATAGGTTACAAATCCGCCTGTTGGTTTTGGGGTTATTTAAATAGGCTACTGGCACATAGGCCTAAAGAACTGGAGAGAAAAGTTTTTTTCCAGGCATTGGGCTGTATAAAACACTTTTTGTATCTAACTGGAACCTTTATTTTCAAGAGAGTACTTGTGTGAGAGAGAAAGAGAGAGGTAGAAAGAGGAGAGGTGAAGTAGCGCACAGACTTTTGACCAACAGGGAAAGGCTTGGATCCGGTAATTTTTTAAATCACATAATTTGTTTCACTTTTTGTCTCCCCTGCCCTGTACTCCTAGAAAGTCCCATCTCAATGTTTTATTTCCATCGTTGTGGTCCAATCTCTTTCCCTTATCTAGTTCTGTTGTTCTCCAACATCTCTTTCTAATTCCACCCCCTTCCAGCCCAAACTCTCATTCTCCAGAGCCAAATGCATGTGGAGACATCTCTATATCCCCCATCTATCTCTCCTTTCCTCCTGCCCTACCTCCTTTTCCATTTCTTTGCTTTGCTTTCTTTTCCTGTGCACAGAGGGGAAGCCGGCTGCCAGTTTTAGTCTGCCGAAGGGTTTATTCAAATTAGAAACGCTTCAATCTCCTTATCCCCTCTTCTCTCTCTCATGCAAGCACTCACTCTCTCACCTGCTTTCCGTGGCTCCCGTCATCCCTCAGAAGTCCCCAGAGCCCAGCTAGTTTAGGGGGACGATGTTTGTGGAGAACTGGGAGATGAGGGGAAGGAGAGGTTAGGAGGAAATCAGGGAGGGAGCAGCACAGAGGGCGTTCAGATTTGTCTGGTGGGACCTGTTAGCCCTTTGGTTTCTTGTCTCTCTAATGTTTGCCACTGATTTAGAAGCTGTTATGAGTGTTTACATATTTCCCTTCAGCATATATCCCCTTTTGTCTGATTTTGTCAACTTGTGCGGTTTTTAAGTTTAGTTTTCTGTGCTTTTCATTGTCTTGCTTCTGTTATCTCTCACTGTTGTATCCATCTTTATGCTCTTTTTGTTGCTCTTTTACTGGCTGTCAGTCAAGAAGACGGGACTCAGAGGTCAGTCGACCCTGATAATCATCACTGTAAATTGTTATACATTTTTAGTCTCTATATCCCACTTGGTTTTCTTCTCTTCACTCTTTTCATCCTCCATACTTCTCTACGAGTCATATTGTGGGGATCATACTTTTAAAACACTTTTTAGTGTTTGTAAAGGAACACTAAGCGTTCATCACTGTAAAAGTGTTCCACAGAAGAAAGAAAGTCATACATGTTTGGAAATAGTAAAATATGACAAATCCAACAGCATTTTTCTGTTGAAGTTTAGTTGCATAACCAAGCTGCAACTAAAATCTGATCTGATCCTTTAACATACTGACAACCACCATAATAACACAGGCGGTAAAGAGAAAGCCAAATGATAATCAAAGTTCATCATTAGTAGCTTTTCTACAAACTGAGGTAAACAACATAAGATGTAATATGAAACCCTAATGTAACTTATAACAAAAATGAATAAGAAACACAATTATTTAAATGAAATACCATCAAATAAATGTCACCCAGGGAATTCTGGGAATGTTGATTTACATTTTGTCACTGTAAATTGTGTCTTCTGGTGTCATCCGCTTCCAGTTATTTTTAACTGTATAGAAAATAACTCATTGTGCTGCTTAATATTGCAAACTGGTATTTCTTATTGATGTACTTTCATAATTATAAACACATTGGTTTGAAGCACAAATAGATGACGTGTTCATTTTACTTCCAAAAACTGTATTTAATAATAGTTTACTGTATAATTACACGCAATGTCCTGATAGATCTATTTTCACTGTATAAGAAAACTTCTAGGCCTACCATTAACCAATTAACAGTTTTTTCCATAGCATTTTTAATATTTTACTGTTAAAATAAAAAATTTCACAGTATTGCAACTTTTGCATATGTTTGCATAATAGTATGTTACTAAATACAAATTACCTAGCGAAGGGTCTGATAAATAACATGCCTACAATAAAGCTTAAGGAAATCCAAGTATACACAAACAAAGCAAAATTAGACTAAATGGGATGGATTAACATTATTATTAATAAGGCTTATTCAACTCGAGGAACATGTTGGACATGCTGCTTTGATTCCATTATATGACCAGTGGGAAAAAATATTTTTGTACTGCTTAAAATAACTGAAAGATTAACCCCATTCAAGTCATTATACAAATGAGCCATGCAGGAGGCCTCAGCTGGGCCCCTATAGGCCTGTCATATGCAAAGCAGGAGATCGGTTCTGTTTGTCATATTGAGACATGATATCACATTAATACACACAGAGTAAGTGCTTCTAATCATCCAACTGTGTTCGCATACATAATTTAACTTTAAATGATGGATTCTGGAGCTGATTTTTAAATTACATTCATGTTTGAAAATGTTCATATATGACAATGCAAAAAAAAAAAAAAAAAAAAAAAAAAACAGTTGTAGTTATTGACATTAAGACCTTGATGCTTCATTTAATATGCAGGCCATTATTTTCCAGCATAACATATGGTATTGGTCATTTATAGCCCCTTAACCCCATAAGGATTAGCCTTTGCCAGTCTTTACATAAGAGTTATTGATAAAACAAGCCACAAATTCCACCCAGGCAGAGAACTTCAAAACTCAGAGCTGGCATTGATTTGCCTAGGCATCCTAATCACTCAGAATGGACTTCTATAGTCATTAGAGCACTTGTGGAGATTTGTAAATGTGATGTACATTGTAATTAAGAAACATGAGACGATCACCTTAATCACAATTCAGGTTCAATGACAGTGTGGCCATTTAGTCATAGAGTTTCCCCACACATTGGCTGCATGGGTGTACTGTAGGCCACAGTGTATCAGAAAAAAAAAAAAAAAAAAAAAAAAAACCTTGCAAAAGCATGTAGGCCTACATCAAATACTATGGTAATACATTAGTTTCTTCTTGTTATACAATAATGTTTTATGTGTGTTTTATTTGCTGAGAGTTTATTCCTCCACTCTGGTAACTCGACAAACTCTTTTCTGCCTTAGTTCTAATCTTTTTCTCCATGTGAAATTAACGCCTTGTGCAAGAAATAATTAAATAATTTTCTTAAAGAATTATACGTTGTCTTGAGCTACTTGCTTTTGATTGATGTCTGTTTATGATTCGTTCCGCTTAGAAATTCCTACAACATTGCTTTCCTGATAATATATCAATTTATCAGGAGAGGTTTTATGTTAATTTCCGCCCTCCCCCATACAAATACCCATCATAGTCCAATACCATCTCGAGCTAATTAAGCAAGTGTTAATTAAAAATGCTGGAGAGTATGAACGCGAAGAATTGTTATGGAAACGTTGAAGTTAATCAAGCTTTCAAATTATTGATAACATCCTGAGAACGGTGATCGATCGGGAAGACATTAAGAGGCGAAATAAAGCAGATATGTGTGTGTGTGTGTGTGTGTATGTGTGTGTGTGTGTGTGTGAGAGAGAGAGAGAGAGAGAGAGTTTGTGTGAATGTCGCTGTATTTTATGCCTTGTGTGTTTTTGTCAGATCTAATTTTCTTACTCTGCCATCCATTTTTGTAACCTATTAACGGAAAGTTTCTCATTGAGTGCTTGAAATCACTTACATATTTTGTCCCTGACCTGCGCCGACTAAAAGTGAACATGACTCTCTCTCTCGAGATGGAAGCCGCTGCCTGCAATAGAAAGATCACACGCACTATCAGCTATGCAAAGGCCACTCGGTTAAGTCTTTGGAAATTAATATTTCCTCGACCCCTGTAAATGCTCTCATTCAATCCTGCGTGCTTATACATTTTCACCCCTGTGTGTGTGTGTGTGTGTGTGCTTATATGTCCTGTAGGCTACTTACAGGCCCGCTTCATCATTCAGCCCGCGATAGGAGCAATTCACCCATAAAGTGGCGCTTTCGGCCATAAATAATATTCAAGTCGGTCTATTGTTAAGTGAAAAGTTGACTGGTGTTTGATATTTTTTTCTTTTTTCCTCCTTCTTCTTTTCCACGGCGACCTCGGGTTAGGACTCATACATCACGGGATGACAGCTATAGAAAGGCCCTAAATTAGCAACTAAATCGAATATTGATCAGCTATGTGCGGCCCTTCGCGTCGCGGTTCCTTGCCGTTTCTCCAGTGGAGAGAGTGAAGAGAGGTAGCGGTGGAGGTGTACGGGAGGAGGGGGTAAGTCTCTCTGTGTTGTTTCGTTCATGTTTTTGTGTATCGGCAGTGTGAGAATTAAACAATGATTTCAGGGGGATCAAAACAAAAAAAGAGGAGTAGGCCTACAATCGGCTCTCCCAACAGTTTTTATAAAATGTTTTGTGGTAGCTAAGCAATCAGTTGATAAATATTGGCAATGTAAAATTGTATGATGCAAAAAATAATGCGATAATGATCCAAAAAGTGCTTAAGTTCCGCAGGCCTATGGTTGCAATCTGGTTCAGACAAAAGTGACTTGATCACTATAGTTTTTATTTTATTTTTACCGCCAGGTGAAAAGAGGCGCTTTGGGTTAACTTTTAGTAAAGTATTTGAAACCCCAGCTGAAGCGTCTAAAAAGCTACTCATAAAAGACTGTAGGCCTACACTTTTAAGCCACCTTAGGGATCAAATCATTATTCGCACCCTATGTAGGCAATCTTTAAGGCTACCTGTACTCACTAAATCAGGAGCGTTTCAGTTCCCTTGTGCTAACTATACATCATCGTTACTCATATACCATAATTTTATTCAATGTATGCAAAAATAATTATACAAGCCCAGTATCTCAATTAAGAGCAGCTTAATTTGCCTGCAGTTATTAATGACTGAGTGACAACAAGCGTAGCCGGTTCTCAGCACTCCCTTTGTTTTAGAATGCAAACTTTATATTATCCAATTATCTATTCACCCATGCAGACAAATCCATTCATCCATTTATCTGTCCGTCCACACATCGACATGGGTCTTCCTTCATCTCCATTTCATGTGAATGCTTCCCTAATATCTGTGTTGAATATGAAGTTCTTGTTCAATGAATGCTGATTGGCAGTGTTTGTAAATGATCTTTGTATCCTATTGATGTTCTCGCGCTTGCTGTTAGGAGTGGGAGGTCCGTTAGTTAGCGCGTGCTGATGGACAGCGTTTGATGAAACGATCCAGAGACCTCTCGCGGGAAAGCTCTGTGTCCGGGGCATGGCCGTCCAAACCCAAGGCCGCAGTGTAGGTGGTCAAGGTCATGCAGGGTCACTCAGATGAGCTTTTTACCAAAGGGCCGGATCGTCAGGGTTGCCGAGTCCAGATCAAAGTATTGAGTGTTGGCATCATGGTAGAACAAGCAGAGCACAGAACCGCAAAGTGCTGGAGATTACAACAGTCTAATTGAAATGGATGCTCCTAAAGCTGAGTGCTAAATGAGGCCTCAAATACTTCTGTTGTTCACTCGAGAGATGTGTCCGGGCCATACACTGCCCGTGCATCATCTCCCACATCAAATATTGAACTTTGACATTACACATTTATTTAAAAATGTGTCAATTTAAATTAGTCAGCTTTTGAGTATATACATAAATCAGATCAAAGAACTTCAGAGACTGCAAATGGTTTTCAGTGGCCCTGGCTTAACCTGGAAATTTAAGCACCATGGACAGCGCACCCATTTTGCCTAAACTAAAACATCTCATTTTTATTTTTATTTTTTGTCGTTTTAGTTTTAGTTAGTCATTTTTACGTAGTCACCAGAACAGCCTGTGTGCTCTTTGCAGAGCACAAGCTTACATTCACTCACATTTGCAAGTTTTAAAATATTTCTCAAATGACATGCATGCGACTTTGTTTTTTGCGTTTTTTTTCCAACAGAAAATGCATTGCGTGCTACTAGATGCCCTCGCTGCTCATCAGCGACGTTCTTGGCAAACACTTTTAGAAACTTGCTTGAGGACAATTCCGGCAGCCATCTGTTTCTGGCAGAGCTATGCGCACGGGGCAGGAAGCTGAATTCACAAATTTTTAGAGGGAAAGGTGTTTGTCAGCCAGTAAGGTCGTTACCGTGGATGTGAACCACTTTATTTATTTTCATTCTCGCTCCCACTTTTCTTGAGAAGGAACAGAAGGTAAGAAAATACATGTTATTTTCCTGTTCCTTTTTTTCTTTCCTGGCAAAGTGCCATGATCCTTCCTTTTGCAATTCCGAGTCTTAACACAACACTTTTTCTTTTTTGTCACTCTTTGAAACAAAATCCACCTTATTCACCTAACAGGCCTTTGCACTATTTACTCCGTAATTATCTGGACTGGACATTTGACACACCTTTCCTGATAGCTAGTGAAAATCATTTATGTTAAATCTTTCCATGCATTAGTGCTAAATGACCACATGACAAAGTCAAACAAGATTTTATGTATTTGTCTAAAGAAAAGTAAATGCATTTTAATCATTCAGTGTAAGTTTGACACAAAGAAATAATTTAGATAGATCTATCATTTGTCATGCAGACACACCACCTCAAGATGTCTCTTAAAACTTTGATGAGCAACTAAATCAGTTCTATCTATCTATCTATCTATCTATCTATCTATCTATCTATCTATCTATCTATCTATCTATCTATCTATCTATCTATCTATCTATCTATCTGTTCTAACATACTCTTTAAAAGATTTGTATGCAATAGAATAACTCAGTATGTCAGTATGATAGATTAATGAGCATCTCACTTATTTGTGTTTTCAGGACCTTGTGGTGCAGGTGGAGAAAAAGTTGAGTAAAGTGTGAAGAGGGAGACAAAGACGTTCACACACAGCGGAATTTCAGCGGTGCCTGTCACAAAACAAGAAGTGAATCAGAGAGAAACACTTCAGAGTAAGTAAAGGAAACCAATACCCCATAGGGTGAAGTAATACAAACAGAGAGCCAGATTATAAGGAGGGGGATGAAGTGACTGAGAATGAGAGAGAGAGAGAGAGAGAGAGAGAGAGAAGGAAGAGATGAATGAAAGGTAATTGCATTAGAAAGAAAAGAAGGCCAGAAGGAAGGAAATGATTAGAGGAAAAGAGACTGATAGCCGATAGAGAGGGAGTGGGAGAGATGGACAGAGTGAGAAAGAAGGTGGGGTGGGTGTTCATTTACTCCTTTCATTCAATACACACCGACACTCCCTCAGTGTCAATACAAAGTGTGCGTGTCTCCTCTAAGCACACTATCTAGGTAACTTGTCTCTAAGAATTGTTGTACCGTATGTTTGAATACACTTGAAACTTAGGGTATATGTATACATATATACATATATAATTTGCCCAGTAAAAACTAATTCAGTGCATTTATATGTTATATCTCCTTTAAATCTAATAAAACTCTAATTTGGTGCATATTTCTAAATAACACTATGTTTTAGAATCCCCCAAACCATGTTGTAAAAACATGTGATGAAAAACCCTCGACAGCCATTTTCCTCTTCAGTATCGTAGTCTCACCTCAATCTAGCATTCGCATTTTAGGCAATTCATTCAACTGTTTAGTATGAAATAACAGTAATCACACAAAACGCTGTCTTTTCTCCCTGTGTCTCTCTGCCTCTTCTCGTTCTCCTTTTGTCATTGACCTTTGGACCCCGTCTCTGTGTGCATATTGACTGTTGGACTGCGAGTCACTTGAGCTAGCTGTCAATACTTACCTGGTTTAGACACCCTGAGAGCTGCGGTCATCAAGCAGACACACTGAGAGTGGGGGAAAAAGACATGCTGGATGAGAATGAAGAATGAGAGAGGGATTTATGTGATTATTTTATTATATTATTAGAATATTTTTTAATCAATGAATATTAAATGTGAGTTATACAAAAAAGTGGTGATAACCCATCAAGGTTTTATAATAATATGTGATTTCACAGACATATTTGCAGTGACCTTTGCAATGTGTGCCTATATACGTCACTTCTACGGCGCACAGCTCTATCTGCGCCTGTTTTACAGTCCACTCCACCTTCTCCACGCTCTACCTCTCATTCCTTCTCTCCCTCTTTCCTTTTTACTCTTTTCATTTCCTTTAATCTCTCACTCCCTCCTCTTTCTCCCACCCTGTCACTTTGATTTCCCTATCCACTGGCCTGTGCTCTCTGTGTTTGTGTCTGTGCGAGTCTGTAAGTGAGAGCAGGAGAGACAGACTGTTAAAATATGTTTGTATTCACAAACAGCTGTTGTTGTTGTGGTCTATACATATGACATAAAAAATTATGCGCAATTTATATGCATAAATTGCAGACTGCATCTCAGTGAACCTGAATGTGACTGATTTGATGAATTTCTAATTATTTGCTACCACATAATGTCACCTTCATAAACCAAGACTCCCCCTTCTCAGTCATGATTTTTTCTCTCTAGTTCTCTTCTATATTAATCTGAATTTATATATGCAAGAGTAACTGAGGAAGAGCCGTGCATGTCTTGCTGAGTGTGTGTATTTATATTAGAGTAGACAGTGTCTGCATGGGCCACAGAAATCCTGGGAGTGAGAAGGTCAGAGCATCAGTCTGCGGGTGTTGGGGTGTATATGTATGTGCGTTTGGATGGGGGGGAGAGGCAAAGGGTCCCCCTCTTGTAGACAGTTTGACTGATGACATGCATTAAACAGTTAATCTGTCTGATTGAATGTTTGCTTCCTCCAAATTGAAACATTAAACAACAAGGCGAGAAGCGGGAGGGAGGGAGAGACCAAGGAGGAGAGCGGGATATGGCTTCATCTACTCCCCAAATCATGCAAAGAACAGACTGGAATATATAATATCGTTCTGTGAGTGAGGGAGAGGGAGAGCAAGAGGAAGAGGGAGATTGGAAGGGACAGTGTGTGTGTGTGTGTGTGTGTGTGTGTTGCAGGGAGGGACAGGGAATAAGTGAAGGGGAAAGTGGCTGGACAGAAACAAGCAATGAGAATGAAGGGATGGTGAAAGATGAGAAGGTTGGTAGTGAAGATGAAGGAAAAGTGGAAAGGGAGGGATTGATAGGAAGAGTGTGTTGTTGTTGTTGTTGTTGTAGTGTGTTGTTGAAGAAATAAAGAAGATGAAAGTGAGACAGAAAAAAAACTTGATAGATCTGACCTTTATAACTTTGTTGTTCCTGTAACCTGGAAGTCTCCCTTTCCTAGTTTTGTCATAACATTTAAATCTGTGAAATTAGGTGATTACTTTCCGATGGACCTCTTCAGATGTCAAGACTCAATTAAACAAACTTAAGAGGAGGCGTTGCATTATTGCCACATTATTGTTCCATGTTTGTTGCTACTCCAGTCCAAGGCTCGCCTGCCCATGAATGGTCCTTGAGGGAGTTGTGCTGAATTTGTTGAGTGGGTGCTTGAGCATTGTGGATCCCCCTCACCATTTGCTCATTGGAGGAGGACAACACTGGCCCTGAGCCCACCTCAGACCTATAGCCTTGCCAGCCCACTATCATGCCCATCATGGATTATGAACCAGATCCCACTGCAGACTCAGAGCCCGCACCTACCACAAAGCCAGAGCCCGAGTTAATGCCGGAATCCATTTCCGTCCAGGAACCCGAACCAATCATGGAGTCTGACCAGATGTGTGAGCCAGCACCAACGTCTATGCCTGAGGGTATTTTAGTAGAGTTTAATGTCTATCCAGGCTCCTGTCTTCTTCATGGGCTATTGGTTCCGTCCAGCCCCAAGTCTCCTTCGTCGCCGCTGTTCCTGCCCAGCCCAAAGTCTCCTTCGTGGCTACTGGTTCTGCCAAGCCTCAAGTCTCCTGCTTTGCTGCTGACTTTTCGGTCTCCAGCTCTGCCTTGGTGTGAGAATCCTCTAGCTTTACCTCAGGCCTCCAAGCCCTGGCCTCCACTAGGGCTGGGTAAAAAATATCGATTTCTCGATTTTAATCGATTCTCATTTTTACGAACCGATATCAATGCTTTTATTTTATTTTATTATTATATCTTTTTATTGGAGAATCAAGGATGTTACATTTTACAGGAAATGAAACAGTTCTCCAGTTTCATTTTATGTTAAACAACTAAAACCTTATACAACCCCCCCAAAAAAAAGAAAAAAACACACTACTTAATGGCAACCCTTTCCACCCCCCATATTTTGACAACATTCTGTGAAAACAATCTTTTTCCATTTTGTTTGTTACACAGTACTTCAAAAAAGTTTAAGGATCTACCCATTGAAAACAAGCACACAGCTGCATGCCCACATTTCGACCCCAGTTGGTTAACAGGGCTTTAAACTCACAGTTTCACAATTGTCAGTCAGGCTACTCAGTTCCCACCACATCAAGGTGATTCCGATATCAATTCTTAAATCCCAAGAATCGATTAGTCATCCTGTTTTCAGCTGATGAATGAATGTAACATTGTAGCGCGCATCCCATCCAATAAATCGCAATAATCTTTGTGCTTTGTTACTATTGATATGAAACAAAGTCTCAGATTTCAAATTACGTCCATTTTCTTACGAAATTAACAAAAACATAAATACCGTTTTGGCGCTGTGGCGTGAGACCGCTTTGGCTCAGCTCAAGAGAAGCAGCAGCGCGCACATGATCTTCTCTTCCGCCTTAATATTACCAGTTACCGCGCAAAATAAACATGAATGAGCATCTGAAAGTATTTTAAAAGGTAGAGTACAACTTATCGAAATCCATATAATGTGACATGGAATCACTCAATCAGTGTTTCAACCGTGGAAAGACGTCAGTAAATCAGCTTGTAAACAATGTCATGTAACGTCACATTTACCTCAGAAAAACCATATCCAGTGACCATAATCTCGTTAATCAGCTAGAAAAATTATATGTATATGTATACCATATTACATATTCATTATAATTTTTAATGTTCTGCAATTTTGAATGCATGTTTGAATAAATCTGGCAGGTTTTTATGACAGCCATCATTTAAATGTTCATATTTCATATAACTTTATTATTATAAAAATAAAGTGTAATTTAAGTGTTTGTAAACAAATCAGTTAATTTTTACCTTCAATATTAGAGTAGGCTAATGAAGCCTAGTAGGCTACAAATGACTCCCATAGTTTACAGCATTAGTTAAGAGATTTGTTTTCCTTGAGAAAATTTGCCATGTATTGTACCTGATATCCAAAATAATCAATATTGAATCGAATCGAATCGAGAGCGAATCGACTTGCAAGCTTGTGAATCGAAATCGAATCGAATTGTGAAATTTGTGTCAATACCCAGCCCTAGCCTCCACCTCGGCCTGTCGACCCATTGTCTCCATGCTCCTTTCACTCCACTGTGCTCCATCATCCCCCAGGCTCCTTCAGACTCATCTGTCGCTCCGGCTCTACCTTGGCCAGTCATCACCCTGGTTGTTCCACGGACTTCCGGGCCTCCGGCTACACCTTGTCTCTCCACCCCTTCGACTCTGCTGGACTCCTCCTTCCCTCCAGATCCACATTTGTCCTCACTCCCACCGGCTCCGCTCTGGTCTGCTGAGCCCTCGTCTCCACCTTGGTCTCACAAGCCTGCAGTTCTGCCTTGGCCCTCCAATCCATTGGTGTCACCCTGGGTCTTCGTCTCCTTGACTTTGCCTGGGTCTCCACCTTTCCTGCCTCCATTTCAGACGGTCGGGTTCCTGGCTCCACCCTGGGTTCTCCCTCCATCGGTTTTGTCTTGGCACTGCTCTGGGTCACTCTCTGGCTCCTTCCTCTTCGTCTCCTCCCTGGCTTCTCTCTTCATACTATCCTCAATGTTGATCCCCTCTGCTGGCCCCTTGAGTTTCCTGTGTATTACCTGCTCTTCACCCACTTCGAGAACACCCTCCTTCCCCCCTCTGTTGGACAAGAGGGGGCCTACTGTCACAGTCATGTTCTGTTTAGTTTGGTTTTCCCGTGTTCCCTGTTCATATTGCCTGAGTTCTCATTTCTAGTTTGTTTTCATGGTTTGTGATTGAGTTGCGCACCTGGTTCTTGTTCTGTTAAATATCCCTGTGTACACCAATACCCTCAATTTTTTCTGTTCCTTGTTCTGTGTCCGGTTATGTGAAGGCGTAGTGTGTGTTTAGAGTTTTCTCCTGTGTATACTCCGTGTTCAATAAAGTCTCCTAGTATATTTAATTCTGCGTCAAGCATCTTGGATTGTGGATTAGACTACACAGAAATTTTAACTAAATCCTACACAAACTTTTTGGTATGACCATCCTTTGCAGGTGGATTTCTCCAAGACATCAGCATTTTAAGTGAACCAGTGATTCAATGGCCCATAAAGAGAGCCATTTACTTAATTCCTGTATGAAACAGCTGTCTGAACAAATCAAATGAATAAATGGCTACATATAATATATATAAATGTTTTAAAACTATTTTGTGTGTGTCTGTGTGTAAAAACTGTTTTAATTACAGGTTGGACTGATGAACTCAAGTACAAGAGAATCTGGAATTCAGGTAGGAGATGTTTTGACTTAATCTTTGTGAGGAGTCTATATGTGACTTTTATATACAGTGTATAAATCCATTCTTCTGTAGGCAGTGCATTTGGCCAAACAACGGCCTCTTTTTTTCCTTTTCCGCCATCACTGATCTTTTTTTTTTCTTATATTGTTGCTGGATAATTGCAGAATGCCACACAAGATGACGGATTGACGACCAGATGAGCCTATGGATGCTCTCACATCAACGAACACGAAAAAGCAGAGCGATCACAACATAAATAGACAGATTGCAGGATGGATGAATTGATAGATCTTTGAGAGAAGGTCAAACTTCTGTGCGCACACTCTCAAACCATCATGAAAAGAAGAGAAATTGATTGCCGCTCACAAAAGGGTTGAAATGACCAAGAAATTATTTTTCTGGGCAATGAACATTGTGAGTGAGTAAGAGAGAGGGAGAGAAAGGGGAAAAAAATGCCTAGCCTCTTTGTATGAATTGTCTCAAAAGTAACTATAGTCATCAAGTGTTGCCAGTGTTCTGGTCAAATGGCCACTCTACCAGATCAGACCAAACGAGAGCAGTTTTGAGTTTCGGTACATCTACCTCATCTGAAGTTTGGCCTCAAACGT
Organism: Abramis brama; assembly: GCF_963993115.1. Lineage (NCBI taxonomy): Eukaryota > Metazoa > Chordata > Actinopteri > Cypriniformes > Leuciscidae > Abramis > Abramis brama. Next base: position 16,072,766 of record NC_139979.1, read on the forward strand.
AGCCTTTACGTTTCGCCAAAGGAGATGGTCATGATGTCATCATTTCACCTGTCAAGAGTCTGTCATGGTTGCCTTGGAGACAACTGGCACCCTTGGAACCCTAGTGCCCCATGGCACAAGCTTTCGATTGTGGATATCACAGTTCCTCGATTGATGGACGCCTCCGATCCACACTATATTACCCTGCTGGGGTGAAAAAGAAGACATCTAACACTCACACCCCTTCCCACAGTGCAAATAAAAACATCTAGGGGGAAAAATGAATGCTTCTTTAATCATATGACGTCTGTGTGCACCAAGCCGTTCAAACGGCGCTCCACTAATGGACTGCTGATGAATAGACAAAGAGAACAACCATCCACAGTGAGCAGAACAAATAGGCCTCCAGCACAAATGGAGATGTAAGTGATCCCACTCACTCACGTTGGGATATGTAGATTGGGGTTCAGATGATCACACCCACAGACTGAGATGAATATATGGGCTCATGAGCGAATAAACACGTCAAGCCTTATTGTGAGCTCGCAGAGAGACCATTACCACAAATCTGCGTGCTAATCATAATTAATCACTTACTTATTAAGCATTAATTGCACTGCACAAATGTATCAACGTCCAGAAATGCCCCGGTATTGAAGTTGCTGGGCCTAGACAAGGCAATATTAATTTATTCGTACTTATTAATTTCCCTAATTAAAACAACAAGACCTAGATATAAGTGTATTCTTTGTGTAATAAATGAGGGTTTTTGAAAAGCAATACCAAGTCAAGTGTGTCGTTGTACAAACCGTAAATCATCTTCTCTGGGGTTGATTCATACTCTTTATCATTTCTGAGCCAAACGAACATATTAAGAAGATTGCACCCAAGTCTGTGTAATTATGCACATCCTTTTAAAAAAAATACATAGATTCATTTAGATAAACGGTTTTACTCCTAATAGAACTTGCTGATCTCTTTCCACTAAAGCTTAATCATCTATCTAATAGGATCAGGATGCGTTACTGCTTTGCAGGCCTCTCTGAAACAAACAATGCCACTTTCAGAGAAAGTTTGCCAATCACTGGTCCCGAGAGCAGAAATGGTTTAATTTAGGTCCAAACTGTTGGTATGTTTCAGATATTTTAGTATACTTCTCAGTTGTGGGATAACTTAACGAGTACCCCTTGTTTTCCCCCTGTCTCGCTCTTCGCCATGCATTTTTATCGGTTTCCTCATTTCTTTTTCTCCATTTCCAAAATGGTCCACCTGAGCGGGCTAAGCGAGGGCGGGGTTCCGTAATAGCGCTAATGCCCAGTAATACGGGCCAGATATTATAATCTAAGCGCTGTCACAAAGCGTTAGCCGTCGTAGACTGACGTGTCAATGCTGCTGAACGCAGGTGATATGGCGGGGCAGGAAGCACGGCCCGGTAATCGTCTAACACAGACACGTTTATTTTGAGTCTCACTCTATTTCTCTCTCTTCCTCTTTCTCTCTCACACACTGTCTTTCTCTAGGTTTTGAGCGCATGAAGGCTAACGACCCGTGCGCGCTCCTGCGGTCACGGTGCGGTGCGCGCTTCGTTTGTGATTTATGCGTGTGTGTAATTGAGTGTTAATAAAAGGTTGTCCGAAGCGCGTGTAATTGTGTGTTCAAGACTTTCTGTGTGCGAGCGTGGATGTAATTGGGTGTTATCGATGTTGCGCGCGCGTTTGTGTGGGTAAGAGTCCAGGCTGGACACGAGCGTATACATGCATTTTCAGCAGGTTAGTTCTCGTCTCGTGCTCATGTTCCATATATCTTACGGCGCCCTTTAACAGACCGTAGACGGCGTACACTAGAGGGCATTCTATACGTAGGATCATGTGTATGGCTCAGTCCAAGTCTCTTTGCTAACTTTGGCCAACTCATTTAGTCCTGAACACTGACAGGATTATTACAATTTCTATTTTATTTTCAAGACTGAACATCAGCACTGCTGTTATTTGCATGTAGGCATGAGGCCACAGCTGTGCTAATATTCAATAGGCCTCAACTGCAGCATTGTGAGTGTGATATTGTTTTTGTACAACAGATATAAAAAAATAAGTTACATTTAGTAACTTTTAATATCTATTTTTTTTTTTTTTAAATGTTCAGTTAGTTTGTGCATTTCTTTGCAAACAAAAATAGTTCCAAATGAAGCCAAAGTGTAACCTGGCTGTAACAGCATGTATGAGTGGAGCGAAGTGACAAAGATTTCCACTCACCCACTTCTAGTATTCAGTTTTCTCCAGTTCCACTCCGGGTTTTCCACTTCCTCACTTGAGAGAAAACTCTTGAGTGATCCTGGACAAACACCACTCGCATACTCTGTTCATGAACTTTACCAATCAAATTAAAAGACTGTAATTAACTTGTTTATTACATTTTTTTATTAAAAATATCTCAAAAAGCTGTACAATTTGAAGTTATTATAGTATTACATTATAGTAAATTCAGTATAGAATTAGCTCACTAATCAAAAAGTTGTTTTTGCAGTATCTTCTTGGTATGCTTATCACAATATAAAGCCTCTTGGTTTGATTTCATAAAAGCAGACTTGTTAAAGCTGTTGGTGCGAATTAAACTCCTGGACGTGTATCCAACATCTAAGATCTAACATACAGGAACATATTTGTGAGTGCAAACTGTTACAGAGTCTGTGAGAGAGACTAAAAAATACATTTGTACTGTGATTGTGGGGTGTTTGTGTGAATCAGAGGTATTTAAATGTGTGGCATTTATGTGTCAAGAGTATGGTATTGGGCCCAAAGCATAAAGAAAAAGAGAACATCAAAATAAAATAAAAATTATTAAGGGCTTTCCAGTGTGATTTCAAAAGTATTTATCCCATTTTAAAGTGTTATGAAATATGTGATAAAGTTTGTGCACATCTAAAGTAGAACAGAATAGAATGTACTGGTGCAGGTTAGTTGTGAGTGTATGTGTGTGTGTTAAAGAGTGTGCATGGTTTGGGGCCTGTTTAATTGATGTGGGCTGAGCATCGATCCCCCCCGCCTGGCCTAATGAAGGCCTGATTGGTTTGTGAGGGCTGGCTGGTTCTGCTCAGCTGCCCGGGCGGCCCGTACTAATCCACAGCACAGCGCATTAACACACACTCAATCCACCATCACTCTCTTCTGCCCCCTCCCCATCTTCCCTTCTTAAATTCTTTTCTCTCTGTCTTTTCAATCTCTCTCTCCCTCTATCCATTTTTAACTTAAAGCGAATTTTTCATTTTTTTTTGTTCTACACCTAAAAAAATTAATTGTACTTTTGACGAATAAGTAAATGTAAAATGATGTAAAGCTCTATATGATAAGTATCCAGTTTTATCACTGCCGTAGAAAAAAATAATATATATATGGTCTACGGTATATGTATACATGTACTGTATATATAATATATATTTTACTAAATTAGTAGTTGCTCTGACCATCCCATATTCTTTAATGTTCTACTGCTTAATATTTTTGTAGAAAACGTGATGATTTTTTTCTGTTTTTTTTTTCTGAACTTATTTTTAAGATTTTTTTAAAATAAATTTTTATTTTTAAAAATGCTAAATATCTTGCATAATCTGCAAAGGCTATATAAACTTTCAAGCACAGCTTGGTATGTATATCTTATTTGTCCGATACTGTTTATTTATGGGAAGTTATATTCCCCCTCACTGTTGATATCATAATTTGTTATTACACATAATGCTTTTTGTCAGGTACACATCTGTTCTCATAAATCTCATAGTGGATTCACACTGTTAAAGAAAGTGACAGCCCAGTTACAGAATCTGGTGGCAGATCTTGGGGATTGGTTGCCGTGATATGCTTTCCACATCACAGTGACTCGCAAAATTTGTCAAAGCAATCTCCCTGGTGCTTCCCTCTCCAGAGATGCTAGTTTTGCCACTTCACTGGTCAGTAAATTTTGATTCACCAGCTTTTGCGATGAGTTTTTGCTTTTATCCAGCCTTTCCATTTGTATCAGTTCTTTATATTTGACACTATCTTTCACCAGTTGTCACTTGTTGATAACAGATATTTGACCTTTCAAACTGTTATCAACCCTTAAAAATCCCCTCAATTGAAAATCAGCCAATTTACTTACTTTAACGCAGAATAATTAGAGAAAGCTGAAGCTTTTAAAGCACATTATGACCCTGGTCGGTTTGACTGTAACATTCAGTGCTTATTTGTCATCTATCAGAATACATTATTTGTCCGTTACACTACATTTAAAGCTTATTTGATTGTGTATTGAATTTTCAACATTTATCAGCTTGATAGTTTTCCTCTTTAAGCAAGAAAAGCAATTAAGAAGAGATTTTTATTTATAATAGTGGACTGCTAAGAGGTAAAGAGCAGATCATTTAGTAATATAAATTCAATACAATGAGGGGGAAGCAAGTCAAATGCAAAAAAAACCCTTGCAAATACATTACACACAAAACATGATACTGTAGAGTGCCAATGCTAATTATAGTACACACATGAGGAGTGTAGTGGAGAAGAAAATGTAAAACGGTTTACATACATCTGATTACACATGTTGAAGTAATCATTGTGTTAAGCCATGTATTCATTCTAACAAATCTCGTTATAAGTGAAATGTTTATATTGTACACCAGTAATTGTGGCAGTGGGTCTGGTTGATTGAGCTCAAGATATTTAATTGTTAGACTAAATGAGTAAAGATGGAGATACATGCACTGTGTTGTTTAAGAACCTATAGTTGTTGGATACAGCAACCTGAAATGACAGTCATCTTTTGGATGTGAATCTGTGATCTGTTTATCTGTCTGTCTGTCTATAGCTATGAGATTGGCATTATGTGTGCATGTTAGTGGTTGTGTATGTATACTATTGTGACTGAATGACACTTTACTACAAAAACCACTGAGTCCACACAGCACATCAACTAAGCTGTGCAATGGCCACCTTGGCTATCTGTCACTCTCTGTCAGTCAACAGGCTGGCTGGAAATGCTCTAAATGCTGTACCTGGATCAGCTTGGCCATGAGTGGGATATTTATGAGTGAGAATTAGCCACAAGACCCGCTTCACAGTCAACACGTGTGGAAAACTCTATAGACGCTTGATGTGGGATGCTAATTTAGAAGGCATGGGAAACTTTTATCTCACTGCTTGTGGTCTTAAAGTTGGCATGAAATTAATTAATTTCTGTACTTAATGCATGTTGCTGGTCTCATTCTGAATGAATCATCTATTTTTGGCTTTATACTTTTCAGTCAATAAATATCAAAGCTCATGATCAAGTTTACATAATTTACGTATTGTGAAAATCTTCCGTTTCATTCTGACTAATGGATAGATCAATGAAATAGGTGTGAATCCGTTCTTCAGCACTAGTCTAACTGTTATGCTTTTAAAGGAAAAGAGCACAAGCCTTATACAATCACCACACAATCACTGCGTGCCATTTTCTTTCTGTCAGTGATGACATGAAAAGCTCTCAGTGGTTTTTAATGCTGTTACAACACTCAGTTTCCCCTCAGATAGCACAATAGCAGCTTTAGCCTTAAGCAACAGCTCAGTTTTAGTGGTTCAACTTTTAGTCTAGGTTTTTTTTGCTTCTCGTTGCTGTCAGTGACTGAGCATATTTGAGTGGATGCTGTCTGAAAGCACATAATGTTTCATTGAACTTATGTACAGCAGATATGACTCTACATCACCTCACCAGTGTGTTTATCATGCCAATATACTGTGGTACAATGCTTAAAAATAAGCTTTTATGTTCTGCTTAAACAACAAGGAAACAGTCACTGATCAGATGTTCGGATCATCACAGCTGTCAATCACTCAGCAGTCAGGTTTGTCATTTTAGTCAGTACTTGTCTCCATAAAACTATTTGCACACACACAAACACACTGGCAGATAGGCACTCACACACACGGTGCTAAGTGGTGTGTGTTTACAGCTTGTTCATTTCCACTCTGCAACTGTTGGCTAAGGGAGTAGGGGCAAGAGAGGGAGAGAAAAAGAGGGTGATCGGAAGAGAGAGGGAGGGCTGGCGGGCAGTGTTTTTGTCCTGAAGAGAAATAGCCCTCTACCTTGTAATTGGAGGCAGAGAAAGAGAGAAAGAAGAGGGAGGGAACGACAGCAGAAATTGCTTGGCTGGGGCCGTGTGGGATGATAGTGTTTTTGACAGGTAAATAAGGCTGTGATTGTCGACAGTTACACTGCACCTTTCTGACCCCCACACACACTGGCCTCCTCCATCTATATTTCACTCTGACACTCGTGCTGACTGCCCCTCTCTCTTTCTCCTTCTCTCTGTCCTCCTCTATTCCTTTATGTCTTTTAATCCCTCAATCCTCTTTCTAGTTCTTTTTTGTATGTTTCTTTATACACAAACCCCAGCATACAGTACACAAATGCTCTCACCTTACATTTGGAACTGACTCACCAAACCAATTCAATTGCACACAGTCACATAAAGTGCAAAATATCTATTTTATGATAGGCTTTAGATCTAGAATTTGTATACATACCATCTCATGAAAACATCTAATGCAAGACTAACCAAAGCTTTATGATACATTCCAATTCTGCAATACTCAGGTAACGTTTCTGTTACATTCTGTTACGTTTCTGCAGGTGTAATTCTATTCGATAGATAGACGGATAGATAGATAGATAGATAGATAGATAGATAGATAGATAGATAGATAGATAGATAGATAGATGGGGCAACGGACAGACAGATAGATAGCTATGACTAGATAGATAGCTATAAGATAGATAGACGGATAGATGGATAGATAGATAGATAGATAGATAGATAGATAGATAGATAGATAGATAGATAGATAGATAGATAGATAGATAGATAGATGGGGCAACGGACAGACAGATAGATAGCTATGACTAGATAGATAGCTATAAGATAGATAGATAGATAGATAGACGGATAGATAGATAGATAGATAGATAGATAGATAGATAGATAGATAGATAGATAGATATTGTTTTCTCTCCTTTGCCACCCCTGGTATCTCTTCTTCCCCTTTTCCCGTCTTCCATCCCTTCCCATCCTCTTTTATCAAGTCAACAACCGTCTCTCCCCCTCCCGCTCTGTTCTGCCCTTGCCTCCCTACCTCCCTCTACCTCTCTCACTTCAATCTCAAGTGTTTTCAATTTTATTCTAGAGTGGAATTAACTACCCCCGATGTCAAATTGCCGACGAAATCGATAATAATATCTTTACAAAAGAGGATATTCCAGTCTCTCGCGTCGGCTTTTGAAAAATGGAAAATTTAGCCGAGATTGATTCATTAGTTGACACGTTATAGGACGGTATAAGTATTGATCGCGGCCTGTCATGTCCCATCTCGGCTAATCGAAGCTGAGGCGCTCTGTCGATGGGCGCATTTTTCATAATTCCAACGCCGGGGAGAGAGACTAGCCGACGGAGGCGACTGCAAGGCACTGAGAAAAGAAGAGAGTGTATGGGGCGAAGGGGGGCAAAAAGAAAGATAGACGGAGAAGAGATGGCTGTGGGGAAATAGGTAGGGGGCAAAGAGGGGAAGAACGAGAAATAGAGTGAAAAAGAGGTATGGGGTAAAAGGGAGAAGAAGGAAGAAAAAAAAAACTACAGCCGCGTAAGGGTTTTTTTTTTCTTCAGCGTTTACGGAAACAGCCCCACAGCTGACAGGGTGATCTGGGGGGTGTTTGGGGGGAAAGGGTAGCTATGTTAATAGTGCAGGTATTGGGGCGTAAATAATTAATGCATTAACTAATTAAATACGAAACCATGAGAAAACGAGATGGGATGGAGAACACGACAGGAAAGAGAGTGACGGCCACTCGGGCACCGATCGCGAAGAATGGGGTTTAATAGCTGGAGTTGAGGCTCGGAGGTGTGAAAATGGTAAGATCGGATGAGAAGGCTGAGCAAACGGTGGGGGGAAATAAATAGAAATCGAATGGTTTGAGTTCGGGAAAGAAGTTCTGAGGCGGAAAAAAATATATAGGGAGAGAGTGAAAGGCGATGACGTTGATTGAGAAACTTTTGATAGTTGTTCAGCCTGAAAAGTTGTTTTAAGGGCACCAATCTCACCTCTTATGTGTTTGCTCACTCAGATTACCACAGATGGGCCATTTCAGATCCAATCACTGCAATGCATTTGCTTTAAAGTTTTTTTCCCCAGTTAGCCTATGAAGTAGGCTACAATGTCTTTTTCTAAGTTTTAAGACAATGTAATTAAGAAAACATCACTTCATCACATTGAAAACTAGTTTAAAGGTGCAATCAGTCATTTTTCTATATTTAAAAAAAGTATAGAAATTAATCTCAAATTAAAGAGATTTACTGTATGGCCACATAGAGCTGTTCACCTCATGGGGGCCGACATCTTAGGACATAAAAAGTTTTGTCTTTTATGATGCTACATTTATGCTGCTATGTAGCCTATCATTAAGTTACCTGTCGTATTGGCAGGTGCAAACGATTATGAGTGCATCTTTAAGATAAGTTTGATTCATTTTAAACAGATATTTAATGTTGGTTCTCATCACTCTAATGTTGTCACGGATCTTAGGTCATATAGGTTTCTATGCTTATACCACCAGACAGAGAGGGGAAACCTTTCAATTGATCATGTATGTCCACTCTATCCTATTACAGTCCTCCATTATTCAATTAAGCTTGTGATCTGTGGCCAAACTCTGGACTGGAGCAGATGTTAAATGTGGAATGAACTCCTTTATCAAAAGCAGGCCCACTAAACGTTTAGATTTTGTGTCATTAACACTTTACACTGTTAGAGATTTTGGGGGTGACATTATAACAGATGACATTGTCTTCAAACATTTATTCAACTTAAACAATAAATATTAAGCAAAAATAATGAGTGGATGAGTTAAGACAAATAGAAAGGATTGATTTACATTCAAGAAAGAGATGGAGAAAGAAGAGAGTGTAGATGTGTGCGGTAGATGGAGAAATAGAGGGAGGGGGTGAGCGGGGTCTTGGTACTTGGCAGTCTCTGAGTATCTCAGGTTCTCTCCGGCCGAGGAAAGCGGTCGATATTTAATTGTTATTGCTAGCATGGAACGTACGGAAGCGGTGCCTGTACGAAAATTTCTCATTTATTTGGTATTCTTGTTTTCTCTTTTTCACTCTCTCTCCCTCGCCCCCTTGTAGAGAGTTGGAGATGTAGGTGGTTAGACATTTGTGGTACAAAAGAAAGTGGGCACAGGGGGTAAAAGCGGAAAAAAGACCTCTTTCGCCTAGCAAGTTTAGTTTTCTTCCTTAAGCTTACTGCAGCAGCCTATTCCACGCAAGCAACACGTTCTTTGACTTGAGCTCACCCCTCAGCCCAGTTCCCCTTCACCCCCACCTGTCCAAAATGAAAAACCCGTCATTTTCCATCAAACGTCCAACCAAATATTATCTACACTCTATTCCGAGAGATCGAAACGTATTTAGAGCGACGGCCGTATGTTTTCAAATTTCATTCCTCCATGAACTTTATTTTCCCCGACTTTGGACAAAATTATAACCCGATCGATTTCCTATCTGCCCACTGTCTACATATATTTTCTGCGGCGGTGTTCGTTTTTGCTCTCAGTCGCCAGTCAATTTTCTGACCCTTTAGCGCGAGACCAGGTGCAGACTAACGAACGCTCCCAAACCGCGATTAGCCAAGCTTTAGGGGATATACCCCATACTCTTTACCTCCTCCATCCCCCCTTGACCTATCTTCTTGGTCCTCTGACATGTCCCCCTCTCTCCTCCTCTGTTCACCGGCGCGCTCCACTTGAGACTCGTAGCCTACACTAGCGCGCGACTTGTCAGGTGCAGTTCAGTTTGAGCTCACTCTTTTCAACACATCCTGCACACTTTGCAGGCGGGCTTGCGAGGGACTACAGAAACCTATGGGGTGGGCGTCATTTTATTACCAAATTCGTGATCGTAAAGGAAACACTTTTTTTCTTGTCCTTCTCTGTTGTGTTTACATTTGTGTTTTGTCTCGTGCTCACTCGTCGTGCTATTGCTTTATCCGCATTATCACAACATTGTGCCTCCTTTTGAACGATAATTCGGAGAGATAAAAACCAACTTAATGCTATCCACGGGATCCCGGAAAACCAAGTGTTAAGTCGATGTGATTGCGCAGTGGCAGGTGAGTAAAGCTCTCTACTTTTTGATTGTTTGAGTGCAGATCCTGTTTCAAGACAATGTTCATTTACAGGGAAAATAGCTTGCCCGTAGTGAGTGACTGAGAGAGCATGAAATGATGCTCCCACCTTGGGTGTCTGTGAATTTGCCCTTGTTGCAGACAGCATTTTACTTTTCATGACGATGATTAGAAAAACGTGTTACATTAACCCGTGTGGCGTTTTATAGCTGCGGGGTGCGTAACGGCGCTATGGGAAAGGGCGAGAAAGGAAGGGGAATTGAAAGGTGATGCGCGGTACACCTGCACATGCCAAGCGATTGCTTTAATGGTGACGATTCCTTGCGCTTATTGGTTGGTGGCATGTTTTGTTTTGAAGTTTTAAGTTTGTGTTGGATTCGTCTTAATTCAAGGTTTAAGACTATAACTACATCCTAGACGTATCAAAACACCGTTGCTTCGCATTATTCTAATCTACAAACAAGATAAGTGGTGAAGACATTTTTAATATGTGCCTTCATTTGATATTCTATGTCTTTTTTTTAATGTAGGCCTGTATATTTTGTATTTAAAGTAGATATTGCAAATCAGCTTTAGCTAAACAATATATTTGAACCATGTACTTTATAGCAGCCAGAATGCTGTTTTTAAACACTTTCTCTCTCTCACTTATCACTAGGTCTGGTCGTCAGGCCTTCAACAATGTGAAAAGTCAACAAAGTATATGGCACTATGTGTTTCTTCTTTCTGAATGGTAATACGACTGAAGATAGGCTAGGCATATCTTCAGAAGCAGAATATTAATATTAAGTGCCTATGAGGATGTCATTAAGTCTTTTTGTAATATTAGCCTACCTATGTTGTGTTTGTAGCTCTGGTTAGACATGATGGGGAATGTAAGTTCTCTCTGAGTTCAGCTCAGGCACACAAGCATGTCTGCTAAGCATATAAGCCAAAATTTATGGGGGGTGTAACAGACTCATTACTGCTCCAGTGAGGATAAAACACTCATAACGCTTTACTTGAATATGCCCTTCTCCCCCATTCATTGCAGTGATGACAGCACACTGCTCTACAGTCAATGGCCACATCATTCCTCATTCCTTTTATAGCTCTGAGACATTTATGGGCTTCCAGAGGTTTAAGTAAGAGTTAACGAAAATCAGGATACTGGTTTTATTTAGCTGGGTGCTGTAAGTGATATCTGTGCGGTGGGCTGATCTGATGACAGATTATATTTGTTGCTAATAGTGACTGACTCTTACCATACAGTTGTTAGGTTTAAGACCTAGTACGTTTTCAGTTTACAAATATTTATTAAAATATTACACAAAGGTGTAGGAGTGAAGCAAAACAGCTACATAACAAAACTTTATTTTCAGTGTTAAAGTTTAAAGCAATAGCACAACACTTTCATTGCAGTCCACCCTACCTCACTTTTTTCTTTTTTTTTTACTCCCACTTAACCCCATATTTCACAGCTGAACTGAAGCTAAATTAACCCAAGTTAGCCACACACAGCTCTATCCACTCGAGAAGCATGCCTAATTACCCTCAATTAAATCACTTAGCAAACGAGAAAATTACTTTGATATGAAATAGTGCACATGGAAACGTGACGAGAACAGGCTGGTGGGCTGCTGGACCGGACAAATAAGCTGTGTTGAGTTATGCTGTCTCAAATAAAGAATTGTACGTTTATAGGGGATGTAGTTGCCATGCCCCGGGACCATAAATACAACCAAATTTCGAATAATGTAGTGCTTGAAAGAGTGTTGTTTTGACATAACACAAGATTGATTTTATTCATGATTTTGGTGCAGATTTTTATACCAGTCCAAACTTTCGTCCAATCAAGTGTTAAAGCTGTGAAGGAACGGAAAGTGTTTTGAATGAGATAATAAAGGCCTTTCTGTTCTCAAGAAGGTGAATGACTCTCACCTAAGTTATTCATATTTTTTAAAACTATTTTATACTTAACATGTAGAGTTTGGGGGGCACATTTTCTAAATATTAAATTAAATAAATAAAACTTTATTCTGTCTGCCCATAAAGTGTTTTATAGGACGTCAGTGCACATCAAACTATAGTATCTCTTGTCAGTTTAAAAAAAAATCATGTGAATGAGAAAGTGAGAGATGTTGTTTGTTGCACTTTGTGCTCACCTGTAAATGGGTTTGCAGTTGACATGTCCTTGTATGCACTCTACTCAGCTACTCCCTAGGGAAATGAGGCCTGATCAACAAAACAACTACTTTTACTGTACGATGTCGATGACATTGTACGGTCTAAAATTCCTCGTTAGACTGGGCCAATGGGTGTAGTGAACATCACAAAACAAATGTGATGTGTTGACTTCCGATGTTTCATAGACACAATCTGGTTGCACTAATCTTACTTTTAGCTGTTTAGGCTATTGCTATTTTACCAGCACTAGAGCATCCATTGGTAACAATTATCATAATCACCACCAGCCTAATACTTTCAAAGCGCTTATAAATTTCCAGTTTACCTCATGCTCTGTTGCTGGAGAGAGAGACAGCCCAGAAAAGGCGATGCAGTTAAGATAATTGCAAACAGTAGTAGTAATAACACCAGGCCCAACAGTGATAACAATTAGATTTGATTTCATTTGAGGATGCCTCCACAGCTGCTACCCCTGCCCCCCATAGCCCTCCAACCCCTCGAACAGACCAGTCTGAACCTCAGCACCTAACAACAACCCCACCCCCAACCCATGGGGCCCGTCTCCCCCTCAGATTAAAGTGGGTGTGTTAATTCGGTGGTGTAGCGATCGAAGAGCTCTGGCAACAATGGGAAATGGGCTATTGATCAGACCTGCTCAGATTAAGACTGGGGACTGGAGCTCTTTCTTGCTCTCTTTCCCTCTCCTTTTCTCTTCGTTTTCCCATCCCTCTCTTCAGTTCTCTTACAGCCTGTCTGTTCTTCTTCTTTTCTTTCCTTTTATTTCTGCCTCTCTTTCTATTTGTTGTTCCTTGTTCTATACATTTGTGTCTAAGGATGTACAGAGGCCTCTCTCTTTCTCTGCCCATTGCAAATAAACAGTATCTATTAGTATCTAAAACAGTATGTTTTTGGATTTGGGGGGGATTGTGCATGATTATACAACAGCAAAAGTTAAGCTTGATTGTACAACAGCAGCACAATTCGTCCTTTGCCAACATAATGTGGTTGTGAATCGGATCCACATTGTAAAGTAATAAACTATACAGTAAGGAAGTGGACAGTAAATCCATACAGTGCAAAGTGAGCTTTAAAAATCTCTGCTCTACCTATACGAATAACCTCAATCACTGATAATGGGATAGGTCAGTCTTCCCCCTCCCACCTAATAGATGCACCATCAGTTGTCACCAGTCACTGACATTAGAGCAAACCACGTACCTTGCATTCATAATGCCATCAGAGAGGCCTGTAATACACCGAACATTAAGGTCTATTACATGTGTCTGGGGTTGTATGCGCATCCTGTCATTGAACATTTGGCAGATGCAACTTACAGTTCATTCCAAGTAACCAGTTTGTGTGTTACTAAATCAAACCCACGATGTTGACATGCTGGTGTGTGTGTGTGTGTGTTTGTGTTTGTGTGCATGTCGTGTTGGGTTTCCATGTTTTATGGGGACTTTCCATAGACATAATTATTTTGATACTATTTTGACCTCAATTTAGGTCCCCACGGAGTCCCCATAAGTCAGTGTGCATTCAGGTTGAAATCCCCACCAGGATAGAAAAACAAACATACACACACGCACACACGCACACACACACATTATTTTATTTATTATTTTTCCTTTTTTTCCCCCCTGTAACTCTGATTCACATGAGACTGGACTTGAAACCCTCTGTAGTCATTGTGTTCACTAGGGGGCGATAAAGAGGTGCATGATGGTATTGTGTACAAGTCAGTTTAATATTGTTTGAGACTTCATAATTGGCAGTACTGTATACTTTCGCTACTCAATCCATCGCTCTCATTTCATTCTCTGTATGCATCCGCTCATAGTCTCATCATGTGCCTCCTTCTACACCCCAGTGGGTTCCATAGGTTTACCTAATGGATTATTACGTAGTCGATCAATTAAGTCATTTAAGTTTGTTAGTTAATTGCAGTCAATGGCTTGAAAAAGACCGTGAAGACTTAAAGTGATGTTTACTTCTGTTCGAGATCCAGAATCGGGATGCATGCCAGTGAGATCAACGTTAGTTTGCACTTAAGGTTTCAAGTATTGAGGTTTTTATCCGTATGACAGTTAAATAAATTATATAATCCTAGATTAAGATCAAGTCCTGAAATGGCTTCAACATTTTTAGCACGCTCTTTCATTTCATGCACCACCAGGCAAAAGTGTTAGGAATATAAGTATAGGCTCACTGCAGCTTGACTTGAGGAGTTGATGAAATTATCATTTTTGTTGTTGTTGTTGTTGTTTTTAATAGGCTACATTTTACGAACTGAAAGTAAATCACTGTCTTTCAATGGTGGTAATGGGAGTGTGATACATGAAGTATTTTAGTGCATGTGGCTGAATGTTAAGATGAAAGTTGTAGCTTGGACATTGGACATAAGGTCCAGAAGCAAAATGAACACTATCTGGAGAATCGCGAAAGGGCCAATTTCGTATGCGAGAATGTTAGGACGAGAGTGAAGTGGATTTTCTGGCGAAAAGAATGAGAGAGAGAGAGAGAGAGAGAGAGAGAGAGAGAGAGAGAAGGAGGGTGGGGAGGGAGGACAACACACACACACACACACATACACACACGCACTTCATATACGAGACAGAGGAGCGGAAACGGGTCGAATCCTACTTCAAATTCTCTTTCCTCTCGGCTTGTCGACCGGGGAAAACAAACCGACCCGAGGCACAGCGAATGGGGATTTACTAATTAACTACTTACCGAGAGATGCACACCTCCTCAGCGCCCTCCCTCCCTCTCATTCAGTTCCCTCGGTCGTGGTTATTAGTGTAGAGGTGCTTCCACGGATCCCGGCTCCGCGCGCCCCCGGATCACACACCAGGAGAGTGAAAGCGCACACGGGTTAGATAGTTTCTACTTTGGACGGTTGGAGAACACGATCAGGAAAGGCTGAGGTATGTCATCTGCACTGTTTTATAAAAACATTTATGATGACAAGATGATTTCACAAAGTGGAATTTGAACTTTTTTGTTGTTTTAAAAAAATAGGCTATTCATATTTTATGGGTGCATTTTATTTATTTTTTAAGGTTTAATTATTTTTAGTATTATTAGGCCTATTGTAAATATTTAAAAGTACGTTTCTGGTTCATTTATTAACCCAAAGATGTGTTTTCGTACAATCTTATTAAATTACAGTATAAGGAAATACAATATACATTATAAGGAAACTATGACAAATCCTTTGAGTTTTGTGTCATTTTGAAAAGCGCTGACATCCGCGTGCACACTCGCAAACAGCCTCGCTCGTGCGGTTCGTGCCACGTCGGATTAGCTGTTAAGTGTCTCTATTTGTTAACGCTGTTCGTTGAGCCCTCACCTACACGCCACACTATCAATCAGTCAATTAAACAGTCACTCTCACGGCAACTAGAGACGTTTAATGTGGACTAAGCGCCGGGTGTGTGTGTATCCCTTCGATCTGCCAAATGACCAAGCTCAATTTACTCTCACAAGTGCATAACGTGTGCTGCTCCATTCATTCATTCTTGTCATGTTGGCCACTGGTCAAATGCTTGCGAGAGGAGGACAAAATTCACTTTCTACTCATATTTATTTCGATACATTTTTCGTTTAGTTGCCGGTTTTGATTTCTTATGTTCTGGGGAATTTTGGAGTTTTGCAAATGGAAGCCTAGAATATTAATTATAATTGAAATATTAATTGAAAAGAGTCAGAATGAGTATGCTTAAATGTTATTTTATTTATAATAGCCCTATTAGTCATGTTACGTTTAATGTTGAATAGTATCCTTTGTGTGGATAATTTAGGTTTAGGCCTAACATTGTCAGAAATATGGGACTTGGAAACTTTTTTTTTTTTTTTTTTTTTTGCACCTGCGCAAAAATTCAGCTGCAGCAAAACTTTAAAGCATTCTGTTCAGTGTGTACCCGTTACAACATATTTAAGAGAATAGACCGAGCCTGTATTTGATCCATAATTCGGTTAGTTCGTTGCATAAAAATGTCTACCACGGCCGATCTTTGATGCATATGTTAGCACAGTAGATATATATCTCATCAATTATTACTTGCAACATTTTTTTGTTAAGTGTTTATAAATCAATAAACAGATATTTAGCTTTAACCATTTCAGATGCACCTCCTACTGATCTATCCATAGATATATATTTTTTTAAATCAACCGAAATATTTTGTTTGGATTTGTTAAATTATTCACTAAAACCTTGCGAGTTCTGAAAACTCGGGTGCTCGGGTTTTGTTTTTGCTCTTTTTCGTTTACTTTACAGCCCTGACTCGGCTCATCTCGAAAGTTCGTTTGTGACCATTTGTAGAGTTCCAGCACTGTACTAAATCTTGAAAGTGTTGAAGAAAATCATAGAAATGCTTTGAATATGACTTGTATGCAAGATGCACTGTAAAAACATTACGGTGATGGTTCAAAGAATTTGATTTTTTTAAACTTTGGGTTCAAATAGAAATGAAAACAAAAAATGTAAGTTTTTGTTATAGTGATTGTAAACAGCGTTTTTTTATATAATAATTTATTAAATAGGCTACAATTTATTAAAATAAGCTTTCGTTGGGAA
Source organism: Abramis brama (assembly GCF_963993115.1). Lineage (NCBI taxonomy): Eukaryota > Metazoa > Chordata > Actinopteri > Cypriniformes > Leuciscidae > Abramis > Abramis brama. The sequence continues at coordinate 16,089,680 of NC_139979.1, forward strand.
TAATATTTAGCATACTTTTTATTTAGAAATGGTTCGTGGATTATTTTGGAAATTTGTTTAATTTGTTAAATTTAAAGTTTGATTAAAATATTAACTTTGAAAGTAGGCTATGCATTTACCTATTGTGGCAGAGTAATATTTAAATTTTGTTAAGTAATTTTTGTGTGCAATGTTTTGTGAACTAGGCTATACACGTAATACGTTAGGCTATATTTTTTGTGGACTATAGGCTATAATAATAATAATAATAATAATAATAATAATAATAATAATAATAAAATGATTATTACTGTTATTATTATTAGTTCGCGAAAATAATCGGAGAGGGAAAAAAAAGAAAGTGAAGACTATTTAAAGACCTGATTGAGAATCACGGGGATTTTCCACATGCAGGAGTGATTTTGTTTGTCACTTGATGTAAATATCCCTCATTGTCATTTTGAGGCTGTACCCTTGCCTTAGTCCTTGAACATGTAGGACCTATTGCATCTTCCGAGTTCAATGCATTCTTTACGTGTTTTCACATTATTTGATTTCAATCAAAGTAATTAACCGCAGGATGTCAGTCCACGATTTTGGACAATATCCAGAACATCCATTAATTCAATCACTTGCCCGCCTGAGCCGTTCCTCTGCGTCTCCCTCTTGCGTCTATCTCTCTGTCAATATTTGTAGGAAATATTTCCGACATTAAATGGCATTTGGGGATATCTCTCCTCTCCACATCACTCAGTTACTCCCCCCTCCCTCCACCCCAGCACTGCCTTTGCTTAGTCCGCGTTACCGAAACTGCTCACCTGGCCAACTTTGTTTTAAGTCATATGCTCCATTACTTGAAAGAAGACATAGCCTACTGTAGAAGATAATGATAATATGTAAATGTAAGAATGTGTCTGACATGATTGTTAATAATAGGCATAATAATGATGATATCGTTATCGTGAGAACTAATAGGCTATTCTAACATTTGCCAGCATTTTAAAAATAAATAATTAATTAGCTTCATACAATTAAACCATTTTAAAGTATTTTGCATTTTGTAAACATTCATATAGAAAACTAAAACTTTATAATTTATAACATCGTGAAAAATCTTTTTTGTTTTTTGTTTTGTGAAGCTTCACTGTTTACAAGTCACGGCTGAAACTTGTTTTAAAAAACACTCTAGTTTGGGGGAAAAAATCAAATTCAACACATTTTATAGGCTTACATTTTTTAGGCTATCTTCTGATCCATGTTAGAAAGGTCTTAAGATTGCATTTTTTATTTAGAATGAAATGAGCGCTGCTGTTATAAACGCACTGATTCTCTGACTCAAAAAGTAACTCAATATTGAGTTTTATATAGCCTAATAATAATAAAAAAATATAAATATGTAAAGCGTAAAAAAATATTTTTTTTTATTCTTGTCTAACGTTAAACTTCATGTAGGCTACCATTTTCGCCATTATAGACCTATTTTAGCAGAATGCGGTTACTGCAACGGACTTCAGGCCAATGTCGGTTTGTAAAATTACTCAATGGGATAATTATATGAAAATAAGGCTACTTAGGAAACTGCGAGTATGTTATTAGTAAATATAACCATGTAGCCTAATTACTTTTTACTCGTTTGCCTATTCACAATTTTACCCTGCATATTACCCGACAGCTTTTTTTATCCGAAATGTTCGATAACATGTGTTTTAAGGTGTAAAGAAATGTAGCTATAGCCTACGAATTGAATAAAATTTGCAGAACAAAATTACACAGACATCTTACTCGTAGGAAATTCTCGGAAGGAATGCTTTCCAGCTCTTTGCTGGCACATAGCCTGCTACACTAAGTGATTAATGTAATGACGCTGTTTAACATATCCTTCTATTACAATTTTAGCTACCCACAATGCTTGTTTAAGAAGAATAGCCTAATTTATCAATAAAAGAAGAGTAAAAAATGAGTAAAAAGACGTTTTGTAAACTTTTTTTTTTATCAACAAATTATTTTTCCGTTTCAGCGCATCAATTATAGCCTACTGCACGGAACGGCACAATCTTTGCTCTTCGAAGTGGATCAGATAAAGCGCAGAGATTTTCGGTCCATCTTACAGCCAGCAGCCACGGTGCCGGCTCCGGCCCTTGGTTTCCGTCTGAGGCGAGGCCACTTGGGAGTGCCGGTAAGTTCAGCTCCGAAAACAAACACACACGGGTCTCGCTGCTCTCGCATCATTTTGCATCTCGCACATATTCTGCTTCGGAAATGTTGCTCGAGCGACGCGCTGTTTAGCCAACCCTACTGCGGTGAGAAACACATCATTTATATTCACTCGCATCGTGAATTTGTTCACAACAGGTTGCCAAACATAAGGCTTTGGTAAGCACGCTTATTTCGAAGCATCTGTTATTCCATTTGTAAGCACTGAAATATATTGTCACCTGCAGTGAAAGTCATTTAAAAAATAGTCTCACAAATTAAATGCTGAAATGGTTATGCCGTATCTTTATTGTGCTTTCATCTTGTGTTTGTAACCATTAACATATTGTAAAGACACATTTATTAATTTACAGTTAATACACGTTTTGTGTTCTAACACTTTTTTAGTTTTTATACTACTTTGAAAAGCAAAGGCATTTCTCTCCTTTCCTCCCAGTTCCTGCTCTGTCCCTTCTCCCTCCCCACTGTGTTCTTCCCTCCTATCTCGTCCACCTCCCGTGCACCCCTGGTTGCTACAAACGTGTACACAATAATAACAGCAATATATATATCCATCTATCTCTCTATCTGGCTTGTCTACGGTGTGGAGAGTGCCTGGGAGCCTGAGAGTAAGGAAAGGTCATTTAATCGATGGTGCCCAATTTGACAAATCCAAGTGAGTCTTATCATCCGCAGTATTTAGGGGCGATAGAGGGCCTACGAGATAACTGTTTAATCCTGACGGCAATTGCCAGGGGAGAAGAGGAGATAGAAATGTCTGTGAGAGAGAAAGAGACAGTAGGCTTGAGAGAAAGTTGCAGAGACTAATGTAGACGAGAGGGTGTAGGTTAAATAAAAGAGTTCAGAAGTTAGACATTTTAGGCTTTTGGAACAGATAGGAGAGTGTAGGAGAGTTATATGGACCAAAAAAATGTTTTTGGTCCATATAATAAGTCATTGTGGTCCAATGTTGTTTTGGACCCCACTGACTTTCAATATATGGACAAAATCAGTTTGTTTCGTTTTGTTTATTTATTTATATAGCCTAGCACCTTACAGACTACCACCGTAGTTTCAAAGTGCTGTACATTGCAATAAAAAGCAACAGAACAATAAGTCAAAACATAAAAACATCCATGTACTAATGTACTAAAATGATCAAAGAGTACAGATAAGATTTTAAGTGGTCCTTAAAAACATTAAGAGTCAAGGAAGATCTAACATCCAATGGCAGATTATTCCACAATCTAGGACCAGCGACAGCGACACGATCACCCTTCAGGGATAATTCAGTTGAAACATTCTTCAGTATATCTTCTGTTGTGTTCTGTAGAAGACAGTCAAACAATGAACCTCACTTTAGAGAAAAGGTATAGCTTTTTATTATTTTTCATATGAAGGACTCTAGAAAACACACACCCTAACACTTGTTGGCCATGAGAGGAGCTTAGTCAAGTACACAGCCTCCTACTCTTGTCCTCTCTCACCATCTCAATACCAGCTCAATGTAATTCGATTGAGATTAGTTGCACTGGCATGACAGCAGATCCCGTATTGCCAAAACACTTAGGAGGCAATGACAGCCTCCCATCGACATGTGCTAATACAAGACTCCACGACTGGCCATGCATCACGACTACAGCGTACACACACAGCAGAGGGGTTTGAGTGTGTGTGCACTTATGAGTAAGTGAGCTCATAACTCGGACAGAGCTAGAGATGAAAGGAAAAGATAAGAATGTATCAGCGAAGACAATAAGCGAGACAGAGAGACTAATGGCATAACAGGATTGAGTTATAATGAACAGAAGAATCAGAAACTGTGCTTGGGAAAGACGGAGCAATAGACGGACGGGGAGACTGATGGTGACTGAGGTAAAGTGCGGGAGAGGGAGACGAAGAGTAAGTGGGTTTAGAGGATGGATGAGGACAGGAAAGGGAGAAGGCACAGCTGAGAAACAGCAGCTTTACAAGAGCGGAGATTAAGGCAACATGTCCCCGGTCAGTCATTAATCCGGTTTAAAAGCAATTAAGCTAAGACTCTGTGAGAGAGAGACTGAGAAAGAGAGAGCGAGATAAAAAGAGAAAGAGAAAATGTGATTATTTGGGGTTTATTTGGATCTTTAGCACATACAACCAGTGTAAGGAGTAAGGAATAAGACACAGAACAACCTTGATTATTGTCCCCGATGCTTCAGTCTTTCTGTCCAGCATTGTCTCATTTCTCATCCTTAGTGTGCATCATTGTCATTGATGTTACAGATGTGTATCACGGGCTGCAGGTCGACACAGGGCCTCACCACATGTGTAATGTTTCTGCGTCCATGGGGAGATTGTGGTACAGATAGTGCTACCACCTGACAGATACACAACAGAACATAAATCACACCTGGAAGCTCTTGCATGCACTCAAAGAGACAGTTTTATCACACAAGTCTGTTCTACAAAGTAATTAACAACTATGCAAGCAGGGAAAGGTCAAAGCAGAGAGATGCTGAATGAAGAGTGAAATTCAGATTCAGAGTCCTGTGATTTAAAAAAAAAAATATATAAACATGTTCAGATCTAATTTAGTTGGGGAACAGAATCATTAAGGCTTTCTGTGACTTTAAGGCTCGTTTACATATGTCAGGATTATGCGCCATTCAAAATTGAATTGAGAGTGCATTTTCAATTATGTTGCTGAATTTGAGTTGAGGCAGCAAGCAGGATGCAGAATTGCATCCGAATTCAAGTGAACTGAAATTCAAAGAACTAATTTTTAACTTGAAAATCAAGTTTTATTAAGGCAAACTTTAAATGTTGACTTGACATGGCCTCATTTGAAAGTTTTGAAAAAAGCTTTGAAGTTTGAATGTTTATAAGCCTAGATAGATAGATAGATAGATAGATAGATAGATAGATAGATAGATAGATAGATTCCTCTTCCTGTCATTTTCGATTCAACTTCCTGTTTGTGACCAATTTAGTCAAATTCACACTCGTTAACTGAAAGGGAGCCAGTTCTTCAATTCTGAATATTGCCCAACCCTGACATATATCTTATTGGTTGCACCATATTAATAGTTGCATTTTATTTCATTTATTTAACAGGGACCATGCACAACACAGATGTTGTGCCAGAGTTAGCTAAATTGTTGTTTCATCTTTAAAAACGTAAGTATTTGTGCTGCCTTAATTTAAGTTTAGTCAGCTTGAAATGTAAAGTTGTACTCAATGACAACTTGGATATTTAAGTTGACTAAACCTAAAAATTTTAAGGCAGCACGAACACTTACTTTTTTAAGATGGAACAACATTCTTTTTCTGTGGTCCACATTAGTTACATTAGACAAAGAAAGAGAAAGATCATTTTAAAACGTGACGGATGAAGTCCGTCTCATTTTCCACTTTACCCAAAGTGAAAATACAAAAGTGTTGACATAGATTTTGTGGAGCGTTGTTCATTGTTGACCAGGATGGAGTGCTATTGACTGGCTCTTCCTGCTGAGGGATCGCTGTGCAGCCCTGAGGCCAAACCCACAGTGGCATTTAATACACTGCACTGGTGACCATACTGCCACACTGCTCACGGTGTGTCAATGTGTGTGTGTGTGCTCTTATAGACTCAATCACACACATATATACTCACTCAAGTTTAAAGACATTCAAAGACTACATGCAATTCTTCAAATAGACAAACAAGAAGGTCTCTTTGTGAGAGTCTCTTTTTGAATGAGAAAAAAAACAACAAAAACAAGGAACTGGTTAGATGTCTCTAAAATGTAAAATGTAAAAGGGGACAAAGAAGAAGAAGGGGGACAACATGAGAGAAAAAGATGCCACAAAGACAGCCTCTGGGTAGGATCTAATTTGCAAAAAAGGAGGAAGCACAGAAGAAGTTGTTCACTAGGGAGACAGAAAAAAAGAAAGACAAGGGAAAGACAGAGATACACAGATGGGAAGGAGAAAAGGGGAGGGGGGTAAAATTTCCATCAGGTTTTCAATTGGGGCGGATCAATAGTGTATTAGAGCTCACCTTGACCCCGCGTCTCCCTCCTCTCCTTACAGGCCAAGTCACTTGCACACACAGCAGGGGGCTGCAGAGGGACAGTGACTGCATTACTGACTCCCTCACAGCAGCCGAAGTGGCAGAAAATGGCACAATAAAAACGGGAGAGAGTGAACGAAAGATTGAGACTGGTGCCTGAGTTCTCTGTGAGGCAGAGCGGCCTGCCGAGCAGTGGTTGAAATTATGAAACAAGCTGATTTATAAGATATTTCTGCATTTACCTGCCTTTACAGATTTATAAATCTCAGTGTGCTTGTTCACACACACACACACACACACACACACACTCGCGAGAACGCTGCAGACTGCGTTTGCAAAGAGACAGTGAACTTCAATACACTTCGGAGGCGGAGGCAGGGGGCAGCGGGCACAAAGGGATGGGGGGGGGAGAGGTTGAATGAAAAAAATTGATCTGGGAATTTAGCATTTAGACACAGTTTACAAAGCGATATGGAGGGAAGGCAAAAGAGCACAGGGGACCGGTGGGGCCAGACACTTAACTTTACAATTGGTCAGCATCACCCAGACGACTCGGCTCCAAAATATGGAAATCTCTGGTGGGAAAAGCTCCTTTATTTTGGAAGTTTTGTCTTTTAATACTCTTCTGCTTATATCACAAGTGAATGGCTTTGCCTTTTTATGAACTGTTTTGACGACCAGGAAACTGGGTGATCACTTTGAAATGTATGTTCCTTAGACGACACCGTAAAGCCATTATTAAGACTTCACGTCTGCTATCGTTTTGTCGAGACGCTGAGATTGTGCCGCTCAGATGAGAAGTTTTCTCCAGGCGTTTCCTCAACCATTGTTGGCTTCACACTGTTTCGCTCAGTCACACTTGCACACACAGCGACTAACAACAAACCAGAGGTGCGCGTGCAGTGTCCCTACTGCTGAAGGGAAAAAAGAAAAAGAAAAAAGGGAGAGAGAAAAAGAAATCGATCGCCGGGGATAGCGGTGCGCGTCGGAGGATCGTATCTTGTCAAAATAATATATTACCCTCATCCCCGGCTGATCGATGCGGCGGATTAGGGACGGAGGGCTCGCTCTCCCCTCCTCTATCTCTCTTTTTCTCTCCCTCTCTCTGCCTGCCGTTCCTTGCAGTTTAATATTTACCTCCGTGAAGGAACGGGCGCGACGGCGCTCTCTCTTAATTGATTCCGACACTTGGGGCTCTGTGCTCGGGCTGCGGAAGAAGGAGGGAGGGGTGGCTGGAATGTAGAGAGTGTGAGAGGGAAGTGGTGAGGAACAGGCAAAAGAAATGAGGGTGAATAAAATAAGGCATAAAGGTACGAGTTTATTCATATGCATTTAATATGCATTTGAAGTTTCTATATTTTAATATTTTGTTGCTTAGGATATTTCATATCAAATGTTAGACAGGTAGGGGTACACAGAATATTAAGAGATGTGAAGCTACAAGTTCCACCTCCCATTATAGCCTACAAGTTATGGCAGAAGAAACACTTTCTATCTCACTTTCCTGTCTAGCAACTGTCCTTTCCTAATAAAAGGCAAATACTGCCTTTTTTTTTTTTTTTTACTGTATTTTTGATCAAATAAATGCAGTCTTGGTAAGCATAAGAGACTTCTTTCTAAAACATAAAACAAATATTACAGACCCCAAACTTTTTTGTATATTTTATATTACATGTTCAGTGATCAGAAGAGATAAATGAGACAAACGTAAAACAGAGGAACCTGAAGAACAAATAGAGGAAATGGCAGAAAGCAAAAAATAGACACATTGAGGTAAAGAGAAAGAAGAATGAGCATCAATAAGGATGACAAAGATAACATGCATGGCAAGAGAAAAGAGGGCAACCGTAAAGAGAAAGCAAAAAAACAAGGAGGAGGGGGAGATAACAAAATTGTGAGGTGACAGAGTAATATAAAGAGGGATAGACAGAAAACAGGAACGATGAAGGGAGACGGAGAAAACAAGAGAGGCACCATATTTTCCGTTGAAGGAACTCAGCTGTCATCTTGTTCCGCCAGCACAGAGCGTAGCTATAAAATACAAGAGCCGGGCAGGCCACACTCAATGACTTATGTGTATATCTAGGCTTTGTCAATATTTCTTTCTGGCTCCCCACTTTCTCTGTTTCTGTCTCTCTCTCAAACACATACTCTAGATGTTATGTGGGTGTCACGTTGCCCTAAACCTGTAGAAGCCATGGAAAACTTCTGATGTGATTTTCATACACATAATTGTATGACAGTGACAGATTGTTAAAACTGTTTGTATGATGGTGTAATTATTTTTGTAGGCCGCATGATGCTCAGACCAATCCAAGTGTTTTAAATGTATATATCTTACAACATCTATTTTTCTATATTATTCTGATATAGCATTAAAGTGGCAATTCACCCAATGATGAAAATTCTGTCATCATTTATAATGTTGTTCCAAATCTGTATGATTTTCTTTCTTCTGCTGAACACTTAAGACGATATTTTGATAAATGTGTTAGTGTTTTTTTCGCTCTCTGTACAATGTAAGTCAATGGGGTTCAGTGTTGTTTATGACCCCTTTGACTTTCAATATATGGACAAAAACAGGACACATTTTTCAAAATATCTTCTTCTATGTTCCACAGAAAAAACAATATTTAAATTTTTGCATGGAACTGTCCCTTTAATAATATGAATATTATATTCCTTGCAGATAGTTTCATTCATATCTAAGCAACTTCAGTCCAAGGTCTCAGTGCACTCACTATAGGTCTGCCACACACTAACATCACATGCAACTCAAGTTGTGTTGATGCCAATACACAGCATCTCTTTTCGTGGGTTTATTGGTTTTGAAAACAGAGGTATGCCATTGAGAACTATTGTGAAACAAAGCAGATTGCAAACAAAAATGCCCTCGTACATTCATCTAGCTGACTTGTCGAGTTTCTTTTTCTCTTTGTCTTCGGTTTCCCTTCCATCTCTCTTTGTATATAGGCCTACGCACCTCCATTTGCTCTCTCCATTCATCTCCCTGCTGTTCCCCCTCCTTGTTCATCTCTCTCTGTATTTCCTCATCTCTGGTCTTTATTTACCGGCGCTGCGGCGCTGGCTGTGGCAGCTCAGGGAGCGGTAACAGAAGTGTCAGGTGTCATTATTCGTCTAATTCAGTAATCCGTCATCGCACACTCCCTGTGTGTATGACGTATTATACATGGACACAGCGGGTGTAGTAGGCGCTGTGGTGGAGATTCGATTTGACACGCGCAGAGGTGGGCTGTTTGGTTGAGGGGGAGGAGGGGGGGGGGGTACAAGAGTGGAAATAAGGTCCCGAGTTTGACTGAAGACAAAGGGTAGTAAGAGTTATGTGTGAAAGAGGTTGTGGGTGGCCCTATAGTTTAAAAATGTGTGTTTTATTTTAGAACAATGTCTCTTATTTTATGAGAGAATTTTAACTTAAAGAGATAGTTCACCCAAAAATTTAAATCCTGTCAGCATTTACTCACCCTCTTGGCATTCCAAACCTGGGGTGCGTTTGCCATACAACAACATAACTCGCTGCTTGACTACCATATGATGTATTGTTGGAGAAATGAACTAGTCACAACTGATTCCCCAAACCAGTAACATGGTCGCACCTCCATCGTTTGAACCATGTTGGTTCAACAATTTAGGACTAATGACTTCACATGCAGGTGGTGGAGTAATATCTTCTGCTAATTAATCAATTCCAGATTGCAATTAATGTCAGATTACTACTCTAATGCGCATGGCATGAGGCCTATACTTCACTTTTTTGTTCTTGTCGTTTTGTTTTATTTGATGTTTGATTCATTGTGGGTTCCCTAGCTCTACGTCTTGCTCAGGGGTTCCTTTACGTATTTATGTACATGCACACTCTTCAAAAACGGTGCTGATTGTTAATATACTAAAATATATACATTGAAATATATTTAAATGGGATAAACGATATAGAATGCACTGAATGTTAGCTTGCTTATTGTGTCCAAGAGCATGTTCATATTAACATGGTTCTAACCACAGGTCGAGAGTAGTTTTAGTTTCAACCACACAAGGTTGCGATGCTGTTTGCAAATGTTCATTGGAACTATAGTTGCAGCAAATGAAACCAAATCATTGAACTACTGTATGTTGGTAATGACAGAACTTGCGACCATAGTTGATAACAATGCTTTTGGGAAATGCACCAATGTTTGACTTTCTTTCTTATGTGGAACACATATTTTGAAAAATATCTCAGTTGTCGATTTTTGTTGAAAGTCGGTTGGGTCCAGTGTTGTTTTGGATCCCATTAACTTTCATTGTATGAACAAAAAGAGTAAAAAAAAAATGGTGACAGAATTTTCTTTTTTTTTAGTGCTAATGCTCCTGTAAATCCAATCCAATTCCTTAAGTGTGTTAAAACTTGGCGAATAAGACACTTTCTGTTTCTGAAAGTAAATAGGATAGATTCCTGCTTTGTGGTTATTGCAATAATTTGCTATATTCAAATGTAACATATTCCATTCAATTCACATTTATTTGTATAGCGCTTTTCACAATACACATCGTGTATGTTTCAGAACATCAATATTCACATTCAACTGGCTCAAGATAATAGAACTTAAAATCACACTCTCCTTTTCAGTTTGTTCTATCTCAACCAAAATAATGTAGAAACGTTTTTTGTTTTAAGTTTAGTTTAGTTTGTATTTATTTAGGTAAATCATTTTGAATAATTATTTGCATTTAGGTTGATTTTGTTAGGTTCATAGTTCTTTTTTTTTAAGTGTCCCATTCATGGTTAATTGGTTTATTGCCAACTTTTCCCACTTCTGATGAAGAGCCGAACCGTCACCTGTGGTGAGAACATGAAATAAATATTTTTCTATTTTTGGAGCTGTGGTGTGCCAACTTTTCCCCTTAACCACAAAAAGACATAAAGTTATTATTATTATTTTTTCCACAGTGCAAAAGTATAAAAGTATTGATCCTCAGATTTAAAAAATCCTGGGTTGTTTCAATCCATGTTTGGGTAAAATATGGTCAAACCCAACCGTTGGTTTAAATGAACCTAAATTCTAGGTTAATTTAAACCAACGTTCGAGTTTGTCCATAAGTGTATATAAAAAAGTGCCCCCAAAATGTCTTTCATTATTTACTTTCCCTAATGTCACTCTAAACATGTGACTCTTCCATGGAACACAAAAAGTGAATTTTGAATTCTTTAAAGGTTTTGCATCTAGCTGTGCGAAGATCGAAAAGACCAGATTAGAAGTAAAAGTTTAATTTTTTATCAATTTATCAGTTGATTAAGCCAAGTGAAATCAACATTACAGTGTTTCCAATATTATCTCCCTTCAGTGGTGCTGTACTTGCTCTCCAAGGCTTTCTTAATTTAAAATGGACACACTCCATCCCTGACAATCACTGTTTTAATGAGTCTTGGAGTTAGCAGCAGTGTTCTTTAAAAGTAATGAAAAATACTGAAAAAAACTTTTACTTCTACTCTGGTCTTAAGGGCTTTTTTGATCTTCACACAGCTGACTGCGAAACCTTCAAAGTGTTTGGAGTATCATTAGGGAAAGTAAATAATGAAAATTTTTATATACACTTTTTACACTTTTGCAGAAAATATGGACAAACCCAACTGCAGGACCAAGGGTAATTTAAACCAACAGTTGGGTTTGTCCATGTTTGACCCAAACATGGGTTGAAACAACCCAGTATTTTTTAGAGTGTACAGTAAGGATAATAAATGCAGCAGTAACTCTCCAAGTACAGTCCTGCTAAAATTTTCAAGAGCATTGCAGTCTTCTGCTCTCAGTGCAGCCATGGTGATGATATATGTTCATAGGGACACACATAAAACATTTGAGGATTATAAATTAGAGAACTTTTCAGTGTTCCAAAAGGTCTAAAATGCCCAATGCAGGGATTAAGAGTAAGATGGTAAAGAAGATGCTATGTTGTTTAAATTCATGTTGGGAGCACCTGCTCCATCCTGGAGTTTTGTTTAAGTTGTGATGTTGCAGTTTTAGTTGCAGTTAGTGATGATTTATTTCCCGTGCCTCCATTGCTTTGCCATCAGCAAATTTGGGAAGTCACATCTGCCAGCTTCTTTTGGGATCCACAGATTTGTCATACTCAAGCCTACAAAATACCTCTACACCAGTTAGTTTAAGGAGTTTGAACCAGCTAACTCTAAGTGCAAGGTTACATAAGCAAAGATTTTGATCCTTGGATCATGATATCTGGTTGATTTGTCTGTGCAAAATGCCCAAATGCTCAAATCATCTTTCTCTTTACCGTTTATCAGAGACAAAAAGGGACACTTAATGCATATCTTAATACATATTGATAATTTCAAAGTCATTACACTCTCTGAGATTTCATTCATTTTAGTGTGATGCAACCTTCTGAACATATTGGTGGAATTTTTAGCCTAGTTCAACAGATTATGACCTGAAATGTACTCAAATTCTAGTTAAGATTGATCTATGTGTTGGTTTGTAAAACAATCAGTTAACCATCACACTGGTGTTCAATACCTGTGACTTCACAGAATAAACAACATCACACAGTTTCAAAAGACACAAGGCTAAGTAAAAAATTGGGCCAACATAAATATATATATTTTTTTGAATTATTTCTTTAGGACTCTAATTTGCAAAATTTTCAGGAAATCATGCATGTTGAACTCACACTAAACATGGATAACAGTTTATAATAATCCACAATTCATCTATGTTTAAAAAAGTTCATGTCTGTTATAGCAAGATCTAAGGTTCTTAAATATGTTCAGGGTTCAGTTTCCCAAAGCAGTAAAAAAAAAAAAAAGAGAGAAGAAGAATAAGAAAAATACATGCATCTATATAGGCCATGTAAATACGAGCGTAAATTAACGACAGACACGGATAACTCGTAAATATATTACTTGCGCTGAGCTTTTTCGTTTCTTCATCGGTTTATCAGAGAGAGATGGAACAGAACTGTCAAAACATTAACGATATTAATACATTTTGATTATTGCAAAATATTTCTACACAAAATGATATCCGAGAATAAAACTTGTAATATATCACATCTCTGCATATCACGTAATAGAACTGCTTTAATGTGACAGACAATAAGTTAAACATGTAGGCTATCACTTGTTAAACAAACCTAACAAGTTGCAGTCTTTTTTATTAATTAAGATATTACTTTTACCAGTGACCCTCCTCATAAATAAATGAAGTTAACGTGTGTTACGCGTGCCATCCTCTTCTTTCAATGGGAAGTTCAGATCTGCTCCAGTCAGTCAGGTGCCACATTGTGGCTAGTTTGGCGAATTGTCGAGCCCCTTATAATCATCTACATCTCATCTAATCACATTACATTTGTTTATTTTAAGCCAAATTTATATATGCGGTTGAAGATGAACATTCCTGAAACTTAACCAATAGTCACATTTATTTTATGTTCGCTAAAACCTCGACAAATTACATTAATCTTAGTAGTATTTTCGTGCTGTTGTGTTAGGGAGACAAAAATACAGTATTGGTGAAGGTTTTGTTCAGCCCCTTTGAACATGACAGCTCCTGAAACAATTTACTTCTACCCCGCTAGTCTGGGAAAACCTGAACCCAGCTTAGTTCGGATCGCGTCACAAATGACACACGCACAGCCATGCGCGTCTGATGGACCTTCTCATCAGAGACATTACTAGTAGAGAATTGCGTTGCAGTTACATCATGATTTATGTGCTGATTAATTTAAGATTTTCGGAAGGAAATGTTCATAAGTATCAGTCTGACGCAACTGTGACAAACCTATACAAAAATCGTAGGCTATTATTATTAGGCCTAGGCTACTATAAATATAATACTATTAATATTAATATTGTTTTTGTGTGTGTGCTATGCAGAAACAACACCTGGAAGGAGTAAAACCTGCCTATAAGACGTCCTTCCTTTATTGAGAGATTCTTGCGTGTCGGTAATGAGACGTGTCGAGAACTTCAAACAAACGGAAAAAGAGAAATCCTTGCGGATCTCTGATACAAGCGAGGGAGAGAACAAATCAAAGTGTTTACTGAGTGCATCTTTTCTTTTTTTGTGTGCAAATATCCATATTAAAAGCGATCGCAGATTTGACATGCAAAAAAAAAAAAAAAAAACTGAAGCCACAAGACAAATTATAAATTACTTCCAACACTACTAACCTTACACTACACATTATAATAAAGAGTTGTGTGAATGAAAGGGCGATAGATAAAAACAGCAAAAGTGCAGAGACAGAAGTAGGACTCCAGTAGCACACCGGGGAGATTGATAGTGTGCGCTGAGTTCGGGGCAGGGCAGTCACTGTTTTAGCCCTCGGAGTAATCCGACACTTTATCACCATCTTAATGACAGAGAGCGCCAAAGAGGGAGGAGAGCACAAAGGAGAGAAGGGTTAAGTAGGTGTGTATTCACCCGAGTTATTAGCATATGCTTGAGGAGAGAGCGAGGGGAAGAGAGAGAGAGAGAGAGAGAGAGAGAGAGAGAGAGAGAGAGAGAGAGAGAGAGAGAGAGAGAGACGTTCTACGAAAAAGTAAAGGAGGAAAGGGGACGAGGGAAAAGCGTCGTGAATGTGCACGCGTCAAAGACAGGCGTATAGGCCTGTTGATGAAAGCTTGATTAAAGTAAACGAGCTACCTGCGCCCTGGACTAACCTCTGTGACGCACACTGCCAAGAAGGACAGAGAAGGATGGGGGACAGGTGGAGGAGGAGGAGAAGGATGGATGGAGGGAGGGAGGGCATAGAGTAAAGTTCAGAGTGTAAAGTTCCTGACTGACGTCAAAAAGAGAGAAACGACAGCGAGAAAAGTTGCAGGAAATGAGAGCAGAAAAATCCACGATTAAACAAATTGTTCAGCATTGGAACAGAAAAGATGTTAAACAGGACGATGCTCTTGTTAAAAAAACAAGAGGCAAACATTGAGGCACATTGGCGTTTTACTGTAAGAATGCAAAGAAAGGCCATTATTTTGCATCGCTCTCTTGTTTGTGTACTTCTCTTGTTAATTCAGTTAATCACGAGACCTTTTTATTTATTTATTTATTCTTGCCACCCTCTTCCCTTTTTCATCTCTCTCTCTCTCTCTCCAACGATTATCCTGCCGTCTAATTAGAAATCGATACTGTGAAGCCGGCGGGTATTTGCGATGTGTTTGTGAATGTTGAGAATTCCCTGGACAGAGGTAGATAGAAGAGGAAGAAAAGAAAGCGCGCGCGGGCACTCACACATACACTGCCGAACTGAGACACACTTACGGCTTCGAGCTATTCGTTTTTTAAAAAGCTGGAAAAGCACACACTAAACAAGGACAGAAAAGAAGAGCTTCCCTTTTCTGCGCAAGGGACTGAGGCATGTGCAGCTGGGATTTTTATGCAAACAACGATACGGGGCTTGATAATGAGAAGTTGCATCATAGAGGCTATAAATCTCACAGATGGACTAAGGGGACAGTGGAAATTATGTAATTTTAATAATGCATTTCATTTAAAGAACTTACCATAACTTAGCCTTTAATGCGTTTCACACTTGAAATTAATGTCCTCGCATTTTTTAGTCCCGTTTCCGTTTCAAAACTCATAAAATGATTAGGCCTACTACTTAGGCTACTAAAAACATGTAAGCCTATTAGTATTTACTATATAAATAATTAGGCTAGCCTATATTTAGCTATAGGCCTATAGATTAATTAATTTTGTTATTCACAATAATAGGCTACGCATTGATTTAAGTGATTGTAGCTACCATTTATGCTACTTATTAGGCTATATTAAATAGTGGATTATTTCGTTTTGTATATATTATTGTCATCATCAGTGACATGGGGTCATAGCTTCTTCCCCTCCCAATGAGATGTGATCTGTCTCTGCGATCCAGAAGACGGAGGCGACGGGTTAGCGCTATTATTGCGCTGGCAATCGAAGTTAAACGAATTAGCAGCTCACGACGCCGATGTGGAGAAAAGAAACAGAGAAAAGAATAGGACCGCGCACATTTATTAGTTTAGCTCGCACCGAATCCGTTTTACGCCAAGGTTTTCTCTTTATTTGCTCCCACCGTAATGTGTTTGTGTCTGTCCTTACTTGTGATTGCAATGTCCTTTTTGCAAAATTGTTCTCTCTCTCTCTCTCTTTTTCTCCGTGGGGAAATGTCAATTTAGATATTACTATATAACACTTTTCACTAGAGTTGTTTGTTTAAAAGCAGAGCCAGCCATCCACTATTACATTATATTTCATCAACCTATCCGGTGAGGAAGGCTGATTTCTCTACATTTCTCGTGTTCTAGTTTGAATCAGTCCGTGTGCCTTTCCACTTGAGCCTCTCATTAAACGTCTCTCTCTCTCTCTCTCTCTCTCTCTCTCTCTCTCTCTCTCTCTCTCTCTGCTTCGCCATACTCCCCTTCTCTCTCTCTCCCTCATTTATACGCGCCTTGCCTATGGCTATATGATCGCAAAAATGTGTTTACAAAACTCGCTCTAGCACAGATCAAACCGCTCCATCGAATCAAAGAGTTTGAAACAGAGACAGAGGGAAAGAGAGGCTGGAGCACAGGGAATATGAGCAGGGGCCCGTTCGTGTGTAATCTTTAAATTCTCTATGTGTTTTGTGTGTGAGCCTGTTTGAGTTCGTGTGTAGCCTATGTGTGTTGGTTTCTGTGTTTTCATATTTTTGAATATGAGGAGATCAGCGGGGGCTAAAAAACAGAGTGAGGGTATGTGTCCAACTTGGATATTTACTTGCTTTGGCAAAAACAAATGAATCGTAGGTATCTAAAAAAATAAAATAAAATAAAAACTTATAAAAACTTTTTTTATTAGCATGCACCTAAGCAAAGCATTAAATATTGATTGACTTTTCTTTGTCAGCACAATTTTATCTTTTCTGACTGCCATATTAAGATACTAAATGCACTGCAAAAAGTGGTAAAGTGCAATTGTTCCCATAAGGATCTGTTTCTACTTTATATAGCCCCTAATTATTTGTGTGTGTGTGTGTGTGTGTGTGTGTGTGATCTATAATGGTTGATTCGGTTATATCAAATAATATTTTTAACTTAAACGTATGTTGAAAAAGCAATCCGACAATTTCTGCAGTTTTAGATATTATTTTTGTAAAACTGAAAACTTCATGTACTAATTTCTAAATGTTGATAGAAATAGTCAAAGCTGCGCAACACCTCCTAGAGACATCAGATTGCAGGAAGACAGTCTGTCACAGATGACACCGTTCAGAGGAAGCACAAGACAGAAAGCAAAAATGCCATGCAACTGATTCTAAATGAGGTATCACATACATTTTCTGATACATAGCAACACAATGATCAGATTAATTAGTTTTTGCACAGTGCCTATGGATGAAAATGAAGCAGTTATTAGAAAGAATAAGAAAGTGAACAGTAAGTTGTTAGTTAGTAGTAATTAGTAGTAGTTTGTCAAGCCAACATAAATAGAAGTTAAGGGGACAGAAGGTGTGTGTAAGAGAGAGAATGAAAGGGTAACGAGGGATGAGGGGGCAGACAGACAGGCATGTGGAGCGATTATAGCAGGGTTTATGTATGAGCTATTGATTGAGTCGGTGGTGACTTCTTGAGTGGTTAATTCGGGAAGTGAGAGCGATAGAGAGAGTAACTCACTGACCAGAGGGAGGAGGGATAAAGAGAGGGGGATAGCAAGTAGGAAGAATGCGCAATAGGCCTATACATTTGTGGCTTCTGTCCTGTAGAATAGGCTACATGTATACGATAAAGAAATATGAAGGACACATAAAAGAGCAGGATTAATTTGCCTAACTGCGTGGTTGCTTCTTTTTTTTCTTTTTCTTTTTAGTGATTTAATGCAGAATCAATTGGTGTTCAAATGCACACGCTGTGATCTCAAGACCTTGAGCAGTCTGCACTTCACTTCTTCACCACTCTCTTTCTCCAGATACTTGTATTAATTAGCTTTCCACACATTTTAAATTAACATCAAGCAGATCCAGAGCCAAAAAGTTCCCTGGTGCACCATTTAAACAATGATTTGAATCAGAATGAATGTGTCTTGGGTTTCCGCGTAAAATTGATTTTTAAAAATGCACAAAGGGATAGACAAACATGAAGATTTCAATTATGACGCGAGCTTAACTCACTTGTGTAACTTTTAGGTCTACTGGGGGAAATTAGTGAAGATGAAGACTGAGAGAAGTTTCTTTTAAATATTTTATTTTGTTTGGGAGTTACCACAGTGTTCATATATATATGGTGCATAGGCTGACTTGCCTAAAACAGCGTCATATGCTGAACTCGCTAAATTAGCGTGTTTATCTTGTTTTTGTATGCCAGGGCGTTATAGCCTACCTGCTCAGTGCTCATTGAAGGAAAGTAAACAATCGTTGACAATACGTTATGATGTCACCTCACAAGACGACGGCAGATGTATCGAAGTAGCCTAAGCGGCGCGCGTGTCTGTGTGAAGTTTAAGGTCCGCTCGGTCTCCCGCGCATTTTCCTCTTTCTCTTTCCTTCTCTCTTCCCTCTCGCGCAGGTTTTGATCTCTCAGCCGCGAGATCAAAGGCGCTCTCTGGCTATTAGTCAGCGAGAGCCATTGATCCCACATCGATCCACGCGAGACACAGCCGCCCCGTGAACACCGTACGAGGCTCCCCAAAGCTCTCCCGCGCATCGGGAGGGAAAGCGAGCGAGGAGAGAAAAAGAGCTTTAAGGGGGGCGATGTGTGTGTGTGTGTATTTCTCACTGGCGCGGGCAGAACCAAGCTCGAGCTTTTTCTTTGCCGCGGGACATGAAACAATGAGGCTCGAGCCGGTTTTAATAAAGCGCGCTTTCCCTCCTTTCAACTCTCGCGCGAGGCGGACGAGCCGGCAACGGAGAGCGATCGATAATTAATGACGATGAATAATTTAACCCTATCGATTGATACTTTTTCTCCGTCTTTCCCCCTTTTTTCCCTTGTATCTTAAGTCCAATGTTCTATAAGAAACTGATAGGCTACCATATCGCACGCTCGCTCCTATCATCTCTCCTAAAGTTGAGCACTGTTGAAGTTGAAGTAGGCTACTGTTCCATCTCTCTCTTTTTTAACAAGTTTCCTCAGTTTTCTCATCCGCAAATGCCAAGCACCGCCGAAACAGGAGGTTCACAGGAGACCGTATTATCTCAATTATGGGTTTCGTATCTAAACTTTGCAGTGTTAGGAAAGATGATCGCTGGACAGTGGTGTAACACGGGGTGAGACGTAAATGACGTCTTACCCACGTCACGAAACCAACTAGAAATTAGTTACAAGGGTGAAATCACTATCATGCATGACCACCCTCCTGAGGTGACAGTAGAAAGTCTGTGTATGTATAAAAAAATATAATATATAATATAAAATATATCTATAAAGCATTCAGGACAAAAACGACTTTGAATTGATTTTGAATAGCCTATTTACAAAATATTTTCATAGGCCTACATGCTACATTTAGGCTGATATTTGTTTTGTTTCCATACTGGTTTTTGAAATAAAATGAAACCATTTACTGTAGGCCTACATTTGATCACCACAATAAATGAATCCACAAAGTTTAGTGGAAGTCAATATTAGTGGGGGGAGATTAATTGTAGCCTACTTAACATTGATTTACACATGCAGTTTAAGAATAAATTCTAAAGTACATGGATGTGAAACAGATGAAAATATCATGTCAATGTTTGAGACACACATGCAGTGCAATAACACACACAGGTGTTTAAACAAAAATGTGTAACATTCTCTGGTCTCTCTCTCAAATTGCAAATTCAAATAACTGGCATAACATGGAACATGAAATGAAACCTACATTTATTACACTACCTTTATAGAAATCTCTTACAAGAAGCATCCAAAACTTTTGTAGAGAAATTAATGTGATCAGATCTTTGCATGCTCGAGCCGAGAGACAAAGATTTCTCCCCTATATGTGGATTGTTAAGAGTTATTATGAAATTTGAATAATAAATATGTACACATTTGTTAAATAAAGGTCTCATAGAATTTTGTGAGCCACCTGAAAATATTTCCATGTTTATGTGTTTACATAGGAACTGTCATTTTTGTATCATGTGCACAATTTGTCAGATGCGCCCCATCTCAAGTTCTCCATCTTGACCATATTTCCCCTTACCCCTCTCTTCCCCTGCTTCCTTCTTCATAACAAACACACACAAGCCAGTCCTTCTGTTCTTTGACCCCGAGGCTGTGCAGACTGTCAGAGTAGAGTCAAGAGAAATCGAGAGATGGAGAAAAAGTAAAAGAGGGAAAGAGGAAGGAGCAGTGGGGGGAGAAAGAGAGAGAGGGGCGAGGGTGTTTCAGAGTCCCTTTTCAGTGGCAGCCCGAAACCGAAAGATGACACAGATACGGAGGGTTTGTTTCATGTCCTGGGAGCAGAGAGCGAGAGGGACGAGACTCATCACATTCCCTCATCTCTGTTTCAGAACCTTGCTGTCCATCTTTTTCACAACTAGAAACAATGTCTACCATCTGTTACTCACTTCTTTCTCTTTTCCTCTACTCTTTAGTCCACCTCGGAACCTATTATTATTACCATTTTATTTTGTGGTCAACCCATAACACAAAATTGTTTCCAGCAGCCCTGTTTTGTCGAAGCATTAATGTGCAATCAGCAGAGCTTTTCACAAAATGTAATTAGTCACAGGGGTAAACGTGTTAAATCTGTAGGGAATGGCCATTCCATAATGAATGAGTAATCAATGCCTGTGTTTAAATGCAATAATGTTTATAAAAGCAGACTTATTATTTCATACTTAGTGTTTTTGTGCTTTAAGATTAGCGTAAATCATTTTTTCCATGGCATTAAGCTTGAATTCTTTGAATCCCCACAGCATTACAAAACATAGATTTACTAAATGATTAAAATGATTTAACATACGGTCAAAATATTTAATATTAAACCATAAAATCTGTTCTACATAAATATTAACAATAAATAATCCAGATGAGACTATAATTATTTAAGTGATATAAATGTAACTTTTTCTCATGCATAGATACATTTATATATATTTATTTACATATAATTTCTATAAAAACTCATTTGTATATATATATATATATATATATATATCATTTTAAATAATTATATATATTCATTTTCTTCCACTTTTATTTACTTTGATCATATTTTGTGTTTGTATGCTCACAGATGATATAAATGTGAGCTTTTTTGTGACCTTTATGTGTACCTGTCACAGAAGAGTTTTACTTTTCTCAAGAGTACGTTTGAGCATGTTGTCTTGGGCAAAGGTGTTACTTTGTGTTGCCCTGTTTATGTGCATCTTTTTTTTTTTCTTCTGAGTTTTTTTTGTTTGGTGTGTGTGGTGGTTGTGCACTCCCTGAATCAGTGTCTTCATATCTAGGAGATTGTGAGAAGATGTATTCCCTTGGCTGCTAGTTATAATGTTTCTGGGGGTGATGGGGAGAACTTGAAAGCCCTGTGCTGCCCAAATCAAAACTAACAAGGAAATGATGGGGGCTCCTTTATCTCTTCACTGGCCTGGAGGGGAAGAACAGGGCAAAAGAAAGAGATCGAGGGAAAGGGAGGGTGGGGGGCGTCCTGGCTTCCTCTTTGATTTGTAAAAAATGCATTACCTCCGAAATCAAACGGAAAATTACTGAGCGGGAGCAAAAACATACAGAGGAGAGAAAGAGAGAAAGAGTGCAGTTAGGTGCACGGGCAGGTAAGGCTGGGGTTCCTTTGATCGGATAGGCTGGCTGATAGGCTCTGAATACAGATTTCACAAATGAATTCATTTACAGGTGTATCTGGACTGCACCAGTTGCACTGTGCTCAATTGCATTTAATAGTGTTAAAGTAGTATCTATTTTTAAGTTGATAGTCTCGTGTAAGACTGGCCCAAGACAAATCTTAAAGGTGAGCACAAAGTCTGAATCTACATTTCTATGCCCTCGCAAAGCTATCGAAACGGGTAAGTAAAAATACAGCCAAGTTAATTGATATACCAGTTTTCTTCAGTATATATTGTACTAAAGAAATAAAAACAGATGAATGTTACGAGAGAAAAAAAGAGCGAGATGAGAGAAGTAGACGGTGCGAGGGTGGGGGAGAGCAAGTGGACAGTCCAAAGAGTAAAAGCAACAAAGGGGTGTGTGTGTGTGTGTGTGTGTACTTGTGTGTGAGAGAGAAGTGCCTGGAGTTAGCAATAATAATTTATACAAACACACCTCAATAATTCACGTTCCATTTCAATGCTGGAGGGAAGATCCAAAATTCACAGAGCATAATTAAATAGAGTGAGAGAGGAGAGGGGGAGAGGGGGAGAGGGAGAGACCAGCATTAAAGATACCCTTGTACCGGCTCCTTCTTCTTCCAGAGCTTTGTAAAACAACCTTTATGAAATTGTGATGGCTGAGGAGGGATTGAACTCCTCTAGCCATGTATACTGAATTGCTTCATGGAGAGATGGATCTTTACTGATGCTCCCAGTTGTTCTGATAGCAGATGCAATCTTCAATGATTTTTGATATCCTGCTTTGAAGTTATTTGTATGAACACATGCCCACCGTGGCGTGTTTATTTCCTTTTGCTGCAACGTGAACATTTGATGTTGAAAATGAAGTTCAACTGTAGTGCATAACGTGTGGAAACTGAAAAATTGCTTAAATTATTATTATAAAATAGCATGTGCATTTTCGTATTTTGATCATTATTACAAAATGAAAATGTAATGCATTAAAGTGCAAACAGATACCTATGAAAACCTGGACTAATTGCTTGAGGGCCTCACATACTGTCATAGATGTTCAACATGAGATGGGGGTCTTTTGAACGTTGCTCTTTGTGAAAAAATGCTCAGTGATCTTCTGCATGGCTGAAGGGACAGCCTTCGGCAACCATATTTAAAGAAACCCTTCAGATGAAAAGGCATTGATTGATTTCAGAGGCCACCGGAATGACATGCCCTCATGGTTTACAACGGCATGTTCTGACACACTGGTGTGTAGTGGGTGAAATGAGTCCACAAGAATTTGTGGAGTCAAAGTATTATGCTTTAGCCTTATGTTCTGTGGTCTAACCGAAAATGGTTCACACTCAAATTTTGTTGGTTTGTGTGAATGCAGGTGTAGTGGAGGTATGGACTGTAACTGTGTTAGTGACCTGCTGCTCACGCCACCCGTCCCAACCCTCTGGACACCAGGTGAGACACCGGAAGATAATTTTTCTTTCTTCACTATCATGGTTCCGTAGGACAGTAGAAACAAATGCATAGATGTTACATTGATCTTACAAGCAAGACTTATTATTATTATTATTATAATTATTATGAACAAGAGTCCCAACCAACAGCATGACACGATATGTTATCATACAACAGTTTACTCAACAGGAAGCTAATATTTAATGTTAAGCAACTTACATTTTAGACTCAATATTTCCAGCTTTGTTGTCTATTTTTTGTTCCGGCAATGAAAATCGTTCCAAACGAAGCCAAGGCAGAATCGACAATACGTCTCCTAACAACCCACAGTAATAGTGTTTTGTTGCTGAATAAAACAGTGTTTTGAACGAATCGGTTAAGTTAATTATT